>NC_134085.1:47531096-48137762 GCF_000715075.1 Nicotiana tabacum
CAGCTCAAATTGTAAATGCGTATAGGGGATCTCCCATGATGTCGTCCCATAGTCCCAAAGTAAAACACACAACAATGGCACAAGGAATAGTCAAATACTCAACTTCATAACAAGGTAACACAGACAATTTTAACCTAGCATGCTTCACCTAATACAAATAAGGCAGTTAAAGCAAATAAAGCAATTAAGTCAATTAGACATGTTTCTCTAACTAACAGTAGGTTTAAAAGTGTAAGTAGAATAAATAGAAAGGGAAAACACAATTAAAGTTTCTTAATAAAAACCGAATTTTCAACAATTAGCACAAATACGCACTCGTCACCTCACGTACAAGGCATTTCAATTATCACAATACCAAACCTAAGGGGAAAGTCCCTCACACAAGGTTAGACAAGCCACTTACCTCGAACCGGCTCAAAAATCAACCCGTAACCATGCTCTTGCCACGAGTACTCGACTCCAAATGACCCAAATCTATTTAATTTAATTACATAATGTAAATAACACTTCAAGTAACTGATTCTACAATTAAATGCTAAGCTAATATGCAAAATTATGTAAAATGACCAAAATGCCCCTCGGGCTCACGTCTCATAATCGGATAAAAGTAACATTTTTAGAAACCTCGTACTCTCACGAGTCTATACATAACAAGAACACTAAAATCGGAGTCCAAATGACCCCTCAAATCCTCATTTAAAGGCTTCTTAAACTCAAGCCCTAATTACCCATTTTTCTCAAATTGTTCACCACTAATTAGGTCTTTAATCACATAAAAATGAGTTATGAAGTCAAGGATGTTATCTCCAAGTGATTCCCCTTTGTTTTCCTTAAAAATCTCTCTCAAAAGCTTCAAACCCGGATGAAAATGGTGAAAGAATAGCTCAAATTTGCGAAGGCAACTATTTATATGTTCTGGCCCAGGCTTTTCGCATCTGCGGCCCAATTTTCGCTTCTGTGGTACCGCATTTGCGGTCCTTGAACCTAATCTGTGGTTTTTCACTTAAGTCCCAATTTTCGCTTCTGCGATCCCTTTTTCCGCATCTGTGGCATCGCAGATGCGGCCCCTAAGCTGCTTCTGCGATTCCAGCCTTCCCAGGCCCTTTCCGCTTCTGCCCTCCTTTTCCCTGCATCTGTGGCATCGCACCTGCGGTCCCCAATCTGCAGGTGCGGAAAACCAAAAGCAGAAAAATCTGAAGGTTCCTCAAAAATTCCAAACTCTCTGTTAACCATCCGAAATCACCCCAAGGCCCCCAAGATCTCAACCAAAAGCACAAACATCTCCTAATACCTTATTTAAACTTGTACCAATCTTCAAAATACTTCAAACAACATCAAATCAACCAAAACACATCGGATTCAAGCCTAAGTTTCTAAAATCTTTCGAATTCCGCTTTTGATAAAAAATCCAACCAAACCACGTCCGAATGACCTGAAATTTTGCACACACATCCCAAATGACACAACGGAACTACTGCAACTCTCGGAATTCCATTCCGACCCTTAGATCAAAATCTGACTATCGAACTGAAAACTTCAAAAATTCAACCTTCGGCATTTCAAGCCTAAATTAGCTATGAATCTCCAAAACACAATCTGAACATGCTCCTAACCCCGAAATCACCCAACGGAGCAAACAGAACCATCAGATTTCCATTCCGAGGCCGTCTTCTTACTATTCCGACTATGATCAACTTTTCAACACTTAAGCTCTCATTAAGGGACTAAGTGTCCCAAAACTCTCCGAAACTCAAAAACCGGACATCCCGACGAATCAAAATTGCAGAAATAGACTTGGGGAAAGTAGTTAATAAGGGATCGATGTGTTAATTCTTAAGACGACCGGTTGGCTCGTCAGACCTGGATAGTGCCTTGCACTATCTGGGGCGCTGAGTATAAATTATAGTGCCTTGCACTGTCTGGGGCGTTGAGTTTACATTACAGTGCCTTGCACTGTTAGGGGATATAAGACGTTCCTCCGATAAACTTAGTTGATTCTCTCAAATTTGATGCACCTCACTATTGGTCTTGATTCCAAAATAATGGTTTCCACTCATACTCATCCCGATAGGATTTCACATGTTAAAAGGTCAAATTAATAGTCATTTAATGCATCCAAAACTATTTCAGATTTACGGAGTGTTACATTATCTCCCCCGTGAGATCATTCATCCTCGAGTGATTGTCCTAGTTGTATCTACCACTAACTCTGGACGTTAAGTAGGACTGATGGAAACATGTGAACACTGAAATGCCACGAACACGTGCATACTAAACTAATTGAATGTACCATTACTGAACTGATAAGATACTGAACTGAATAGGTACTAAACTGAATGGCTACTAAATTGACTGAATACTGAAAGACATGGAGATTGTAATATAAGGTTGTAATGAGAAGGTTAGTTACCTTTTACATTTTCACTTTCTCTTCAAATAGATGGGGATATCTCGACTTCATGTCCTCTTCGGCTTCCCACCTAGCCTATTCAACCTTTTTGATTCATCCAAAGAACATTCACTAAAGCAATTTCCTTAGTTCTGAGCTTTCGAATTTGATAATCAAGGATAGCCACTGGAATTTCTTCGTAAGTTACGCTATCTTTAACCCTTATGATCTCTATAGGAACCACAAGAAAAGAGTCTCCCATGAATTTCTTTAACATAGACACGTGAAACATTAGGTGTACAATATCTAATTCTTGTGGCAATTCTAACTCATAAGCCACCTGCACGATCCTTCGCAGGATTCTATATGGCCCAATATAGTGGGGACTAAGTTTCCCCTTCTTCCCAAATCTCATAACGCCTTTTATAGGCGAAACTTTCAGAAACACCCAATCATCCACTTGGAACTCTAAGTCTCTACGCCGCACATCTGAATAGGACTTTTGGCGACTCTAAGCCATCTTCAAATGCTCTTGAATCAAATTGACTTTCTCCATCGCCTGATAGACCAAATCGGGTCCTAATACCTATGCTTCGCCAATTTCGAACCAACCAATTGGTGACCTACACCTTCACCCATACAGAGATTCGTACGGTGTCATCTTTATACTAGAGTGGTAGCTGTTATTATAAGCAAACTCAATGAGGGATAGATGATCATCCCAATTATCTTTAAAATCGATAACACACACCCTCAACAGATCCTCAAAAGTTTAAATGGTGCACTCTGCCTGACCATATATCTGAGGATGAAAAGTTGTGCTAAGGTTCACCCTTGTGCCCAATCCTTTCTGAAAGGATTTCCAAAAGTTCGATGTGAACTGAGCACCACGATCTGAGATGATGGACAAAGGAGTCCCATGCAATCAGAGAATTTCCTAGATATACAACTTGGCATAATCCTTTGTTGAATATGTAGTCTTTATTGGCAAGAAGTGTGCTGACTTGATAAGTCAGTCTATAATCACCCAAATTGAATCATGCATCCGAAATGAGTGAGGTAAGACTGTTATGAACTCTATGTTTATCATCTCCCATTTCTAGATGGGAATTTCTATACTCTGAGCCAAACCACCAGGCCTCTGGTGTTCGACTTTCACCTGCTGACGATTTGGACACTTAGCCACAAAATCTACTACGTTCCGTTTCATGTCATTCCACCAATAGATCTCCTTAAGATTGTGATACATCTTTGTGGAACCTACGTGAATAGAATACCTGGAATTGTAGGCTTCTGACATAATTCGCTCTCTGAGCCCATCTATGTCTGGAACGCATAGTCTGCCTCAATATCTCAAAGTACCATCATCTTCCCCTTGTTCAAAAGTTGTAGTCTTGTGTTTGTGAATCCCCTCCTTCAGCTGTAATAAGTAGGGACCACTGAACTGTTTTTCTTTCACTTTGGCTACTAAGGAGGATTCAGCCATGTTCCGAAGAACAACACCACCATCTTCGAAGTCCAAAAGTCAAACTCCTAGACTTGCTAATTGGTGGACTTACTTTGTCATAGTTCTCTTGTCTGCTTCAACATGAGCTAAGCTTCCATAGAACGTCGACTAAGAGCATCGGCTACAATATTTGGTTTTCCGGGATGATAGAGGATATCAACATCATAATCCTTGAGAGATTCGAGCCTCCTCCTCTGACGAAGATTCAATTCTCTTTGCTTGAAGATGTGCAGACTCTTGTGATCTATGAAAATATCAACATGCAATCTATACAAATAATGGCACCAGATCTTTAGCGCAAATATCACCGCAGCTAACTCAAGATCATGAGTCAGATAAGTTTTCTCGTGAACCTTGAGTTGTCTCGATGCGTAGGCTATGACTTTACCATGCTGCATTAACAGACACCCAATACCAACCCCTGAAGCATCACAATAAACCACAAGCCCTTCGGTTCCTTCTGGTAGTGTCAAAACTGGTGCTGAAGTCAACCTTTTCTTTAAATCCTCAAAACTTTTCTCGCAAACATCCGAACTGTCACGCCCCAAACCTGTGGAGGCGTGGCTATCACCCGATGCCATGCTGGTCCGAGCGAACCACTCTGTACCTTATTGTTTTTATAACTATCATGGGCCAACTTGGCCACAACTCGTAATGTATAACTATAAGTTGAAAAATACTATATCGATGCACCATCTTTCTTAATACATAAATATATATGGGCTGTCAAGACCTCTGACATATTGTACAAAATGAATCTCTGTCTACAAAGACTCTAAGAGTATTAGGCATCAATCAGGATAGGGCACCGACCTACCCATAAGTATGTTGCAAAAAAACTGACACGGTAACTCATAGACTCGGCTGCACTCCGAATGAGGTTGAGTCTTACCAATACTTTGCTGAATGCTAACCTCGTCTACTATGAGGACTCGTTAAACTGATTATCTATACATGCAGGCATGAATGTAACATCCCCAAGAAAAGGACGTTAGTACGAATAATGTACTCAGTATGTAAGTCAGAACTGAAACATAACCATAAGTCAACATTAATTAAAAAGATGTGAGAATCAACCTGAATCTCTAAAGTGCCACTGTATATGTATACTCATTATATATATATATATAATGCTTCTCTTTGAGATTATTATCCATATCTTATGATGTATGACTGCCCAATAATCAGTGATAACTGCCTGACCGGCCTTCGTACGGTGGTAAATGTGTGACAGCCCAACCGATGGTAAATAATAATACGTAACTGCCCAACCGATGGTAATTGCCCGACCAATCGTAGACTGGTAGTAAATGCATGTCTGCCCAACCGGCCGTATCGTTGTGGTAAATAAAGATGCATGACTACCCAACCGGCCAAAGCACAGTGGTAAATGTATAACTACCGAATCGACCGTATCTCGATGGTAAATGCATGACTTCTCGGCCGGCCGTAGCTCGGTGGTAAATGAATATGCATGTATCATAATATTATTAATATTAACATCTTTATCAATTACATCAATAGGGAACTAGATACATACTTAAACATGCTTGAATATCATCTTACGGGAATGAATAACATAGATATCCTTAAATACTAAGAGTAGAACCACTTATGGAATGACATTACGTTTACGTATCGTTACTTGGATCATGCCAAAAGAAGAAAGGATTAACCTTAACATACCTGAGCCGATTCTCTTGATAATTCCTCTAACACACTTTAATTGCGACAAAACATGTGACGGCAAGATCGAAGTAGGAAAAACTCCGTATGATATTCTCGAGAAAGATTGTACCGTACTCCTTTATAATTGTAAAATCTCACATTGCTTTGAATTGTTGAAGATCTTATCTTGCATATGTGACTTATGTTTTTGACTTACGTTAATAACACACAAACATTTACGTTTGAATTCTTATCAAATGCACATAAAGAATGAGTTTGTGACTTACGTTCAAATGAATATATGACTCTTCTTTATTAAATGGAATGACCCATGTTCTTAAGACTTTGCCAAATCTCACATCTCAATTCTTGCCACATAATATAATGACTTTAAGAGTCACCATTCCCATAAGGTAAGGCTGCCACATTAATAAAGACTTTAATTTTCTAGTTAATCTTACCACCAAAATTATTAAGTAACCCAATTATCCACATGATTAAGAATTATCTTAAATTACTCAAAATACTTTTTACTTTTAACATACTTTATGTACCCTACTATCATGGTCGTGTGGTACCATATAAAATAAATACATGCATTATTATTTCAGTAAAAGATCCATGTAAAAATACATATATTTTCTCAACTTATAATTTTCCTAATGTCATAGAAAAAGTAATATTTCTCATACACTTACTTTTAAAATGGTAAAAAGATAACCTTCTTTTCTTGTGAGAAAGTAATTTCTATCTTTTTAATAAAGAAAATCTTGTAAACTTACTCATATTATGTGTATAATTAAAAGTAGTAATATTAATAACTGTATAAAATTATATTTTTTTCAAACTGTTTTACAAAAATGTTCCACTCAAAATACCATATCAAATGTATATAATGGTATCAATGTTGTTAAACTTACGGGGTCTTATAATAACATAGTCACAAATCTTCTATAATCTCATGAATAGTCTTAATCCCTTCAAGCACATATGGATTACTATGACTTATGCTAATATTAAAGTACGAGATGTAACATCCTTCCCCCTTTAGAACATTCATCCTCGAATATTAACTCTTACATATTTTCAAATTTTTTTCACTAGGGTCTCCTCTGTAAACTAAACTAAAACCTAAATTATATAACCTCTAGTGCACACAAAATCTGGTGAAAGCTTCATATTGACTTCTGACGACTCAGCTCTATGTCACGATCTGGAAATAAAAGAAGGGTAACATTTCCTAAATGCCCAATAGCCTCTCAATTATGAATGTGGCGCGCAATACACCTATAAGTGAGACTATACTAGGGACGACTTTGTAGACTTCCTAGGGCACGACCCGCTCTGATACCATTTTATCATGCCCCAAACTTGGGGAGGCGTGGATGGCACCCGCTGCGTGCTGGCCTGAGAGAACCACTCTGTAACTCATTGTTTTTATAATTATCATGGGCCAACATTGCCACAACTCGTAATATATAACTATAAGTGGAAAAATACTGTATCAATGAACCATCTTTCTTAAAACATGAATACATATGGGCCGTCAAGGCCTCTGACATATTGTACAAAATAAATCTCTGTTTACAAAGACTCTAAGAGTATTAGACATCAATCAGGATAGGACACTGGCATACCCATGTCTTTAGCAAAACTCTGACACGATGACTCATAGACTCGGCTGCATTCTGAATGAGGTAGAGTTTTACCGATCCTTTGCTGAATGCTAACATCGTCTACTATGAGGGCTCGTCAAACTGATTATCTATACCTGTAGGCATGAATACAGTGTCCCCAATAAAAAGACGTCAGTACGAATAATGTACTAAGTATGTAAGGCAGAACTGAAACATAACCATAAGTCAACATTAATTAAAGAGATATAAGAATCAACCTGAATCTCTAAAGTGCCACCGTATATGCATAATTATTATACTTACATATATATAATGCTTCTCTTTGAGATTATTATCCATATCGTATGATGCATGACTTCTCAACTGATCAGTGGTAACAGTCCGATCGGCCTTCATACGGTGGTAAAATGTATGACTGCCCAACCGGTGGTAAATAATAATACATAACTGCCCAACCGATGGTAACTGCCCGACCGGCCAGAGCCCAATGGTAAATGCATGTCTACCCAACGACCGTAGCACAGTGGTAAAAGAAGATGCATGACTGCCCAACCGGCAGTAGCACGGTGGTAAATGTACAGCTGCCCAATCGGCCGTAGCTCGGTGGTAAATGCATGACTGCCCGGCCGGCCGAAGCTCGGTGGTAAATGAATATGTATGTATCACAATATTATTAATATTAACATCTTTATCAAATACCTTAATAGGGAACTAGATACATACTTAGACATGCTTGAATATCACCTTACAGGAATAAATAACATAAATATTCTTAACTGCTAAGAGTAGAACCACTTATGGAATAGCATTACGTTTACGTATCGTTACATAGATCATGCCAAAAGAAGAAATGATTAGCCTTAATATACCTGAGCCTATTTTCTTGACAATCCCTCTAACATGCGTTAACTGTGACAAAACACGTGACGACAAGATCAGAGTTGGAAAAAATCCGTATGATATTCTCGAGAAAGATTGTACCATACTCCCTTATAATTATAAAATCTCACGTTTCTTTGAATTCTTGAAGATCTTATCTTGCATATGTGACTTACGTTAATAACACACAAACATTTACGTTTGAATTCATATCAGATGCATATAAAGAATGAGTTTGTGACTTACGTTCAAATGAATACATGAATCTTCTTTATTAAATGGAATGACTCACATTCTTAAGACTTTGCCAAATCTCACATCTCAATTCTTGCCACATAATATAATAACTTTAAGATTCACCATTCCCATAAGGTAAGGCTGCCACGTTAATCTTTATCCCAAAGACTTTTAATTTCTTAGTTAATCTTACCACTAAAATCATGAAGTAACCCAATTATCCATATAATTAAGAATTATCTCAAATTACTTAAAATACTTCTTACTTTTAACACAATTTATGTACCCTACTATCATGGCCATGTGGTACCATATAAAATAAATACATACACTATTATTTCAGTAAAACATCCATGTAAAAATACATATATTTTCTCAACTTTTAATTTTCCTAATCTCATATAAAGAGTAAAAATTCTCGTACGCTTAATTCTTAAAATGGTAAAAAGATAACCTTCTTTTCTTGTGAGAAAATAATTTCTATCTTTACAATAAAGAAAATCTCGTAAACTTACTCATATTATGTGTATAATTGAAGTAGTAATATTAATAACTATATAAAATCATATTTTTTTCAAACTGTTTAAAAAAATGTTGCACTCAAAATACCTTATCAAATGTATATAATGATATCAATATTGTTAAAATTACGAATTCTTATAATAACATAGTCACAAATCCTCTATAATATAATGAATAGTCTTAATCTCTTCAAGCACATATGGATTACTACGACTTATCCTAATATTAAAGTACAGGATGTAACACGACCACTGAAACTCGAGTTTCTTCTGAGTCAATCTAGTCAAAGGGGACGAGATAGAGGAAAATCACTCTACAAAACGCCTGTAATAGCCTTCTAGACCCAAGAAACTTCTCATATCTGAGGTGGGTCTATGCCAATTCTTCACTGCCTCTATTTTCTGAATGTGCACCTTCACGCCTTTGCCTGAGATGACATGGCCCAAAAATGCTACTGATTTCAACCAAAATTCACACTTAGAAAATTTCGCATATAGCTTTTGATCCTGCAGTGTCTGCAACACAATTCTGAGATGTTGTACATGGTCCGTCTCGCTACGAGAATAAATCAAGATGTTATCAATAAACACAATAGCGAACAATCAAGATAAGGCTTGAAGACCCTATTCATAAGGTCCATGAAATCCGCTGGTGCATTCGTTAAACCAAACGACCTTACCAAAAATTCGGAATGCCCATAACGAGTCTTGAAAGCTATTTTAGGAATATCACTTTCCTTAACCTTCAACTGATGGTACCTTGATCTGAGGTTAATCTTGGAATAACACTAGGCACCCTAAAGTTGATCGAATAAATCATCTATTCTGGGAAGAGCATACTTGTTCTTGATGGTGACTTTATTCAACTGACGATAGTCAATGCACATGCGCAAATACCCATCCTTCTTTCGGACAAATAAGACCGGTGCACCCCAAGGTGAGACACTTGGCCTTATAAATCCCTTATCTAGAAGATCTTTCAATTGGACTTTAGCTCTTTTAACTCTGTTGGAGCCATCCTACTAGGTGGAATAGATATCGACTTAGTGTCGGGGAGTAGATCAATTCCAAAGTCAATCTCTCTATTGGGATGACTCTGGGAAGATCTTCGGGAAACACTTCTGGGAACTCACTTACAATTGGTACTCGAACAAGGTGATAAATATACCCTTTGGAAATCATCTTTCTAGCTTTAAGGTAGGAAATAAACCTATCCCTTGGTGCTACTGCATCACCATTCCATTTTAAGACTGGTTCACCAGGAAATTGGAAACTTACTGTCACGATCCGAGTTCTCCCTCTATGAACTGTCGTGACGACACCTAGTCTCTACGACTAGGTAAGCCTATCAATTTACGGAAAAAGGAATTTAAAAGTACAAACTAGCCATATAACAAGTAAATTATAGATAAAGTTTTTAAAATGCCGCTCGGCATACACAATAATATCACTCTCGACCAATAACAACACTCCCAAAACCCGGAATCTCATGAATCACAAACTACAGAAAATACATAGTGTTCTAACTCCAAGTCTAAGCAAAAGTAAATACAGAAGGTCTATAGCTAAAAGGAAGAATAGAAAGGGACTTCTTGGTCTGTGGACGCGGTAGATATACCTCGAAGTCTCTGAAATCGCCTCGCCTCACTGATAGTATGACTGAGCAGAAGAACCTAGATCTGCACACGAAAAACATGTGCAGGAAAGGGCATGAGTAAACCATAGCGGTACCCAGTAAGTGTCAAGCCTAACCTCGGTCCAATAGTGATGAGATCAGGTCAGGGCCTACTGATTTTATTTATATATAGGTAAATAGTGTGAAATGAGGTAGTATAAGTAAATGCTAACAGTTAATAAAGATGAAGTCACAAAAAGAAATAACTTAATACATCGAGATAACAACATGGGATCTCCCAGGATAGTGTCCCGTAGTCCTAAACGTGAATGTGCGGAGGATCTCCCAGGATATCGTCCCGTAGTCCAAATCGTAAATATGCAGGGGGATTTCCTGGAATACCAATCCGTATTCCCAAAGTAAACATGTAGGGGGATTTCCCAGAATACCGATCCGTAGTCCCAAAGTAAACACACAATAGTCTCAATAAAGAATTCTACAATTTCTATTCAAATTTGTATCAGGGAAACAGGGAATATCTAATCTAAACATGCTACACAAAAATTCTAAGTAAGCAGTTAAAGCAGGTAAGGCAGTAAAGTCACATAAGCATGTTCCTAAGCTATACGAGAGGTTTCACATAATAATATTGCTCAAATTAAAGGAAAAACATAGACATTTACTTAATGAGAGTGGGATTTTTCAACAACTAGCACATGTACGCACTCGTCACCTCACGTACATAGCATTCATATAACAACCGTACCAAAGTCCTAAAGGGAGTTCTCCCACACAAGGTTAGGCAAGCCACTTAACTCGAACCAGCTCAAAACCAATCCGACATCACACTCTTGCCACGAGTATCCAACTCCGGGTGGCCAAGATCTAATCAAATTAATATCATAACATAAATACAACTACAAATAACTAATTTAGCTAATGAATTCGAAGCTGAGGAAAGAAAATAGAAAAACGCCCAAAAATCCTCCCGGGGCCCACATCTCAGAATCGGGTAAAAGTCACAAATTATGAACATCCATTCACTCACGAGTCCCGTAGTCCAAATCCGATACCAAAATCTCGATCAAAATCCCAAAATTAGGCCTACGAACTTTTCTCAAATTTTCAGTTCAAATCCGAAATTAGATGATGAATTCATGTTTAGATTAATGGGATATAATAAAAAAGGAGTTAGGAATCATTACCCACAAACTTCCTTCGAAAGTCTCTCAAACTTTCGCCTCCTACCTAGCTCCCAATCCCATTTTTGAGATACTCAAACCATCAATTTTGGAATTTAAATTCTGTCCAGACGTGACCTTAATCGTGATCGCGGAAACTCCCACGCGTTCGCGAAAAACAACTGTGTTGGTTCCTAGTTTACCCTACGTGAACGCGTAACTACCCACGCGAACGCGATGCTTACACTGCTCAGGCCTACGCAATCGCGGTTGACCTCACGCGATCGCGAAGAGAAACTCTCCACTCCATAACAGCCTCACTTCTTCTTCGCGAATGCGGCATAGACCATGCGTTTGCGATTCAACCTTCCACCATTATTACGCGTTCGCATACCATTTCCCGCGAATGCGATGAACACAGCTCCCTCTGCCTCAGATAAACCTACGTGATCGCGAGCCTCCTTATGCGATTGCGATGAAGGATTGTCTGCAACAAAAAAACTAGAAAATCTGCTACTTCTCCAAGTCCAAAAATGGTCCGTTGAGCCTCCGAAACACACCTGAGGCCCCCGAGACCTCAACCAAAAATACCAACCAATCCTAAAACACCATACGAACTTAGTCAAGCCCTCAAATCACCTCAAACAATGCTAAAATCACGAATCGCCCTCCAATCCAAACTTAATGAACTTAAGATTTTAAAATTCTACAACCGATGCCGAAACCAACCAAACCATGTCCGATTGACCCAAAATTTTGCACACAAGTCATATTTAACACTACATACCTATTCCCATTTCCGGATGCAAATTACGACTCCGATATCAAAATTTCACCACCGATCTGAAAACTCCAAAAATTCAACATTCAGCATTTCAAGATTAAATGAGCTCTGGACCTCCAAAACACAATCCGGACACACCCCTAAACCCAAAATCACCCAACGGAGCTAACGGAGTTGACAAAATTCCATTTCGAGGCGGTCTTCATACTGTTCTAACTACGGTCCAAATTCTAAAGCTTAAACTCTCATTTGGGGGATAAGTGTCCCAAAACACTCTGAAACTCACAACGAATCATCCCAACGAATCAAAATAACAGAAATAAACATGGGGAAAGCAGTTAATAGGGGATCGGGATGTAAATTCTCAAAACGACCGGCCGGGTCGTTACATCCTCCCCCTCTTAAAACATTCATTCGTCTCGAACGAGCATAGAGACATACCTGAAGTGGTGAAAAGATGAGGATTACAGCTGAGCATATCCTGCTCGGTCTTTGAAGTCACCTCCTTGACCGGCTGACCCCGCCACTAAACCTTTACTGATGCAATATTCTTTGATAGCTTTCGAACCTGCATGTCCAATATAGCCACTAGCTCCTCAACATAAGATAGATCCTTGTCTAACTGGACTGAGCTGAAATCCAACACATGCGACAGATCATCGTGATATCTCCAGAGCATCGAAACATGAAATACCGGATGAACTCCTGCCAAGTTGGGAGGTAAGGCAAGCTCATAAGCAACCTCCACAACTTTTCACAATACCTCAAAAGGACCAATAAACCTCGGACTCAATTGCCCCTTCTTCCTAAATATCATAATGCCCTTCATAGGAGAAACACAAAGCAAAACCCGCTCTCCAACCATAGATGAAACATGACGAACCTTCCGGTTTGCATAGCTCTTCTGTCTAGACTGGCTATGTGGAGTCTATCCCGAATCACCTTAACCTTCCCTAAAGCATCCTGAACCAAGTATGTGTCCAATAATCTAGCCTCTCCAGGCTCGAACTAACCCACCGGGGATCTACACCGTCTAACATACAAAGCCTCATGCGGTGCCATTTAAATGCTGGACTGATAACTGTTGTTGTAGGCAAACTCCGCCAGTTGCAAAAACTGATCCCAAGAACCTCCAAACTCCAGCACACACGCACAGAGCATATCCTCAAGAATCTGAATAGTGCGCTCGGACTGTCCATCAGTCCGAGGGTGAAATGCTGTGCTCAACTCCACCCGAGTACCCAACTCATGCTATACGTCCCTCCAGAACCGTGCTTTGAACTGATTGCCTCTATTTGAAATGATGGAAACTGGAATACCATGCAGACGAACAATCTCCCAGATATAAATCCTAGCCAACCGCTCTGAAGAGTAGGTAGTACACACATGAATGAAGTACACGGACTTGGTCAGCCGATCCACAATCACCCAAATGACATCAAACTTCCTCAAAGTCCGTGGGAGTCCAACTACTAAGTCTATGGTGATCTGCTCCCACTTCCACTCCGAAATCTCTATCTGCTGCAGTAAGCCACCCGGCCTCTGGTGCTCATACTTCACCTGCTGACAATTGAGGAACCAAGCTACAAACCCAACTATATCTTTCTTCATCCACCTCCACTAATAGTGCTGCCTCAAATCCTGCTATATCTTCGCGGCACCTTGATGGATGGAATACCGTGAACTGTGGGCCTCCTCTAGAATCAACTCCCGAAGCTCATCAACATTGGGTACACATACCCGACCCTACATCCTCAATACCGCATCATTACCAATGGTCAATATCTGGCATCACCATGCAAAATCTTGTCCTTGAGGACAAGCAAATGTGTGTCATCATCGTGATGCTCTCTAATACGATCAAACAAGGAAGACCAAGAGACCATACAAGCTAGGACCTGACTGGGATCCAAAATATCCAGCCTCACAAAGTGGCTGGCAAGGGCATGAACATCCATCGCCATGGGCCTCTCTGTTGCTGGTAGATAAGCCAAACTCCCCAAACTCTCTGCTCGGCGACTCAAAGCATCGGCCACCATGTTGGCATTTCCTAGATGGCACAATATAGTGATGTCATAATCCTTAAGTAGCTCTAACCACCTCCTATAACACAAATTAAGGTCCTTCTACTTGAACAAATGCTGCAAACTCCGGTGATCAGTGTAGATCTCACAAGGAATGTCGTACAAATAATGATGCTAGATCTTCAAGGCATGAACAAACAGCTAACTCGAGATCATGGATAGGATAATTCTTCTCATGCACTTTCAATTGTCGGGACGTGTAGGCAATCACCCTACCGTCCTACATTAATATCGCTCCAAGGCCAATCCTTGAGGCATCACAATAGACAGTATAAGACCCCGAACCTGTAGCCAATATCAATACTGGGGCTGTAGTCAAAGCTATCTTGAGCTTTTGAAAGCTCTCCTCACACTCCTCTGTCCACCTGAACGGAGCACCCTTCTGGGTTAGCCTGGTCATAGGTGCTGCAATAGATGAAAATCCCTCAACAAATCGATGGTAGTAACATGCCAAGCCAAGAAAACTACGAATCTCTGTAGATGAGGATGGTTTGGGCCAACTCTGCACCGCTTCCACTTTCTTCGGATCCACCTTGATCCTTTCACTCGATATCATGTGACCCAAGAGTGCCATAGAATCCAACCAGAACTCACATTTCTAGAACTTTGCATATAATTTCTTTTCTCTCAGAGTCTAAAGCACTGTCCTCAGGTGCTACTCATTATCTTCCGACTCCGGGAGTATACCAGAATGTCATCAATAAAGAAAATGACGGACGAGTCAAGATATGGTCGGAATACATTGTGCATCAAATGCATAAATGTTGTTGGGGCATTTGTCAGCCCAAATGACATAGCAAGGAACTCGTAATGACCATACCGAGTCCTGAAAGAAGTCATCAGGATATTTGGCTCCCAAATCTTCAACGTATGATAACCAAAATGCAAATCAATCTTAGAAAGCACTCGAGCACCCTGCAACTGGTCAAACAAATCATCAATACGAGGCACATGATAACAGTTCTTCACTGTAACTTTGATCAACTGGCGACAATTGATGCACATATGAATAAAACCATCCTTTTTTCACAAACAAGATAGGAGCACCCCAAGGCGACACGATGGGTCGAATAAAGCTCTTATCAAGCAATTCATGCAACTACTCCTTCAACTCAGGAGGAGCCATACGATAAGGAGGAATAGAAATAGGCTGGGTGCCCGGCAAAAAATCACTGCCGAAATCAATATCTCTGTCGAGTGGCGTACCCGGAAGATTAGCTGGAAAACATCAGGAAAATCCTTCACTACCGGGACTAAATCAACTGTAAGGATATCAGTACTGATATCTCTCACATAGGCTAGATACGCTTCACACCCCTTTTCAATCATTCTCTGAGCCTTAAGAAACGAAATAACTCAACTGGTAGTATGATCTAAAGTACCCCTCCACTCTACTCGTGGTGCACCTGGCATAGCCAACATCACAATTTTGGCGTGACAATCAAGAATAGCATAATGGGGCAACAACCAGTGCATGCCCAAGATAACATCAAAATCTACCATATTGAGCAGTAATAAATCAGCTATGGTCTCAAAACCACTAAGAGCAATCAAACACAACCGATTAACGCGGTCCACAACAAGAGAATCTCCTACTGGAGTAGAAACATAAATAAGGGAACTCAAGGAATTTCGAGATACGCACAAATGCGGGGCAAAATAAGAGGACACATAAGAATAAGTGGAGCCTGGATTGAATAGAATCGATGCATCCCTATGACAGACCTGAACAATACTTGTGATGATAAATCAAAGGCAACAGCCTCGGCATGGACCGGAAAGGCATAGTATCTGGCCTAACCTACCCCCTTGAGGATGACCCCGACCACCCCGATGTACACCTTGCGATAACTGAGTAGGTGGGGTGGCAGATGGTGCTGTTATCATAGACTGATGACCTGGTGGAGCATGTTGTGGCTGAGAAGGCTGTAGAGGTGCACCCCTCCTAAGTCTAGGGAAATCCCTCACCATATGGCATGTGTTGCCACACTCAAAACAAGCTCTAGGAGGGCATGATGGCTGTGACTGGCTCGGGCTAGGTCTACTGGACTGACCACTGAAAGAACCCTATGCAGGAGCCATACTAGATACTGGAGGTGCATAAAAAGGCTCTTGAGGTCTAGGAGGAGTTGGAATACCACTAGTTACTGGAAGAGCTGAATGAACGGGTCTCTCTCTCTCTCCTCTCTATCCCGCGCAAGCATGCCCTCTACTCTCCTAGTAATGCTCACCACCTACTAATAAGTAACATCCATCTACAACTCCCGAGCCATGCTAGACCTGATGCTGGAAATGAGTCCCTCAATAAACTAGGGAACTCTCTCACGAATTGTAGAAACTAAGGCCGGTGCATGTCTAGCCAAGTCAGTGAAGCGGACAACATACTCCAAAACTGTCATAGTACCCTAGCGCAAATGCTCAAACTTTGTGCGCCATGCGTCCCTGAGGCTCTGAGGAACAAACTCCCTCAAGAACATATCTGAAAACTGGGTACATGTAAAGGATGCTGCCTCAGCCAGACAGTCCAACTCAAAAGTATGCCACCACTGATAGGCTGCTCCTCGAAGCTGAAAGGCAGTGAACGAAACCCCACTCGATCCTGAAATACCCATAGTGCAGAGGATACGGTAGCACTCCTTAAAAAATCTTAGAGCATCATCTGATGCTAGACTACTAAATGTAGGAGGCTTGTACTTCTTGAACCTCTCAAGCCTCTGCTACTCATCCTATGAAGCTGCTGCCTTATCCTCGGGCTGAACTGGGGCTATAGGCGGCGGTACCTGTATAACATCTAGGATCTGATCAATCTAAACCCGCTGCTCTGGAGTGCGGGCGGCGGGAGTCTGTGCTCCTCCCCCGGGCTGAGATATAGCTGCAGCAAGGGGAATCAACCCTGCCTTAGCTAGAGTAGTGTATATGCTCACGAACTGTGCAAGGGTCTCCTGAAGAGCCGGAATAGTAGTAGCAGTAGGCGTATCAAGTGCCTGGGCTCTGGATAGAGCTGCTAGTAGCTCCTCTATGGTAGCTCGTATGGATGCTTTGGCTACACAGCGTGCATGTCCTCGACCTCTACCCCAGCCCCAACCTCTAGCAGCTCTAGTAGGGGGCACGGGTGCCTGGTCATCTCCGGTAACACGTGTACTCACCATCTGTGAGAGAATAGAAGATAGAGGTTTAGAATTTCGAAATCAATAATCTCACACAAAAGGAATCAAATGAAGTGAAATTTTCCTAACAGTTACACAGCCTCTCGAAGATAAGTACAGACATCTCCGTACCGATACGCGAGACTCTAATAAACCGGCTTGTGATTCATGACTCCTATGAACCTAGAGCTCTGATACCAACTTGCCACGGCCCGAGTTCTCCCTCCGTGAACTGTCATGGCGGCACCTAGTCTCTATGACTAGGTAAACCTATCTGTTTGCGGAAAAAGGAATTTAAAAGTACAAAGTAGCCATCTAACAAGTAAATTATAGATAAAGTGTTTAAAATGCCGCTCGGCCTACACAATAATATCACTCTCGACCAATAAAAACACTCCCAAAACCCGGGCTCTCATGAATCACAAACTAGATAAAATACATAGTGTTCTAACTCCAGAAGTCTAAACAAAACTAAATACAGAAGGTCTATAGCTAAAAGGAAGAATAGAGAGGGACTTCTTTGTCTGCGGACGTGGCAGATATACCTTGAAGTCTCTGAAATCACCTCGCCTCACTGATAGTATGACTGAGCAGAAGAACCTGGATCTGCACACGAACAACATGTGAAGGAAAGGGCATGAGTGCACTACAGCGGTACCCAGTAACTTCCAAGCATAACCTCGGTCGAGTAGTGATGAGATCAGGTCAGGGCCCTACTAGTTTTATTTATATACAGGTAAATAGTGTGAAATGAGATAGTATAAGTAGATGCTAACAGTTAATAAAGATGAATTCACAGAAAGAAATAACTCAATACACAGAGATAACAATAGGAGATCTCCCAGGATAGCATCCCGTAGTCCCAAACGTAAATATACGGAGGATCCTCCGCGTAGTCCAAATCGTAAATGTTGATACCCAATTTTTCCCAAAATATTTTTAAAAATTGCATATATACCTTCAGAGTCATACATTAATATCAATTGGTATTTTTCCATAATTTTTCTACATTTTTATAAATTTGTCCAGTATTTTATTTCCAATAAATAATTACAAAATTGCGTCACAAATGATTTCAAAAAAATCTTTCTAGATTTTATTTATTATTTATGGTCTTATTAAGACCAAATTATTCCATAAATAGCCAAATTGGCACCTTTTGGCTATAATTTCAATAACGTTGCAATTATAGCCCATGCATACAATTTTGTACTATTTTTACCAAAAATTAGTCCTTTGCATTTTTAAAATACCAAATAATCATTTTAAAAATGTTTCTATGCATAAAATTCATTTTTTATAATTGGTAGCTATTTTATAAATTATGTTGATTAATTTTGATTGGGTATTTAACAAATAGCTTCATTTTATTTAAATTATAACCTATTAAAACCAGCCCAAATCACCTAATTACACTAGCCCAAAGACCCAGGCCCAAACCTAAATCCTACCCGACCCAATTCTGCCTAAATCCTGGCCGTTGATCATTTTTGATCAACGGTCCAGGTTAATTCCTTCCTTAATTAACCTAATGACCTAACCCCAAACCCCTCATTCCCTCTCACCCTCTCCGCCGTCACCCCTCTCATTCTCTCTCAAACTCCCCCTGCCCTAACCCTAATCCCCTTCGCCGTTGCTTGCTCGCTGTTAACAATGATGGCTCACCACCACTCCCAGCCTTAATGGCTCTCCTATGACCGAAATTCAGGCTGTCTTTGAGGTCCTCAAGGGACCAGTGGCCGGTTCGCTCACCCCTGGGTCTGTTCTCACCGTCCTCAGGCCACCATGGCTCGATTGAGTAAGATCATCCTATTTTTTGTTAGACCTCTGGTTTCTAAGTCGGTCTCTCTTTATCTCTAGGTCATTTTTCTCAAAACCTAATTCCCTATCTTAACTATTTAGATCTATAACAAATCTGAGAATATTTGAACTATTTTTTGCTTGTTTTATGGAAACCTTTCGATTTTCAAAGCGTCACTTCATTTTCCTTTATAACTAGGGTTTCTGAAACTTTCTTTAAGAACGATTTTGATTTCTAAGTATTTTTCTCTGATCCCTGAGTGTTTAATCGGGTTTTGTTAAGCTTTCCCTTTAAACTTAACTAGTTATGTTGAAAACCTCTAATTTTTGTCTTTATTCTTGGATTCTGAGTTCGTCTTTACTGTTTGTTCATTCGATTTGTCTGTATGTTTGATTCTCATGAATATGCTTTTATTAATTAGAGTATTTTATGATTTTCACCCTAGTAATATCTTATTAAGGTTTCCGATTTGGTTCTCCCTGTTTATACTCCATTTATTATTTTATTCATGGAAGTCTATACTATTTCCCTTAATATTAGTACTATTTTTCGATTCTTGAATCCTTGATTTACTGCATTAATACTCTTATACTGATTTCCGGCTATTTTTCCTATTTTCATAACCCTTAAATTATTTTTACCTTATTATATGGTTGACTGTCTTATTAATTGATTCCTAATGTTATTTCCTTAATTAGACCTTTATGTATCTATCCCTAATTACATATTATGTACCTATGTTGTTTGAATTCTCTCCTTATTTGATGCCTGCTTTCTACCGTTGGTAAATTACTCCCTTAATTAAGGGAGACTTGGCTAATTTTCGTTCTAAAATTGCTGAACAATTGATTCTTACCTTATTTACCTGGCTTTCAAACTATTATATATACTCTCTTCTCTTTTCATTACATACACGAATACATTGGTTCAAAAGCTCTCTCTCTAACACTCAAAAACATTGTGTGTTACTTACTACTGTTCTAAGTTAGCCGGCTGCAAACCAAGGCTGACTATTGTGCTCTCCTGCTCCTTCACTTTTGTGTTTACTATCCTCTTTACTGGTATGTCCTGATTTCAATTAAAAGTTTCAAAACAACATGTTTCTTTTATTACTTCAATTCCTCCTGTTTCTAGTTTGTTTTCACTTATAGTTTTGTGGTTCAACTTGCAACTAATATGTTTACTTTATCGCTTCATCAGCATGCTTTTAAATGTGTCCCCTCCCTTAGACTCAGCATGTTTATGAAATGTTATCCCCTTCTAGTATACCCCAATATGACTCTTCCTTACTAATATTTCTATGCAAAGTAGTTGGCTATCCTTAAGTAACCCGATCCTGTATTAATTCTAAAGTTCCTTAACCCTTTAGCATATTGCTGATTCTGTACTTAAGTGCTCCTACACTTATGTGTTTACCTATGTGACCTATGTGTCCCCAAATCCCATTACCCCTATTTGTGGTTGCTGAACCTGCCTTGGTTCTATGTTCCTTGGTTATGTATGAACCTGCTTTGGGTTCTTTGTTTGGACTGTTACTTATTACTCTACTCTCTTTTCAAAACTGTCGCTGTTGTTTTTACAAAACTATTTCAAACAAGCCTCTTTTCAAACTTTTTCCTGCTTAAATCTTTCAAGCACTTGCACATCTACTCTTAGGTTTTAAGTTCTGCCCCTTTAATGTATGACTTCTTAGGGATCCCTATGAGATCCCTCTGAACTCTGATACATTAGAGTTGGCCCTTCCACACTGCACTTACACAATTATGATTGTGAAATCTGGGTAGGAGCACTGTCCGGGATCCCTTGAAGTCCTTAGGGAACTCTGACACACCTGGATTATGTGAAAGGCTGCAAGGCTATCTGGCATTGAAAACTCTGAAAGTGTGGGCCTACTTTCAGGCTCCCTATAGAGTAACTTCTTATTTTTCTTATCTAATTATGTAATTCATGCAATATTGGTCTGTAATAATTTATTGTAAATAGATACTGGGATGGATAGTAAAAATGGGAGGGTAGCTATGCATGTTATAGACATCAAAGGGGTAGAAACCATGCTTTAGTTTTACATTTCTTATATGCACAATAGAATCCATGTTTAGAACCAACATGTGTAAAACATATCATGTATTAGAGACCATGCTCTTAGGTTTCATGTATACTGTTTTAGCATCTCATTTTGACATTTTTGCTATCACTCAGAAATCCTGTTCTAGGATAAGGGCATTAAAACAAAAACTGCCACTCCTGCACATTAGACAACATGTTTTACAATGTTGTAACCTTTACGCATTTAGAAATCCTGCATTTAGGAAATTCTGCGATCATGCTGTGCATTTAGAAATCCTGCTTTAGGAATCTTGCATATAAATCATTCTATACCTTATATGTGCATATTAGATACCATGTTTAGGTTCTCGTTCATACTCACTTAGCTACGCCTAGTTAAACTACTGATGCATGAAAAGGAGTATTAACAGTCTCACCCTGCTTTAAACAAACTGGTAATAATCCCTGTATTTTTGTAACTCCTAGAACAACATGCTTTTAGGAAAAAATGACTTCTGAACTTCTAATGGTTCTGGTAACAGTTGTGCACTATCCCACGCCTTGGCAAGCCTTAGGTAATCAACTCTTATAAAACTGGAAACTGTCTTTTTGTGTGTACGACTTAATGATTAACAGGCTTAAAATCAGTAGGCAAACTGATTAGGGCCCCTGCTTCTGAGTTGCTAAATAAAACTGCATATCTCATGTGTTCTGATATTCGCCTAGACATCATGTCTTAGGATACTATTTAACAATATTGCCCTTATTTGTGTTTGAGTCATGCTGTTTACATGCAGTATCTGTGGAGGTGAACCTGAGCCTTTTACCTGCTATTACATGCTTTTATTTGTTGAAGTTCTATGTGTTCTTGCTTGTCGCCTTATTATTTTCTCCTTTAAACCTTAGGGTTCTATCTAGAACTACCTATAGGCGGTAGAGGTCCTAACCTCCTCCAGGACCATTAAGAAGGGACGGTTAATAGCATGCAATAGAGATTATTAACCAACACTCGCTTTAATAACCGCTAAGGGGTGGGAAGGGTAGATATGAGATATGATGACTACGTGCTAATGTCACGTGTAGCCCCTCATTGAGAAGTATTTATCGGGCATTGTGTGGGGTGATCTTGTAGGCTAACCAACCTAGGACCCCTCCTTCCCAAATTCCCTTTGCTTAAACTTTACTTTTCTATATATATACAATTTGTTTAAGCATTTCCTTTGTCTCATTATTTGAGTCATGTAATGTCCAAAACCTGCTATTATCTTGTAATTATGTGTTTAAAACTACTTATTTGTTAAAGGACTGATTCATAAGTATATGTTCGGCCGGGACCCACCGTTGTGGACCGAGAGGGGTTCCTAACACTTTCTCCTCGAGGTTATTTCGAGCCCTTACCCTAAATCTTTGGCAATGCAAACCAATCCAAGAGTTAATCACTCTGAGTGCCTTAACACACCATAATCTGTTAGGTGGCAACTCTTCAAAATACCCAATTCCCAAAAGGAAATGAGTTATTACTCCCATGCAATGTCGAAACCCGGACTTCTCTTCGTAGAGGAAAAAAAGGGGTGCGATAGCATAGAGACTCTACTAGGGAGACCTTTAGGCTCTTACCATAACGAACTTATTCGTATGAATTAGCCCAAGCATGCTTTATCCCGTACCCTTTCCCCTTGTTTTAATTTAACTGTCCGTTTTCTTTTAAGGATTTATGATTCTTCATCCCTGAAACTGACTTGTCTCTTTGTTTCTTTTGCCTATAAGTGTCTTTCAATTATTTAAATACCATATTTATTTTTCCTACGTGAAAATACTTGACTCCATGTTATTAATTGCTGCATAAATCACGCTCCACATCATATTTCACTCGTGCATATCAAATTATATAGCAACGCTTAATTAGTGGTTGCGCTCTTCCTATTTGCTACCCTTAAATTCGGAAAGGCTTATTTGCGGTAAAACCAGTCGATCAGTGATGCAGTCGACGATTACGTGCCTTCCCCCTCAAGTTGTCCACTTGAGGGTACCAGTCTAAAACCCCATAGTAGCCTTACTCTGGTCAAAATTGTGCATGCATCATGGTCAAACCTAGTCGGATCAATTATGTTGTCCATAATGATCATTTAAGATAAGCCTTATCTAAAAGTCCATCGGGTTTTCCATAATCCCAATAGACACAACCACATTCTGTGCATTAATTTGGAGAACTAAATGCCAATATGCTAATCATGAATGTATAAATAGTGGAGTCTGGTGGGGGAGAAAGGCCTAACCCTTTTGTTTTGCAGAAAATGAGGAACGAGGTCCCCAACTTCGGTATGGTTAGAACACCCTTACTCTTGCTAGACTGGTGGATGAATCTTCCATCAGACGACCAAATCAATGAATGGAAAGAGAGGGACGCCAAATCTAGCGAAAAGTGGAATACCTGGAATACAGCCTATTGGAATTGGGAGAAAAAGTGAGGATGAGAGTTACCGATTGCCAGAACACTGAAGGAGATGAAGGAGGACATCTGGCCAGAGCCTACTTGCTGCTAGGTCTGTGCAAGCTGGGGAATCTATATGATGGAGTCAGGAAGATCGAATCTGGAGAAGGTCCTTCTGGGACCAAATAGGCTAGATTTATTTGCTTTCATAAATGTAATAAGGCTAAGTGCCAGTAATGACTTATTTTTATTATCTTAGTGTCTTTTTGGGGATTCGTCTATTTTTATATTATGAAATGAAGCATTTATTGGCATTTAAAGTTCTCTAAATCTATTTGTCGCTAGGCCTACCTCGGGCACAACGAGGTTCCTAAAGTAGGAATTTCCGCAATATGTGTTTAAATACTACAAATATTTCAGGATGCTCACTGACTTGTTACCTTTTTTGTTTGTTTTTTTCTTTATTTTGATTATTCCCATCCCCTTAGGTTGGTTCACTCATACTGGCCTCATCAGCGTATCATACCAGATCTTGAGGCCCTCCACCTCCTCCTCCTCCTCCTCCAAGCAATACAAAAGGCAAAGTAAAAATGGACGACTTAAGTGGTATCCGAAAGGAGAATATTGAGGACGCAAAAACCTCAGATGGCCGTAGTACTCCGTCCCCAAATGATCTAGTCCTGAGATTGTAACAAAAAATATTGGAATTGCAAGGAGAACTTGAGTAGGTTCGCAACTTGGCAAACTTGTCACTCACCTTAAATGTGCCCGACATCCACCAACAAAACACAAAGAACCCAGCACCTCCCCAAAACATACAAAACCAATATCCACAAAATCCTCCCGCACCAAATCAATATGCAACTCCACCCCAAAATCTCAATCTTTAGCCAATGCCGACTCCATCGCAACATCACCCTTAACCAATTTAGTATCCACCAACCACCACTTACCACACTCCCCAAAATACACCACAACCCATTGCCGATCCCCAAAACTCCATCAATGACCATCAGTACACCCAAGTCCCTAGCACGCATCAAAGCAACCCTATATATGTGAAAATGGTACCTCACTCTACCCAACCAAGCTCCTATACACCAGAATCTTCCGAAAAGGACCTGCTCATTAAAAACATGGCTGAAGAACTCAAGAGTTGACAAGCCGAGTCCAAGGTGTCGAAGGCGGCAAAGGAATAGAAGGGTTGAACTATAAAGACCTATGCATACAGCCAGACGTAGAACTGTCGCAGGGATACAAACCTCCAAAGTTTGAGATGTTTGACAACACAAGAGATCCCAGGGTTCATCTGAGGACTTATTGCGACAAACTTGTCGGGATCGGGAAAGACGAAAAGATCCGAATGAAAATCTTTATGAGGAGTCTTACTAGGGATGCTTTATCCTGGTACATCAACCAAGATCCCAAGAAATGGTCCAATTGGGTAAGTATGACATCGTATTTCATCTATCGGTTCAGGTTCAATACAGAGAACGCACCGGATGCTTTCTACATTCAAAATCTTAAGAAGAAACCTACTGACTTTCTGTGAGTACGCTAATCATTGGAGGTCGGAAGAGGACAAGGTCAGGCCATCTTTGGACGAGGAACAGATGAACAAATTCTTCATTAGAGCACATGATCTGCAATATTATGAAAGGTTGATGGTTATCGAAAATCATAAATTCTCTGATATCATCAAACTTGGAGAAAGGATCGAGGAAGGAATCAAGAATGGGATGGTAACGAATTTTGAGGCACTACAGGCCATAACTAAGGCATTACAATCAGGTGGCATATTAAAGAAGAGAGATGTTGGGGCAGTAATAGTGGCCCAAGGCCCAAAGTCTCCACTTACATATCAAATACCCACTTATCAATCACCTCCACCCACATATTAAACACCTCCTCCCACATACCAAGCATCACCGCCCAGATATCAACCCTCATATCCCAAACATTCCCAACCAGGCGCTGTCTACCACAACTATAACTCCCAACCATCCCACTTCCAATCACCTCCAACTCATCAAAACTTTCCAAGACCAAGACCCAACTTCGACCGCAAGCCACCCAGACAATGAACCGCCATTGCTGAGCCCATCGACCAGTTATATGAAAGGTTGAAAGCCATATGCTACGTCACTCCTTTTCCCGCTGTGGCCTTAGAAAACCCATCCCCATGGGTCAATCCTAACAAAACTTGTGCGTACCATTCTAGTATGAAGAGTCACACCACTGTTGAGTGCCGAACATTAAAGGATAAGATCCAAACGCTAATTGACAACAAGGTCATACAGGTGAAGGAAGTCCCACCTAATGTCCGCAACAACCCCCTCCCTGACCATAGAGGTGATGGTGTACATGTGGGACCCTGAGGGATCGATTAGGCTTATTCAAAAGGGTAATGACTTTAAAGTTGCCGTCACACTTACTCCTATTATGGTACATACTCAGTCACTAATCGAGGTTGAGGTAACTGCATCAGTTCCATTCGAGGTGGAGGTGGCTCTGCCTGCGCCCCCTACTCCATTTGAAGTAGAAGTAGTCACACCTTTCACTGTGACACTATCAACCACACCTCCATTCAACTCAAAAACAATACCTTGGGATTATGTTTCTGAGGCTCGGCGAAAAGTAAAGGCCAAGGTAGAGGAATCTGACGCCGCACAAGGAATGACTAGGACTGGAAGAGTCTACATGCTTGAACACTTGGGAGGATCGAGTAAGGATGCCACTACCAGGCAGCTTGTTATTAAGACAGAGCCAGATGACCTGTGGAGGAAAGTACAGGCAAAGGAGTATTCAGTGGTTGACCATCTGAACAAAACCCCAGCTCAGATATCTATCCTGTCAATGTTGCAAAATTTAGAGGCACATAAAAACGCTTTAATAAAGGTGCTGAGCGAGGCTTATGTACCCAATAACATCACTGGCGGAGAAATGGCCAACATGGTTGGGCAAGTACTAGAAAGTCATAAGATCATCTTCCACGAAGATGAGCTACCACCTGAGGGGCTGAATCACAATCGACCATTACATATTACGGTGCAATTTGAAGACAAGTTCATTGCCAGGGTCTTGGTTGATGGAGGTTCAAGCCTAAATATCTGTCCATTGGACACTCTGAAAAGGTTTGACAAAGGATTCCATGAGATACGAGTAGGAATCATGAATGTGAAGGGTTTCGACGGTTCCCAGAGGGCCAGGATCGGGGAAATCAATTTTTCTTGCAAATGAGGCCAACTTGGTTAGACGTCGAGTTTCAGGTGCTTGACATACCAGCCTCATATAATCTTCTATTGGGCCGGCCACGGATCCATGCCGCTGGAGCCATGCCTTCCATACTACATCAATCCGTGAAGTTTGAATAGAACCGTCAGGAGGTAATCATCCATGGAGATGCAAGTAACCCCATTTACACTAGTCAAACTATCCCGGCTATTGGGCATAAAAGAAAGCTAGGAGGGGAAACATATCATCACACTGAACGGGTCAATACTGTTGAGAAAGATAAATGGTAGAGCAGTAAAATAGAAAGTATATTGGCATGGTCTGGGTAGGATCCCGTCAAAAGGCTGGGAAAGAATCTCCAGGGCATCACTAAATCGTTACGGCTGAAAAATCATGGTACCACCTTTGGGCCCGGATATTAGTACACATGGCAAGAATATAATGATTGGTCACCTCCATGGCGCGAACCATATTATCCTCTCGAGCAACCAGTGCCATGCCTAGAACAAGTTTTTCACGAAGCTGATACGATATGGGGGACCAGAGAAGAGGAGGCACTAGCTGGGTTGAAGAATTTGTTCTTGGAGGATGAGGACATAGACTGTCGTGCCATAATTGAGGAGGAGGAGGAAGAAGGCCTCACTATTCAGACCATGAAGAAGGGAGTCGTTCTTAGGAACTGGACTGCCACACCATCCCGAGCCCGCCAAGTCCCTAGGTAGCTTGGTAGATTTTACTTCTATAGCCATTCTAGGCATTAAAATTTCCAGTAATTTTTTTTTAAGATTTACTTGTTTCAAAATAAATGCTCGATTCGTTAAGCCGTACTTTGTCTGGATGATTTTTCAGTTTTAATCAAATGCATTTGCTCTTTATTTTTCACTACTATCTTTACACTTTTCCTTTTTATAGCGTTATTATTACTTTTCCTAATGAACCGGTGACTATGAAATGCAATGAGGAAACGCAACATGAGAATAGTGATTCAGATGAAGAAGATGAGATACCCGAGGAGATTGTCAGAGAGGTTGAAAACTTTAAGAATAAGCCTATGTCCAATCTGGACGAGACATAAGCAGTAAATTTGAGAGACGCCGAGATCATCAAGGAGATTCGCATTAGCATTTACTTGTCACTAACAGAGAAGTAAGAGTACATTCGGTTCCTAAGAGAGTATGAGATTATTTTCACATGGTCATATGATGACATGGCTGGTTTGAGCACATCCATAGTAGCTCACAAGTTGCCTACAAATCCTATGTATCCACCAGTCAAATAGAAACTCCGAAAGTTCAAACCAGACATGAGCCTGAAAATCAAGGAACAAGTTACCAAGTAGATCAAAGCCAAAGTTCTCAGGGTGGTTGAGTACCCAACCTGGTTAGCTAACATTGTGCCAGTTCCAAAGAATAATGGGAAGGTCAGAGTATGTGTTGACTATCGGGATTTAAACAAAGCAAGTCCCAAGGATGACTTCCCAATGCCAAATATACACATCCTGATTGATAATTACGCCATGCATGAACTCCAATCCTTTTTAGATTGCTTCGCGGGCTATCACCAGATTTGGATAGATGAAGAAGATGCAGAAGAGACAACTTTCATCACACTGTGGGGTGTATACTGTTACAAGATGATGCCATTCGGTTTGAAGAATGCTGGGGCCACTTACATGAGAGCCATGACAACTATCTTCCATGACATGATCCATAAAAAAATAGAGGTGTATGTGGACGACGTCATTATCAAATCCAAAAAGGCTGCAGATCACATAGCAGACCTGAGAAAGTTCTTTGACAGGCTAAAGAGGTACAATTTGAAACTAAATCCCGCAAAGTGTGCCTTCGGGGTTCCCGTAGGGAAGCTATTGGGATTCATCGTCAGCCGTCGAGGGATCGAGTTAGATCCATCTAAAGTTAAGGCTATTCATGAGTTACCACCACCAAAGAGTAAAAAGGACGTGATGAGCTTTCTAGGACGTCTCAATTATATCAGCCACTTCATAGCACAGTCCACATTCATATGTGAACCCATCTTCAAGATGCTGAGGAAAGATGTCGAAACAAGCTGGACAGAGGATTGTCAGAAAGCTTTTGACAAGATCAAGGAGTACCTGTTCGCACCACCAGTTCTGGTCCCTCTAGAACCGGGATGACCTTTGCTACTCTATCTATCTGTATTGGATGGAGCCTTTGGATGTGTTCTGGGACAACATGACGAGATAGAAAGAAAGGAGCAGGCCATATACTACATGAGTAAGATGTTTACACTTTATGAAGCACAATACTTACTACTGGAACACACTTGCTGTGCTTTGACCTTGATAGCTCAGAAATTGAGCCATTACTTCTGTGCCTACATTACATACCTCATATCCAGGGTGGACCCTCTAAAGTACATATTCCAGAAACCTATGCCTACTGGAAAGTTGGCCAAGTGGAAAATACTGTTAAGTGAGTTCGATATCGTCTACGTAACTCAAAAGGCAGTCAAAGGGCAAGCATTGGCAGATCACCTCGCTGAAAATCTGGTGGGAGGAGCATACGAACCTTTGAAGACGTATTTTCCTGATAAAGAAGTATCATTTATAGGAGAGGACATTACCTAAGCATATGACGGTTGGAGGATGTTCTTTGATGGAGCTACAAATTTCAAAGGAGTGGGCATTGGAGCAGATTTGGTATCAGAAACGGGTCAACATTATTCGATATCTGCTAAACTCAGATTTCCCTGCACCAACAACATGGCGAAGTATGAAGCTTGCATACTAGAGCTCAACATGGCAGTCGACATGAACATTCAGGAGTTGCTGGTAATCGGTGATTCAAATTTGCTTGTGCACCAGGTGCAAGGAGAGTGGGCCACCAAGAATTCCAAGATATTGCCATATCTGCACCATGTGCAGGAATTAAGAAAGAGGTTTACAAAGATAGAATTCTGACATGCTCCCAGAATTCAGAATGAGTTTGCCGATGCATTGGCCACTTTGTCATCTATGATACAATATCCAGATAAGAATTATATTGATCCCATCTCGGTGAAAATCTATGATCAGCCAACATATTATGCTCATGTTGAAGAAGAAACAGATGGAAATCCCTGGTTCCATGACATCAAGGAGTATTTGTCAAAGGGAGAATATCTGGAGCATGCAAATCACACTCAGAAACGCACACTCCGGAGATTGTCCAATCACTTCTTCCATAGCGGAGGAAACTTGTACAGAAGAACTCCTAATTTGGGATTGCTAAGATGTGTCGACACAAAGGAAGCTTCTAAGTTACTTGAAGATGTACATGCCGGGACCTGTGGCCCGCACATGAACGGTTTTATCTTCGCTAGGAAGATACTCAGGGCCGGTTACTTTTGGATGACCATGGAGATAGATTGTATCCAGTATGTCCGCAAATGCTTTCAATGCTAGGTGCATGCCGACCTGATAAATGTGTCGCGAAACGAGCTCAATGCAACAAGCTCACCTTGGCCATTCGTTGCTTGGGGAATGGATGTTATTGGTCCGATTGAGACCACTGCTTCAAATGGCCACAGGTTTATTCTGGTAGCCATTGATTACTTCACAAAATGGGTAGAGGCTGCATCCTACAATGCTGTAACCAAGAAAGTCGTCATAGATTTTGTCAAAGATCGTATTGTCTGCCGATTTGGAGTCCCCGAGTCCATTATTACTAATAATTCCACCAATCTCAACAGTGATCTGATGAAAGCCATGTGCAAAACTTTCAAAATCAAGCACAATAATTCCACATCCTACAGACCTCAGATGAATGGAGCCATAGAAGCCGCCAATAAAAACATCAAGAAGATACTAAGGAAGATGGTAGAGAATAATAAACAGTGGAACAAAAAGCTACCTTTTTCTTTATTGTGATACTGCACTACAGTTCGCACATCAACCCGGGCAACTCCATACATGTTGGTTTATGGTACCGAGGCTGTCATCCCAGCCGAGGTGGAGATTCCTTCTTTAAGAATCATACAGGAAGCCGAAATCAGCGACACAGAGTAGATAAGAAGCCGCTATGAACAATTGGCCCTCATCGATGGAAAAAGTATGAATGCAGTATGTCATGGCCAACTTTATCAGAATAGAATGTCCAGAGCTTTCAACAAAAGGGTCAAACCACAGCATTTCGCACCAGGTCAGTTGGTGCTGAAGAAGATCTTCCCACATCAAGATGAAGCCAAAGGGAAATTCTCTCCCAACTGGCAAGGTCCGTACATAGTTCACAGGGTGCTGATAGGAGGAGCACTCATACTTGCAGAAATGGACGGAGAAGTCTGGCCAAAACCAATCAATTCAGACGCAGTCAAGAGATATTATGCTTAGATTATTTACATTTCCTCATCTAATGTAATTGAACTATGCTTGACCTGATTCACGTTTAAGAGGGGATACATAGGCAGCCATATGGGTTCGATCATATCATAATAAAATTTTCATTTCCCCCAAGATCAGAAACTGGGGCAGAATTTTTAGGAGCATCCTCAAAATTTTGGAGCAAGTCCAGTTGACGCCATTGCATGCCATGAAGTCAGTAATAAGTTAAGAAATTGGGGCAGAATTTTGGGAAGTCCGAAGAAGGTTCACCAATGCCTATTATCCGCAAACGGTCAAAATATCATCTACCAAACTGGAGCAGAATTTTGAGAAGGACCCTAAAAATTCCAACATGAGAGAGCTGCAATGCCTTTGAGACATGTTACAGTCACTAATTCATCAAAATTACTTGATATATCAATATGTTTCTAAAACAACTCTATTTTTATCAATAATTGCATAATTTCAAAAACTTTATTTCCATAGCAGTCAGGTTCACCCAGGGGAACTCGAAAGGCCTTTAGAACAGAGCAAAGGGAAGCCAACAGACAGAAGCACGAACCAACCTCCCCCACAAAGCTTACAATTTTTTCTTTGAACGCAGGCATATTTGACATAGAGATAACATCTGCAAATATATGCACGCAGCAAGATCACTATCCATCTGGCCATCAGACACTGAATATATCTCAAGCTAAGACATACACTGCTCTTATTTGCTACTCGCTCTTTGCATGAAGCTAATCCCTGCCTACACATTTGCATGAGTCTAATCCTTGCCTCCATATCTGCATGAGGCTAATCCCTGCCTCCCTATTTGCATGAGGCTAATCCCTGCCTCCCTATTTGCATGAGGCTAATCCTTGCCTCCATACTTGCATGAGGCTAATCCTTGTCTCCCATTTGCATGAGTCTAATCCTTGACTCCCTATTTGCATGAGGCTAATCCTTGACTCTCTACCTGCTACATGAGATTAGTCCTTGCCTCCATATTTGCATGAGGCTAATCCTTGCCTCCATAACTGCATAAGGCTAATCCCTGCCTCCCCATTTGCATGAGACTAATCCCTGCCTCCCTATTTGCATGAGGCTAATCCTTTCCTCCATAACTGCATGAGGCTAATCCCTACCTCCACATTTGCATAAGGCTAATCGTTGCATCCATTTTTGCTTGAGGCTAATCCTTTCCTCCATAACTGCACGAGGCTAATCACTACTTCCTTATTTGCATGAGGCTAATCCTTGCCTCCCTATTTGCGTGAGGCTAATCCTTGCTTCCGTACTTGCATGAGGCTAATCCTTGCCTCTATGTTTCCACGAGGATAATCCTTGCCTCTATATTTGCATGAGGATAATCCTTGCCTCTATATTTGCATGAGGCTAATCCTTGCCTCCATATTTGCATGAGGCTAATCCTTGCCTCCCCATCTGCATGGGACTAAGCGTTGTCCCTCTTCACAAAAATATTGCTCTATTTCTGGTACTATCTACTCGCTTTCCAATCGGGCTAAGCTCTGCCCTTCATTCCATAAGACTAAGCTTTGTCTTGTTAACATCATTACTGCATATCATGGGCTGAAATATCACCAATCTATCCAATGGCATCATAGTCTAAAAGGCATCATCCTACAGCTGGAAGACACCATGCTATGGCCTGAGGATCCCTCAAATTTGCATATCATTATTCAAAGGAGTCATAGTGAGGCACCATCCTCATGGCCCGAGAACATCATTTCATGGCCTGCGAGTCTCTTATCAAGCAATTCATGGCCTAGGACATCATGGTCTGAGGAAGTCATCCCTAACTGTCCGAAGACAACTTTCATAGTCTAACGGGAACTTGCATCATGTTTAAATTTATGTACAATATACACTTGCAGTATTCTTATTTGCAGGTAACCCGACAAGCAACGGCTATCCCAGCAGAAGGGATTCTGCTCCAGTTCTCCCAGCAACGGCTATCCCGGCAGTATTCTTATAATTTTGTACTTTTTTTACCAAAAATTAGTCTTTTGCAAGTTTAAAATACCAAATAATCATTTTAATAATGTTTATATGCATGAAAATCATTTTTTATAATTTGTAGATATTTTATAAATTATGTTGATTAATTTTGATTGGGTATTTAACAAATAGCCCCATTTTATTTCAATTATAACCTATTAAAACCAGCCTAAATCACCTAATAACACTAGCGCAAAGACCCAGGACAAAACCTAAATCCTACCCGACCCAATTCTGCCCAAATCCTGGTCGTTGATCATTTTTGATCAACGGTCCAGGTTAATTCCTTCCTTAATTAACCTAATGACCTAACCCCAAATTCCTCATTCCCTCTCACCCTCTCCGCTATCACCCCTCTCTTTCTCTCTCAAAGTCCCTCTACCCTAACCCTAATCCCCTTCGTCGTTGCTTGCTCGCCGTTAACAATGATGGCTCACCACCACTCCAAGCCTTAATGGCTCTACTATGATTGGGATTCAGGCTGTCTTTGAGGTCCTCAAGGAACTAGTGGCCGGTCCACTCACCCCTGGACCTGTTCTCACCGTCCTCAGGCCACCATGGCTCGATTGAGTAAGATTGTCCTATTTTTTGTTAGACCTATGGTTTCTAAGCCGGTCTCTCTTTATATCTGGGTCATTTTTCTCGAAACCCTAATTCCCTCTCTTAACTCTTCAGATCTATAACAGATTTGAGAATATTTGAATTATTTTTTGCTTGTTTTATGAAATCCTTTCAATTTTCAAAGTGTCGCTTCATTTTCCTTCATAACTAGGGTTTCTGAAACATTCTTTAAGAATGATTTTGATTTCTAAGTGTTGTTTTCTAATCCCTGAGTGTTTAATCGGGTTTTGTTAAGCTTTCCCTTTAAACCTAACTAGTTATGTTGAAAACCCCTAATTTTTGGCTTTAGTCTTGGATTTTGAGTTCGTCTTTACAGTTTGTTCATTCGATTTGTCTGTATGTTTGATTCTCATGAATACGCTTCGATTATTTAGAGTATTTTATGATTTTCACCCTAGTAATATCTTATTAAGGTTTCCGATTTGGTTCTCCCTGTTTATACTCCGTTTATTGGTTTATTCATGGAAGTCTATACTATTTCCCTTAATATTAGTACTATTTTTTGATTCTTGAATCCTTAATTTATTGTGTTGATAATCTTATACCGATTTTCGGCTATTTTGTTTTTTATTTTCATAACCCTTAAATTATTTTTTACCTTATTATGTGGTTGACTGTATTATTAATTGATTCCTACTGTTATTTCCTTAATTAGACCTTTATGTATTTATCCCTAATTACATATTATGTACCTATATCTTCTTGATTCTTTCCTAATTTGTTGCATGCTTTCTACCGTTGGTAAATTACTCCCTTAATTAGGGAGACTTGGCTGATTTTCGTTCTTAATTAATTCTGTAGTTCTATAATTGCTGAACAATTGATTCTTGCCTTATTTACCTAGCTTTCAAACTATTATATATACTCTCTTCTCTTTTCATTACACACACGAACACATTGGTTCAAAACTCTCTCTCTCACACTCAAAACTTTCTGCTCTCTTCTAATTTATAAGTTAGCCGGTTGCAAGCCAAGGCTGACTATTGTGCTCTCATGCTCCTTCACTTTTGTGTTTACTGTCCTCTTTACTGGTATGTCCTGATTTCAATTAAAAGTTTCAAAACATTATGTTTCTTTTATGACTTCAATTCCTCCTGTTTCTAGTCTGTTTTCACTTATGGTTTTATGGTTCAACTTGCAACTAATATGTTTACTTCATCGCTTCATCAACATGCTTCTGAATGTGTCCCCTCCCTTAGACTCAGCATGTTTATGAAGTGTTATCCCCCTTCTAGTGTACCCCAATATGACTCTCCCTTACTAATATTTCTATGCAAAGTAGTTGGCTATCCTTAAGTAACCCGATCCTGTATTAATTCTAAAGTTCCTTAACCCTTTAGCATATTACTGATTCTATACATAAGTACTCCTGTAACTATGTGTTTACCAATGTGACCTATGTGTCCCCAAATCCCATTACACCTGTTTGTGGTTGTTGAACCTGTCTTGGTTCTATGTTTCTTGGTTATGTATGAACCTGCTTTGGGTGTTGTGTTTGGACTGTTTCTTATTACTTTACTCTCTTTTCAAAACTGTCGCTGTTGCTTTTACAAAACTATTTCAAACAAGTCTCTTTTCAAACTTTTTCCTGCATACATCTTTCAAGCACTTGCACATCTACTCTTAGGTTTTAAGTTCTGCCCCTCTAATGTGTGACTGCTTAGGGATCCCTATGAGATCCCTCTGAAATCTGATACATTAGAGCTGGCCATTCCACACTGCACTTACTCAATTATGATTGTGAAATCTGGGTGTGAGCACTGCTCGGGATCCCTTGAGGTCCTTAGGGAACTCTGACACACCCAGATTATGTGAAAGACTGCAAGGCAATCTGGCATTGGAAACTTTAGAAGTCTGCGCCTACTTTCAGGCTCCTTATAGAGTAACTTCTTATTTTTCTTATCTACTTATGTAATTCATGCAATATTATTTTGTAATAATTTACTGTAAACAAATACTGTGATGGATAGTAAAAATGGGAGGGTAGCCATGCATGTTATAGACATCAAAGGGGTAGAAACCATGCTTTATGTTTACATTTCTTATTTGCGTAATAGAATCCATGTTTAGAACCAACATGTGCAAAGCATATCATGTATTAGAGACCGTGCTCTTAGGTTTCATGTATATTATTTCAGCATCTCATTTTGACATTCTTGCTATCACTCAGAAATCATGTTCTAGGATAAGGGGCATTAAAACAAAAACTACTATTCCTACACATTAGACAACATGTTTTACAATGCTGTAACCTTTATGAATTTAGAAATCCTTCCTTTAGGAAATTCTGCGATTATGCTGTGCATTTAGAAATCCTACTTTAGGAATCTTGCATATAAATCATTCTATACCTCACTCAGCTACGCCTAGATAAACTACTGATGCATGAAAATGAGTATTAACAGTCTCACCCTGCTTTAAACAAACTGGTAATAATCCATGTATTTTTGTAACACCTAGAACATCAAGCTCTTAGGAAAAAATGACTTCTAAACTTCTAATGGTTCTAGTAACAGTTGTGCACTATCCCACGCCTAGTCTTAGGTAATCAACTTTTACAAAATTGGAAACTGCCTCTTTGTATGTACTGCATAATGATTAACATGCTTAAAATCAGTAGGCAAACTGATTAGGGCCCCTGCTTCTGAGTTGCTAAATAAAAACTGCATATCTCATATGTTCTGATATTTGCCTAGACATCATGTCTTAGGATACTGTTTAACAATATTGCCCTTATTTGTGTTTGAGTCATGCTGTTTACATGAATTATCTGTGGAGGTGAACTTGAGCCTTTTACCTGCTATTTCATGCTTTTATTTGCTGACCATTAAGAAGGGACGGGTAACAACATGCAATAGAGAACGTTAACCAACCCTCGCTTTAATAATCGCTAAGGGGTGGGAAGGGTAGATATGGGATATGATGACTACGTGCTAATGTCACGTGTAGTCCCTCACTGAGGAGTGTTTACCGGGCATTGTGTGGGGTGATCCTGTAGGCTAACCAAACTAGGACCCCTCTTTCCCAAATTCCCTTTGCTTAAACTTTACTTTTCTATATGTATACAATTTGTTTAAGCCTTTTTTTGTCTCATTATTTGAGTCATGTAATGTCCTAAACCTGCTCGTATCTAGTAATTATGTGTTTAAAACTACTTTTTTGATAAAGTCCTGATTCATAAGTACAAGTTCGGTCTGGACCCACCGTTGTGGACCGAGAGAGGTGCCTAACACCTTCCCCTCGAGGTTATTTCGAGCCCTTACCCTAAATATTTGGTAATGCAAACCAATCCAAGAGTTAATCACTCTGGGTGCCCTAACGCACCATAATCCGTTAGGTAGCGACTCTTCAAAATACCTAATTCCCAAAAGGAAATGAGTTATTACCCCCATGCAATGTCTAAACCCGAACTTCTCTCCACGGAGGAAAAAAGGGGGCGCGATAGTAAATATACAGGGGAATCTCCCAGAATACCAATCCGTAGTCCCAAAGTAAATATGCAGGGGATCTCCTTGAATACCGATCTGTAGTCCCAAATTAAACACACATTAGTCTCAAGAAAGAATTCTACAATTTCTATTCAAATTTGTTTCAGGGAAACATGGAATTTCTGATCTAAACATGCTACACAAAAATTCCAAGTAAGTAGTTAAAGCAGGTAATGCTGTTAAGTCACATAAGCATGCTTTCCTAAGCTAAACGAGAGGTTAATAATATTGCTCAATTAAAGGAAAAACATAGACATTTACTTAATGAAACCTGGGTTTTTCAACAATTAGCACATGTACACACTCATCACCTCACGTACATAGCATTCATATAACAACAGTACCAAAGTCCTAAGGGGAGTTCCCCTACACAAGGTTAGGCAAGTCACTTACCTCGAACCAGCTCAAAATCAATCTGATATCATGCTCTTGCCATGAGTATCCAACTCCAAGTGGCCCAAATCTAATCAAATTAATATCATAACGTAAATACAACTACAAATAACTAATTTAGCTAATGAATTTGAAGCTAAGGCAAGAAAATAGAAAAACGCCCAAAAATGTCTCCAAATTTCGCCTCCTACCTAGATCCCAATCCCACTTTTGAGTTATGAACTCAAGCCCTCGATTTTGGAATTTAAATTCTGCCCAGACGTGACCTTAATCGTGATCGCGAAGAAAAATATCGCTGGCTCCCAGGTTTACCCTACACGAACGCGTAACTACCCACGCGAACGCGATGCTTACATTGCTCAGGCCTATGCGATCGTGGTTTACCTCACGCAATCACGAAGAGAAACTCTCTACTCCACAGCAGTCTCACTTCTTCTTCGCGAACGCGACATAGCCCACGCATTCGCGATTCAACCTTTCACCATTACTACGCGTTTGCATAACATTTCCCATGAACGCGATGAACAAAACTCCCTCTGCCTCAGCTAAACCTACGCAATCGCGAGCTTCCTCACGTGATCGCGATGAAGGATTGTTTACAATAGAAAAACCAGAAAATCTGCTCCTTCTGCAAGTCCAAAAATGGTCCATTGAGCCTCCAAAACACACCCGAGGCCCCCAGGACCTCAACCAAATATACCAACCAATCCTAAAACACCATACGAATTTAGTCGAACCCTCAAATCACCTCAAACAACGCTAAAATCACGAATCGCCCTCCAATCCAAACTTAATGAACTTAAGATTTCAAAATTCTACAACATATGCCAAAACCAACCAAACCACGTCTCATTGACTCCAAATTTTGCACACAAGTCATATTCAACACTAGCACCTATTCCAATTTTCGGAATCGGATTCCGACTCCGATATCAAAATTTCACTACCGATCCAAAAACTCCAAAAATTTAATTTTCCGCATTTCAAGCCTAAATGAGTTACGGGCCTCCAAAATATAATCCGGTTACGCCCCTACACCTGAAATCACCCAACAGAGCTAACGACATCGATGAAATTCCATTCCGACTGACTACAGTCCAAATTCTAAAGCTTAAACTCTCGTTTGGGGACTAAGTTTCCCAAAACACTCCGAAACTCACAACGAATCATCCCGGCAAATCAAAATAGCAAAAATAAATACGGGGAAAGCAATTAATAGGGGATCAGGGCGTAAATTCTCAAAACGACCGGCTGAATCGTTACACTTACTATTTTGGTTCATCAACCCACTGTTGCATAACATGACTCTAACTAATCCATGCCCATGATTACATCGAAGTCAACCATCTCCAATTCTACTAATTCTACTATAGTAAGGCAATTAGGGGTGTGCATTCGATTTATCAATTCAATTTTGACCCTTATCGATAATTATTTATCGATTATCGATTTTTACCTATGCTTATCGTTATGGTTTAATAAGGTTTTGATTTTTTCGATTTTGATTTATCGATTTTTGGGGCTTATCGATTCGGTTATCGATTACACCAATAAGAAAATTTGCAGGATTCCACAGAAAGTATATTGCTATAAACATGCCTAATTAATATGGACAAAAATAAGCTAAAATAAGACGAACACCATTTATAACATAAAAATTATGTCAACAAGCACATGCAACGAAACTAAAGTAGGGGATCAAATGTATGCCACCAACACTCCAATGGTATAAAAAAAATAAAAATACATCATCACGACTGATTCTATTTTTCATTAATTTGAACTTCATTCCCTTGAGCATTAAATATGATCATTCCTTAAATGTGGTAGATGAAATAATAGGGTTAGGGACTTAGGGTAAAGGAAAGGGTATGATAGAATAAGGGTAATTTTTTTAGTATATCTTATCGGTTTATCGATAAACCGATAATCGAAGAGGACAAAATCGAAATCGAAATCGATAACTCGATAAGGAAAATTTCAAAATAAAAATCGATAAATCGATAAACCGATAACAAATAATGATTTGATTTATCGATAAACCGATTCGAATACACACCCCTAAAGGCGATGATACACTTTGGCTGGACACCCCCTATAGATATGTCTAGCTATAACTAATTCCCCAACGGGAGTGTACACTTCAAAGGGTTCACATAATTTTTTGGTTTTATCCCAAATTTCATAGCAATAGTTACATAATATAGGTTGGATCCTGGATCCATAAGAGCATAAACATCAAAGGTGAGGACTTTTAGCACACTTGTGACAACATCTCCATGAACCTCTATATCCGGATGGCCTGCCAACACTTACAAGCGGTTCCGACCACCGCTGTATTATCGGACTTTCCTATACCACGCCCCTGTTGGGCCTGAGAGTTATGAGGGGTTGCTGAATTAGTAGACTGAGCTACATTGCCTGCATTGTTCTGCTTTTGCTGATGGACAATCCTCAAGAAATGGCCCTGCTAACCGCACCCAAAGAAACCATTTGTGCCCAAACGACACACCCTTGGTGCTTCCTACCACACATGTTGCAAGTAGGGTACTCAAGGCCTCTATAGCCCACACTAGCATGTGACTATGAGCCTGCTTCTCTGAAGTTCTGGCTTTTGTTGCTATGTTTGGACCTTTGCTGGTGCACTAGATGAAGATGGAACATGTCCTAATTTTGATTTCCTGAAGAACTGACGATTACCACCTCCTTGAGATCCCCCATGGCTAAAATTTCCTGCAGACTTAGCTCTCTTGTTGAATTATCTGTCCTTTTATCGTTGTAGTCACTCTTCTTCCTTGAGCTTGTCTTCGTTCCTTTGAAAAAAGGCAACCATCTTAGTAATGGTCATGTCATTATTTTGAGCAGCTATATTAGCATCAACAAACAAGTCATCTACAAGCCCCAAAACAAACCGCCTAACTCTAGCCCGCATATCACGTACCATTTCTGGAGCATACTTAGCCAGAGATACGAACTTCAGGTAGTCCTCATTCACACTCATGTCATTCTATTTGAGTCTCTCAAACTCTAAATCCTTAGCTTCAAAGACCTCAATTGGTAGAAAATGTTCAAGAAGCGCATCTGCAAACTCCTTCCAAGTTGCAGGAGCCGCATCCTCCCCTCGGGACTCTTCCCATGTTTCATACCAAGTGTTAGCAACATCCTTTAGCTGGTACACAACAAGCTCTACTACCTTAGTATCTGCAGCATGCATTACTCGAAATATCTTCTAAATATCATCAATGAAGTTTTGCGGATCCTCATTCTTTTTGGACCCTGTGAAGACTGGAGGTTTCATGTTGAGGAATACCATGGACCTGGAGCTACCTGTCTCATCAACAACACTTGTCACCTAACTTTGAGCCTGAGTAACAACAATTTGGGTGAGCAACTGGATAGCTCCCATAACATCCATGTCTGAAGCATTAGGCACTGAGCCTGTTGCAACTCCCTGGGCCAGAGTGACCTCCTCCTGCACAGCAATATCCATAGCCCCCTAGCTAGTTGCTGAGGCCCTCTTGGTGTACTTTCTTTTTGCAGGCATTTTCTGAAATACATAATTTGTGTGAGTTAAAAGGATTCCTAAAAGCATAGCTCTAACTGCACAATCTAGAGTATAAAAGAAATGAAATAATCCTAAATGTCTTGGTGGTCAACTGTTTACATGTGTGGCACGCACATATACATAAAAATGACCCCACTGGACACAGATTCATAGACTCCCTAGAACTCTTGAACCTAGGCTCTGATACCAAACTTTGTCATACCCCGAACCATGGCCTGGGTGTAACACGACAATCGGTGCCTGACTGTATGTGACTGAGCGAACCAATTGTATGGCTGGATTAACATGTGGTATAACTATAAGCTAGATGAAAATATATAACATGATGATCTACTAAAGAGTCTAATTAAAATATCATAGATGGGGAAAATAGTGAAAAGTCTGCAAGTGTAAATGAGTAGCTGACAAGGCTAACACATAAAAGCTTGCTAACATCTGACTGACTGAACTATAGTCTACGGAGCCTCTATGAATACTGAAATGCTAACTCTTTTATCAGGACAAGGTCCCCAGCATACCTTACTAACTGAAATACTATAAAGACTAGAGACTAGGAAAAAAAAGATAATGCCCTGAAAGACTAGGGCTCACCAATAGCTGATACGAGACGTCCTAGCAAGCAGAATCGTCAACCTGTAAATCATTACCTGCATCGCAAGATGCAGGCCCTAGGCAAAAAGGGATGTCAGTACATTTGAATTGCACTGGTCTGTAAAACAACTGAAAGAAAGAACTATAAATACTGAAACTAAAACTGAGTTGATAACTGATAATTGATATCTGAACTAAACATACGAAGTAAGGATTTTAATACTCCCTCTTCTGAATGATGAACAACCTATTTATCTGAATAAACTACGGCCTCTGGCCCAATGTATATGTGCACAAGCTACAACATCAGGCCCAAGTATGCGTATACATAGCTACGTCTTTAAGCCCAAAAATGCATAAAGCATAAACTACGACCTTAGGCCTAAATATGCCTGAAGAATATAAACTACGACCTTAGGCCAAAATACATGTGTTCAACATTCAAGAATTTAAATTCAGGTACTAAGAATCATACTACAATATGTGATGTTGAAATACTAAACCATATTGAGTTACATGATACTGGAATATTGAATAGGACTAGACTGATATATGTATTCATAAAAAGTAGATTTGTCATAACTGAAGCTCATACAATATTAAATGTTTATGAAACTATGACATCTGAGAATAGAAGTTCTACGACTATTCATGGAACAAAGGCATAATTAATTTCTGAGCAAACTCGTAATGGTCATAATGAATGGGATCTAGGGAGAATCATAATAATTTTCAAATGTAAAGAGAGTTATCCTCATATACCTTAGCTCTTCCCCTTTTAAGTTCATCATGATGTTCGTCGCCTCTTTCAACAATACTCTACGTCAATTTATATATCAAGAGGATCCAATATTAGCAATAATGCTCATGTTTTAGTAACTTATGAATTTTATCAAACATCTTATGGTGTAAAGCCTCATAGACGTAGTTAGTCCTTTCTTCACCAAGTTCTCATTCTACTACTTCTAGGTTATTCTACATGTTACACTCTGTATTTTCGTACGTGAGAGTACATCATAAGTTAATTGATGTAAGCTCAGAAATAAGGTCATCTTTGAAAGTAAATAAATTAAGTTAATCATATTAACTTGGAGGTTATAAATATTTAAGATCATGAACTGCAAGTACCAAGAGGGTTGGAAGGCTTAGAAGCTGAACGAATTGAAGAAAATAGGTTTCGTCAAAAGTCGACAAGTTAGGAATGTTATAATATAATTTTGGGGTGAGACTAGGGTGCTCAGAATGCTAAGGAGGGTATGTTATGAGTTATTTTATTCTTATGATAGTCGTGTGTTATGTTTTGAAGTCAAGCGAGTTGTGGAACAAAAGTTGGCAAAGATCATCACAAGTTACATTCACAAATATGCTAAAAATTTGGTCAAATGTAATTGAGCATTTCTCACAATGCACTTGTAATTAGAGGATTATCTACCTACAAAATTAAATATCTATGAGTGTAGTTTCTAACTCATATAACCGTTCATTGATATGACTTTGGAGTAGAGAGAAATTTGCATTTTTGCGAGACTGCACAGACTGGTAGGTGACAAGTATGTGCATCACCTACTTGCCAAAAGGAGAGGCCTCAATTTAGTTGGCCAAGGGGGTAATTTTATGGGATAATTAACTCATTTATTTTACTCATATTTCAGACGATGAAAACCATATTGAACCCTAGCAACTTCTCCCCAAAAATCCCACACAAACCCTAGGTTATTTCGGGTGTTACGATGTGACTCTAGTGTCGAATACCCCAGACAGCATCCTAGTTCCTCTTTCTCCTTCTTGTAGCTATGTTGGGGGACTGATTTTTGATGAAGAAGGAATAGGTTTCGTGGGTTATACTCAGTACAAGTAGGGTTATGCTTCTCCTTCAATTATCTATGTTTGTATGAGTTTTAACTTGATCGTAAAGACTAGACCTAGCGAGTTTCGAAAGAGTTGTATGTTGTTTGTTGTTGCATCATTGTTGGCTAGTTGTGAATTTATTTTAAGTTGAATTCATGGATGGTTTACAGGATAAGAGGCTTAATTGTGTATTGTTGCTTGTGTTGCTCAATTTGAAAGAAAAGATAAGTCGAAACGTATTTTAGTAAACTGAAAAATCAGTTTTGAGTTGCTGAACTTGTGGGACTGTATTGTGGGTTGTTTTATGTTGATGTTGAGTTGTATCTGTTGCTACTATTTTTATGGATTTTGGGAGGATAAAGTGTTTGGAGAAACACCACCTAATGGCAGGGTGGTTGGCTGGTCATTCGTCGCTACATTTTCGGGTTGTTTGACACTATTAGGGTTGTCGTTTTGTGTATGGACTGATTGGGGTGTGTGGGTTGTTTTAGTGGTATTTTGTGATGGATATAAGGTTGGAAAATGATGCATGCATGTTTTCATTGTTGAGTTCTTATTATTGTTGGTATATGCTATTGTAGGACGGCCTTGTTACAGGGGAGATGCTGAGCGAGCTACTAGTTTAAGTTGCGGACTTAGCCCTTACTCAATACTGATTTTGAATCTTCTTGTGTTGTGGTAGATTGAGTTGAGTTGTTTGAAGAATTTCTTGGAAGGAATTAAGGACTCAACAGAGTTAAGGTATGTTAAGGCTAAACCTATCTTTCATTTTGGCATGATCTGTAACTACATGTGTTTGATAATGAGACATAAAGAGATATTCATATTCTTGAAGTTATGTACATTATCATAGTCTCATAAGTTACAATATCCTTCCTTATAGAGTCTTTATATTCAGTTAAGCATTGTCCTCTTCCAGTCAAGAGAGGAGAGGGTAGTATTATAGTATTTTCACCACCATCGAGCTATAATCAGTGGGAAGGACCCTATTGTGCAACCCCTGATCAGCTGGTAAGTTATATACCAAGCCTATTGTGGCCGAGCACCTATGAGTGAGCCCAGAACAGCCGAGATACAGAGCCTAATATGGCCGAGCGCCTATGAGCTAGCCTACTACGGCAGAGCAGTTACACATACCGAGCCATATAGGGCCGGACAACTATTTTACTTACTATATTGAGAGAGGTGAGTTAGTATTAGTAGGTAGGCATATCTTCAATTATATTTGACTCCCAGGTACTTTTAGTTATTATATTATCAGTTTAGTTTCAGCTTTCAGTTATTCTGTTGCCTTATATACTCGGTACATTATTTAGTACCGACGTCTCTTTTACTGGGGATGCTACATTTCATGCCTGTATGTCCTGATAGATAGCTTGATAGACCTTTCCATTAGACAAAGTCAAACATCAGCTTGGTTGGTAAGCTCCACTTCCTTAGAGTTACCAGGTCTATACCTTGGAGTCTATTTTATATATACATGTTTGATGGGTAGGTCGACGCCTTGTCCCGGCCATGATATAGTTCAGTTATCCCTAGAGGCTTGTAGACAAGTCCTGTACATTTTTTTATATCACTATTGTGGCTTTACCAGCCCTATGTAGATGTTTAGTTTGGTATTGCTGGTTGCAGATGTTATTTTCAGATGATTTGGAATATGGCCTCATCGGCCTAAGTTAAAGGTTAGTCCTCTAGAGTTTACAGTTGCAGAGTGGTACGCTCGGGCCGAGTATGGCACCGGGTACCAGTCATGCCTCTTTAGGTTGGTATTAGAGCAGTTCTATCCTAGAGAGTCTACAAGCTGTGTCTAGTAGAGCCTTGTTTATAGATGTGTTGTGCACCACATTATATAAACATGAAGCTATAAGGCATTTAGGAGTCTGTTACCCTTCTTTTAAATCCACATCGTGCTATAGAGATGAGTTATAAGAGTTCAAGCCAAGACTTATGTTTGCTAATTATAGAGATGCTTGCATTTAGAAAAATTACAGCAAGCCAGATGGTGAATATAGCAGCAGGTAAGGGCTTTAGTAGAGAGAGAATTCTTGACGATGTGGCCCTATTTGAGGCCCTATTAGATCGTGCATACCAGATGGTGCACTCTAGAATAGTACAATCAGATATCAATACTAGAACGTTCAAAATATCAGAAGACATGTAGTGGCATCCTAGAAGGGATAAATATATACTTTAGTATGACTCCTGCCTCTAGTTAAAAGAGAATAGTAGGCGACCCAAAGAGCCAGTGAGATGGAGCAAGGGGAGATAAAAGTGAAAGAATGTTTTGTTTAATTTTTCAGAATAAGGTAATAGACGAAAATATTAACAGGAGAATAAAAAGAGAGTAAATAAAGTATTATGAGTAAGATGTGATAAATGGGTGATAACGGTAAATCAAAATGTTATATGATGACAGAGTCTATAGTCAAGTGAAGGAAAAGACAAGAGGTGACAGGCCTTGAGGCAACAAAAGAGTACAGGCGAAAAGTCATATCCTCATTTTGAGAAATGAGTTGGTGAGTCCAACGTGATTACCAGAACAAAAATTTAGACCCTTAGAGTAAGAGAAATCAGCATGTGCTAGTGAACAAGATAAACTGAACATCAATTAGGGATAGAATGATGTGATAATAGTCGACATCAAGAGAATTTCAAAGATCACATTCCAGCAATAATAAAATGGACAACATAAGAATAACCATTAAAGGTCATTCAGGAAGACGCTTCCCTAAAGCAAGCAATGTGAGTATAGTTAAGCTTAAGGGACTAAGTGTGCTAGTTACACTAGGCTTCACCCTCGTGCATAAGGAATTCAGTTATCCCTGGTAGAGAAGGGTTACTGGAAGGAAAGCAAGAGTCAGCAAAGACGTGAAAATGCACCACAGATGAAGAGGTAAACGATATATAGGTAAATCTTCATAGCATTAAATGCTAGTACTCCCCTAAAAGGGGGAAGACGATGTGATATGGTAGTAAGTCGGAGTTATGTAGTTCAAGTAACTATGGAATAGTAAAGAAAGAATATGGTAAAAAGGCGAAAGGAATGAGATTGCATTTATTCAGATCCTATATATATTTTATGACTCAAGAACATTATACAAGCACGATGGCAGGGAGATGCAATAAGGGTTCCCTCCGAGGATGTTATTGATAAATAAGTGCAAAAGAACACTTCATACATAAGGAGCTAGTGCGAGAGGTAAGTTAAGACAAATGAAACAACCCAAGAGAGATTACACAGAATATAGATATGAGAATGGACCAATGAGTAGTTAGTAGTTGATTTAGGAAGAACCTAATTATGGCTAGATAAGAGGATACATATAAATCAGCAGATCGTGCAAGATAAACCTAGTGAACCCCAGCATGGGGAATTCAATACGTAATCCTTGAGAAATATTCAGATAGAAGTTGAGGTAGTTATAGTTGCCATAAAAGTTACGGAAATAAAAGAGAATGCCACGAGGGAAATAAAAAAAATTTTGAGTTTGGAAGTAACCCTATGAAAACAAGGGCATGAAGGTAGGTAACTAAGGATATTTATAGGTGTGTAAGAACATCAAAAATTTCGTTAGGTATATGATGTGATAAGCTCACAGCTTTACAAGAGTTAGAGAGTCTTCCCTAAGTACTATAACAAAAGACTAGCTAAGGAAATAAGAAAGAAGTCTTCAACCTAAGCATAGTAACCTGAAGAAGAAATGGTTTTGTAACAACAGTCTCACTACAATATTGTATACACTTCATAAGAAAGTGGCACCTATAGTGGCTATTGAACGAGAAGTAAAAAAAATCAAAGGTAGCATTCGGGATCATAGGAGTTGCATGAAATTCCTATATATATGGGTACTAAGATAAGCCAAGTATTCATGAAATAAGTGGCAGAACGACCAAGAAAAGTAATTGTTTGTGTTTAAAGACAACTGAGAAGGCATGAAAAGAATTATTCGATTTATGACCCAGAGTTAGTTATGTTACAACCGCACTTAAGATTTTAGAGTATTATTCATGCAACATATATATTGCCATTGTTACAGTTATAGGAGACTCTGGTATAAGCTAAAAGAAAGAAGTAAGTCCACGTCATAGACGAAGGATTGAATTGTAATAAGGTTATATTATGGATGTTCCATAGCGTCCACGAAAGGCTAAAGTAATACCCTAAGCCACAGATCAGAAGATAGCTTAAGCCTACTTAAAGGCTGAGAGAGAAAAGGAAACTAAAGAGCTACATCAGCTAAGTGAATCAGGAGTCTGATAATTAGACCTAGATAATTACAAAAATTGTGATTGAGAACACTACAGAATCACTCTTAATATTAGAGGTACAAAAGAGATAGTACAACAACCATATTTTATAACGGCTCTACGATAAAACAAGTTAGAATAGTACCAGCCTCATAAGAAGTCAGTGTGGAGCTCCAACCGGATTGTGTATGCACCAAAGGTGCAAGTATTATAGTAGAGCTTCAAGTTGTGGATGTGAATTCCACCTATGTGGAAGGATGCTTATGAAAAAAGACCGAAAATACGTTGCGATATTTAAAGGTAAGTAAGGTAAAGGTGAAAAAGGTACGAGATACTCAAGTGCAGAAGATTGTGAATAGTCCAAACTTCAGATAGAGGGCTAGAAGCACTGTGATTCAGTATCCACAAATAATAGTGGTGTCGTCAGTGGCAAATCTTCCAGCCTATGGTTTCCAGGTAGCCAGAGGCCTAGTTAAGAGAGTAAAGAAGAGTAAGAGATGATGTGATATCTCACTTGAGGTTCCATAATAACATAAGGAAATCTATGGTGCTAGCAAGTTAAAGAAAGGTTGTGAGTAGTATAAATAGATATGTGTAGGTCGTAAGCTAAAGTATGGTAGAGAAACAAAGTTTTAGATATACATGAGTAAGGATAAGAAAAGGTAAGTGAGAAGGTGATAGAATAGGTAAGGCCTAAGGATTAAGCCTATCAAAATAAGAGAGCTGATGGTTCTGTAAGTTATAGAAAGCTCTATATAACCTGAATAAACTTGGAAGAGTTTAAGACTTGGAGAATTTAGAAGAGATGGAATGCTGCCATGGTAGTAGAATAAGAGTGTAATTATGATACATAAGAGGATGACGTTTAGGCCTTTGATTATGTATTGATTCAAAGAAAAGAGATTTCATGAATTGCACGGGATTAGAATAACCCCCATAGGATGAACCACGTTGAGATGCTATGAAATATGATTATTGATGATTAGTATCGTCCCTAGGTAGATTAGGCAAATAACTTCAGATGTTCCTTAATGAGACGTGAGCCCTAAGGACAATTTATTATGTAAGAGGTTTCAAGTTATCAATGGTAGATTATAGATCAACATTAAGGTGAATCAATAATAGGCGTATAAAAGGTCCAAAGTATGAGATGAGATTATGTTGTCACTCTTAAGACGAGCAGTAGTAGTGAAGGAGCATTAAAAGACTTAGATTTATACATATAGGAAAAGCAGCAGGGGAGTAACCTAAAGTTGGATAGAAAACCTCGGTAATAATAAATTGAAGTAAGTGTTATGGTATAGTATAACCTACATAGATGTAGTAAAGCCATAAGGGTAGATAATCAAGTCTATGGAACAAGGCGTAGCAATAGTCGTAAGTTCGACAAAGTACCAACGAAGGACTCCAGTACAACTATAGATGCCCAGAGAGACATATTGTAATAGTTATATGTAGGTTAATAAAATGAGGCTTAGAGATTGGCTAAAATATGGAGGAAGAAGGAGATAAGAGTCACATAGGCGCACATACATAGATAGAGTCGTACAGGCTGTACGATAGAAGGTAGCAACAGTAACGAGATTGGAAGAATTTCGACCGTAGGTCATGGTGCGAGGAAGAGGCCTAAAGGGTGGGAATGCCCTGGGCTTTGGATTTATTCATAGAATAGTTTCCTGGATGTCAAGGACAATACTAAAGTATTCATAAGAGCTATAGGTTATGAGACTAATAATCACATCAGTCAATATTCTATGTTGAAAAAGGGGGGAATGATGTTACACCTTATACTTTTGTACGTGAGAGTACATTGTAAGTTAATTGACGTAAGCTCAAAAATGAGATAATATTTGAAAGTACATAAAGTAAGTTAATATTGTTAACTTGGAGGTTACAAATATTTAAGATCATGAACTACAAGTACCAAGAGGGTTGGAAGGCTGAGAAGCTGAACGAATTGAAGATAATAGGTTTCGTCAAAAGTTGACAAGTTGAGAATGTTATAATATATAATTTGGGGTGAGACTATAGTGCTCAAAATGATAAGGAGGTTATGTTATGAGTTATTTTGGTCTTATCATAGTTTTGTGTTATGTTTTGAAGTCAAGCAAGTTGTGGAAGAAAAGTTGGCAAAGATCATCACAAGTTACATTCACAAATATGCTAAGAATTAGGTCAAATATAGCTGATATTTTCTCCCAATATACTTGAAATTAGGGGATGATCTACCTACCAAATTAAATATCTACGAGTCTAGTTTCTAATGCATTTAAACATTCATCGATATGACATTTTAGTAGAGGGATATTCTCATTTTTGCGAGACTGCACAGACTGATAGGTGACAAGTAGGTGTATCACCTACTTGCCAAAAGGAGATCCATCAATTAAATCGGCCAAGGGGGGACTTTTAAGGGATAATTAACTCATTTATTTCACTTATCTTTCAGATCATGAAAACCAGATTGAACCCCTGAAACTTCTCCCCAAATATCCCATACAAGCCTAGGTTATTTCGGGTGTTACGATGTGACTCTAGTGCCGAAAACCCGGGACATTGTGGGACTAATTTTGGATGAAGAAGGACTAGGTTTCGTGGGTTCTACATAGTCCAAGGTAGGGATAAGATTTTCCTTCAATTATCTATGCTTGTATGAGTTGTAACTCGATTGTAAATACTAGACCTAGCAAGTTTTGAAAGAGTGGTATGTTATTTGTTGTTGCATCACTATTGACTTGTTGTGAAGCTATTTTTAAGTTGAATTCATGGATGGTTTATAGGATAAGAGACTTAATTTTGTATTTTTGTTTGTGTTTCTCAATTTGAAGGAAAAGACATGTCGAAACGTATTCTAATAAACTGAAAAATCAGTTTTGAGTTGTTGAACTTGTAGGACTGCTTTGTGGGTTGTTTTGTATTGATATTGAGTTGTATCTGTTGCTATTGTTTTTAAGGATTTTGGGAAGATGAAGGGTGTGGAGAAACACCACCTAATGTCAGGGTGGTAGGCTGGTCATTCGTCGCTACATTTTTGGGTTGTTTGACACTACTAGGTTTGTCGTTTTGTGTATGGACTAATTGGGGTGTGTGGGATCTTTTGGTGGTATTTTGTGATGGATCTAATGTGGGAAAATGATGCATACATGTTGTTATTGTTATGTTCTTTTTGTTGTTGGTATGTTGTATTGGAGGAGGGCCTTGTTACAGGGGAGGTGCTACCCAAATTTACGTAAACAAGCTACTAGTTTAAGTTGTGGACATAGCCCTTACTCAACACTAATTTTGAATCTCCTTATGCTATGGTAGATTTAGTCGAGTTGTTTGAAGAATTGCTTGGAAGGTATTAAGGACTCAATAGAGTTAAGGTATGTTAAGGCTAAGTCGTTCCTTCATTTTGGCTTGATCTCGTAACTACATGTGTTTGATAACGAGACATAAAGAGATGTTTGTATTCTTGAACTTATGTACATTATCATAGTCTCATAAGTTATAGTATCCTTACTTATAAAGACTTTATATTCATTTAAGTATGTGTGTGTGTGTGTGTGTGTGTGTGTGTGTGTGTGTGTGTGTGTATATATATATATATATATATATATATATATATATATATATATATATATATATATATATAGTATTAAAGTATTTTCACCACCATTGCGCTATAATCAATGGGCAAGCCCCTATTGGGCAACCTCCAATCAGATGGTAAGTTATATACCGAGCCTACTATGGCCGAGCGCCTATGAGCGAGCCCATAATGGCCGAGATACAGAGTCTACTATGGTCGAGCGCCTATGAGTGATCCTACTATGGTAGAGCAGTTACACATACCGAGCCTTATCGGGACAGATAACTATTTTTCTGACTGTATTGAGAATGTTGAGTCAGTATCAGTAGGTAAGCATATCTTTAATTATATTTGACCCCCATGTACTTTCAGTTATTGTATTATTAGTCCAGTTTCAGCTTTCAGTTATTTTGTTGCCTTACATACTCGATACATTATTTTATACTAACGTCTGTTTTGTTGGGGACGCTGCATTTCATGCATGTAGGTCCTGATAGACACCTTGATAGACCTTCCCAGTAGACAAAGTCAAGCATCATCTTGGTTAGTAAGATCCACTTCCTCGGAGTTACTAGGTTTATACCTTGGAGTCCATTTTATATATATACAGGTTTGATGGTGTGATGTCCTTGATAGAGGGTGAGCTGATGATGGCGGGTCAAGCAGTACTAGCAGGCTTCTAGGCTGGAAAGCTTCTAATAAAGGGGTGCACATATCACCTTAGGCGAATTCCACATCGGAATGGGAGAGGAAAGTGAAGATCTATATAAAGAATGGCACAAATTAACATAGTACGCGCGCTTTTGGGGCTCGAGGTGGCGTAGCCCGAAAAGACAAATCTGTATGGGCCTAGGCCTAAAGAGGACAATATGTGCCATAAGCTTGGGCCGTGACAAATATGGTATCCGAGCTGAATCTTCCTCAGTACGGTGGTAGCGAAAACCTCGACAAGGACGCTGAGTCCCAAGGGGGGGTAAATGTGATGCCCTTGACGGAGGGTAGGATGATGATGGCGGGTCAAGTAGGACTGGCAGACTTCTGGGCTGGCAAGCTTCTGAAGAAGGGGTGCACATTTCACCTTAGGCGAATCCCACATCGGAATAGGATAGGAAAGTGAAGAGCTATATAAGGAATGGTGCAAGTTAACATGGTACGTGCGCTTTTGGGGCTTGAGGTGGCATAGCCCAAAAAGACAAATCTGTGCGGGCCTAGGCCCAAAGTGGACAATATGTGCCATGAGCTTAGGCCATGATATATGGGTAGGTCGAGACCCTATCCCAACCATAATGCAGTTCAGTTATCCCTAGAGGCTTGTAGACGAGTCTTGTACATTTTTTATATCACTATTATGGCTTTACTAGCCCTATGTAGATGTTTAGTTTGGTATTGCTGGTTGTAGATGTTATTTTTAGATGATTTAGAATATGGGCTTATCGGCCTAAGTTAAGGTTTACCCCTCCAAAGTTCATAGTTACAGAGTGGCAAGATCGGGCCGAGTATGGCACCGGGAGCCGGCCACACCTCTTCAGGTTTGTGGCATGACACTACAATCCCAAATAGATGTAACTAACACCATTTCTCATCAACCAAATGTTTACAACAATCATAAGTCAACAATCCAAAATCCTAGCATAACACATTTACTATTCTCCCAAGAAATCATCAATTCATAGTTATAAATGATTAGGGAGTAGAAGCATTACCTTTTCGAAGTTCACTCCTCTTGAATTCAAGTTCTAGGGTTTCCTTTCTCAACAATGGTGTCTCGGTCGAATATCTAATGAGTCGAAGGATTTACCCATGTTAATAAGGTGTTGGAGAATTGAAAGTAACTAAGGATCATCGTTAGAACTTACCTTAGATGATGGAGGAATTTTGGGGAAGTTAGGTTCTTGAGAGATCCCCTTTCTAGAGTAGATTTTCGTGTTTCGGGTGGGGGGAACGAGCTAGGACTTTTAAATAAGTAAACATATACCAAAATTGATAAGGAAGATAAAAATAGCTCGGATAAACTTCGCTGGTGTGAGGCATCATTAGGGGAGCCAAAATAACTGTGCAAGGCACCATCAGAGGCGCTGAGGTCGATGCCCTGGACAGTGCCTTGCACTGTTTAGGGCGCTGAGTTTATAGTGCCTTGCACTATTAGGGGCATGAGGTTATAGTGCCTTGCACTGTCAGGGGCTGATGTTATAGTGCCTTGTAATGTCAGGGGCTATAAGATGTACCTCCCATAAACTTAGTTGATTCTATCAAATTTTATGCACCTCACTATCGGTCTTGATTCCAAAACAACGATTTCCACCCATACTCATCACGATAGGACTTCACATATTATTAGGTTACATTAATACTCATTTAATGCATTCACAACTAATTTAGATTTACGGAGTGTTACAGATTGATGTTTCCATTTTTCTTGAAAGGGAGCTTGATAAAAAACTCTTCATTCTTCCATAACGGGATTTTCCCTTTCTTCAATAAATTCCTTGTGGGATTCAACACATGAATGCTCAATGAGATTGTGTTCAATCTCCTTGATTTGTTTGTCATTGATGACTTGGAATAGCCTTGGAATTGTAGAATAAGGTTTGAACTACTTTTTAAAGGTTATCATGTTAGCCCTGATCTGAAGTTGATCTTTTAGTTGTTTGAAAATGTCAAATCCAACAATAAGGTCTTTTCTTGGTACATTAGACCCTATCAGCATGGTTCTATACTTCCATCTTGGAAACTACTCAATTGTAATTGGGTGCTTTGTAATGACAGTGGCAGTCAGGATCCCATTTGATGCAGTGTTGAAATCCTAAAAGTGCGGCACACATTAATCTTCAAGGAGAACAACTAGATTCATGAGTGAACAAGCAGCTCTGGTGTTAATGAAATCAATGACTTGAGTTGGTTTATCCCATTTGGATGCATAAACCTTGAGTTCTACCTGAGGGATGACAATGAGAGCATTGACTTCTTCTTGGGCTTTAGCTTCTGGTTCTGGAATTTGGTAGTGGTCATCACTATGTTCTTCGTATATCAAGAGAGAATAAAGTTTCTTCAGTGGGTTCAACATCCATAGAGAATATTGATTCGAGATCCTCTTCTTCACCAAGTTGTATGCTAGTGTAATCTTAAATTTCTTCAAGAAGTTTGACAGATCTCCTTGATTGGGGACAATTTCTTGCGAAATGTCCAATCTTGTGGAAATAAAGCATCTATTCTTTTTTGTGAAAATTTACTGGCCTCCTTCATCTGAATTATTTTGTGTGTCTCCTAGACCTTGTTTTCCTATATGGAATTCTTGACCATCTAAACCTCCTGAATCCTTTCCATCGCCTAGGTGTTTGGCATGAACATCCTGATCTGATAATCAGATCGGATATACGGCATGCTTTCTCAAGAGTTGTATTGTGTTGGATAATATGCTTTAGGGCAGAGCCCTTTGTACAAATTTCCTCCAATGCAATGAAAATAGTTTGCCTGATATAGCTGACTTGTGGGATTGATATTGACTAAAACCTTTCTTCAATGATAGTCATGGTTCGCCTTACCAACAATTTTGGAAGGGAAGAGACAAATGCTTGTTTCAGGTTGATATCTCCGCCAATCTCAAAGTATATCTTTGTCATTTTCTGAAAATGCTTGTCAATGTCATTTCTGTCGAATGACACACACTTCATCTCGAAGAGTTGCCTTCACATCCTTTCTTGTATCTGGCCAGTATCTCCACAGAAAACTTCATGTAGGATTCTGATGTTGAAGGCAAAGTCCTGGGAAGTTAGAAAAGTATTATTGTCGCAACTTACATTTATAATTTTACTTAAAATTTATGTCTAATGTTACTAAGTTTTTCTATCAATGTACTTAGAATTACGGGGTTATCCACCCATCAAATTGAATATCGACGAGTCTAGTTTCAAACTCATTGAACCGTTCATCGATACAACATTGGAGTAGAGAGATATATCCGTTTTTGTGAGATTGCACAAACAGCTCTCTATGGGACCCACTTAGGCGATTGAGATATATTGATATATAGGAGATGCCTAAAGCCCATTGTAACTCATTATTTTTCACTCTCTTCAGACCTCAGACACCTAAAAACTTTCTCAAGGTTCTCTCAGGATCCTAGACCCAAACAAAGGGCAAACAACACAAATCAAGTGTCGGGAATCCCATGGCGCTAGTGAGTTTTTTGTTCTTCTTGTTGTTGCTAATTTTTTTGTGTGGTTCCAGCTCGTGTGGGAGGTTTTTTTATGTGGTTTAAGTTTTTTAAAATACTCTCTCAGGTTTCTAATATCAATCCTAGGTGATTTCAAGTCTTCCAAAGTAATTCGAGTGCCGAAAACCCAAATTGAGTGCTAGTTCCGCTTCCTTTTTTCGTGTGGCTGTATTGGAAGGACACTTAGTTGTGAAGTAAGGTCAAATTGGAGTTGTTATATCTTTTTAAGGGTAAGGATCCTCTTACTCTACATGTATTTAAGTTTATCCAAGTTGTGGCTAAGTCGTTGAAGCTAGAACTTGCGAGATATCTATCGAAAGACTTGTTAGTCATGTTTTGATTGGTGGACTATTTTGGGAGGCTTAATATGGTTATTATTAATGTTTTTAGGCTTTTTGGTTAATTTTTAAACTTGTGTGAAGTCATATAAATAGGGAAGGTGTTGTTCGTTTCATCGTAAAATAGGTTGCAGTTGATATACACTAGTTACGATGCATAAACAATAATGATAGTATCATTTCTCTTATTGTAGACTAAGGAGTCATGTGATTTGCATGGGTTGAAGTTGGGTAAAGGTATGTGAGAATTTCCTTTCATTCTTTTACATGACTCCGATAGTACACAGTGTAATAAATGAGATTCTAAAGATACTCCATCATGAGAAGCTAGCAGTACTTACAATGTTTCCCTACTTATGGAATGATTGATGTTGATGTTGCTTCTCTTATTCTTATATTATCAATGTTATTGGTATTTCCTAATTCTTATAAGATTCATGATGAAGACTTAGTCCTAATAACATGTACGAAGGTTACCGACTTTACGGCACTCCGAAAGGTTTAGAATGTGATTCCAATGAGTCCCACATGCATTATATATGTACCTATTTTACTCTACAGATCAGCGCTATAGTCGGCCGGGTACGACACCTATTTTGCAACCACTGATCAGTTGGATTTAACCGAGCTCCACGTGGCCGGGTACGATTCTACCGAACCTTATGATGGCCGGGTACGTTTTACCGAGCCTATTATAGTCGGGTACGATATGATGATGGTGATGCCCACAAAGGCGTATGTTTTAAAAGTTTATGTATATATATGTACACACACACACACACACACACACACACACACACATATATATATATATATATATATATATATATATATATATATATATATATATATATATATGTATGTATGTATGTATGTATGTATGTATGTATGTATGTAGATGTTACAGATTTGTATATTCTTTATCCTTATTAACATTATTGTTCTTGTTTATGCTTTCTTGCCTTACATACTCAGTACTTTATTTGTACTGATGTCCCTTTTATTTGTGGACGTTGCATGTCGTGCTGCAGGTCCTTGTAGACAGGTAGACGAAGCTCCTCCATCATAATAGGCTATCAAGTTCAACGGTTATTAGCGATATCTATTCTCCGAACTTGTCGTGGTCTTGGTATGAATTTTGGTTGTAGACATTATGGGTATATCGAGGTCTTATTCCGGCAATGTTGCAACACTTATGTTCCTTTAGAGGCTCATAGACATGTGTCATCTCATGTATAGTTTGGATATCCTTGTCGTCTGATTATTGTTATTATTGGCACGTGAGTTGTCCGTACAGCGTGCGATAAGAATCCATCCCCCTAGGGTCATCCTATCATGTTTCTCTCTTGATGATGTACACGCGGTATGAGGAAAACTGATTACTATTTGGATTTATGCATCAATTCTCTATTTGAAACTACCTTGGGTTTATACATGTTTTATCGCATATCTTCTCTATATTGCATCTCTTTGGAACGTATACATGCCTCTTTATGCCTATCTTCTCTATATGTTATTTGATTGGAAGGTGAAGGCACGGTACATATCTTCTCTTTATGTTAACCTGTGCACATTGATTTAATTCTTAATGCATATTTTCTCTATATGTTGAGTTGTTGTTAGTTATAGAACCTTGCACATCTTCTCTATGTGCACTGATTTGGTTATATCTGATTTTTATGCTTAGTATGGTACCATTGTTGTGTATTAGTACAATTTATGAACTAAGTAGGTTGTTAGTGAGTATCATCGGTAAATTCTTGCCACTATTACCTCACCAAGGTTAGTTATGATATTTGCTGAGTACTTGGGGTCGGTTGTACTCACACTACACTTAATTGTGCAGATCCAAGTGTTGGACCCAGTTCAGAGTTGTTGTGATTGTTATTAAGTTGTTGTAAGAAAGGTAGAGCTGCATTCTGACCGCAGTCTTTGGCATCTCTTTCCATTTCAGTTATTATTATCATTATTCAGAAAGTATTTCCATTTTGGGTTTTCGGACTTGTATCTCTATAGTAAAGCTCATGAATCTGTATTAGCAGTTCGGGGGATTTTATGTTTTGACGTAGTTTATTTATGATATTTGGCTTTATACATGTTTTGTTTTCATAATTTTGTTATCTTGTTTCGCTATTGTTATGCTTGGCATGCGTATCAAGTGAGTTAGGTGCCATCACGATCGGATTGTGGTTTTGGGTCGTGACAAATTGGTATCAAAGATCTAGGTTCTGTGAGTCATAGGCAAGTTTAGTAGAGTCTTGTAGATTGGTGCAGAGACGTCTGTACTTATCTTCGATAGGCTATCGAACTGTTAGGAAAACTTCACTTTCTTGTATTCTTGTCGTGCCGATACATAACTTCTAGAGGTTACTGAATTGTTAGGAAAACTTCTCTTTCTTTCATTCTATATCGTGCAGATTTGTTTATTCTAGAGTTTGAATCTTTTGCTATTCTAATCTCTTCTGGATGGTTAGTATACGATATGCTGAATCAGTAGACCAAGCACTAATGCCTCTAATCAGGGTCGTGAGGGGTCGGGGCTGAGGTAGAGGCTGAGGTCGGTCATGCACCGCAGCTAGAGCCCAACTAGAGTCGTAGCTGTGGAGCCACCAGTTGCTCCAGTGGAGGAACAGGTCTCGAATATTATTAAGCTGGTGGGACCAGCTTAGGCTTTGGTAATAAGCATTGCTCTGCTTGGTCTTCAAAAGACTTTGGCCCAAATTTCTAGTGTGTATATGAGTTTGGCTAAGGCAAGTATGGTGCCAGCAACACCAACTACCTCATAGGTCGAGGGAAGATCCCAGATTCCTCCCGCTCGTACACTGTAACAACTAGCTCAGGGTTATCAGATACTAGGTGATTTGCCGATGCAGGCAGTTATTACGGCTCAGTGAGATTGGACCATCCTTGACTACTGTGGGGCAAAAGAGGCAGGAGAGATTTTAGAAACTTCATCCTCCTCATTTAGGTGGTGATCCTACTGAGGATGCACATGGTTTTCTTGATGAGTGTCAGCAGATTCTATACACTGTGGGTCTATTGGACTCTAATGGTGTTATATTAACAACTTTCCAGCTAATAGGGCCAGCCCAGAGGTGGTGGGAGTCCTATGAGTCGGGCAAGCATGTTGCCGCAACACCACTTAGATGGCATCAGATTCAATTCTCTTCTTAGAAAAATTTATTCCACAGACTCACAAAGAGGAGTTGCGTAAGGCGTTTGAGTAGATACGCTAAGAGGGCTTGATTGTGACTCAATATGAGATGAGGTTCATAGAGTTAGCACGTCATGCATTATTTTTGGTCCCTAATGAGAGGGAGAGAATCAGGAGTTTCATTGATGGTCTCAACAATGGTATTTGATATGGTATGGCCTGAGAGTCTAAGACTGATACTAGTTTTCTCCATGTGGTTGAGATTGTCAGGCGCTTGGAGTATGTTCGTAGGTTTGAGCGATAGGAACAAGAGGCCAAGAGGTCTCGTGGTTTGGTAGGTTTGGTGGTGCCTCATCTGGAATCCAGTCGCATCAAAGAAGAGGACGTCCTTTTAGGCTCTCTCAAGCAGCTCACCAGATTCCTTATGGTTCATCAGTTAACCATGGTTCATACAGTATTCATACAGATAAGTCATTTTTTGAACTACCGGCACAAAGTTCTTACCGCTCTCTATTTACACACGAATCTATAGGAAGATCTTTGGGTTATTAGTGTCAGTCGCAGGGTCAGCAACCTCGTCATATAAGAGTTTATTTCAAGTGTGGGGACTTGATTCATATCAATAGGGATTTCCCCAGGCTTCTGAGTAGTGTACCATGCCAGGGTATGCAATGTATGGTTCTAGCGCTAGTAGTTACACTACCCACACAACCAGCTAGGGGTGGGGCTCAGCCGATTTGAGGTTGTCCTAGAGGGGGAGGCCAATCAGATGGTAGACAAGCTCGTTGCTTGCATTCTAGCCACGCCAGAGACAGTTTCTTTCGATGTTGTGATCACAGGTATTGGTTCAGTATACCACAAGGGTTCTTCAGCATTACTTGACCCTAGTTCCATTTATTCTAATATGTCATCATATTTTTCTCTTTATTTGGATATGCCTCGTGCTTCTCTTAATATTCATGTGCATGTGTCTACACCTGTTAGTAATTCTATTGTGGTAGGTCGTATGTATCGGTCTTGTGTGATTACCATTGAGGTTTATGAGACTAGGGTTAATCTTTTATTGCTTCACATGGTTGATTTTGAGGTTATTTTGGGTATGGATTGGCTATCTCCGTACGACATTATTCTTGATTGTCATGCTAAGACCGTGACGCTGGCTATGCTAGGGTTGTTGAGGCTAGAATGGAGAGGTTCACTTGGCCACACTCGTAGCAGAGTGATTTCTTTTATGAGGTGCGACGGATGGTTGAGAAGGGGTGTTTGGTGTATTTTGCCTTTGTGAGGGATGTTAGTGTTGATACATTGTTGAGTTAGTCCCAATATTGAGGGAGTTCCCATATGTATTTCCTGCAAACCTACCGGGTATGCCACCCAATAGGGGTATTGATTTCGGTATTGACCTGGTGTCGGGCACTCAACCCATCTCTATTCCATCATATTGCATGGCACTAGAAAAGTTAAAGGAATTAAAGGAACGGTTACAAGAATTGCTTGATAAGGGTTTCATCAGGCCGAGTATTTCACCTTGGGGGCACCGATACTATTTGTGAAAAAGAATGATGTTTCTGTAAGGATGTGCATTGACTACATGCAGTTGAACAAGGTTACCACCAATAATAAGTATCAAATGTGGCGTATTGATGACTTATTTGATCATATTTAGGGTTCTAGGGTGTTCTCTCATTGAGTTGCGATCGAGGTATCACTAGTTGAAGATTAGGGATTCGAACATCCCTAATACTACATTTAGAACCCGTTATGGGCATTATGAGTTCTTGATAATGTCTTTTCGTTTGACAAATGCCCAAGCAGCTTTCATGCATTTGATGAATAGTGTGTTTCAGCCTTATTTGGATTCCTTCATTATTGTGTTTATGTATTATATATTCATGTATTCTCATAGTAGGGAGGAGCACTTAAGGGTTGTGTTAAAGATTTTTGGGAGATGAAGTTACATGCCGAGTTTTTTAAGTATTAATTCTGGTTAGATTCGGTGGCATTGTTAGGCGACATGATGTCTAGTGATGGGATCAAGTTGGACCCTAAGAATATTAAGGAAATTTAGAGTTTGTCCAAACCTTCTACCGCTATCGAGATTAGAAGTTTTCTAGGTTTGGTTGGACAGTACCGTCATTTTGTAAAGGAGCATTCATTTATAGCAGCCCCATTAACTAAATTACCCGGAAGGGTGCTTCATTAAGTTGGTCTGACGAGTGTGAGGAGAGCTTTTAGAAGCTCAAGACTACCTTGACTATGACTCCTATTTTGGTTTTGCCTCCGGGATCAGGATCATATACAATTTATTGTAATGCTTCACGAATTGGTCTTCGGTGTGTGTTGATGCAAGACGGTAGGGTAATTTCCTATGTGTCATTCCAGTTAAAGAACCATGAGAAGAACTATTCGGTCCATGATTTTAAGTTGGCCGCTATTGTACACAAGCTCAAGATTTGGAGGCATTACTTATTAGCATGTCTTGTGAGGTGTATATGGATCATCGGAGTATTTAGCATTTGCTTTAACAAAAATATCTAAATTTAAGGTAGTGGAAGTGGTTGGAGCTATTGAAGGATTACGATATCACTATTCTCTATCATCCGGAGAAGGCTAATGTGGTTGCAAACGCCTTGAGTAGGAAGACGAAGAGTATATAGAGTTAAGAATTCATTCTAGTTGGGAAGAGGACTTTAGCTATGAATATTTAGGTGATGGCCAATAGGATGGTGAGGTTGGAAATTTCAAAGACGAGTAGATTCCTTGCTTTTGTGGTGTCTCGGTCGTCCTTGTTTAGGAGTATTAAGGCGCGTTAGTATGATGATCCTCACTTGTTTATCCTTAAGGAGGCTGTGCAGCACGGTAATACTAAGGAGGTGACTATTGGTGCTGATGGGGTATTGAGGGTTTGGGGTCAGATCTGTGTTCCTAATATGGAGGGATTGAGCGAGTTTATTCTTCAGAAGGCTCATAATTCACGATATTCCATTCACCTAGGTGCTACGAAGATGTATCATGATTTGAAAAAAACATTACTGGTGGAGAAGGATGAAGAAGGACATCATTGGGCCTGTTGCATGGTGTTTGAATTGTCGCCAGGCGAAGTATGAGCATCAAAGACCAGTCGGTTTGCTTTAGAAGATTGATACCGGAGTGAAAGTGGGAGCGTATCACTATAGACTTTGTGGTAAGGCTGCCACACAACTGGAGGATGTTTACCATTTGGGTCATTGTAGATCCATTGACCAAATCGACGCATTTCATTTTGGTTATGACTTCCTACACTTCAGAGCAGTGTGCAAGGATCTACATCTGGGAGATCGTTTGCTTGCATGGTGTACTTGATTCTACCAACTCGGATTGTGGGACTCAATTTACCTCACATTTCTGGAGGGTTGTGCAGCATGAGTTGGGAACGCAAGTGGACTTGAGTACAACATTTCATCCTCAGACGGACGGGCAGCCCGAGTGGACCATTCAAATCTTGGAGGATATGTTAAGGGCTTGTATTATTTATTTTGGAGTCCAGTGAGATCAATTTCTACCATTGGCGGAGTTTGCATATCACAATCGCTAATAGTCTAGTATTGAGATAGCTCCATACAAGGCCTTATATGGGAGGTAATGTTGTTCTCCGGGCTTGTTGGTTTGAGCTTAAGGAGACTAGATTATTGGGCACATGTATGGTTTGAGATGTTTTGGAGAAAGTTAAGTTAATTCCAGAGAGGCTTCGCAATGCAATGTCCAGGCAGAAGAGTTATGATGATAGAAAGACTTGTGATGTAGCATTCATGGTAGGTGAGAAGGTTCTACTTAGAGTTTCGTCTATGAAGGGCGTGACGAGGTTCGGGAAGATGGGAAAAAAAATTTTAAATAAAAAGATCTGAATTTAAGGCAACAGAGATGGTAGAAGCTGTTGAAGGATTATTATATCACTATTCTCAATCATCCGGGGAAGGCTAATGTAGTAGCAGATGCCTTGAATAGGAAGGCAAAGAGTATGGGGAGTTTGGCATTCATTCCAGTTGGGGAGAGGACTTTAGATATGGATGTTGAGGCGTTAGCTAATAGGTTGGTGAGGTTGGATATTTTGGAGCCGAGTAGAGTCCTTGCTTGTATGGTGTCCCAGTCGTCCTTGTTTGAGCCCATTAAGGCGCATCAGTATGATGATCCCCACTTGCTTGTCCTTAAGGACATGGCACCGCACGGTGATACTAAGGAGGTGACTATTGGTGATGATAGGGTATTGAGGCTTCGGGATAGGATATGTGCTCCTAACATGGATGGCTTGAGAGAGTTGATTCTTGACGAGGCTCATAAGTCACTGTATTCCATTCACACAGATGTTATGAAAATATATTGTGATTTGAAACAACATTACTGGTGGAGAATAATGAATAAGGGCACCATTGGGCATGTTGCATGGATTTTTAATTGTCAGCAGGCCAAGTATGAGCATCACAAACTAGTTAGTTTGCTTCAGAATATGGATATACCGGAGTGGAAGTAGGAGCATATCGCTCTAAACTTCGTAGTAGGTCTGCCACAGACCTTGAGGATGTTTGATGTCATTTGGGTCATTATGGATCCATTGACCAATTCGGCGCATTTCATCCCACTGACTTCCTACACTTCAGAGTAGTTGACTAGGATCTATATCCGGGAGATTGTTCGCTTGCATGATGTGCCTATTTCTATCATATTTGATCGCGACACTCAGTTTACCTTGAATTTTTGGAGGGCTATGCAGCATGAGTTGGGCACGCAGGTGGAGTTGAGTAAAACATTTCATCCTCAAACAGACGAGTAGTCCGAGCGGACCATTCAGATCTTTGAGGATATGTTGAGGGCCTACATTATTAATTTTAGAGTCGAGTGGGATCAGTTTTGCCACTAGCAGAGTTTGAATAAAGCAACATCTACCGCTCTAATATCAATATGGCTCCATACAAGGCCTTATATGGTAGGCAATGTCATTCTCTGATTGGTTGGTTTGATCCTGATGAGGCTAGATTATTGAGCACAGATTTGGCTCGAGATGCTTTGGAGAAAGTAAAGTTAATTTAGGAGAGGCTTCGCATTGTATTGTTCAAGAAGAAAAGTTATGCTAATAGGAAGGCTCGTGATGTAGCATTCATGTGAGTAAGAAGGTTCTACTCAGAATTTTGCATATGAAAAGCGTGATGAGGTTCGAGAAGAGGGGCAAGTTGGGACTTCTTGGAGAGAGTTAGTGAGGTGGCTTATAGACTTACCTTGCCACCCAGCTTGTCGGGAGTTCATTTGGTGTTCCATCTTTCCATACTTCGAAAGTACTACGAGGATTTGTCACTGATAGTAGGCTATAATCTCGTGTTTCGGTCGCTTATTGCACTTTAATTGTGTTTGAGCTTTGATTATTAGTGTTTTGCACTTATTGTGTATTATATGCCTTGTAGGAGGGATTCCAACTTATGTAGATGTTGTGGAACTAATTCGAGCTATTTGGATCTTTGAAGTCTGAGTAAAAACACAAAAGATCAAGCCAGGATCGTGTTTGGGGTTGAGGATCACTTCTGGACGTCAAAATTCAAGGACGAAGCAACTGGTGAAGAATTACACTAGTGCGACGCACAGGGCGATGCACTATGCGACGCAACAGTGCAATTTTGTGTAAGAAATTGACAAGGTTCAGAGACTGGGTTTTTGAAGTCTAACAGGAAAAAGCACAAATGCTACGCACCCTGCTACACATAATGCGACGCATGAAAAGCAATATGTTTGCAAGTTTTCCTATTTCGGCTAGAAAAAGGGAGATTTCATCTAAGCCCGATCCTACTTAGTATAAATACATGGAAAAACGTTATTTTCTGGACTTTTGACATACTTTAGACCTGAGGAAGCTAAGGAGGAGTTGGAGGAGCAAAAGCACAAGGATTTCATCATTCCTTCCTCACCCAAGACCCGATTTAGATTGAATTTATGTTTTCTTATCTTTTAATTATATTTGTGATGAATTACTCCATATCTATGGAGTAATTTACTTTAGGGTTTGATGGATTTGGTGTATTGGTAATTGTTTGTGGATTATAACTCTAGTTTTATGTATTGAAACATTTTTGGATGATTTAATTGTTGCATCTATATTCACTTGTTCATGTAATCGAGAGAGGCATAACTTGTGTTATCTTTGCATTATAATATTGGTTAAATTTATTAATTCTTCTTAGTAATCGAAAGAGGCTAGTTAAATCATTGATTAAACCTAGTTAGGAAAATAATCGAGAGAGGTTTCTCCTAAAGATCAATCTACTACGAATTCTTGCATATCTTCACCCAGCTTAAATTAGTTCATCTTATGAGGTTGAGGCTTATTCGAAAGAGGAAATTCTACTAAACATTTGAACTAATAATTAAGTGAATTCGAGAGGCTCACTTGAATATTAGAAGTGAATTATTTAAAGTTATATCCCAAACAATTATCTTGCACCTATTCCATCAAAACCCTATCTTCTTCCATTGATATCTTTCCTTGCTTATTCCTTGCTTAGATTGTCATTAGTCAATTAGCTATAGATTCTTAATTAATGTTAGTACTAATTACATAAACCTCAATTGTTGATCATCTTGGATAGCAATCTAGCTACGAACTATGATAATATTTGTTTGCCATGAAAATGGTAATAACAATTAAATTTGATTCAGTGGTACTAAAAATACGTGATCTATTTTTATGCTAGTTGTAAGGTAGTTGATGCTATGTGAAATACTTAGAAACGAGATAAGAGCTTGAGAGCAAGGTGATAACTAGGCCAAAAAGTTAACAATCGGGGCCTCGAGCTTGTCGATTTGGGGGCCTCGGGGTCAATTCTGATGCTTGGCTAGGAGCTATCAGGGGTAATCGATGGGCGATTAACAGTTAGGATAAATTCAACGATGGATCTTTATGACCAATAATAAGCAATAAATGATGAACAATGAATGTAAGCAATAAATGGAATAATGAAATCAAAAGAGTGTGTTAGAGAGCAAAGAGAATGTTCTTGTGTATTTAGTATGGAGCAACAGATATTTACAAAATGACAAGGGTCCCCCTTATATATGAGGGGGAATCCCAACATAGTACAAGTGCATTTATTTCAAAGATATGGGGATGGGACAGCTAGTTGACGCCATGATTTGAGTCTGAACTTAGCTCACTAGACTTTTTCATCCCTAGTTGTGCGCCTTGGGAACTCCCCACTTTTCTATCATAGCCGTTGGTCCGCATCGCTCGAGGTCGAGCATCGACAGCCCTTGAAGATGAAACTCGACCCTAGTCTCGAACCTTGTGAAATGTGCATACGAGACATCATAATGACGGAAAATTGGATCCTCCGATTTTACCGTATAGAGATAGTCCCCGCGTTTCTTAGAGTGAAAGTGATAAGAAACGACCTTGAATTCCTGCCCCTCTGGTACTTCCGTAGTGACGGCAGTCATAAGGCGCCAAAAGACGACGTACACACAGCCCCTGAAAACCTTCGCATTGATTACGGTGGTTAGCTGTCCCCTGACCTCCTTCAGCATGCATGTGGGGTCTCTATAAATATTTCTCTTCTCGTTCTTTACAACTCAATGTGCCACCAAGCCCCAATAAGGTTCCTTCTACCTTTACTTTTGTTCCTTCTTCGAAACGCAACTTCCCTCTCTCTTCTGGAATCTTCTAGGAATGGCGAAAACTTCTGCCTCTACTTCTCGGGAGAGCGTGACCTCTTTCTCTTCGCTTCCATCTAAAGGCAAAGCGGCAATTCCTTCTCGTGCTGAGGAATGCGTTCCAAATATTTTGCAATGGCTTCCGATTTCAAGGTCTAGAGACCTTTTTCGAAGCCTGGGCGCCGTGAACCTGTGTCTCAGTATATTAGCTCGGTATTAGACGTCAAAAAGGTGAGGACTGATTGCCTCTAGGGGGACGTGGTGCTTGTGGATATCCATACTCAAGAGGATGATATAATGACGTACAAAGCTGATTTCCTCAGTGTGTATACTTATCCATTTACCCTGGGGCTGGTGGGTCTATCCTTACCTCTGATAAACCCCGTGATTCTCGACTTCTGCCAACTGTATCAAGTGACCCTTAGCCAAATTCAACCTTCATTCTGGCGCACCTTCTACATGATCGGGTACTATGTGAACATGATTGAGGAGAAGCCATTCACCCTCGATCATTTGATCAGGATGTACAACCCCCGTCTCTTTGGGGGGTCTGATTAAGCTCCACTGCCGAGCTCCGAGGGCCCTCTTTGCTTGTATCGAAGAAGTTGGGAATGGAGGGTGGATGAGTCACTTTGTCTGAGTAAGGACTACTGATCACGCCCAACTATGCCTTATAAAAAAGACCCTACGGACGTTGCAAATATAACCTGAGTATTCTGCCCAGAGTCGAATGCACAGAGAGTTAACCAATTAATCACTATATTTAGACCCACTAAACTCTTGTGAACCAATTTCCCCAAACGTTTGAATCACAGTTGATGGTGTCTTCAATAACTAAAATTGCAAGTAAATAAACATTTGTAAACTAAGGATGCTAAGGTTATAAACAATAATGAGAAAACGTTAAGGTAATGACTTCCCCTATTGATGGAATCCCTTCTGTTTATGCTTCATACAAATTGACCAACTCCTCTCTATCAATCATGAATGCTCATCTTACCGTAAATATCTCCCGAGTAATTACAGTAATATACTCAATGCACTCTCCCGAGATAGACTAGCTAGCTCTAATTAACACGATTCACTTTAGATTGCACTAAAGGCTTCGTTATCCCTAATCCCACCTTTAAACCCGCAGTTATAGATCCCTCTTATACTTTGGGAGTGGTGTTGTTCAACAATAACCTAAATATGCTCTCTCTCCCGAGTTATGCACACTAAATAGGCACAGCTAAATGAGGATCCTGTCAATTAACTACAACATGCACAAAGTTAAACAAATAAAGATTGAGACTAGCAATTGTATTCACATAAACAAGAAGTTCATCCCCCAATAGGTTCCATCAAAACCTTAGATAAAGGATTTAGCTACTCATAACTATGGGTAAATAAACTAAAACAATATTCATCATAAAACTTGTAAGAAAAATCAACAAAAAGAAGAAAGATGTTTTGGGTGATCTCTCGCAATTGTTTTCCTTGCCAAAGTACTCTCTAAAATATTACATGCCTATCTTGGGCGAAGTCTAGTGTTTAAAATAGGGTTTTGGGCTAAAAATCCCGTGTTTTGCACTTTAGTCCCTGAAGTTCTCCGCCTCTGCCGCGGTTCTGCCGCGATCACAATCAAACCGCGGCCAAACATGCTCTCTGATTCTCACTTTGTCTGCAGCCCACTTCTACGGCGTTTCTGCCGCGGTCGCGGTGGAACCGCGGCAGTCCTTTTTCAATTCTGACTTGAGCTGTTTCGTGTGGTTTACTTGACGGAATTTTACGATCGGCCTCTTTTTCTCCATATTTGATCCCAAAAGTACTCCATAGCCTTCTCTGGTCATATATAACCTACAAAGCATGAAAAGCACTAATACGAGCATTTTGTTATCACTTTTATCATCTAAACTATACAAGAAGGTGGTTATTTAGGGCCTAATTATAGTTAAATTCACTTATTATCAACACTCCACACTTAAACCTTTGGTCGTCCTCGAGCAAGTTAAACCACACTTCTAGGCCTAATCGTTCGATACATTACCCAATTATTTTTTTTTGCCACACCTGCCATTATTAAGGAACAACCTAAGCAGTACAACAGTCACACCTCAGATGAAGACTCTAACACCATGACTCACTCATGCTCACTCTAGTTACTCTAACAGAGGTGAAAACTCACTTTTTCTTCCTGAGTCACATGCCCTCACATCATAATTCTGAGAGAAGTTCCACACACATAAAATTCAAGCAACAAGGAACCAAAGATAGGAAGAATTCACTCACTCTCAGCAAAGAACATTCACATGCCACACAGACACACCATAAGCTTGCCCCTAGTGTAGTACTCTACTAATCGAGCTATTCAGTCAAAGATCAAGAGGTCTTTATTTGGTTGTAATGTAGGCTAAGGGACGGGTAGGATATATTTGGATATAGTGACTAACCTCCCAAAGCACTTTCAATACACACTTCCTTTTATTTCAATTTCCATGCTCATCCCACTCATTCTTCCACATTTTAGTTCATAGGTGACCCCCACTTTTCTTTAGGTGCAACTGTTTTTTCTTCTTTCTTTTTGTTTTGTTTTCTTCTTCTTCTTTTTTTTCCTTTACAAATCCATTGCACCATTTAAGTATTTCTTTCCTGATTGCCCTTTTTCCTACTTCCTTACCACCCCACACTTTGACTTTTGTATGTTCTTTAGTAATTCAAGTGCTTCTAGGAGGTACAGGTTCAAACAGTCAAACTATTCAAACACAGGGATATAGGTCATTATAGGGTTATCAAAGAACAGGCTTCAGGCTCAAAGGAGTTAACTATGGCAATATATACAGGTGGATTCACAAATATACAGGCTACACAAAGAAATTCCTCAATCATCTCTAAAACCAAACAGCTTCTATTTCGCTTTGCAAACACAGAGGGCAAGTTCTAGGTATCACATGCAAGCACAGAATACAAGTAATAGCTCACACACACTTGGCATGTAACTCATTCCGAATTAGTTTATCAACACACTCATACGAGCGTTCAAGCAAGACAGGATGTGCAAAATTAAGGCATAGATTTACGAGTCTACAAACAAGCCTAGACGTCGCACCCTCATGTTCGTTTTTGTTATTCTCAGGTGTGTACATCAAGGGTTGCATTCCAGCCTTCACCCATTTTGGTCCTAAAACTACAACGAAAAACCTACCTAACCCGGTTCAAGAAAATCCCTTGGAAAAGAACCGTGGTCAAAAGAAAAACCAAGGGAAAATTACTACACTACCTAAAAAAGAAAAAAGAAAAAAAAAATAAAGAAACTACATGGATTACTTCCCTCAAGAGTACTATCCAAGTGGTCCGTCCTCAGGAAGAGTCCTCTACATTTTTTTTAAATCCGACTTTGACCCTCAAGAGACCCGTCGACAAGTGTTCGTTGTTGGGCCAAGTCAGTTACTTCTAATGTGAGTACAGTCAATTATACACAACAACACCAATCAAATACTACAACATACACCATATCTATATACACTACAATACATTACCCGAGCAAGTCTCCCACCTCACACTTAAAAATTATGGCATGTCCCCATGTCATATAAAAATAACGAGTAGAAGGGTAAGAAGACTTCCCTGAGCCTCAATCAGAGTCGGAGACGGTGCTGCGGTCAACATGGCAAGCTCTCCCCAAAGCACGAAACCAGGACATAAACCGGCTCTCAGACCTGGCATGTCGCTGAGACATGGCATCCATATGCGTGTGTAGGCCCTCCACCGAGGTGCGAAGATCCGCGACCTCTTCCTCCATAGTACGCAACATAGGCTGGGTGGACTGTGATCTGGATAAACCTGCCCCAGCATGGGGGCACCGAGAGGGTCCGGCACTGTCATAGGATCTCCTAGACGGTGCCATGAGAACCGGGTCATCATCCTCATCATCGATCTGAATGGTGGTGCGTGCACCCCTGCCCACTCTGATGCTCGAAGCTTTGAAAGCTGCTTTAGGGGGCAAGTCTCCATCAGTAGGATTGGTGCGGACATTCTTCAGCAGGCACAATGTAGTCACCGGGGAGAGGAAGTAGAATCCCTTTGACCTCAGCGGGGACCGTATGATCATTTCATCACCAATAAGTCTTACCGCATCAAAATCTTTCTTTGTGGCGAAGCACCATGTCAAGAGGGATCTTTGGAAGTTCACGTCAGTCATGTTGCCTGAGGGCAAGAACCGGCTGCAAATGACAATGAGCCAACACTTAGCCAAATAAGTGAATGAATTGGAGTTCAGGGTGATATGGTCACGTATCCAGATTGGTTGCCCCCCTGCGTAGAGTGCATCAGTCATAATATCCCAAGTGACTCCTGGTGCGTCCTGGTAATAGTCAACGTCACCAGTAAACCGGGGCATCCGCAACACCTGTTGAATAGTTTCAGCTGAGGCATTTATCTATTTTCCCTGCACAGTCACCTCCCGCAACGTATGTGATGGGCAGTTCGCGTAGAACTCTCTTACAAGCATTCTGTTCACCGTTTTAGGTTCATCAAATAAGAACTCCATTTCCCTCCGCCGGATTTCCTCATACATCTCCTCCTTTTCTGCACGAAGGGCTGCCCTGTCAATCGGAATCTCAGGGATGAAGCTCTTTGAGGCCTTGGCATGAAAGTCGTCCTCTGCCAATTCTGATTCGAACCTTGAGGCATCATATGTAGGCTGTTGGGACGTGCTTGCCGATCTCTTTTGCTTCTTATGAGCCATATGACCTGCAAAGAATACAAGAGAACCATCAAATATATCCTACATGTTCCAGCCGGATGGTTACTCAGACTTCACTACCTGATGGCACCAAATAATATCCCCCATTTAATCCATTCATACACTATGCCAAACCCCCAACTAGTGAGGTGTTCCAGGTTACAACCTCCACAATGGCCCCACAACTTTCTTACAAATTCTGGCATACAACACCCCACACTTACTCCCTCAAGTGATTCACGTTAAATATAACACCACCATTCACCAAATACAACACCACCACAACCTAGGATAGGCACAAAATGCCTCAAAATAGCACCACAAGCCCCAAATTTTCGGCCAAAAAGGGTTCTCCACCAAACTACACTGCAAAAATTATTTCTAGGCCTCCAAATCATCTAAACAACCCCCACAATCGAAGTATAAGAAAGACCCAACCATTTTAGCACCAAACAAATTCACAAGAAGCAAATACAACAATAAAAACAGAGAAGAAGCAAAAATTGAAAGAAAAACTACATTATTCCTACCTAGGGTTTAACTAAACTAGTTTAGACTAAATTACATTAATTAGAAGAGGAAATAGAATCAAAAAGAAGAGAACACTTACTTGATGAAGGTTGGAAGGGGTGGGTGGTGGTGAGAGGAGGTGTGGAGAAGATAACAATGGTTGTTTTTGGGAGTGGGGGAGGGATTTAAGAGAGAAAGAGAAGAGAGGATTTGGGTTTTATTTTGGGGAGGGGGTCATTTTGTTTCTGAATAGGGAGGGGGAATAATTGTTTTGGGTGGGTGAAGGGTTAGGTGAATTAGAAAAGGGGGGGGGGGGTGAATTAATAAAAAAAAAATTTGCATACCTGGGCCCGACGGGGTCTGCCGCGGTTCTGCCGCAGTCGCGATTGAACTGCGGTAGATGAAGTTTAGAGAGGGGTTCCCACCGCGGTTCTGCCGCGGTCGCGGTGGATAGGCGGTGAACGAAGTTCAGAGGGGGTCTCTAACCGCGGTCTGGGCAGTTGTCTGATTTTTTTTTATTTATTTTTTTCATATAATTTGTTACACTTACAACAATTTCGTGGGTTGCCTCCCACGCAGCGCCTGATTTAACGTCGCGGCACGACGTAGGATGAGCGCATTTAAGGCTCGCTCGACCTCTGTGGTTCAGTCAGGTGCAGCGCAGACACTTCCTTTTTCTTGCTCATGCCCATATATGGCTTCAATCTTTGATCATTGACTCTTAATGTACGAGAGTCATTCTCTATGGCAATCTCAACAGCTCCTGAAGGGAAAACTTCAACTACTCGAAATGGTCTAGACCATCGTGACATAAGTTTACCTGGGAACAGACGTAGTCTTGAGTTGTATAGCAATACCATGTCCCCGGGTTTGAAATTTCTCTCAACAATGTTCTGGTTGTGCAGCCTCTTCATTCTCTCCTTGTACAATTTTGTGCTCTCAAAAGCAAGATATCTGAACTCCTCGAGCTCATGCAATTCAGTGACTCTTGACGTGCCCGCAGCTTCCATGTCTAAGTTCAGCTATTTCAATGCCCACCACGCTTTATGTTCAAGTTCCACCGGCAGGTGGCAGGCCTTCCCAAACACCAACTTGTATGGTGACATACCAATTGGAGTTTTGAAGGCAGTTCTGTAAGCCCAGAGTGCATCATCTAGCTTCCTCGCCCAATCAGTTCTTGTGGCGTTCACAGTTTTGGTTAACACACTCTTGATTTCTCTGTTGGACACTTCAACCTGTCCACTAGTTTGCAGGTGGTAAGGAGTAGCCACCTTGTGGCGCACATCGTACTTAGCAAGCAACTTTTCAAAGGCCCTGTTGCAGAAATGAGTGCCTCCATCACTGATAATTTCTCGTGGTGTCCCAAAGTGGGTGAATATGTTCTTCTTTAGAAATCTCACCACCACATTTGCATCATTGGTGGGTAACGCTGCAGCTTCCACCCATTTGGACACATAGTCTACAGTAACAATAATGTACTTATTGTCATAGGAGCTAACGAAGGGACCCATGAAGTCAATCCCCCAGACGTCAAACACTTCCACCTCTTGAATTGGGTTCATGGGCATCTCGTGGCGTCGGGAAATGTTCCCGATCCGCTGACATTCATTGCAGCTCTTCACCCATAGGTGCGCATCTTTAAACACTGTCGGCCAGAAGAATCCAGCCTCTAGCACCTTTGCCGCTGTCCTAACCCCTCCAAAGTGTCCACCATATGTTGATGTGTGATAAGCCTGCAAAACAGAAAATTGCTCTTCTCGGGGATGCATCTCCGGATCATATTAACAAGGCATATTCTAAACAGATAAGGTTCATCCTAGTAATACTGGTGGCTTTCACGAAAAAATCTTTTCCTTTGGACCGATGAAAGGTCGTGAGGAACTATACCACTGGCAAGGTAATTAGCAAAGTCTGCATACCATGGCACTTCCTGATGAGTGGTGGCAAGTAGCTGCTCGTCTGGAAAAGTTTCCAGTATTTCCTCAACCTCAACTACATTTTCAGCTCCCTCAAGTCGTGATAGATGATCAGCGACTTGATTCTCAGTGCCCTTACGGTCACGAATCTCAAGATCGAACTCTTGCAATAGCAACACCCAACGAATAAGGCGTGGCTTAGATTCTTTCTTTTCTATTATGTACCTGAGAGCTGCATGGTCAGTATATATAATTACCTTGGACCCTATCAGGTAGGATCGGAACTTGTCAAACGCCAACACTACAGCCAACATCTCCTTTTCAGTCATAGTGTAGTTCAACTGGGCTCCACTCAGCGTTCTACTAGCATACTAGATTAGGTGCATCAGTTTGTCTTTCCGCTGGCCCAACACTGCTCCCACTACATAGTCACTGGCATCATACATTAGTTCGAACGGTTGCTCCTAGTTGGGGGAAACTTTGATGGGTTTTGTGACCAGTCTCTTTTTCAACTCCTCAAATGCTACCCTGTAATCATCAGAAAACAAAAACGGGTGATCTTTTTCTAACAACTTACAGAGAGGGTTGGCGATTTTGGAGAAGTCTTTTATGAACCTCCGGTAAAAACTGGCATGTCCAAGGAAGCTTCTGATGGCTTTGACTGAAGTTGGTGGAGGCAGTTTTGCTATTACATCAACTTTCGCGCGATCCACCTATATTCCCTTGCTTGACACCCGGTGCCCCAAGACTATGCCTTCTTGTACCATGAAATGGCACTTCTCCCAGTTCATAACCAAGTTAGTCTCGATGCACCGTTTCAGCACACATGTCAGATTTATCAGGCACTCATCAAATGAATTCCCCACCACTGAGAAGTCATCCATGAACACTTTCATTATGTCCTCAACCATGTCAGTGAATATGGCCATCATGCACCGTTGGATTGTGGCAGGTGCGTTGCATAGGCCAAAAGGCATCCGTCTAAAGGCATAAATGCCATACGGGCATGTGAAGGAGGTCTTCTCTCTGTCCTCTAGTGCAATGGAGATCTGATTGTACCCTGAGTACCCATCCAGAAAATAGAAGTGTGACCTTCCTGCCAATCTGTCCAACATCTGATCAATGAAGGGAAGTGGGAAATGGTCTTTCCGGGTGGCTAGATTCAACTTTCGATAGTCCATACAAATTCTCCAGCCTGTGACGGTTCTTGTTGAGATCAATTCATTATTGTCATTTGTCACAACCGTCATGCCACCCTTTTTAGGAACACATTGCACTGGGCTCACCCAGCTGCTGTCAGAGATTGGGAAAATAATTCCCGCATCCAACCACTTTATCACCTCCTTCTTCACCACTTCCTTCATGTTGGGGTTCAACCTCCACTGATGTTCCCTAGAAGGTTTGTGCCACTCTTCCAGCAGAATCTTGTGCATGCAATAGGCGGGGCTGATCCCCCTGATGTCTGCCATGGTCCACCCTATGGCAGTTTTGCACTCCTTTAGTACCTGTAAAAGTTTTTGAACCTGCACATCTAACAAACTAGATGAGATAATAACAGGTAATGTGGAGTCAGGTCCCATAAATTCATACCTGAGGTGGGCTGACAATGTCTTTAACTCCAGCTTTGGTGGTTCTTCAATGGATGGCTTACCTGGAGGAGTTTCTCTCATTTCTAAGTGCAAGGGCTCAAACTCTAGATTTCTCTCCCAGAACCCTCTACCTTCCAATGCCAACACCCATTCCGCCAAATCCTCACCATTCACTTCATCTAAGTTCATCAAACATGCAGCCAGGGGGTCCTCAATTGTCAACACCTCATCATCGGACTCTACAATTACATCCACGACATCAATAAGATAGCAATTGGCGAACTCGCTTGGTCGCCTCATAGATTTCTGCACATTGAATGTTATTTCCTCATCATTGAGTCTTATTTTGAGCTCCCTAGTCTCACAGTCAATCAGAGCTCTCCCCGTGGCCAAGAATGGTCTTCCTAAGATTATAGGAATCTCTTCATCCACTTTGCAATCCAAGATCACAAAATCTGCAGGGAACACAAATTTCCCCACCTGAATAAGCACATCATCAAGGATACCGAATGGACGCTTCACAGTCCTGTCGGCCAACTGCAACAACATGGAGGTGGGTCTAGCTCTCCCAATACCCAACCTCTTATAGATAGCTAGGGGCATAAGATTAATGTTGGCCCCTAAATCATAGAGCACCTTAGCAAAGGTGAAATTCCCAATAGTGCATGGAATTGTAAAGCTACCTGGATCAGACACATTTTCAGCAATAGGTCTCGTCACCACTGCACTACAGGTTTGAGTAAGTGTAACCGTAGCCAAGTCTTGAAAATCAAATTTCCGGGACATTAAGTCCTTCATCATTTTTGCATACCCAGGCATCTACTTTAAAGCTTCAATTAGTGGAATATTTACCTGGATTTGTTTGAGCATTTCAAAGAACTTTTTATACTGCTCCTCCTTTTGATGCTTGGCTAGCCTCTGTGGAAAGGGTGCAGGAGGTATCTTCTTCCCAATCACCTGGGACTTCTCTTTATCAGCTACTATTTCAACTACTAACTCAGCTACTTTCTCGGTCTCCTGCTGAATGTTCTTTTCTTCCTGAGCAGGCTGGACTGTCACCTCTGTCAGTATCGTAGACTCATCCAGATCAATGGCACTGGAATGAATGTCTCAGCCTGTATATTTTCTCGAGCTCTCTCTTGTTCTACATCTAGATCCCTGCCATTACGGAGACTCACTGCCATCAGCTGCTTTGGGCCTTGATCTTTTGGATTAATCTGGGTGTATGCAGGTAATGTCCCCTGAGGACGATTGTTCAGAGACATTGAAATTTGGCCCAATTGTAATTTAATATTTTTGATTGCTGCGTCATGTGCATCTACTCTTTCATTTATTTTTGTATTGGACCCAATAACCTGCTACATCATTGCTTCAAGTCTAGTGAACCCATATTCTTGCCTTCCACCATGTTGTTGCTGAGGTGGGGGATACCCTTGCTGCTGATTGTTGTACCCTTGTGGCCTTGGATAAGGTGCCATATTGTTGGGAGGTCTCATACCTCCCATGCTTCCAGCGTTGTACTGTGGCTGAGGTGGTCTGTATGGCTGCTGAGTTTGCTGACCCCAGTTCTGATTGCCCTGTCTCTGGCCTCCATAGTTTGACACATAGTTCATGTCTTCAGGGTGTTGATGATGATGATCATGTTCTGCATTCCAAGGATTACCAACTGGCTGACTAATGCAAGATGTGCACAAGCCCCCATTGGTAGTATCTACAATGTGCACTTGCTGTTTTTGCCTTGATTCCTCCACCTTTTTGGTGAGTATGCTCATCTGTGTCAAGAGGGTCGCCACATTTTCAGCCATGGAATTTGATGGGTCAAAAGGCACTGAGTACACCACTGGAGTGATAGGTGCATTACTCGTCGTCCACCCCAAATTCTGAGCCATTTTGTCAAGCAGACTCTGATCTTCTCTCCAAGTTTTTCTCAAAAATGCCCCACCAGCTGAGGCATCTACAATGTTCTTCATGTTATCTGACAGTCCCATGTAAAATCGTTGTCCCAACATTTGATCTAGAATACCATGGTGTGGACATATAACCAACATTCCTTTAAACCGGCTCCATGTCTCATGCAGTGTCTCCATTGGTTTCTGTTTAAAGCTCACGATCTCATCAATTTGTTGAGCTGTTTTGTTAGGCGGGTGGAACTTGATGTGAAATTTCTTGACTAACTCATCCCAAGTTTCTATAGAGTTTATGGGGAGTGAGTTTAGCCAGACTTGAGCAGCTCCTGTCACCGAGAATGGAAATAATAATACCCTGATTGCTTTCGGAGTTACATTGGGTTGCCTTTGAGTTTTGCAAATCGACAGGAAGTTCATCAAATGCTGCTGAGGATCTTCGGCTGGTGTCCCGAAAAATAGTCCCTTGTTTTGCATCAAGTGCAGCATGTTGTTCGTGATCTGGAATGATTCAGCTTGTATCGCGGGCACAACATGGCAGTGGCCAGATTGTCAACTATGCGTTGCGCCCAGTCATATAGTGAAGCCTCAGGCACAAGAGGTGCCATATCTCTGACATTTCCGTTGACGTTGTCTACGTCACCTATGTCAATTTCGAGTTTGTGTGTTTGATGAGGTTGTTGAAGTCTTTTGTTGGCACGGTTCAATACCTGGAATATTTTCTCGGGGTCTGAGAGTCCTTCAAGTAGTTCTCCAGTCCTCGTAGAGTTTCTAGGCATACACCTGTGCAACCACGTCAACAACCTTCAAAACTTTCAATCAAAAATTTGGTGTAGAGAAAACTGACTACACTAAGAATTTTTGTATTTCTATCAATGGTAATTGATAATTCCGTTAGCTCCCCGGCAACAATACCAAAATTTGATCATGCCCAACTATGCCTTATAAAAAAGACCCTGCGGACATTGCAAATATAACCTGAGTATTCTGCCTAGAGTCGAATCCACAGAGAGTTAACCTATCAATCACTATATTTAGACCCACTAAACTCTTGAGAACCAATTTTCCCAAACGTTTCAATCACAGTTGATGATGTCTTCAATAACTAAAATTGCAAGTAAATAAACAGCTGTAAATTAAGGATGCTAAGGTTGTAAACAATAATGAGAAAACGCTAAGGTAATGACTTCCCCTATTGATGGAATCCCTTCTATTTATGCTTCATACAAATTGACCAACACCTCTTTATCAATCATGAACGCTCATCTTACCGTAAATCTCTCCCGAGTAATTACAATAATATACTCAATGCACTCTCCTGAGATACACTAGCTAGCTCTAATTAACACGGTTCACTTTAGATTGCACTCAAGGCTTTGTTATTCCTAATCCCGCCTTTAAACCCGTAGTTATAGATCCCTCTTATACTTTGGGAGTGGTGTTGTTCAATAATAACCTAAATATGCACTCTCTCCCGAGTTATGCACACTAAATAGGCACAGCTAATTGAGGATCCTGTCAATTAACTACAACATGCACAAAGTTGAACAAATAAAGATTGAGACTAGCAATTTGTATTCACATAAATAAGAAGTTCATCCCCCAATAGGTTCCATCAAAACCTTAGACAACGGATTTAGCTATTCCTAACTATGGGTAAACAAACTAAAATAATATTCATCATAAAACTTGCAAGAAAAATCAACAAAAAGAAGAAAGATGTTTTGGGTGATCTCTCACAATTGTTTTTCTTGCCAAAGTACTCTCTAAAACATTACATGCCTCTCTTGGGCGAAGTCTAGTGTTTAAAATAGGGTTTTGAGCTAAAAATCCCGTGTTTTGCACTTTAGTCCCTGAAGTTCTCCACCTCCGCCGCGGTTCTGCCGCGGTTGCGGTCAAACCGCGGCCAAACATGCTCTCTGATTCTCACTTTGTCTGCAACCCACTTCTACCGCGGTTCTGCCGCGGTCGCGGTGGAACCGCGCAGTCCTCTTTCAATTCTGGCTTGAGCTGTTTCGCGTGGTTTATTTGACAGAATTATACGATCGGCCTCTTTTTCTCCATATTTGATCCCAAAAGTACTCCATAGCTTTCTCTGGTCATATATAACCTGCAAAGCATGAAAAACACTAATAAGAGTATTTTGTTATCACTTTTATCATCCAAACTATACAAGAAGGTGGTTATTTCGGGCCTAATTATAGTTAAATTCACCTATTATCAACTACGGACCTTATCTCGGTGGAAAGGATGTCGTTCCTCGAAAGGTATAATATGGAACGTAAGTAGATACACTATCTAGCATTTCCTTGTTTCTTTTTAGGTACATCATTCCATGAGCTTAATTTTATCCGCTGATGTAGCCGTGGCAATTTATCCTAGTGCGGTCACGGACCTCTTAGGTTGGGTCGGTCGGCTGGACTCGATTTGCCCGTATGCCAAGCGACTGTGGCGTGACCTGTCTCGAGCTCTATGTGAAGCTAAGGACCATGGTAAGCTTTGGCCCCTGTTGCAGTAGTACCCTTCTACATGAATTTCTACTGATAGCGCTCTCACTCCCTGTGCTTACCTCTTTCGTTTGTGTAGGTTTAGGAGAGATCTACTTGATGAAAGAAACATCACTTGGCGAAGAGAGTACTTTGGGACCCGAAGAAGGGAAGAAAAGGCAAAGGGAACCGTCGAATGAACCTTCGGAATTCAAGAAGTTCAAGGTGGAAGAAACTAAGGCCGACCCGGTAACCCCAACTTCGGGAGCAGCTGGAAGTCCCCGAGTTGAAGGCGAGGGGGAAAATAATTTCTTGATAGCGCCCAAGGGAGGGGTAAACCTAATCGATCCCCAGGCCGTAGATATGGTGGCTCCTAAGTCAGAGCTTGATGTCATCGTGGTCCTACTTCGGAATGAGGAGGCCACTGAGGGGGCATCGGGCGATATCCCCGAGCTAGCCGATAGCCAAAATACCCCTTGAAATGGTGGTAGGCGGTTCAGAGGAGCCCAGTTCTGGAGCCCTTTATAGACAAGAGATGGCCCTTATTGACCCTGTTGGTGCCGTTGTCGTGAGTGATTCCCTTCAGGGAACGACCTTACCCCCTAAGGGAATGCAAGATGTCCCAAATGAATAATCTTCCGATACGGGGGTGCCTATCGGAGACAGAGAGGTGCTCGAAAGGCCTTCAACCGCTCCCGAGGGAATTCTCAAGCTTGATGCTTCACTCGTCTTCGACGAGATGAGCAGGCTTTGTGAGCAGGTAGCTTTTGTAGATCCTGTCTTTCGTTCTGATTTTTGTCGCTCTGATCTTTATCCTTCTAACTTGTCTTTTTCATGTCTTCACGCCAAGGCACTTTATAACCAGACTTTCACCCAGTTTCAGGCTGAGATAACCCGTCATGAGTGTACGAAGGCTCATATTATTGAACATGTTACGTATCTTCCATTTTGCTATCGTCTGAATGTTTGCTGGATCCTAATGTTTTAATATCCTGGATTTGATCCACGTAGTTTGAGAAGGAAACTGCCCTGCTGAGGGGGAGGCTCTAAGCCAGAGATTCTGAAGTCCTCGAACTCAAACGGCATGTGAGAGAGATAACCTCTAAGAGGGATACCCTTCAGGAAAAGATGGCCTCAGTCATTCGTCAGCTTCAAGACGCGAGGGCAGATAGTGACAAATATATAGGTCTCCACTCTGAGTTAGTAGTTGCACTATCTGGGATCAAAACCGAAGCTGAGGCACTTATATCTGTGCACAAAGAGGGTGCCGCCGGGAGACTGACTGAGGAGGCCGAACTGAAATTGACTCGAGCTGTGGAGCATGCTTGGTTAGAATCTCGGAGGCAAACTCTAGAGGACATTCATGCAAAGGATATCGAGTTTTCTGCCGAGCTCGAGAGGGTGAAGACCCTAGAGGAAAGAACTGCTGCCCTGTTTGCTTCTGAAGATGTACCAGGTAGAGGCTTAGAAGATAATGAGAATAGAAGCGGGATTCCCCGATGGGAAGAGGCCGTCGAAGGACCTAGGGTGGTAGCCGGAACCGCTGGGGCACAACCTCCAACGGAGCCATCAAAGATGCATGCTCATGATGGATTGAGGTTCTGTTTGGCCCCTTCTTTGTAAGGATTTTTCAAAAGCCTTGTAAACATACCTCTGTGAGCCATATGTATAATAGGCTTTTCGTTTTTTATCATTTCTTTTCTCCTTTGTCTTTTGAGAATAATAAGTGATTCCTTTGGCAATCGATTCGAGACCTTAGACCTTGGGTTATATCCTCGGGTTTTAGCAATTGCTGAGCAGCCCGCGATGCTCGAAAGTTGGTCCCCGAGTATTCTCGGGTTAGACCTGTCTTGTATATGTTGGGTTACTGTGACCTACGACTTAGCACTGGTAACAGTGGCTCTTACGCATTTGGTCGGTGCGACCTTTAATTTTGCTAGTGACAATGGCTCTTACGCATTTTGCTCTTAGGCGTATTTAGTTAACTATTTTGGGTTCAGTCTCTGAATCAGGTTAAGACTTGAGCTCATTCGACCCTCAAGTTTTTGAATTGCAGGCTGGCCCTTAGGCTCTTATGCGTTGGGTCGGTGCGACCTTTTGTGTGGGCTGGCGACAATGGCTCTTACGCCTTGGGTCGATGCGACCTTTTATGTGGGCTGGCGACAATGGCTCTTATACCTTGGGTCGATGCGACCTTTTATGTGGGCTGGCAATAATGGCTCTTACGCCTTGGGTCGATGCGACCTTTTATGTGGGCTTGCGATAATGGCTCTTACACCTTGGGTCGATGCGACCTCTAATATAGGCTTTAATTTTTGCTCGTTAAGGACTTTTGAAATAATGTTTGCCTGACTCTTCTATGGCTTAATAAAAAACCTCGATTGCGAGTCGTTATATGGCGATGATCGAGCACCTCGTGAGGTTTGGCTCTGAGGTTGAGTATCTCGAAGCCAGTGCTTAGGAGCTGATATGGTCGAAGCTCATTTGCCTATGTTGAGGGCAGCCTATTTAACCGGTTCTTTCCAAAGTATATTCGGAGTAATTGAAGGCCTGTGATTTATAGCGACGGTCGGGCGTCCTCGAGTTGCGTTAGTTTGGCTGGTACAGCCTTGTGATCGGAGTCATTTGTGTTTGGCTGGAGCCTTTAAGTCCCGAATGAAGTAGTTTCGACGTCTATATCGAAGGTATGCCTTTTTAGGGGTCATAAAAGTTTGATATATAGCCGAAACTTTAAGATCGGGTTTATGCCTTTAGTAAGGTCTTACAAGTTTTGCATGCCTTTGAGGTCTTACAGTTTTAGATACTTGGTACAAGTATGGTTCATGCCTTGCTTGAGGTCTTACAGATATTGTTGTTGCCTTATATAGGACTTACGAGACTGAGACTGCCCACATCTGCTCTTATGGCCTCGGGTTTTGATAAGTCGATGGAGATGGCGATTGACGGCAATCCCCAAGTCATCAAGGGTTTCTCGGCTCGGGAGCCATTACTTGTGAACTTGGTATTGCCTCATTGAGGGCTTGCAATTTTGGAGTTTCCGACCCGAGGGTCGTGTAGCCTTGAGTTTTCGACGTCAGTCCTTGAGTGTTCGGGATGTTTTTGGCTTTCGAACCACTTTGTGATCTTGATGTTGCCTCATTGAAGGCTTACGAGTTAGGAGCTCCAACCTGGGGGTCGCATTGTTTCAAGTTGTTGATGCCAGTCGCCGAGTGTTCGGGGTGCCTTTCGGCTTTGGAGCCATTTTTTGCAAAAGTGTCGAGCTTCCTTGAAATGCAAAATGCTTTTGGGAATTTTTCTTTAACTACTTGGTGCAAGTATATATAATTTTGCTATTGCGGATAAGGTTCGTTCGACCGTTTGGCCCGGTACATTACTTTCTTATTGAGCCCCCATTTTGCGTATCTTGGCTTCTCCGAGTAGGTGACCTTCCGGGGGGATGGCCCCTAGTAATTGAGGTTGATTGCAAAAGAAGCCTTGAATACTTGTTGGATCTTCCTTAGGTAGCATAGATATTGCCTCGTTAAAAACCTTGCAGGTAAAACCCTTCTAGGGACAAAATCCGGTCGAAGGAAAAGAGTGCAACACATGCCTTAGCAGTAGTATCATTTCAGTACTGATATGTTCCAATTGCTTGGAAGTTGCTCGCCTTCCATAGTACCGAGCTTGTAGGACCCTTTGCTTATTACTCCGAGAACGCGGTACGGTCCTTCCCAATTTTGGCCTAGCTTTCCTTCATTAGGGTTTCGGGTGTTGAGGGTGACTTTCCTTAGGACCAAGTCCCCGATTCCGAGATGTTGGAGGTTTGTTCTCATGTTATAATACCTTTTGATCCTTTGCTTTTGGACGGCTATTCGGATGAGTGAGGCTTCTCGCTTTTTATCTAATAGTTCGATGGTCGTAGTCATGGCCTTGTTGTTCGAGATCTCAGTGGTGTGTCGGAATCTGGCGCTTGGCTCCCCGACCTCCACTGGTATCAAAGCCTCGGTACCATATACCATAGAGAAAGGTGTTTCCCCTATGCTTGATTTTGAAGTTGTTAGGTATGCCCATGGCACTTCGGGCAATATTTCTCTCCATTTTCCCTTAGCGCTTTCCAACTTCTTTTTCATGTTTTGGATGATGGTTTTGTTTGTGGACTCGGCCTGGCCGTTTTCATACGGGTGGTAAGACATCGATAGGATTCTCTTGATTTTGTGATCCTCAAGGAAATGTGTTATTTTGCTTCCGACGAACCGCCTCCCATTATCGTATGTTATCTCTGAAGGAATCATGAATCAACACATAATGTGATCCTAGATGAACTCAATGACTTCTTTTTCTCTTATCTTCTCGAAGGCCTGAACTTCCATCCATTTTGAGAAATAATCAGTCATAAATAAAATGAATTTAGCTTTACCTGGTGCCGTTAGTAAGGGTCCAACGATGTCCATTCCCCATTTCATGAATGGCCATGGCGATAAGACCGAATGTAGCTGTTCGCCGGGTTGGTGAATCATAGGGGCAAATCTCTGACATTTGTCGCACTTTCGGACGAATTCCTTAGTGTCTTTTTCCATGTTGTCCTAGTAGTAGCATGCCCTGATCACCTTTCAGACTAAAGAATCGGTGTCGGAGTGGTTTACACAAGTACCCTCGTGAATTTCTCGGAGTACATAGTCTGTATCCCCTAGCCCTAGATATACTGCTAAAGGTCCATCGAAAGTTCTTCTGTATAGAGTCCCGTTTTCATCGAGCGAGAACCGGGCTGCTTTGGTTCGCAGGGCCCTCCATTCCTTTGGTTCCATGGGTAATTTTCCGTCTTTCATATAGTCAATGTATTTATGTCTCCAATCCTATGTTAGGCTAGTAGAATTAATCTCGGCATGACCTTCCTTGGCCACTGATTTGGACAGTTGAATAACAACCCCGGGAGTAGGTCATCTTCTTTAATAGATGATCCCAGGTTCGCGAGGGCATCAGCCTCGCTGTTCTACTCACGAGGTATGTGGACTAGTGTTCATTCTTGGAAATGGCATAATGTGATTCATATTTTGTCCAAATACCTTTGCATCCTATCTTCTCAGACCTCGTAGCTCCCATTTACCTGGTTTACTACCAGGAGTGAATCACATTTTGCTTCGACGAACTCAGCTCCCAGGCTTTTGGCCAATTCCTAACCTGCAATCATAGCCTTATACTCAGCTTCATTATTTGTCAATTTTGCAGTTTTTATAGATTGCCTGATTATGCCACCCACGGGCAATTTCAGGACTATACCGAGCCCAGATCCTCTCACGTCTGTGGCATCGTCGGTGAACAAGGTCCATACCCCAGAAGATGTGCCTCATTTTAGTAAGAGTTCCTTTTCTACCTCGAGCACGAGGTACGGTGAGAAGTTAGCCACGAAGTCTGCCAGAATTTGGGATTTGATGATCATTTGGGGTTGATACTCGATATTATACCCCCCAAGTTCGATGGCCCATTTGTCCAATCAGCCTGATAGTTCGGGCTTATGCAATATGCTTCTGAGAGGGTACGTTGTTAAAACGCAAATACGGTGGCATTGAAAATAAGGTTTCAGTTTTTGCGATGCGCTTATTAATACAAGAGCTAATTTTTCTAGGTACGGATACCTGGTTTCGGCATCCCCTAGGGTCTGACTTACATAATAAACAAGAAATTGTGTACCCTTGCTCTTCTCGAACCAGCACAATGCTTATCGCTATCTCGGATACGGCTAGGTATAGATACAGCGTTTCATTCTATTTTGGCATATGGAGCAAAGGCAGACTATTCAGATACCGCTTCAGTTCCTCTAAGGTGTGTTGGCATTCTGGAGTCCACTCGAAGTTGTTTTTCTTTTTGAGTAAAGAGAAGAAATAGTGACTCTTGTCCGACGACCTTGATATGAATCTGCTCAAAGTCGTTATTCACCCTGTCAGCCATTGCACGGCCTTTACATTATTTATCACCTTTCTTTCTTCGATGGCCTAGATTTTTTTGGAGTTGATCTCGATCTAACTTTTCGATACCATGAAGCCTAAGAATTTGCCTGAACTCACTCAGAAGGCACATTTCTCGGGGTTAAGCTTCATGTTTTAACTTCTGAGGATGTCAAATATTTCCTGCAAATGAGTCAAATGGTCCTATGCATGCAGGGATTTAACTAGCATGTCATCGATATAAAATTCCATAGATTTGCCTATTTGATGCTCGAACATTTTATTAACTAGACGTTGGTACATAGCCCCTGTATTTTTTAGCCCAAAGGGCATTACATTGTAAAGTAGGTACCATACTTCGTGATGAACGAAGTCTTTTCCCTATCCTCGAGGTTCATCTGAATTTGGTTATACCCCGAGCAGGCGTCGAGAAAGGTGAGGGTATCATGGCCGGCCATGGCATCGATCAAACGATCGATCTTAGGAAATGGGAAAGAATACTTGGGGCACGCCTTATTTAAATCTTTATAATCTATGCACATTCTTAACTTATTTCCTTTTTTGGGCACTACCACTATGTTGGCCAGCCATTCGGGATACATTACCTCTCTGATAGACCCTATTTTAAGGAGTTTCGTGACATCGCCCTTGATGAATGCGTGTTTTACTTCGGACAAAGGTCTTCTTTTTGCTTCACTGGTTTAAACCTGGGGTCGACACTCAATCAGTGGGTGGTTATTTCCGGCGGGATTCCTGTCATATCTAAATGTGACCAAGTGAAATAGTTGATGTTGTTAATAAGGAATTGAATGAGTTTTTTCTTGAGTTCGGGGGTAATCCCTTTCCCAGGTATACCTTCCGATCCAGGAGATGCTCGATCAAAATAGCTTGCTCCAGTTCTTCAATTGTCGATTTCATTGCATCCGACTCTTCGAGGGCAACGAAAGTTCGAGGGGCGAGGAAATCTTCTTCATCATCCTCGGGGATCCGTATGCTCCTAGACTCATCCGAGGTGGAGTGCATGGGGCTCGGTGCCTCCTGATAAACTGCAAACATTTCCTTTGCCGTATGTTGTTCTCCATATATGGTTGGTATGCCCTCTTTTGTAGGAAATTTTATCATCTGGTGTAGCGTTGACGGCACCGCCCTCATGTTGTATATCCATGGCCTGCCAAGCAATGTGTTGTACCTCATGTCACCAACGATGACGTGAAACTTGGTATTCTGAACTGTACCGAACATGTCAACCAGGAGGACGATCTCTCCTTTTGTTATTTTGCCGGCCATGTTGAATCCATGGAGGTCTCGGGAGGCAGTTACGATTTGATCGAGCAACCCAAGTTGTTCTACTACCTTTGACCTGATTACGTTGGCCGAGCTGCCTGGATCCACGAGCACACGTTTAATTTGAATGTTTCTTAAAAGAAATAAGATTACCAGCACGTCATTGTGTGATTCTTCCAAGGTCTCGAGATCCCCATCGCTGAATGCGAGGATATCTTCGGTCATGTGGTCTCGGATCGGCCCCTCTATTGCAGCGGATATTTTTATCTATTTGATCACGGGTCCTTGGGGAATGTCGTTCACCCCGATAATCATATGAACGTCATGCCGAGGAATCTCTCTTTTTGCCCAGGTTGGATGTTTTCGAGTTTCCCGCTGAATATCTCGGCGCGCTTCCTAGTTAATGTGAGGACCGGCGTTAATGCCTTCGGCGTTGCACGAGTTCGTACCATTGGGAATCGGCTCTAGTGTGTTCTTAGGGTTTCATGGTGGCACACCCATACCTAAAATAACCGTACCGCCCTTCCCCATAGTTTTTGAGGCTGTTGTTTTCAGGCACACTTATCGGTTTAGGCATTTTGACCTGAAATCAAAGATCTTGGACAAGAAAAAGTGTGAAAGATAACTTGCGTTGTGTAGTAAAACCTGCAAGAAAAATCACTATTATTTCTAGCCCCATGGTGGGCGCCAAACTGTTTACCGTGAAAATGGTAATAACAACTAAATTTGATTTAGTGGTTCTAAAAATACGTGATCTATTTTTATGCTAGTTGTAAGGTAGTTGATGCGATGTGAAAGACTTAGAAACGAGATAAGAGCTTGAGAGCAAGGTGATAACCAGACCGAAAAGTTAACAATCGGGGCCTCGAGCTTGTCGATTCGGGGGCCTCGGGGTCGATTCTGATGCTCGGCTGGGAGCTATCAGGGTTAATCGATGGGCGATTAACAGTTAGGATAAATTCAACAACGGCTCTTTATGGCCAATAATAAGCAATAAACAATGAACAATGAATGTAAGCAATAAATGGAATAAAGAAATCAAGAGAATGTGTTAGAGAGCAAAGAGAATGTTCTTGTGTATTTAGTATGGAGAAACAGATATTTACAAAATGCCAAGGGTCCCCCTTATATGTGAGGGGGAATCCCAACATAGTACAAGTGCATTTATTACAAAGATATGGGGATGGGACATCTAGTTGACGCCATGATTCAGGTCTGAACTTAGCTCACTAGACAATGTCAGCCCTAGTTGTGTGCCTTGGGAACTCCCCACTTTTCCATCATAGTCATTGGTCCGCATCGCCCCGAGGTCGAGCATCAACAGCCCTCGAGGATGAACCTCGACCCTAGCCTCGAACCTTGTGACATATGCTTACGAGAAATCATAATGATGGAAAATTAGACCCTCCAATTGTACCATATACAATATTGTTTAACTCCAGTACCTATGGATACGATATTATGTTATACTATATTCGACTAGCGAGCATATTTAAGTGTGTGTTTTGTGCCCTTCAAGTTTTGGCACCATTGTCGGGGATTGGCAATCAATAGTGTTTGAAATAGTTTGTAGTGCTAATTCAGGAATTTTTTTTTGTTATTTTATTTTTCTCTTTTTACGGATGGTGTTCTTGGATTGTCTGTAGGTTACAAGTAAGAGTGGTACATGACTCGATCTTCTGGGAAAGAAAAGCTACCATACGAACCAGAGATCGAAGAACAACTGTGAGAGTTAATGAAGGAAACAAATCTCACTGAGACTTTAGAGAAGGTTGGGCAGTCCTAACCCAAAGAAACTATGGAAGAAGATTATGATAATGTAGATTTGGCTGCAAAAGAAGCAGCCCAGCAAAGAGAAAAAGTTGCACGGGATGCTGAGAAAGCAGCTATTAGGGATGCACAGATTATCTATGAAGAGGATAGAGCTCGGAGAATTTCTCAGAATCAACCATTCGTTCCAGACTAGTTCGGAAATATACCTCCCGATCTAGGGACACCACTTGGAGATTATCATCAAGTGAGACCATCCCCAATTGTAGCAAACAATTTCGAGTTGAAGCACGGGTTGCTTCAAGCCCTTCAGAATTGGTGTCTTCAGAGGAAAGCCAAATGAAGATCCAAACAACCATCTAATGGACTTCGAGGAGATTATGAACACCATTCAATACAATGGTGTGTCACAAGATGCGGTTACTTAAGGGCATTCCCCTTCACACTCAAAGATGATGCAAAGCAGTGGATTCGAAGCTTGCCTAATGGATCAATTAGAACAAGGGATGAGATGAACAAAAAATTTCTTGATAAATATTTCTCATCAGTTAAGACGGGTAAGTTCAGGAGAGAAATCCATAACTTCTGCCAGAAAGAGACTGAAACTATTTTTGAAGCTTGGGAGAGGTTTAAGGAGATTGTCAGGAAGTGTCAACATAGTGGAATTGAACTCTGGATGCAACTCCAGGACTTTTGGGATGGATTGACACAGGCCTCACATAGAATATTGAGTAATGCAGCTGGAGGCCCGTTGATGAAAAAGACTCTAGAGGAGATAGTCATAATTCTAGATGAGTTATCTGAAGATGCAAATTAGTGGCCCACTAAGAGTACTGAAAGAAGAAGATCAACTGGTGCTCACCAATTTGATTCTAATACATCTGCGAAGGTCCAACTTGATGCAATTGCTAAGGAAATAAAGAAGCTGAGCTTGGCTACAATTCAAAGTGAGCCTCATGCATCATGTGATATATGTGGAAGAAGACACCCTACTCATGAGTTTCAAGCCATAGTTGAGGAAATGAATGCTGTGGGGAAACTATAACTTTAATGCAATGGGCCAGAAATACCCCGGTTTTTCATGGAGTTCACCTGGGGGTACCGCAAATGCATGGCGACAAAACAACCGTATATTTCAAGGACAAGGAGCTCTAGGTTTTGTGAATCAGTCGAGGCTGCAATTTTAGCCTCAACAATCCAATCAGCCTAGTCTAGAATATCTAATGAAGGCCTTCATTGTCAAGACAGGTGAGAGGTTGGATACTCATGGGTCAGCAATTCGAAATCTAGAGAAGCAAGTGAGACAAATTGGAACAATATTACCTGAGAGGGTCCCAGGAACTCTCCCTGTTGATACTGAGAGAAATCCTAAAAAATGGTAAATGTTGTGACCTTGAGAAGCGGGCAAGTGTTGAAAGATCCCACTCCAATCCAAAAAGAGGTGATACCTGAAAAAGAAAGTGGGGAGCGGCTGAAAATTGAAGTTGATAAGAAGAAGAATGGCAAGAAGGGAACTGACAAAAAGAAGAAGGAGTAAACATCAAGAGGGGAGCAATCGAATGAGAGCAAGCATATGCTTGCTCAACCTTTTCCCCAAAAGCTATATAGATAAAAGATGGACAAGCAGTTTGAGAGATTTTTGGATATGATTAAATAGGTTAACATAAACTTACCATTCACAGAAGTGCTCTCACAAATGTCATCTTATTCCAAGTTCTTGAAGGAGATCCTTACAAAGAAGAGGAAGATAGAAGAGACCTCAATGGTCAAGATCACATAGCATTGCAGTGCAATATTGCAAAACAAACTCTCATAAAAGTATGGGGATCCGGGGAGTTTTACTATACATTGTTTACTAGGAACTATAAATTTTGATAAGTCTTTATGTGATTCTGGTACCTCAATTAACTTAATGCCTTTATCTATTTACAGGAAGCTAGAGAAGGAAATTGGAGAGATAAGGTAGTTGCCAATATCTTTGCAGTTGGTAGACCAAACGACTATAACACCCGAGGGGATAGTGGAAGATGTGTTAGTTCGGGTGGATAAGTTCGTATTTCCTGTAGATTTTATAGTGGTGCAGATGGAGGAGAACAAGGAGGTCTCACTCATCCTAGTAAGACCATTCTTAACTAAGGGTGGAGCGATATTAGATATACACGAGAGAAAACTCAGGCTTAGAGTGGGGGAGGAGAATGTGACTTTTCAGATGAATCTAGCAACGGGGGTGAAGAAGGAGAAGTCAGCTACAAACGTTGAATGGAAAGTGAAGGAGTCAAAATAGAAGGCTCCAGTGAGTGAGAAAGATAAGTGTGGGGGTGTACCCCAAGAAAGCTGAGAAGAAGTTGTCTGCATGGATGTGTGCACGATTTCGGGCCCGAGGAATGGAGCCTGACTTCGACTCAGACCTCGACTAGATATTCATGGAAGTTTCCTTTATCTAATGCTTTTTAATTGTGTGTCGTGCGAACATGCCACAACTTAAAGTGCGGGGTAGGGGATATTTGTATGTTTTATGTATATTAGTTTTAGTTTTAATTTTATTAGTTTGAGTAGTTAGAGATAGAACTTTTTTTGAAAAAACATAAAAAAAAATTAAAATTTTCGACTTTTCCCGATGACGGATATCATCGATAGGTTTCTTGATGGATTAAAGTCGAAAAGAAAAGACAAAAAAAGATTTTCTTTTGTAGGTAGTGTAATAATCCCCCTTGGTTTCTCTTTGTGTAGCGATTCTTTTCCCAGGATTTTGTTGGAACCGGTGTTGTTAGTTTTTGTTTTTTGTTAGAAATAGGAAACCTTGTGCTATGATTGAATTGGAAGCAATATCTCTTGACTTTATTATGCCTTGAGAATGGTGAGTGCTTTAGTTGTGATGCTTAGGCTCAATTTTTGACTCTTGTTAAGTACCTTAAATTGTATGATCATAACTTTGCTTAACTGCTTTGACTAGAGTGTCTTGATAATCTAATCTTGAGTGAGTTCTGTGTCATATGTGTGTGAGGTTTGTGTTATTCTGTGCATAGCATTTGATGTCTAGAATATAGATTTGGCTTGTTTGAGGTAAGTATCTTGCCTAGCCTGATTTGAGGCATGCTTTCTTGAAATATTGATGATGGCCACGTGCCAAGGTGATATACATGCGGGGTATGAGCGTGTGTGCATGCACCGGGTTTTTATCCATGTACGGGTAGTGCCTAGGCTAATATATGCCTTGAATTGAATGTTAAGCTTCTTGCTATCATGCTTCTTATGTTTTTAACCCTTTGTGAGCTACTTGAATCATGTTAAAGAATATATGTAGTCTAATATCCTATTCAAACATAATAATAGCTATTTTGTGGCGTATTAACCTAATCTGAGCTATGGTAGTACACCTCGCACATGCCTACACCTTAGCATGTCACTTTTATCAGTCCACGAGCACGTAATTTTATGTTCATTATTTGTATACACGTATATTTGTACATGCTTTCTGTGAAATATGAACTGGTTGGTAACATGTGAGTGGTTCATACGGGTTTGAGCTATGATAAGCACATGAGAGGTCTGTGCAGTTGCTATGTTATGGCACGTGAGTTGTCTATGCAATGTGTGGATAAGGATCCATCCCCTTGGGGTCGTCTTCTCATTATTTTCTCTTGATGACATACACGCAGTACGAGGAAAAGTTATCAGTGTTTGGATTTTTGCATCTTTTCTCTATTTGCAATTACTTTGGGTGTATACATATTTTATTGCATATCTTCTATATATGCCCTACTGTTTGGAATGTATCATGCCTCTTTATGCATACCTTCTCTATATGCTATTTGACTAGAAAGTGAAGGCATGATACATATCTTCTCTATATGTTAACTTGTGCATACTGATTTAATTATTAATGCATATCTTCTCTATATGTTAACTTCTGCATACTGATTTAATTATTAATGCATATCTTATCTATGTGTTGAGTTGTTAATGATTATAGAACCTAGCACATCTTCTCTATGTGCTCTGATTTCGTTATATCTCAGTATTACACTTAGTCTCGTATCATTGTTGTGTATTTGTACAATTTATGAACTGAGCAATTTGCTAGCGAGTATCATTGGTAAATTCTTGCCACTATTACCTCACTGAGGTATTTTATAATACTTGTTGAGTATATGGGGTCGGTTGTACTCATATTAAACTCTGCACTTAATTGTGCAAATCCAAATGTTAGACCCAACTGCGAGTTGTTGTGATTGATATTGAGCTAATGTGAGACGAGGTAGAGCTGCATTTTGATCGCAATCCTTGACGTCACTTTCCATTTTAGTTATTGTTGTCATTATTTAGACAGTATTTATATTTCTTATTTTCAGAATTGTATCTCTATTGTAAATCTCATGACTTTGTATAACTAGTTAAGGGGATTTTATTTGTTGACGTAGTTAATTTATGATATTTGGATTTAGACTTGCTCTATTTCCATAATTTTGATATCTTGTTCCGCTATTGTTATACGTGGCTTTCCTAGCAAGTGAGTTAGGTGCCCCCACGATCGATGGGGGTTTTGGGTCATGACACTAATGCTCCAGCAACATTTATAGATTTGATGAACCTGGTGTTCAAGCCTTATTTGGAATCTTTTATGATTGTGTTCTAAATGACATCTTGGTTTACTCTCGTAGTAAGTAGGATCATGAGCAGCATTTGAGGATTGTGCTTCAAACACTGAAGGAGAAGCAACTTTATGTCAAGTGTTCTAAGTGTGAGTTTTGGTTGGACTTAGTTGCATTCTTAGGTCGCGTAGTGTCTGGTGATTGTATAAGGTTGATCCCAAGAAGATTGAGGCAGTCTTTAGAATTGGTCTAGACCTACTATACCTATAGAGATCAGGAGTTTCTTGGGTTTGGCAAGCTACTATCGTCATTTTGTAGAGGGATTTTCATCCGTTGTAGCTCCATTTACTAAGTTAACTCATAAGGGTATTCCTTTTAGATGGTCCGATGAATGTGAATAGGGATATCGAAGCTCAAGGTTGCTTTGACTATAGCCCCAGTGTTGGTGTTGCCCACAAGTTCAGAGCTATACAATGTTTATTGTTATGTTTGACGTGTTGTTCTTGGTATGATGTTGATGCAGAATGGTAGGATGATTGCTTATGTGTCATGATAGTTAAAGCCTCGTGAGAAGAATTATTCAATTCATGATTTAGAGTTAGCGGCTATTATGCATGTGCTAAAGATTTCAAGGCATTACTTGTATGGTGTGCCATGTGAGGTTTATACTTATTATCACAGTTTTCAGCACTTACTCAAGCAGAAGGATTTGAATTTGAGGCAACGCAGTTGGTTTGATATGCTTAAGGATTATGATATCTCTATTATGTATCATCCAGATAAGGTGAATATGGTAGTGAATGCCTTAAGTAGAAAGGAGGAGAGTATGGGTAGTTTGGCGTTCATTCTAGCTGATGAGAGGCCTTTGGTTATGGATGTTCAGACCTTGGCTAATAGATTTATGAGATTAGATATTTTCGAGCCTAGTAGAGTTATTGCTTGTATTGTAGCGCAGTCATTTTTTTGAGTGCATTAAGGCTCGCCAGTATGATGATCCCTATTTGTTAATGCTTAAGTTTATTGTGCAGTGGGGTGGTGTTAAGATGGTGGTTATTGGAGATGATGGTATTATGCAACATCGGGGTCAGCTTTGTGTTCTTAATATTTATGGCTTGCGGGAGTTAATACTTCTAAAGGCTCACAGTTTGTTGTATTCTATTCATCCATGTCCTACAAAGATATATTGTGATTTGAAGCAATACTATTGGTGGCAGAGGATGAAGAAGGACATTGTTGGTCATGTTTCATTGTGTTTGAATTGCCAACAAGTTAAGTATGAACATCATAAACCAGGTGGTTTGACTCATAAGATGGTTATACCGGAGTGGAACTAGGAGCATGTAACTATAGACGTTATGGTGGGATTATCACATATCTTGAGGAAGTTTGATATTATTTGGATTATTGTGGATAGGCTGACCAAGTCCGCGCACTTCATACCAATTAGACTACTTATACTTCGGAGAGGTTAACTCAGATTTACATCCAGGAGAGGTAGTTCATTTGCATAGATTGCCTATTTTCATCATTTTAGATCATGGCACTCAGTTCACATCTTACTTTTGGAGAGAAGTACGGTGGGAGTTGGGTACATGGGTGGAGCTTAACACAATATTTCACTCGTAGACATATGGTCAATATGAGCGGACTATTCAGATTCTTAAAGATACTTTGCGAGTTTATGTGATTGACTTTGGAGATCATTGGGATCATTTCTTACCATTGAATGAATTTTCTTATGATAACAATTATCAGTCCAGCATTTAGATGGCTAGGTATGAGGCATTTTATAGTAGACACTGTCATTCTCTTGTTGGTTGGTTTGATGTTGGTGAGGTTAGGTTGTTGGGTATGGATTTGGTTTGTGATGTTTTGGAAAATGTGAAGTTGATTCAGGAACTACTTCGGACAACTCAAAGCAGGCAGAATGGAGACAAGAAGGTTTGAAATATGGCATATATGGAACGTGAGAAAGTACTTCTAAAAGTTTCACCCAAGAAGGATCTTATGAGGTTTGGAAAAAAGGGCAAGTTTATCACAAGGTTATTGGTCCATTTGAGGTGTTGGAGAGTGTTGATGAGGTTACTTATAGGCTTGCTTTGCCTCCTAGCTTATCGGGGGTTCATCTGGTATTTTATGTTTACATGATTTCGAGGTATAATGAAGATAAGTTGCATTTTTGGACTTCATCATAGTGCATCAAGATGAGAATTTGTCCTATGAAGAGTTGATTGCTATTTTGGACAAGAAGGTTCAGAATTTGAGGTCAAATGAGATTGTTTCGGTGAAGGTGCTTTGGAAAGGACAACCTAGGATGAGGCTACTTGGGAGACTGAGTTAGATATGAGGAGCGGATATCTATATCTTTTCATCAATTCGAGTATATTTGTAAGCAAGTTCAAGGACGAACATTTCTTTAAGAGGTGAAGAATGTTATGATCTGACTGGTCATTTTGTATTTTAGAAATTCATTCTCCTATTTGAGACTTCTCATAGATTATTTTGATAATTTATGACTTGTGGGGATGGTGATTTGGTTATTGAGAGGTTCGGGGTAATTTACAACACTTAGTTCCTAAGTTAATGTTTATATTGGAAGAGTTGACCAAAGTCAACATTATGGGTAAATGATTCTCGATTGGTATTTTGAAGATTCCAATAGCTTCATATGATAATTTTAGACTTGTACCTATGTTCGATTTGGGTCTTGGGTGGCCTGAGGGTTAATTCGGTGTTTCTAATCAAAAGTTATAATTTTGAACTTAGAAAGGTTTGATATTTTTGGTTTGATTCTTGATTCTTGGTTTTGATGTTATTTGTGGTGTTTTGAGCCTTCGGATGAGTTTCATGGTGATTTTGGAGCATTTCAAAATGAGTTGGATTGTTGTTTTTTATGCTAGGGATGTGTATCGTGATCATGTAGGAAGGTTCGCAGTTGCCTAGTGTACGATCACCTAGGAAGTTTGGTCGGGAGGAGGTGAGTTGTGTTTCACGATCATGTGGAGTACAATCGTGATCGCATAGGGTCATCTGGGTGTACTTCATGATCGCATGGGTTGTGCTGCGATTGTGATGTTTAAATCACTGGCTGGGGTATTTAATGTCCAAATTTCAGAATGTAGCTCATTTTCACTATTTTTGAGACCTGTGACTTCATGAGGAGGCTATTTTTAGGAGATTTTCACTCTAAGCTAGAGGATAAGTAATTCTTATTTAAGTTTAATTTTATATCTTGATTCCCCATGAATTTCTATACCTAAAACAGGTAATTTAGGAGAAAAATTTGGGGGTTTTGTCTACAACTTAAAAAGGATGTATTTTTAGGTTTTGAACACCGATTTGGACTCGAATTTGGAAAATAAACACATATTTGGACTTGTGAGATTATGAGTCAACGGTGTTTGACCATAGACTCGATTTTGACCATGTGGCTCTGGATTAACTTTTTATTGGCCTTTGAGATTCAATCAAAGTTTAAAGCTTTATTGTTTGAAATTGGTTTTTATGACTTTATTTGACCTCTTAAGCATTGTTTGGTTAGATTTAGATTACTTGGAGAAGAATTTCAAAAAAAATGGTATTTGAAGGTTGAAGCGATTCTGGAAGAAGGTAAATTTCTTGTTTAACCTTGCTAAGAGAGAATTTTCAACAAATTAGACTTATGTTCTACATGCGACGTGATTTGGGGCGACATATAAGCGAGATGACGAGTATATATACATACACTAAGGCTATACCATGTTTGGAGGTAGTTTTAGGCTTCTTTTTGCCTTGTTTGGTTATTTGTTCTTCTTGACTTATATTTTATTTGATTGTATGACTACGTGAGCCTATTTATTTATGCTAGAAATTATTTTTTTAAATTATGACATCTTATTTGGGTATGATGGGATATTCTTGAAATGTTGATAATACTTATTTTGGTTGCAATCATACTTTATGTCATGATTACTTATCCATATCTTTTTTTATATCCTTGTATATTTTATTAGTTATTTCTTGAACATATGCATACATCCTAGAGATGAAGATACGGATACGAATTGATATGATTATGTCACATTGGACCATTATGAGCAGATTGATATTGATATTGTTATAAAATGATGGTTCATGAAAAGTATAGGGATTGTCTAGAGTTAATATGTGGCTTATTGATGTTGTTTGCTTTTTTTTTAAAATGTTGCATTTTTAGTAAATGTATATGTGTTGTGTGTATGTATTGTGTATTATTGTCGTATTAGTAGTTATTGGAACAAACAAATTGTATGTTTTATTGTTTAGCATGTATTTTGTTGATCGGTTTATTTTTATAAAGAAGCATGGCATGTTATCCAAATTTATGTTATGCAATAATATTATAAATATTATTATTACCTTCCATATTCAACTAAAGCATCATATACTTTAAAATCATAAAACTTCCACTAATTTGTAGGGTAGAAGAACTCAATATCATCATTGGATAGATAATCATCATTTCTAGGATATTTTTTCTTTCAGTTAATGTTAATTTCCTACTAGTTGATGCCGCTTGTTCCTTAACTAACTTGAGAATGTAGAACCTAACGCGGCATTTGTAATGACCCGACCGGTAGTTTTGAGTATTTGCACTTTGCTCGCCAGTTTTCGGACATGACTAGCCCCATAAGATGTATTATGACTTATGTAAATCGTCTGTTTTGGTTTTCAGATTAATCAGAATAGATATGGAAGAATGATTCTCAGCTTGAAGCTTTAAATTTGAAATGTTTGACCCAGTCTTGACTTTATAGTATTCGATCTCGGATTTGAATTTTTATGATTTGGTTAGCTCTGTTGAGTGATTTTGGACTTAAGAGCGTGTTCGGAATGCAATTTAGAGGTTTGTGGCAGATTTAGGCTTGAATTGGCGAAATTGGAAATTTGGCATTTTTCGGTCGGTAGTGAAAATTTTGATATCGGGGTCGGAATGGAATTCCGAAAATTTGAATAGGTCTGTTGTGTCATTTGTGACGTGTGTGCAAAATTTTAGGTCATTCGGATGAGTTTTGAATGGTTTTGGCATTGTTTGCGGAATTCGGAAGTTTGGAAATACCTAGGCTTGAATTCGAGGGTGATTTAGTATTTTGATGTTGTTTTGAGTGATTCGAAGGCTCGATTAAGTTTGAATGATGTTATGGGATGTGTTGGCATGTTTGGTTGAGGTCACGAAGGCCTCGGATATGTTAAGGGTGAGTTTTGGGCGAGTTCGGGCATTTTCAGAACTCAGGCATGGTTTTGGTGTTTAATTTTCGTTGTGGGAGAAGGGATTTTTCCACTGAGGGCGATGGATTTTCGCTGAGGCGGAGTACGGAGTGCTGAGGCAGAAAATGGGGCGTTGAGGCACTCCAGGGAAAGAATATGCAGGTTCGTTGGTCCAAATTCGGAAGCCTATATCTTTTGATCTACAAGAAATTTTGAGATGATTTAAAAACATAGGTTGTAGACCTTCGTGTCTAGTTTCTAGAAAGATAGAGAAATCATAATTTGGACATCTATAAAGAATGTTATGGACAAAATACTAAGGCCTGTCTATGTAGCCACCAGAAGCGCGGTCAGCGGTGATTTTCCGCGGTCAGCGTTGATTTTTCGCGGTCAGCGGTGATGGGAATCTGACAGGTGCACTATAAATACGATATTTGGGGTTTTATTTCATATTTTGACCAAGAAAGCTCGGGCTTTGGTAATTTTTCGAGGGAGTTTCAAGAAAACCATCGGGGGAAGTGATTCTAACTCAATTTTGGCAAAAATATAATATTATAACGTTGGATTCATTATCTGAGTAGAGATTTGGGGTGAAATTTTGAGGAAAATTGTGGAACTTCATAAAATGAATATTTGGGATTTGAAATCCAATTCGGATTTAGAATTGAGTGAAACTAGTCTTGATAGTCTCGTAATTGAATGGGTTGTCAGATTTTGAGACTTTAGTCGGATTCCGAGACATGGGCTCGGGGAACCGGGTTTGAGCAATTTCGGGATTCTTGAGTTAATTTGATTGTTTTTCTTGGACTTTATTCCTTTAGCATATATTGATGATAATATATTGATTTTTGTTAGATTTGGAGCATTTTGAAGCTGATTCGAGAGGCAAGGGCATCGCGGGATAGAGTTTGGACCGGTTTGAGGTAAATAATAATTGTAAATGTTGTCCTGAGGGTATGAAACCCCGGATTTTACATCGTTGTGCTACTTTGAGGTGACACACACGTTAGATGACGAGCATGGGATCGTGTACCATTGGGGATTGTGACTTGGTCCGTCCCGTACGACTATTAAGTCGCGTATTTGATTGAAAACTGTTTGATATCATTGTATTTTGGAAAGTATTACTATGTTTTGGTTTGAATGCCCTATTTGGGCATAGTGCCAACTGTCTGGAACCTTAGGGGCTTTTTACTACTATTCCTTACTGTTTTGACTTAATATTTGTACTCAGTCATGCTGTATTTTACTGATTTTATAACTCAACCGTATTTACTCCGTTTTGACACTTTAAATGATATTTTGGGCTGAGTTTCCTGTTTTATTGTTGCCCGAGTGACTTGAGAGGTTTCTAATTGAGTGAGGCCGAGGGCCTGTGTTGTGAGGATATTATGGGATCGGATTACACGCCGCAACAGGTTGTTATTGATTCATGATATTGTGAGGCCAAGGGCCTGATTGATTTATGCCACGAGGTGGCTTGTTGTTATGAGGCCGAGGGCCTGATTGATTATGCCACGAGATGGCTTATTGTAGCGCTTGGGCTGTAGGAGCCCCTCCGGAGTTGGAACACCCCTAGTGAGCGCGGGTACTCAGTGTGAGTGATGTGATATTCCCTGAGGGGCTATTGTTGTTTCATGTTGTTACTCGAGGGGCTGATTATGAGTGATTATGAGGTAGCCCGAGGGATTGGTTTTGTTGAGATTTTGCCTGAGGGGCCGGTTTACGGTACACGTTTGCCCGAGGTGCTGTTTACGCTTCTATCCTTTTTCTCACTATTTTCATCACTCATCTGAAGATATTGAAAGATGTTTTAAAATGGAAAGGTTTTACTGAAACTGAGTCTGTTTTACGAGATAAATATTTTCTGAGCAATGTACGGTATTTGTTGTAGTGTTATGATGTGAAATTATGTTTTTTTCTTACTACTCAGCTTTCATTTACTTTTATTACTTACTGAGTTGGCGTACTCACATTACTTACTGCACCTTGTGTGCAAATCCAGGAGTTGTGGTTCGCGATAGTGAGCATTGATTGTCCATTCACTAGGATTTCGGAGTCGACAAGGTAGCTGCATGGCATTCGCAGCTCTGTCCTTCTCCCTCATATCTCCCCTAGCTTGTTTTAGCATAATCTTCTAGTCTTGTTTAGACTTTATTGTATTGAGACAGAGTTGTAGTTGCTCGTGACTTGTGACACCCTCATTTCGGGTTGTTTATTTATTCCACACTGGTTATTTAGGCTTATATTATGAGACTTATTATTAATTAATAGTTTAAAAATGACTGTATAGAATAATGGCTTGATTTGGGGATTGTGTCGGCTGGCCTAGTTTCACGATAGGCGCCATCTTGACCGGGTCAATTTTAGGGTCGTGACAAGTTGGTATCAGAGCCTAGTTTACATAGGTCTCACGAGACATGAGCAGGTTTAGTAGAGTCTCGTGGATCGGTATGGAGACGTCTGTACTTATCTTCGAGAAGCTGCAGAACCTTTAGGAAATTCCACATTCTTGAATTCTTATCGTGCGATATTGATTCAGCTTGAAATGTAACTCTTGAAATTTTTTCCACGCGTTCGTATGCGTGTATGAGCACTCGGTCTCAGTTGTGCATCAACAGCTTATGATTCCCTAAACGAGAGGCGAGATGTTATTTTTGTGTGTTAATGTTGGGCCAGTCTTGAGGGCTTGGGGTCGGGCTTTGCTTATAGCTTGAGCACTGAGGTGTTGATTGTGTGAGCACGTGTTTTTGGATTTATATGTTCGGTAGTGTCCCTATTAGTGGAAGTGATGGTTGGATGGCTACGTGATGAGTATGATATAACTGCGAGATGTGTTCGTAAAATTTGGATATGACGAGGAGGGTCTACTTGAGGGTAGAAAGAACTATTTGGTGCTTGATTTCCATCTTGATTTGATGTATAGCCCCGATATATAGGTGTGTTGAAGGATTTTTTCATGTTGTTTAGTTGGGGAATGAAATAGATTTCATGTCGTGATATGAGTTCAGACTCAGGAATATTAAGTGATTGCATAATATTTATGATGGTGGAAGGGTATAAAGAGATGTTAGTTTGAGACAAAGTAGGTGGGTTATCTCCTGGGGGGTATCCTGAGGGCGTGTGATCCCTATGCTGTTTTGTAACGAGTCCTCCTTTACTAGTGAATTATATGTGTTGCAGATTGAGTTTAGATCACGTATGAGAGTTGTCTTGACTATTACGAGGGTGAATGCGAGATTTGCATATGATTTGAAGTACTAGATGGTTTGTGTTGCACGAGCTTATGAAGGATTTTGTTCAATCTCACAATGGTATTATGACAGTAATAAAGTATGGGCATTGTGAGTTTTTGTGTGTTTTGACATATGACTATGAGCTAAGTGGGGGAGTCTGCTATTGATAAATTGATTGCGTAGCTAAGTGTCATATTAGTTTCAGTTTGAGGTATACTGGCAAATCAGTTGTGGCTTATAGGGATTGAGATCGAGGATGACTCGAGTAAAGGAAATTTTGGATAGGAGTTGTGTTATGCTTTATGGGTGTATAAGAATCATGGAATGACTTGAGTTGTTATTGGTGAAGGATGTAATGTGCATGGAGCAGGAATTTATTTGGTTACATTAAGGTGGGGTTACTTCCTGGGGTGTTGGAGTGCTAATGGAGCACAGGTCGTTCAGTCCGTTTGATCAGTCTAATTGAGGTTTAAGCAAAGTGGATGGCTCTCGAGAATAGTTCTAATGGATTCAAGATGTATATGTAACAATTGGGGGATCTTAAGGATATGTATTTGGCTAGAAACTGAGGTTTAAATTGGAGGGTGTCAAGACTTGTGGAATTTCTATATCATTATGGATTCTACATATCAGTATCACGAATGTAAAGGTAATGGATTTAGATTCGCAGGAAGTCTCTTCAGGGTAAGTATTTTGAATGTGGTGTTTTTGGGGATATTTGAGAGAGTATTCAGCGGCTTATGAGCCTTAGAAAGTGTGGTTTTATGCTTGGGTCTCGTGTGGTGAATCTGGGTTGAGGATTGCGGTATTACGGCAAGGAGAAGTATCAATTTGATTGTAATTCAGAAGGAACTTGGATAAATAGGACAGCTTAGTAGTAGGTCGGATCAGCATGGTAAGGGATATGATTAGTTCTTTGGGTGCTTATGAGGTAATGAGTTTCTACAGGTGTCTCGTGGCAATGCTCTTGGGTTTTTTTGTGACATGCGTAGCTTAGTTGAGTTAGAAGGATTCAGTCCTGATTGTTTGGTTTTGTGCAAATGGGATTCGAAGAGTCCTTGATGGCTTCTACCATGGTTAGAGATGTATATTTTCTACTGGTGTGAGGAGCATGTAATGTATAGTGATTTTCTTCTAGATGGGAATTGGGATCAAATGGAAAGTTCTTAGCTAGTTGAGTATGTAGTTGCTTGTGGCTCGGAATGGATTATGAAGTTCTCATATTTATCATATGATGGCATGGTATATGTGGTATGTTGTGTAGGGTTGAGATTTGCATGTGAGGTCATGGTTCAGTTCTGGAAAGAAGGTCACAAATTCTTATGCAGCATGGACATTTTCAAATGATTAGGCAAATGATTTTTCTGATTGGTGTGGCTTGCAGAAAGCATACATTTTAGAAAGGGCAATGTGATAGAGTTAATAATACATCATTGGTATTGTGGCATTCTCTTGTCTGATCGACTGCTGATATTCGAGTTTGCTTGGTAGCACAAAAGAATTTTAGGAATATCCCTCGTGGCGTGATTGGGTATTAGAGGTGTGTTATATATTCGGACGGTGGAGTTGGAATCGGATATGGTGATTCGTGTGCTCTATGGATTTGGAAACTGGGAGTTCTTATAAACAGGTTATGTTATGGGTTGCTTGTATCAGCCTTGTGTGGTGACTATCGGGGGTTTGGAGACCCGAGTGGATCCTTAGTTGCTTAGGATGTTAGATTTTGATGTGATATTGGGTATGGACCGGTTGTCTCCGTGTCGTGTTATTCTGGACTGTTGCGCTAAGATGGCGACGTTGGCTATGCCGAGGATGCCACGGATTAAGTGACGAGGTTCGCTGGGTTATGTTCCCAGTAGAGTGATTCTATTTTTGAAGACCCAGTTGATGGTTGGGAAGGATTGTCTTTCTTATGTGGCCTTCGTGAGGGATGTTAGTGTAGAGACTCCTACCATTGATTCAGATCTGGTGGTGAGTGATTTTCTGGATATGTTTCCTGCAGACCTGTCGAGCACGCGCCGGATAGGGTTATTAATTCCGGTATTGATTTGGTGCCAGGCACTCAGCCCATTTCTATTCCACCGTATCGTTCGGCACTGGCGGAGTTGAAGGAGTTGAAGGAGTAGCTTCAGGAACTCCTTGATAAGGGGTTCATTGGTAGGCCAATACGGTGTGTGTTCTGCATCAAATCGGCTTTGTTGACTCGAACTGCTATTGTTGAGGGATGTGTCATTCAATTGTTGTTGAGCTTATTTGCGTTCTGGAGTGATCTATGAGTTACCTTTCCGTGTTGCGAGGCATTATGATTTGTTGGTTATAGGCATATATGGTATGGTCCTATTGGGGTCTCACAGTGGAATTCGAGCAAGAAGAGTATTGGATATTGCTCGATGGATGGCATATTGGTTATGTCCTTTCGGGTTTGTGTGGTGTTATGTCATTTGCTTCGCCGTAGTTATGATTATTTGCTTTTGGTACTAGACATCAAATTACGTGTGGTTGTTGATTTTAAGCATAGCTACTTGAGGTGTTTCATGTGGACCAGTGTTTGGATAGGGTCGCGCATTGCAGCGAAGTTATGTGGAAGCATGATCCTTCGGGTTAGATCTGTGAGTTCTGGTTCTACGATGTGTGATAGGTTATCAGCAATGTGTTGTGGTGGTACTGGTGAGCTTGCGGTACAGCTCTCTTATTTGAGTCATTTTTCCATGATTTGAGTACATTGGGACTGTTGCTTATTGGTGTGCGGGTCGTGCTGATTGTGGATTTAGATTGTATTGATGTGTCATGTCACTAGAGTAGTCATGTTGGATGAGATGAGGTCATTGGGATCTTGAATGAATACTATCGGATTCAATTTCAGCATGTTTGGAAGGATAATATCGGGATTCGGCTTAGAATTTATGATGGTCCTTGTCGAAGGAGAGGGAGCTCCACGACTGGTTGATCTGAGGAATGGTTATGACTTTCTGCATGTTTCATTCATCATTGGTAGTATACGAAAGTGTTGGAATAAGGCTTTGGTTTGATAAGAGATTTATTACCGGAATTGGGTTGTTTGAGCAGTTGCTGTGATTAGAAGTTATCGCTATGAGTGTTTGAGTTGTCTGGTATATTATGTGATTTTCATCTTGAATTGCGGTTATGGTTTGATGCAGCGTGTTCAGACTTATTCAGTGTGTAGATGTGAGATTCTGATCTTATAGATAGTTTCGGAAGTGGAAAAATTGGTTCTAAGGTTATGGGCAAGAGTGAATTGTGAAATTTTAGTTATGTGGATTTATCAGACCTAGATATGATAGGGTGATGTGGGATCACCCTCGGGTATGTACATGGTAAGGCTACACGTCGGTTTTATGGCATTGGGAAACAACTCTGACCACGTTCGAGGACGAACGTATGTTTAAGTGGGGGAGAATGTAACGACCCGACCGGTCGTTTTGAGTATTTGCACTTTGCTCGCCATTTCTCGGGCATGACTAGCCCCGTAAGATGTATTATGACCTATGTAAATCGTCGATTTTGGTTTTCAGGTTAATCGGAATAGATATGGAAGAATGATTCTCAGCTTGAAGCTTTAAATTTGAAAGGTTTGACTCAGTCTTGACTTTTTAGTATTCGATCTTAGATTTGGATTTTTATGATTTGGTTAGCTCCGTTGGGTGATTTTGGACTTAGGAGCGTGTTCGGAATGCAATTTGGAGGTCCGTGGCAGATTTAGGCTTGAATTGGCGAAATTGAAAATTTTGCGTTTTCTGATCGGCAGTGGAAATCTTGATATTGGGGTCGGAATGGAATTCCAAAAATTTGAGTAGGTCTGTTTTGTCATTTGTGACGTGTGTGCAAAATTTCAGGTCATTCGGATGAGTTTTGATAGGTTTTGGCATCGTTTACGGAATTTGGAAGTTTGTAAATCCTTAGGCTTGAATCCGAGGGTGATTTAGTGTTTTGGTGTTGTTTTGAGTGATTCGAAGGCTCAACTAAGTTTGAATGATGTTATGGAATGTGTTGTCATGTTTGGTTGAGGTCCCGATGGCCTCCGGTGAGTTTTGGGCGAGTTTAGGCATTTTCGGAAGTCAGGCATGGTTCTGGTGTTTAATTTTCACTATGGGGGAAGGGATTTTTCCATTGAGGGCGATGGATTTTTGTTGAGGCGGAGTAGGGAGCATTGAGGCGGGGGGCAATGAGACGCTCCAGGGAAAGAATCTGCAGATTTGTTGGTCCGATTTCGGAAGCATATATCTTTTGATCTACAAGGAATTCTGAGATGATTTAAAAACGAAAGTTGTATCCCTTTGTGTCTAGTTTCCATAAAAGTAAAGAAAAATTAATTTGGACATATGTAAAGAAAGTTAAGGACAAAATACTAAGGTATGTCTGTGCAGCCACTAAAAGCGCGGTCAACGGTGATTTACCGCGGTCAGCGGTGATTTTCCGTGGTCAGCGGTGATTTTCTGCAGTCAGTAATGATGGGAATCCGAAAGGTGCACTATAAATACGAGATTTGGGATTTTATTTTATATTTTGACCTAGAGAGCTCGGGCTTTGGCGACTTTTCGAGGGATTTTCAAGAAAACCATGGGGAAAGTCATTCTAACTCAATTTTGGCTAAAATACAAGATTATAACGTTTGATTCATCATTTGAGTAGAAATTTAGGGTGAAAATTTGGGAAAAAATTGTGGAACTTCATTAAATGAATATTTGGGATTTGAAAGCCGATTCGGAGTTGGAATTGAGTAAAACTAGTATGGATAGTCTCTTAATTGAATGGATTGTCAGATTTTGAAACTTTGGTCGGATTTCGAGATAGGGGCCCGGAGGGCCGGGTTTGAGAAATTTCGGGATTATTGAGTTAATTTTATTATTTTTACTTGGGCTTTATTCCTTTAGCGTATATTGATGATAATATACTGATTTTGGTTAGATTTGGAGCATTTGGAGGCCGATTCGAGAGGCAAGGGCATCGTGGGCTAGAGTTTGGACTAGTTTGAGGTAAGTAATGATTGTAAATGTTGTCCTGAGGGTATGAAACTCCGGATTTCACATCGTTGTGCTACTTTGAGGTGACGCACACATTAGATGATGAGCATGGGATCGTGAACCATTGGGGATTGTGATTTGGTACGTCCCATACGACTATTAAGTTGCGTATTTGATTGAAAATTATTTGATATCATTGTGTTTTGGAAAGTATTACTATATTTTGGGCTGAATGCCATATTTGGGACTAGTGCCAACTGTTTAGACCCTTAGGAGCTTTTTACTACTATTCCTCACTGTTTTGACTTAATATTTGTACTCAGTCATGATGTATTTTCCCGATTTCTTAACTCAGTCGTATTTACTCCGTTTTGACACTTTAAATAATATTTTAGGCTGAGTTTCCTGTTTTACTGTTTCCCGAGTGGCTTGAGAGGTTTCTAACTGAGTGAGGTCGAGGTCCTGTGTTGTGAGGATATTATGGGATTGGGTTGCACGCCGCAGCAGGTTGTTACTGATTCATGATATTGTGAGGCCGAGGGCCTTATTGATTTATGTCTCGAGGTGGCTTGTTGTTATGTGAGGCCGAGGGGCTGATTGATTATGCCATGAGATGGTTTGTTATAGCGCTTGGGCTGTAGGAGCCCCTCCGATATCTGAACACCCCCAGTGAGCACGGGTACCCAGTGTGAGTGATGTGATATTGCCCGAGGGGCTGTTGTTGTTTCATGTTATTGCCCGAGGGGCTGATTACGAGTGATTGTAAGGTAGCCTGAGGGGCTGGTTCTGTTGATATTTTGCCCGAGGGGCTAGTTTATGGTACACATTTTGCTCGAGGGGCTATTTACGTTTCTATCCTTTTTCTCATTGTTTTCATCACTCATCTGAAGCTATTGAAATATGTTTTAAAATGGAAAGATTTTACTAAAATTGAGTCTGTTTTATAAGATAAATGTTTTCTGTACTGTTTTGAGCAATGTACTGTATTTGTTGTAGTGTTATGATGTAAAATTATGTATTTTCTTACTGCTCAGCTTTCATTTACTTTTGTTACTTACTGAGTTGGTGTACTCACATTACTTCCTGCACCTTTTGTGCAGATCCAGGAGTTGCGGGTCGCGATAGTGAGCATTGATTGTCTATTCAGCAGGATTTCGGAGTCGACAATGTAGCTGCATGGCGTTCGCAACCCTGTCCTTCTCCCTCATATCTCCCCTAGCTTTATTTAGTATAATCTTCCAGTCTTGTTTAGACTTTATTGTATTGAGATAGATTTGTAGTTGCTCGTGACTTTGACACCCCGATGTCGGGCTGTGTATTTATTCCGCAATGGTTATTTAGACTTATATTATGAGACTTCTTGTTAATAAATGGTTTAAAAATGACTTTTATCGAAGAATGACTTGATTTGGGAATTGTGTCGGCTGGCCTAGTTTTACGATAGGCGCTATCACACCCAGATCGATTTTAGGATCTTGACATCATTATAGCATTCGATTTGTTCTCTTTTCTAATCCTCTTTACAGCAACCTCGCATAATTTCTCGATCAATTTGAGACATTGTTGTTGAGAATCTTTTTGGGATAGGAGCTACGAGCTTTCTTATTGTCGAACAAGACATCGTGATTTAATCGATGTGTCCACTCGCATCGTAGTCCACAGTAACTCACATAGGACTGAATATTTTGGTTAAAGAAAATCGTTGTCACGTTTAGTCAGAAGGTAAGGCTATGTGCCTAAATCGATTTGTGTATTATCACATGAGGAATCGGTAGAGTTGCTGCTTTAATTAGACTTGTGTTCATCACTAGCATGCTAGTCCTTCTAAAAGAATACTAACCAATTAATATTTTTTTTGCTTGATATGGGTGTCGATAATTTTCTTGTCTATAAATTTTTAAGGAGCGAAACCATCTTTATATAGTGTAAAATAATAGAGATGGATAATATGTAACGCATAACATCACTATAACATGAAATTCGTGCATTAAATAAGGTTAAACGTATTGTCATCTGACATTTTGCAATCAAAATCCCAATAAGACGTGCCGGCTTAATCATCATTACTGATTCAATCTTTGATGCAGCGCATTTTCATACGGTTGTTCTCTTTGCGAATACGGTTCAGGGCAAAATTAAATTTTTGAGTTATACTGCTTGGCATTGATATAACACGGATCCTTGTTGTTTAAGCCCAAATACCTGCCGCTCTTGTTGTAGTCTTGTAGCCTTATTAATACTCCATTGCCGGTACTCTTGTATTATTTAATTATTATAACCTTGATTGTAATGCTCATTTGGGTTATTCGAGTATTCAAACTCTTCTTCTAATTCATAAGTCTTACCCATTGCTCTGAAGATGCCTATAAGATAAAACGAAGTTTTTCTGTTTAATTGAAAGAACTGATTCCGCTCTGACATAGCTAATAGATTGTGATGTTTATTTGGAATATGAACAAACAATCTTTATACTACATATATTTTCTAAATTGTACTTACTTCGAACATAGTTTATACTAGACACGGCATCATAAAAGTATAAATACATAATTGCCTTTTTAGTTTGACAATACAAGACAAGGCATGCCTTTGATTTGTGTATTTTCTGATGTACCTAAAAAAATCTAAATAGTACAGCATTGTAATTCATTTTTTTCTGTATGACAAAATAAGATATGCCATTAATTTGTACATCTTTGAAGGCATCTACATAAATCTTCCTATCCATTACATAGCGCATGCATATGCGCTATAAGTAGAATATTATAGCAATCTTGGCTATCATAATTATAATAGTCACTTTTTATGTATGATAAGACAAGGCATGTCATTGATTTGTACATCTTCAGGTGCAACTACGAAAATCTTCCTACGCATTACATATCGCATGCTATATATATGCTAAACATACAATATTATTGCAACTTTGGTCATCATAAATGTAACCCAGAGCACATCTAGCAATTCATTCTCAATCATCTTCCCAATTGCCTAGGAAACTAAACATTGACATTTGGTACAAGAAAAAATAAAAGGGTGAAGGCAGCTCAAAAAATTCGCATGGAATTAGTGAGAAAGTGAATAAGATCGACCGTATCTTGAGAAAACCTTCTTGGTAGTTATACTGATTTGTCGAGTGATAAGTGGTATGATATTATTTGTTCCTTAGATAATAAACCTATATCTGTACATACAGATCTAAAAAATATTGGGCATATCATTAAGGGGATGCATACTCTACAAAGCCAAATGGAGTGTGAATTCGCGTTGAAAACCTAGAATGGATTTTTCTAGAATTAAATAGGTGTGACTATTAAGTTTGATGTCACTAGCATAGCCTAGTTGTACCACATGCATTATCGGCATGTTTCCAACTTCTAAGTTCAAAGATGAACCAGAATTTCAAAGCCTTGTGGAAAGGCGCCGCAATACAGGAAGCATGCCTTCTGTTAGGGCCTGACTTTTTGTCATCGGGCGTGGCACGGCTGTGGCAAGGATTTGGGCGTGATGGCCTTGTCATTGGCCTATGTGCGGGCAAAACGATCATGCGGAAGACGGACAAGACATTGTCATTGAGGGCTGTTGTAGGCAAGTATGGGCCAAGACCTTGGGACAGGCAAGGTGCGTTTGGCAAAGGCTTGACAAAGCTGTGTGGGCAATGTTAGGGCGGCATGGCACGGCATGCGCGCCAAAGTCAGGGGCATGGCACTTTGGGTTGTGGCAACTAAGTGCGGGCTAAGCTAAGACAAGACGGAAATGCGGGATGATGGAAAAGGCTTTCAATAGCTAAGGCAAAGCTATGTGAAGGAAAATACAAGTAATGGCACGAGGGAAATGAAGGTTGACATGAGCAAGGCAGATTTGGGCCAAGACAGTGTGCGGGCGGCAGCGGCGTCGGGCATGTGCGGCAAAATCACAGGCAGCGGATGCGGGCAAGGCATTGGCGCGGAAGCAATGTCAAGATGTGCCAAGGCTGGGCGCAATGCCAGCCTTGGGCACGAATCAGCTGGCCAAGTGAAGAATGGCACATGCAATGCACATGGAAAGTAGTTGGCGGTTACCTTGTCATAACCTCTTTGTCCCATGATCTGATCATGCTTGTATAATGTCCCCATTTCGTGTATAATGTGTCCTAAGTAGTTGGGGATGTCAACTACATGTTAGGAGCAGAATTAGTCTTAGTCCGACAAGTGGCAAAAGCTGTAGACAACAAGTGTCATGTGCTGCCAAGTCTAAGGGCTGCCTATATTTTATAAATAGGGCCTTTGTGACTTAGGCAGAAGAGAGGAGTGAATGTGGGGAATTTCGTGAGAAATTCTAAGTGGGAAACAAGAGTGAAACGTGAGGGTTTCAGTTGTTTCAAAAATGGGCTAAGGTTTGGCTTGGGCAGATCTTAGTGTTGACAAGAACGACTTGTGTTCTTTGTCAAAAGTGGGCTGTGAGCGGACTGTGTTCATAGCAAAGTGAGGGTCCTTTGTATATTTTCCACATTAATGCAAAGGTTGGGATTTTCCCGTATATGTGTGTGTTCTTTATTGAATTGCTGTCTAAATTTCGTTTAAGGCCAAACTTGCCGAAAATTGGCTAAGTATTTGGGAAAGGCTGAGTCAAGTGTACGACTTGATCGCCGCACGGGTGTGAGTTTTGACTGACTAAAATTGCCCCCGTGACACCTACCATCATGCATATGAAGATATTAACTACTTGCAAGGTACCGAAGATGATTATTGGGCCTTATTAGAAAAAATAAAAGTTGCACCGAGATGATTTTTATCCGATTTCCTAACGGTTGAAGAGAGGAAGGGTCTATCAAAATATTTACCATAAGCATTAGATTTCGGAGTGTCATATCATTGCAGAAATCAAGCTAGTGGTCTTATTCATAATAATGAGAAAGTACGAGAAATGTATGGCAATTGGGATTAAATTACGATGCACTTGGGATGGATGGTTGTATAGACGATGATGGTGACAGAATAGACAAAGAAAATAGGGTTGCAGTAGTGCCTGACAGTGAAGAAGATGAAAAATAGGTGTAAACCGCGCATTGAGCTAAATTTTATCTTGTATGTTTGTGGCTTTTATGACAAAATAAACTATGGTTTTAATGCATAATTTAACATGCAAACACTTTACTTAAAAACTCACCCACCAAATATTATTATTGTTTACCGTGAAAATGGTAATAACAATTAAATTTGATTATGGGACTTTAAAAATACGTGATCTATTTTTATGCTAGTTGTTAAGCAGTTGATGCTATGTATGTGACACTTAGAAACGAAATGAGAGTTAAGAATAAAGTGATAACCGAACCGATAGGTTAATTATCGGAGCCTCGAGCTTGTCGATTAGGGGGCCTCGATGTCGATTCTGGTGCCTGGCTGGGGGCTATCGTAGGCGGTCGAAGAGAGACTAATAGTTATAATAAAATCAATGAAGGCTCTTTATGGCCAATGATAAGCAATAAATGAAGAACAATAATGAATATAATAAATGAAAGCAATAATATCAAGAGAATATGTTAGAGAGAGAATAGAATGTTCTTGTATATTTCGTGTGGAGCCACTAAAGCAACAGAGTTTTACAAAATGACAAGGATCCCCTTTATATAGGAGAGGAATACCAACATAGTACAAAATATATTAATGACAAAGAAGCGGAGATGGGACAGCTAAATGACATCTTGATTAAGGGTTAGGATAGTCCACTAGGCCATGTTAGTCCTAGCCATGTGCCTTGGGAACTCCCCATTTCTACCGTGGTCGCTGTCAGCGTTGTCCCAAGATCGGGCGTCGACGAACCTCGAGGGAGGAAACTCGACCACGACCTTGTAGCCTCGAGACTTCGAGATGGTCTTCTCAGGTGCCTCGATGACGAGAAATTGAACCTTCTGATTTCACCGTATACAGTTTATAAATACATAAATATATCAAAGGACATATAACACATACTAAAAGTATACCTGAGAAACACCTACATTAGGAACTACCACCACGATTTGTATTGCTATCTCTCCCATTTAGTGGATATTTACGTCAATAGTGTCCTGTTTGTGTGCACAGTCCACATTTTTGGTTGTATATATTATTTGATACATCTATCTGATTGTGAATTCAACTTCTTTTTTGCACTTTATTTTGATGCAAAAACACTTTGTTACAGACCATTGCAAATGATTTTTGTGGCCAACAAGCCTCATCATCCAGTGCTTGCAAATACCTACTATAGGTTCTTGCATATGCTTTGGCGTTATATTCTGAACCTATGTACCTCGTGGACGAAAATCCAGCATGCTAGAAACACTTCTGTGCAAGTGAACATGGCATGCGGTAAGTTCTCCATATGTTTCATGAACATGTTCATGTTTGCTCACAAATTGTGTAGAGGTTATTTTCACTCCCTTGATGCAAACTGGTCCGAACTTCACAAATATGACGATTATTGTAGCATTCAACATATGTATGCCATGATGCTCGCTTTCTATATTTCTCAAAACAATTCATCAAATTTGGCATATATTGTATGGCCCTTTCGAAAAGAACTGATGCTCTGTGCGATCTACCCACAAACTACTCTATAAGTTGTCTGAATGACATCCCAACCATCACAGTAACTGGCAGTTCCCGGCAGACTTCAAAAACCCATTAAACGAATCTGACATCTTTATTGTTAGTATGCCCCATCTTTCATCATCATTCTTTTGCAACATCCATATTGTTAGTATCCATTTCTGATGCCGGATTTGGCATCAGTGCAGATTCTTAGGGCCTAATACTCACGAGACCTATCCAGAGGTGAGGTGGAGCCTAGTTATACTACTTGGTATGGTAAAAGATCCCGAGTTCAATATGAACCCGACAGGCCCGCAAAGAGACCCCATGTCTAACAATTTACCGACGGAGCACAAGTGCAATGGGACTGGCTGACCAAAGAAAATGAGTACAGGGCTACCATAAGCAAATTGGAAAAACAAGTCAGAGAACTTCAATTCGAGAATAGCTTGCAGGTCGCGGCGGATGAAGGAGAAAAGAAAAGGCTAGCCAAAGAAAATGAGGCCCTTCGAGCTCAAATTCAGAAAATGAAAGTAGCGGCAGAAAATCCAGCCCGAAGCGACAGAGACAAAAAACTCATCGCTAACCTGAGGCAGAAAGTAAATGACTATAGTATTGATTTGAACAAAGCATAAAGTGAACTAGCCAAAGCTCGAAAGCAATTGGCTAAAAATGCAAAGGAACGAGTACGCCTGGTTAAGCAGTTGAGAGAAAGGTACGATGATGAGGTCGCAGGGTTAAAGAAAAGGGTTATCGCCATGGAAAACAAAATGATCAAACAGGCAAAAGACTTCAAAGTTGAAAGGGAACATTGTTATACAGCATTGGCGCAATTAGAAATAGATTTGCAACAACTTCGGGAGCAAAATCATGCGGCTGAGCAAACTTTGGAAGCTAGGGCCCAGCAGATTAGGCATTTGTTACAAGAAAAAGGCGCCATAAGAGAGAGAATTAGAAGCATTGCCGACTACATCATTATTAAGTGCCAGATCTGTGAGGATATGACTCGCACTACCTTTTTTGCAGCAGTAATGACATTTGTCAAATAGATAATGAACGACTTGGATCGACTTCAAAGGGAGCTTGTATATAGGCCCGCGGTGAGACCGAATGATGTCCCGCGGGCACCAGGAGCATTGATGTATTCATGATTTTTCCGTTTGAGTCTGCGTTTCCCTTTGGTTAGCGTCTGTCAGTCATGTTGAGCTTGTATTTTCTTTCTGCTAGAGTCCGTCAAATTGTTTTCGAGTCTATATTTTCTTCTGTTGGAGTATGATGTCTATTTTCGGAGTCTGTATTTCATCTTTGCATTGAAATCTGTTAGTATTTTGGAATTTGTTAGTTTTGAGTTTTGTAATGGAAGCATTTTTTTTTATGAAAACTGGAAAAAAAATGTTTTATTTCGCACTTATCTCCAAGAACAACGCTTGGTCTGATTCATGCGGGGTCATGATACGTAGGCAATATCCATAGGATTCGACCGTAACCAAATATAAAAAAAATAAGAGGAAAAACAAGAGAGTAAAGAGAAAAAAAGAGAAAAGAGAGAAAGAAAAACAAGAGAGTAAAGAAAAGAAAAGAGCGGAAAAACAAGAAAGAAAAGAGAGAAAATAAGAAATCAAGAGAGAGTAAAAACAAAGAGAGAACAGAGGCAAGAGTGAAAGGAAGGAAACGAAAAAGAAAGAAAAGGGGGAAGTTTGCAATTAAAAGCAAGAAAAGGCCGGGATGACGCATGCAACCGATCAAATACATAATAGAGATAGTTAACTATTTAGGTGCATTCATGCCCAGTGTGCGATACAAATCTGTTAAAGTCTAATCGCTAACAAGGTTGTTGTTTGATGTATTAAGTTCAGGCAGGTGGTTAGTTGCCTGGCATTCTGGCAACTCACTCGTACAACACCTGATCGAAAGACATGCTGAATATGGCCAACTAGGAACCGAAAACAAGTATCATCGACCCATCGAAAGAAGTGGAAGAAATGTATAAGCTAAAGCAACAGATGGCTGAAATGTACCAAGCCTGGGCGAAGGGGCATCCACCCAACCTCCGGAGCCTCCCACTGTGAACTCATCTCCAGCCTTTCCCATCTACCAACAATACCATGGCACCACTTCCCATACTTCTCAAGCTCCACCACCCAAACAAGTCCCATACCTTTCCCCACCAATTACACCTATTTTTGTGGCACCTCCACCTGCTACATTACATCGATCTTCCAGTGAACCCCTGTTCCAAACTCACGACAACTAGTACTATCCCCCTGAACCCACCTTCAAAGTTCCAAAACCATATCCTTACACCCCTCATCTTGATCTCCCGGTAGAGATCGAGAAACCGCCCAAAAATCCCGAGCATGAAGAGATGATCAGAAAGGTCAAAAGCTTAGAACAGTCGTTCCAAGATATGAGGGGGTTGGGAGGTCAAGTAAGTGTGGCCTATGAGGATTTATGTCTGTTCCCATATGTTCAGTTGCCAGCGAGGTTTATAATGCCCAAGTTTGATCTGTACGATGGGCATGGTGACCCAGTAGCACACTTAAGAGGATTTGGTAGCAAAATGAGAGGAGCGGGTGGAAGAGATGAATTGCTGATGGCATATTTCAGCCAAAGTTTAAGTGGATCGGCCTTAGAATGGTATACCGGACAAGATCACAACAGGTGGTACACATGGGACGATTTGGCCCAAGCCTTTGCCTGCCATTTTTAGTACAACCTCGAAATTATCTCAGACCGTCTGTCATAGACAAAGCTTGAGAAAAAGCCCGGTGAGAGCTTCAGGGAATACGGATTCCGTTGGAGAGAGCAGGCAGCGAGGGTTGACCCTCCGATGAAAGAAAGCGAGATGGTTGATTATTTCTTGCAGGCTTTGGAACCCACTTATTTCGGTCACTTGGTGTCAGCAGTTGGTAAGTCCTTTAATGAAGTCGTAAAAATGGGAGGCACGGTTGAATAGGGACTCAAGTCCAACAAGATCATGAGTTATTCAGCAATCAAAGCGACCACTCAGGCCATTCAAAATGGTACTGAGGGTATGCTCGGGAAGAAGAAGAAGGAGGATGTTGCGACAATTGAGTCGAGAACTTGGGCTGGATCCAGGAACCTTCCGCGTTACTACAACCAGCCGCGACCATATCTCCAAACATATCCCCACCCTCCACATAACCCACCCCAATACTATTACCCACCGCCAGATCCCCATTTTTCTGTCCATCACGCACAAACCTATACCCAACTTCCCGCTCACTCACAATGGCGTGCGCCAGCTCCACAGAATCTGTACCAAGCTCCACAAAATAACTATCCACCCCCAAAAGCCTACAGAAATCCTCCTGGAACGGGTTTTCGACCCAACCAAGCCTTTAAGAATGAGAGGTTGCAGAAGCAAAAGACTTTCACTCCATTGGGAGAATCATATGCTAGTCTATTCCACAGATTGAGACAGTTGGGTATGTTGAATCCGATCGAGGTTAAATTGCTGAATCCCCCTCCTAGAAATCTTGATCGCTCGGTGAGTTGTGAGTATTGTTCAGCGGCCCCGAGACATGACACAGAGAAATGCTGGAAATTGAAAATAGTCATTCAAGAACTCATTGACACCAATCGGATTGAGGTCCAAGCTCCGGAGGCGCCCAATATCAATCGGAATCCCTTGCCAGCCCATCATGAAACAAATATGATTGAGATAGCGCATAAGGGAGGGGAGCCTAAGAAGCCTTCGCAAACCGTCATGATGATTTGGGCTAGTGAAGCCAGGCCATTTGAAAAGTCAACAAGTGAGAAGTCTGTGATCAAGTTGAACAGGGCAAATAATGAACCATCTGTGGAGGTCAAGAAGAGGTCCTCCAGTGACGTCGCAGGAAAACATGAAAGAGAAAAACTGGTTGTGCCATGAGTGACGAAAAAGCCTGTGGTAATTGTGAAGGGCGCCCCCACAGATCCTGTCGTTATCAAACCGGTAACTCAATTACTGATAGTCAACAGCAAGGCAGTCCCATGGAATTATGAATGAGTGACCGTGACTTACAAAGGGAAAAAGGTTAAATAAGAAGTGTGTAAGACTCATGGTTTGACTCGATCGGGGAGATGCTTTGCCCCCGAAGAGCTAAGAAAAGCTAAGACCTCAAAAGATAATCCAGTGTTGGTGAAGAAAGCGGTGACTGAGGAAGAAGTAGAAGAATTTCTGAGAAAGATGAAAGTGCAAGACTATTCCATTATGGAGCAGTTAAGGAAGACACCAGCTCAGATCTCGCTCTTATCATTATTGATCCATTGGTACGAACACCGTCGTGCTTTGATGAAGATCTTGAACGAAGCCCACGTTCCTGACAAAATCGCAGTAAACACTTGGAAAATATAGCTAACAAGATATTTGAGGAAAACCGAGTCACTTTTTCTGATGATGAGTTGCCCGTGGAGGGTACTGAGCACAATAGAGCCCTTTATCTAACGGTGAAATGCGAAGATTCCGTGGTTACTCGGGTACTGGTTGACAATGGGTATAGCACGAACATTTGTCCTCTCTCCACATTGAACAAGCTGAAAGTGGAAGATGAAAGAATCCACAAGAACAATATTTGCGTTCGGGGATTCGACGGTGGAGCGAAATATTGAGTCGGGGACATAGTGCTTGAGCTCACAATAGGGCCAGTTGAATTTACCATGGAGTTCCAAGTGCTCGATGTGGTTGTTTCCTATAATCTGCTGTTGGGACGACCTTGGATTCATGTTGCCAAAGCGGTCTCGTCTACTCTGCATCAAATTGTCAAGTTTGAATGGGATCGACAGGAAATTGTCGTACACGGCGAGGATAATTTATGCGTGCCCAATGATGCCATTGTTCCGCTCATAGAAGTTGAAGACGACAAAGGGCCATGGGTTTATCAGGTTTTTGACACAGTATCGGTAGAAAATATTCCAGAAGGGAAGTGCGTTCCAACTCCAAAGGTAGCTACTGCATCAGTCATGGTAGCCGTTGAAATGTTAAAAAATGGTTTTGTACCAGGCAAGGGTTTGGGTGCATCTCTGCAAGGTATTGTGTAGCTAGTTTCTCTTCCAAAGAATCTGGATACTTTTGGTCTAGGGTTCAAGCCTACAGTTGCAGATGTGAGACGCGCCCACAAAATAAAACAGAAAGCATGAGCATTGCCAAGGCCAATCCCGTGTCTGTCCAAATCATTCGTCAGGTCGGGTATCAGAAAGCAATTATTGTCAAAGGTTCCCGGATCATTGATTGGTGCTGATGGAGGCTTGGAAAAGGGGTTCGAAAGGTTATTCGCCAAGGTTAACATGGTTGAGGTTGGGGAAGGGTCCAGCATGGCAGATGTGCAATTCATGGGACCACGTGCAAAAGTCAACAACTGGGAAGCTACCCCTCTTCCTACCCGGAGGGAGTCTTGGTAGTGGGTTTTGATTTTCTTTTAGTTGTCTGGATTATTCCAGGGTCTGTAATTCAGATATTATGTTCCGTACAGTTGGATGTGTTAAAACACTATTATCTTTAAATTCAATGAAATACAATTGTTCCTTTCCCTTCATTTCTTCTAATTTTATTTTTGTTTTCTTCTTTTGTACAGTTCTTTTTATGCCGATATCAATGACATGACATGCATGAGGAATCTTCGACCCAGTTTTAAAAGCCAATCTAACTCTGAAATAATAATACAAGGAATTGAGTGTGATGACGAGTTGGAATTTGATGATGATGAGGCCTATGAAGAAATTAGTAAAGAACTAAGTCATTTTGAGGAAAAGCCCAAACCTAATTTGAACGATACAAAAGCAGTTAATCTAGGGGACCAAGATAATGTCCGTGAAACTAAAATAAGTGTACATCTAGAACCTTAACTCAGGGAGGAGATAATTAAAGCCCTGTTCGAATACAAGGATGTTTTTGCATGGTCCTATGACCACATGCCGGGTCTAAGCACTGATTTAGTGGTTCACAAGTTACCCACTGACCCAGCATTCCCTCCTGTCAAACAAAAGCTGAGAAAATTCAAAAAGGATATGAGTCTAAAGATCAAAGAAGAGGTCACCAATGTTGTGCATGTGCCGAAGAAAGACGGCAAGACTAGGGTGTGTGTTGATTATCGGAATCTCAACAAGGCGAGTCCAAAAGACAATTTCCCATTGCCGAACATCCATATCTTGATTGAAAATTGCGCCAAACATGAGATTGGTTCTTTTGTGGATTGTTATGCGGGTTATTATCAGATCTTAATAGACGAGGAAGATGCAGAAAAGACGGCATTCATCACGCTGTGGGGAATGTACTGCTATCGGGTCATGCCATTTGGCTTGAAGAATGTTGGGGAAACCTACATGAGGGCGATGACAACAATATTCCATGATATGATACACCAGTAAATCGAGGTGTACGTGGATGATGTGATCGTGAAGTCTAGAAAGCAGTCTGACCATGTCAGGGATCTGAGGAAGTTTTTCCAAAGGCTTCGCAGGTACAATCTCAAGCTTAAACCTGCAAAGTGTGTTTTTGGGGTGCCGTCTGGAAAGTTGTTGGGGTTCGTAGTCAGCCGCCGGGGCATTGAAATGGATCCATCGAAAGTCAAGGTCATCCAGGAATTGCCACCTCCGAGGAACAAGACCGAGGTGATGAGTTTATTGGGGAGATTGAATTACATCAGCAGGTTCATCGCTCAGCTCACGACAACTTGCGAGCCTATCTTCAAACTGTTAAAGAAAGACGTTGCGGTCAAATGGATAGATGAATGTCAGGAGGCGTTTGATAAGATAAAGGGGTATTTGTCAAATCCACCTGTGTTGGTCCCGCCAGAACCAGGGCGACCTTTGATTCTATATTTGACGGTTTTGGACAATATATTCGGCTGTGTATTGGGTCAACTTGATATCACTGGCAGGAAGGAGCAGGACATCTATTACCTCAGCAAGAAATTCGTGTCGTACGAGGTTAAGTATACTCATCTTGAGAGGACATGTTGCGCCCTAACTTGGGTGGCACAGAAGCTGAAACATTATTTATCATCTTATACTACTTACCTCATATCTCGCTTGGATCCATTAAAGTATATCTTTCAGAAGCCTATGCTCACAGGGAGGCTTGCAAAGTGGCAGATCCTGCTCACAGAGTTTGACATTGTCTACGTGACTCGAACTGCAATGAAGGCATAGGCCTTGGCGGGCCATTTGGCCGAGAACCCGGTTGAAGAGGTGATGTACATTGATGAGTTGGAGCATGTTGAGAAGCCGGGATGGAAACTTTTCTTTGATGGGGCTGCAAACATGAAGGGCGTGGGGATAGGAGCAGTACTTATTTCTGAAACAGGGCAGCACTTCCCTGTTACTGCTCAACTTCGTTTTTACTGTACCAACAACATGGCTGAGTATAAGGCATGCATTCTGGGTTTGAGGTTAGTTGTGGATATGGGTGTCCCGGAAGTCTTGATCTTGGGTGACTCGGATCTCCTGGTGCACCAAATTCAGGGAGAATGGGAAACACGAGATTTGAAACTCATACCATATAGACAATGTTTGCATAATCTTTGCCAGCGGTTTCAGTCAATAGAATTCAGGCATATCCCAAGGATCCATAATGAAGTTGCTGATGCTTTGGCTACTCTGGCGTCAATGTTGCATCATCTAGATAAGGCGTATGTGGACCCTTTGCAGATTTAGGTCCGTGATCAGCATGCTTACTGTAATATGGTAGAAGAAGAACTTGATGGGGAGCCATGGTTCCATGATATCAAAGAATACATCTGGATGGGGGTATATCTGGTGCAAGCCACGGGTGATAAGAAAAGAACAATTCGACGATTGGCAAGTGGATTTTTCTTCAGTGGAGAGGTGTTATACAAAAGAACTCCAGATCTTGGATTGCTAAGATGCATAGATGCCAGACAGGCCACAGTTATCATGACTGAGGTACACTCCAAAGTTTGTGGACCGCATATGAGTGGGTACGTTCTGGCAAAGAAGATTCTACGAGCAGGTTATTACTGGCTCACTATAGAGCGAGATTGCATCAGTTTGGTGTGCAAGTGTCATCAGTGCCAGGTGCATGGAGATTTGATTCATTCCCCACCATCTGAATTGCATACAATGTCGACACCATGGCCCTTTGTTGCTTGGGGCATGGATGTCATTGGGCCAATCGAGCCAGCAACATCAAACGAACACAGATTTATTCTGGTGGTCATTGATTATTTCACCAAGTGGGTTGAAGCGAAAACTTTTAAATCTGTGACCAAGAAAGCAGTGGTCGATTTTGTGCATTCAAATATCATCTGTCGGTTTGGGATTCCGAAGGTAATCATCACGGACAATGGAGCTAATCTCAATAGTCACCTGATGACTGAGACGTGTCAGTAGTTTAAGATTATACATCGCAATTCCACCCCGTACCGCCCTAAGGTGAATGGAGCAGTCGAGGCAGCCAACAAGAATATAAAGAAGATACTTCGAAAAATGGTGGAAGGTTCTTGACAGTGGCATGAAAAGCTGCCGTTTGCATTGCTGGGTTATCGCACTACTGTCCGTATTTCAGTAGGGGCCACTCCTTATTTGTTGGTGTATGGCACGGAAGTAGTAATACCCGCAGAAATTGAAATCACATCCCTTCGGATTGTCGCTGAGACGGAAATTGATGATGTTGAGTGGGTCAAAACCCGCTTGGATCAATTAAGTCTGATTGATGAAAAGATATTGGCAACAGTATGTCACGGCCAATTGTACCAACAGAGAATGGCGAGAGCATATAACAAGAAGGTACGTCCACAGAAGTTCGAGATGGGTCAATTAGTGCTGAGACGTATCTTGCCTCATCAGGCTGAAGCATAAGGAAAGTTCGCCCCAAACTAGCAGGGGCCATTTGTTGTAACTAGAGTGTTGTCCAATGACACGTTATATTTGATAGATGTAGAAGGGAAATGTGTAGAAATGGCTATCAATTCCGATGCAGTCAAGAGATACTATGTATGATTTCTTTGATTGATTGTACTTGTTTGTATTTGGCATATTTTGAAGATTGAATAAAGAAGGCATCTTGTTCTTCTATCTAAACACTTATCCCTCATCATCCCCTTTGAGCCTTATTTATTTTTCTTGCACACCCCCTTTCGAAATCCATATCAATATCAGAAACACAAGCGTGAGAAATAAGAAAGGAAAGATAAATAAAAGAATGAAAAAAAGAGAAAAAGAAAAAGAAAGAGGAAAAGAGAAAGAAGAAGAAAAACAATAAAAAGAAAAAGAGAAAAGCAAAAGAGAAAAAAAGAGAAGAAGAAAGAGAAAAGAAAAATCACAACAACAAAGTAATTTCTATGACATGAACTACGTTCGACCTGATTCCTTTTAAGGATACGTAGGCAGCCTCACGGTTCGGTCTCGTCAAAATAAAAATCCAAAAAAAGCCCCAAGCAAGAAACTGGGGCAGAAGTCGTAGTCGTTGTGAGAAATCTGATTCTGAAAGTTGTAACTTTAACCCATTTGAGTTGTTTTGAGTCTTTTATACCCTTTCTTTCTAACCCTGTCCAAAAGCCCACATTACGGTCCAAAGAAAGACCTTCTGATCAGTCTTTGAGAAATGCTAAGTCGAGCAGGTAAAGGTAATTCATGTCAGGGGCAACACTCTGGTTCAAGCAGGAAAAAAAAATGAGAGAGTCTTATTGGTGAAATCCTTCACAGGCACCGTAAGGCGACGGGAGTTGAGAGAAATAAAATGAGAGAGCCTTTTTGGTGAAAACCTTCATAGGCACCGTAAGGCGACGGGAGTTGAGAGAAATAAAATGAGAGAGTCTTATTGGTGAAAACCCTCACGGGCACCTTGAGGCGAAAGTGAGTTGAAAAGTCAACAAGTGAGAAAGGCCTGTTGGTGGAAAACTGTTTCAAGGCACCGCAGGATGAACAAGGTCAAGGTTTGGGTAAAGTAATCAGGTCATGGAAATTCTGAGGCGACAAAGTACGGCAATTGAAAGTTGATTGGTTGGACAGATTGGGCCAATTAATCTGAAATGCATGTCATGATCATTGGTACCAGTTGTTCCACTCAGATAAGTTTCTTTTTCTTTTTCCCTTTGTAGCAGTCACCTGGTTTTGGATTCTTCTTATCCTTAACCTGCAAAGTCATTGCATTTCATTTTCTTTTGGGTTTATTTTTCTAAGAGGTTTTAATGCCAGTCTTGTCCCAAGTAAGTGGAAAAGAGTTTCAAAGCTCACTACCAACTTTCAAAATTGCAAATCACGACGTGTTCAGAGCATACTAAAGACAGCATGATGTAAGGTGGGATACAGGGGATCCCTAGAAGTTTCACCGGTGGAATAATTTGGTAATGTAATGGGAGGTGCAAAGGTTCAGATAAAAGGGGTCAGAGGTATGAAACAACAGCATGGGTATAGAACACTCGGTTCGTCAGAGGTCATGGAATTTTAAAGTCAGTCAGAAAGTCAAAGCGGTTCAGGGCCAGTTCGGGAAAGCCATTCAGAACAAAACAACGAGTGGAAAGATCTTCAGCAATAATACCATCAGCTAACCACCACTTTAAACTGACAAAATTTTCTTTGATTGAAACAGGGGCAGAAAACTCGTTTGTTTTGGAGAAACCCTCTGTGGAGAAAGGCAGTCACCAAACAAGTTTAACTTTTGACTTTCAGAACCCTCCTGGAAAATGGGACCTAGTTTAAAGTTCAGAAATAGCATAATCTAGCATAAATGTATCCCAAAAGAATATAAGTTGGCTTCAAAGTTTGTATGTTTAAGATAGGATTCAATTAGGAGTTTTCAGGACCCTCCTGAATAATGGGACTTAGCTTTAAGATTTCCATTAGATAACAAGATTTAGCGTAAGTTCTTATGTAAGGTAGTATAATTTAGCCATAAAATTGTCGCTCTTAAGATAAAACTTGACTTTTGATTTTCAGGACCCTCATGGATAATGGGGAGTAGTTTAAAACCCTCTTAGATAACAAGATTTAGCAGAAATCATACCTATAGAAGACATAACTTAGATTTTAAAAATTGTCGTTTAGTTAAAAGTTGTTAGGACCTCCTGAATAATGGGGTCTAGCTTTCAATTCTTAGTAATACTTGTTAATATGATTTAGTTTTACACTCACATCTGTGCCCAGCCACTAAACTGGGGCAACAATTTTCCTTATTTTTGTCTATTTTGCTGAAATCAGGAGCCCGCCTGGAGAGCAGGGAATACATTTCAAGTTGAAGTCAGGAGCCCGCCTGGAGAGCAGGGAACACATTTCAAATTGAAGTCAGGAGCCCTCCTGGAGAGCAGGGAATACATTCAAGTGTAGCAGTCAGGAGCCCGCTTGGAGAGCAGGGAATACTTTCAAGCGTAGCAGTCAGGGGCCCGTCTGGAGAACAAAGGAGTACCATTTAAGTTTTAGCTTTCAAATTCTTTGTTTTATCTATTTTGAAGTCAGGAGCCCGCCTGGAGAGCAGGGAACACATTTCAAGTTGAAGTCAGGAACCCGCCTGGAGAGCAGGGAATACATTTCAAGTTGAAGTCAGGAGCCCGCCTGGAGAGCAGGGAACACATTTCAAATTGAAGTCATGAGCCCGGCTGGAGAGCAGGGAATACATTCAAGCGTAGTAGTCAGGAGCCCGCCTGGAGAACAAGGGAGTACAATTTAAGTGTTAGCTTTCAAATTCTTGGTTTTATCTATTTTGAAGTCAGGAGCCCTCCTGGAAAGTAGGGAATACTTTCAAGTTTAGCAGTCAGGAGCCTGCCTGGAGAACAAGGGAGTACAATTCAAGTTTCAGTTTTCAAAATTCTTATTGATATTCAGTAATGTGATTCGTTTTACACTTACACATGGGCCCATATACCCAAACTGGGGCAGAAATTTTCCTTGTTTTTGTCTATTTTGCTGAAGTCAGGAGCTCGCCTGGAGAGCAGGGAATACTTTCAAGCGCAGTAGTCAGGAGCCCGCCCGAAGAACAAGGGAATACATTTCAAGTTAAAAGTCAGGAGCAGCAGTCAGGAGCCCGCCTGGAGAGTAGGGAACACTTTCAAATGAAGCAGTCAAGAGCCCGCCTTGAGAAAGGGAAGCATCTCAGTTTACAATTCAAAGACGGCAACAAAGGAATTTTACCAAGAGAATACAAGACAACAAGGCAACAAGAAACACAAGAGCAAGTGTGAAGATCTAGATAGGATTTTGTAAAGCATAGATCATAGTTTAGTCTAGCTTCTTTTATTTTTGACATGGTGTAATAAGGGGTTATGTAGCAGCAGCAGCAGCAACAGTGAAATCACAGATCCATGGTAGTCCCATCTACCAGACATTCCTGAACTACACTAACCTGATTCCTTTTTAGCCAAGGATATGTAGGCAACCTCGGAAGCAGGGTGCGGGCAAATCTTTCAAAAATGCTTCCCACGGAGTATTCAAACAGGCAAAAATCGCTCGTATCCACTCACTTTATCTTTGCACGAAAACTCTTCATGTTTCTGGGCAAAGAGGGGCAGTTGTAAGAACGTGATTTTTGCCCTATATGAATTATTCCAACAAATTCAAAGCAAAATAATTTCTTTCAGTGTTTGCAATTTTGTTGGATTTTGTGGCATTTTCTGCTAATTAGTTGCATTTGTCTATGCACGTTATTTTATTTAATTCACGAGAATACAAAAATATCACGCACTGCATTTAGGATTTAATTTTATATTTTTTAGATTAATTGGTAAATTAGTTTGTTTTATAAAATATGAAAATCACAAAAAATAGTTCATTTTGCATTTTAACTCTTTAATTTCGAATTGTATAGTTTTTCTTTAAATTTAGGATTTAATTAATTATTGTAAATACCATGATGAATGATTAATCTAATTGGGTAGGTTAATTTAGTTTTAAAATTATTTAATTTGGGTTTTATTTTTGAAATGAAAAGAATTTGAAAAGAAATTAGGAAAAATCAAGGGAAAATAAAAAGAGTTGCATGTAGAAGACCCTGATTTGGGCCATTTGAGTTCAAAATTCCCCAGGCCCAAGTCATCCAAACCCCCTCAATCTGGCCCAAACCCACGCCTTGACCCGGTCTGTTTCCCCCCCAATAAACCAAACGACGCCGTTTCATGGGCAACAGATCAGGACCGTCGAGGTTTCTTGATCGGACGGTCCTGAAGCTCGAGTCGTTCGATATTTAAATGTCCAAACGTGCCCCTAACCCCCCCCCATCTCTTTCACCCGGCTCTCATCATCCCCATCGGAACCGCCGCCTCTAAATCCCCCCACCACCGAAGGCGGCGCCACCACGAACCGACCTCAAATTAACACCAAATACCCTTCTCAACTCCCTCAGTCCAAATCTACAAGCATCTTCCATCAAACAAACCCAGAATGTCTCGAATCTTGTTTTAAAAGAAAAACCTAGCGCCGCCCCTATGCTCTCTGATGGCACCGCTACCTCGGTTCGACCCCAAAATCACACCCCTGAAACCCCATCTCCCCTTCATTCTAAATCCCCACTTAGATTCCCTCAAATCACCCTAGAACTTTCCGAATTTCAAATCTGAGTTCGAACCCTTAAACGCCCAGAGTCAATTTCCGTCGAATTTGTGGGCATGCAAGACCTTAGTCCTCTGATTTGTTCGAGTTTGAAGGCTGATTCAACGCGAATTGATGTTGCTCATTTGTTCTTGATGAAGAACAAGTGATTAGCATCTGTTCTGTTTAAATCAAGATGTCCGATGCCATTTCGGGTTTACTAGGGTAAGTTTCTTTCCCTTTTTCTTTTCTATCCGAGTTTCACCTTCTGTTCCTTTTCTTTTCTTCTCCCTTTCTTTAAGTTTTTTTTACTTTGATTGAAATTCGAGCAAGGTTCCGAACCTAGTTTCCCTCTAAGATTGATTTTGTGTTCGTATCCGTTCCATTGGCTTTTCAGCTTTCTTTTTTGAAGTCTGTGGTCTGGTTAGCTTTCATTAGTGTCATGCTTAAATTTCTCATTTTTGTCTTTGTTTTGGTTACTAAGCTTAATTAGTTAGCTTAATTAGTTCCCCGCCTGTTTGTGATTGTTAATTAGTTGATTTGTTTGGTTTTTAAGTTTTCTGAATTTGTTTGGGTTTCGTCTTTGGGCTCTGAGGTCAGTCTAAGATCTCATGTTAAAGGCATTCTGTTTGGTCTGAGTCTGAGCCCATGTCTAGTTACGCATTGAGCCTGTTCGGGGATTCAAAGCCCATGTTCAAGTCTGGTCAGGCTTCAAGGTAAAATACAGGGGTAAGAGGGGTAAATTGGGTAAGTCACTTAAGGGAATCTTGTTATAACCACCTAAGAAGCTGCCCAGAAGCTGAAAAACAGACTAACTTGACCAACAAGTCAGTAATTGAAGGACTAAGCAGCAAAAAGGAAAATTTGAAAAGGACTAAAATGAAAAAACTGAACCCTTAAGGCTGCCCTGCTTCTTGCCTATAAAGGCATCATTTCTTGCCTTTCAAGACAGACCCAAGAGACTTGAAAGAGATAAAAATTCTGAGAAAACAAAAACAACTGAGAATTCTAAAACTGCACTGATTTCCAGCATATTTCTTTGATAAACTGATCAAATTCTGTATCAGCTGGGGATTTCTGATCTTTTTCAGTAGTTAAACTCTCTAAAAGTCTCACATCTTGCACCTGGGTTGGGAGATGGTTTGATTTTTTTTGGTTTTTCTGGGTTTCAAACTGCTGAGAGGTCACTGTTGCATTGATACTGCGGTGCTTTTGTTCTGCTGTTATCTACTGTTTCTTCGCCTCTTTTTCCCTTTCAATTTCCAGGTATGCTTTTGAAACTTGGATGGAACTAAAACCTGATTGAGCTGTGTATTAAGATCTGTGATCCAGTTGGTTTCAAATGAAAATATCAGTCCCTGTTGTGTCAAATTCTACCCTGTTGTCATTTATGTTTTAGTTTAGCTTCTTGTGTGCATTTCATTTTGTTGTAAGGTTTGGATTTGAGCTTGCTCGAATATAGTGATTCAAAACTGTTAGACCTTTTAATGTGTATTGATTGAGGACTGTGGCTCTTAGTTGCTTGGTTGAAACTGTTTGTCTATAGATGTGCCTTTCATGATCAAGGTTCAAATGTATTAATTCAGATTTTTGGGTACAACACAATTGATCCATGTTCTGCCTTCCATTTGGTCTTTAAAACCTGCTTTCTTATGGTTTGAAACATAGTCTAGTAACTTCAGAAGTTTGTTGTTCACCCATTCCCTTTTGTTCATGTGATGATATTGCTTCAATGAGGGATTTCAAATAAAAGTCAAATCTGTTTTTTTTTTGTTCTGAGAATGTCTCAGCCTAGCACAGTTTGTCACGTATTTCTTTTAACAAGTTGGAATCATATGGCTGTTTAATGGCACTTTCATAGGATTTGTTGAGGTTTACTCCCATGTTAGTACTTAGAGTCAATGTGAGGTTTTAAGATTTGAGGTTGCATATCATTTAGTTGTCAAAGTTGAACATTAATTTTGTGTTTAAAGAATTGCATGAATCAGCAGTTTGCCCTTGTTGAAATTTGGTTCCATCATGGCTTTTCGGACACAATTTGAGCGCTTCAGGGATTCGAAGTCGAGTCTTTGCTCGACACTCTCAGACTCACGGGGTTTTGTGCTCATATTGGGCCTGAATCCGGAAAGACTTGCCCAGAATCAGAATCGTGTATTTGGCATCGTTTGGGCCTGCTTGATTTCGTTGGCCCAATTCCATTGCTTGCTTGTTCGCTGATAGCAAATTTAGTTCGGGCTTTTAGCATAGTGGATATTCTGAAGTCCTGGGGTTTTTTCTCTTCCATAATTAATTAGACTCTCTAAAATGAACTTGAGGTGCACCATATTTAACAACACAAATAGCTATGGCCCTCCGAAATTTAGTTTGGATTTCTTTTAAAATTGAAACCGAGGTGTGCCATTCCAAAACAAAAATCTTAAATTGCATGGCCCTCGTTTAATTAATCTTGTTTAATCCTTAGAATTCGAGGCGTGCCATTTAGCGAATTTTCCATGGCCCTCGCAAAGCCGCAAATGCGTTAGTTGCTTTAGGCTCGTATTTTAATAATATTACCTTCCTAAACTCGGGTGTGCATTTCATGTGACCCAAATCAAATCTTAAAACGTTGAATAAAATATGTTTAGGATTGCGGGTGCATTTCATGTGGCGCAATCCAAAGACGTGTTTTAAACGACGTTTAATCTTCTTTAAAAATTGAATAAAAGCGGTTAAAAGTTGAAATTTGCACATAAGTTCATAATTGATTAAAAGTAGAAAATTAAGCCAAATATGACAGTTGAGCGACCGTGCTAAAACCACGGAACTCGAGAGTGCCTAATACCTTCTCTCGAGTTAACAGAATTCCTTACTCGGATTTCTGGTTCGCGGACTATTAAACAGAGTCAATCCTTTCCTCGATTTAGGATTTGAACCGGTAAATTGGGACACCATAAATCTTCCAAGTGGCGACTCTGCATTTTTAATAAAATAAACCCATTTCGATAGTCACTTAAAATTGGAAAAACTCCCTTATACATCCCTTTCGGGGGTGTAGGTAAAAAGAAGGTGTGACAATCCCTACTCTGACAAGCCCTTGCCTCGCGAAAAAGCCTTTAAATGCCTAGAATATATCCACAAATAGTTCGATGCAATCACCACGAGCTAAAGGAGTCACGTCCGTAAGAAAATACTAAGTTCATAATCAACGTAAAAAAGTCAACTCAAAAGTTGGCCTCCATGCCCACGTCTCGAAATCGGCTAAAAGTCACAAAATCTTAAGATTCATTCAACAAAGTCCACCCATACAAATATTACTCAAATCTGATACCAAAATCTCGATCAAATCCTAAAATTTGGCCTAAGAACTTTCCTCCATTTTTCCCAAATTTTTCACCCTAAATCACTAATTAAATGATGAAATCAAAGACATAAATATTGAATTTAACCAAAACTAAGTAAGAATCACTTACCCTAATCACCCACTTGAAAATCTCTCCAAGAATCGCCTCCCACCGAGCTCCCAAAATCAAATTGTGAAAATGAATTCAAACCCTCGTTTTGAAAATATTTAAGTTATGCCTAGTCGTCCTTCATCGAGAACGAGACCCTCTTCTCTCTTTCGCTTAGAACAAATCAATTTTCCGCCCAAAAGTGTACTACGCAAGGTACCACTCACGAAAGCGATGCCTTGCTGACCCCAAGCTTCACGAAAGCGTTCCCTCTTTTACGAACGTGTAGACCAAACGCGTGGGGTCCCAGCTGCCTCCTCTCTTCTTCGCGAATGTGACCCCCTTCTCGCGTTCGCAATGCACTATATTCTCAGACCTTAGTGAACGCGGTTAACCATATGCGAATGCGAAGAACAAATCTTCACCTGCCTCCAAATACTCATTGCGAATGCGAGACTCCCATGTTGATACCCAATTTTTCCCTATGTATTTCTTTTACATGCAAATACTTTCAAATATCATATACATACATATATAAGTATGCCCAAGTGTTTTAGTATTTTTCCAAATTTTTAAAAGATTTTTAAATTGATTTATTGCTCAATAATTATTCCCAAAATTATCACTTTGGTGAATAACTTATTTTATTCTCATATTTATACCAAAATATAGGTAGGTTACTTTTCATATATTTTTACAAATTAATTTGGTATTTTAAAAGCTAAATTGCATATAATTACAATTTTAGTCTGCTTTAAGATTTAATAGCATTTTATAATTATGAAACTGGTTCCAATATTTTTTAATTAATATTTATATACTATTAACGGATCCAGTGCTTTTAATTTTCTTTCAAAATTATTTTTTACTATTTTTATAAAATAAAAAGGGAAAACTGGCTATTTAAATTTTGGCCTCAGTTCGTTTCAATTGTAGCCCCATTACATTTCGATTTTAGCCCAAAATTGACCCAATTTCAAACTCAAATTCGGACCAGCCCAATTACCACTCTAACCCGACCCAGCACCTATTCAACCGGCCCAGCCCATAACCCTTTTTAATCCCGGTCGTTGATCATTTAGATCAACGACCACCGTTGCTTCTTACCTTTTTTAATCCAAATGACCCTAAACCCTACCTCATTCTTTCAGAGACGCCGCCTTTGAATCCCTTCTTTCTCTCAACTCACCTCAAACCCTAGCCGCCGCCTCTCACTGAAACCCTAATCCATGGCTTCCCAGCCTCATCGGAGGCCTATACCAGCCTCTCATGGCTTCTACGTGCTCGTTTCTGAGGTCCTATGACCAGATCTTGAAAGGTTTCGACCAAGCCTTTGCTTGATGACTGTTCTCCGGTCGTCTTCAACCTTTGTCCGGCCAGCCATGGCTATCTGAGTTCGACCTTCGACTCTCCTGCTTAGATCGATGGTTTTCAAAGCCCTCCTCATCACCTGGGTTTCTTACGAAACCCTAATCTCTAAGGTTCCTCCAATTTTATTTCAGATCTGCTCCAGATCTATATGTGTTTTGAACTTGCTAAGCATTTTTTCTCAAAGTTTCTTTAATTTTGCTTTCAAAACTCTTTATTCTTCAACTAGGGTTTCATGTTAAGTTATTTCGAATCTCTTCTCTCATTCTCGACATGTTTTGCTGTGTTTTGCTTGTGTTGTTTTTCTATTTGAGTTAGCATGTTGAAAACCCTAATTTTTGGAATTTTGTTTGAGTTTCTTAGTCTGTTTGTTTGTATTAGTTTGATTTACCTTGTGTACACCTTATTAGCATTGAAAATCCTAATTTTCGAGGTTTATTTGAGATTCTGAATTTGCTTGTATGTTTCACTTGTTTATCTCCTCTAAACTCGACTAATTTTCGAAAACCCTAGTTCTTTGGGGCCTATTCGAGTCCCTTGAGTTTATTTGTGCAATTCGTCTGTCTGAAGTTGCTCAGCCTGATTCTTTTTGTTTCAGCATCTCTCTTCCTTATGTGATTCCTTTTTGTTCTGAGTTCCGACTATCTGTCAAACTCGACTGTATTTTCAGAAAGGTTTTTACTTGATTCTTCGCATGCTTCTGATCTTTTCCTATACTACTAAATCACTGAAACCTGACCTACGTGACTATCATGCTATGAATGCTTGCTCTATGTTATTACTGTATGTTGTTCCTTCTCGCCATAGCTTGGACTCACATGCTTATTACTTGTGCACTTCATTTATATACTGAGTCCCTTCTATGATTGATTTTCAAACTCGTGATTGATTTTCAAAACTTTTCCTTATGAAATTCTGATTTTTTTATTTGCCCGTTAGGGGTTAATTGATTCTCTCGCTTTGTTTGGCGTTACCAGATCCTTTCCAAAATAAGTACATTCATGTATTTAGACTTAATCCCTTACTATATGGTTTTACTGCTCCTTTTATGGTAACAATCATTCTGCTTACAAATTGATCTTCTTTCCTTATATTAATCCTGTTAGTGTCCGTTTGAGCAGTAATCCCTTGATTAAAGGGGAATACCTGTGTTAATTGATTCTGACTGTGTTTATTTCCATGTTTGTGTTGAAACCTTATTTGTTACCTTATTCTCTACTCATTTTCAAAACTATAAATACCTGTACCTCTTCTCTTTCAAAACAAGTTCGAACACACAGCATAAGTCACCACTTCTTCTCTCAAATACACTTAGGTTTTCTAAAAAAGCATTCGAGTTTTCTCTGAACTCATAAGCTCTATTCTCTGATTGTGTTTTGGCTGCAAGTATCCTGCTTTTCTTTGTGCTTACTTTTCTGCAACTGGTATGTCTCTTCTTGTTTAAACTCTGCCCCCTCTGTTATGTGTTTATGCTTCAGTCTTTTCTTTGTTTATTTTATTGCTTTCTGCAAGCTTGTTATTCCTGCTCCTATATGAATCCCCATCCCTGAACCCTTTGTCTGCTAAGTTATGGTTCAAAAAACATGACAACCCTTGACATTGTTGTTCATGTATATGGACTGGACTCCCTGAGTCCTAAACTCTTTCAATTCCCATTCATTTTCCCCCTTATATGTATTCTGAGCTTGAGACCTTGGTCTGGTAGTGTCCTAATCACTGCCCAGACCATAGTCTGACCTTCAATAGGTCTGTGCTCTTATTTGTTGGCTGAACAGGCTTGGTCAGGGGTGTGCCAGCCTACCTCGTAGCTAGGCATGACCACCAGCCTGCCATGGCATTCCCCAACCCCCTCTCTTGCACTTACACTCATTCTTAGAACCTAAGTTCTGCCCCTCTCTTGTGAGCCTTGCTTTGGGATCCATGAGCTCCCTCTGAACTTGGACACCTGAGGGCTGGCTCTTCCACATTACACTGTAACTCTTTCTAATTAACATCTTGGGTGTAAGCACTGCCTGGAGTTCGTGAAACTCCTTGGATCTCTAAAACACCCTAGATAAGAGAAGCCTTTGGAAATCTGGATATCGAAAGTGGTTCAATCTCATATTGTTAGATACTAAGTCTGAATTAGGCTGCTCGGATGTAGCTGTAATTTTTTATGTATTTTTAATTTCTGTCTTATTTTTACTGGTCTGTAATAATTTGTATAAACTCATGGGATTTTAGTGAAAAGGGGAGGTTCATGCACAAAAGGGTAGAAATCATGTCTATAGGTTTAATTTCTACACTGCGCAATTTCACACGTAGAGACCATGCCTATAGGATTTAACTTCTAAACTTTCTGCAACTATGCATATAGATACCGTGCTCATAGGGGTTTACATTTCTGCACATAATGATACCATTAGGCAAACTGTAGGCTTAATTATAAAGTTGCATATAGATACCATGTTTGTAAGACTCCTGTTAAAAAGTGTTAAAATCAGTTAACGTATAGAAAGCATGCCTATAGGAACTTCGAGTCGGAACTATCTCATTTGTTCAAAACAACACCAACCGTTTAAATTAATATATACTTTGGTAAAACTGGCAGTCTTTTGTGATTTTCTGAACCTCGTAAGTTAACAAACATTTTCTAAACCAAACTGGCATTTTCTGAAACTCACTTTTTTTCTGATAAGGTTCGTGAAACTCTTTTTTTTTCAACTAGTCTGCATGTCTTCTGAAGCTCCTTTCTTTTTTTTTAAATCTTTTTCAAAACATTACATTCTTTTTCTGAAACTCGTTTCACTCTGATAAAAAACTGGTAACTCTTCATAACAAATTCGCTTTTCGAAATCGTTAGTTCTATCCAACACATAGCTGAAAGTAGACTAGTCCTTAAGAACTACATTCGAGCGAGCCTAATGCAGACTTCCTGTCTAAAAGTATGTGTTGAACCAGTCCGCTTATCGCTTTAATTTTAAAGACCAAACCAGTACATGCAAGACATGCTAAACTCTATGGCTTGTCTGACTTAAGAAGGTTTACTTGAGCCTTACTTGCTTATCTGCTTCCCTTTTACTTGCATTATGTGTTTTGATTGACGCCTAGTGTTTTGTCCTTTGAAAGCTCTAAAAAGGCCCCAAATCCCTTTCCCTTTAGGATTAGTAGTCCTAAATGTCTCCGGGACTTATATAATTGGTACGGGTACTAGCATGCAATAAGTAACGAAACTTTCCGCGCTTTAATACCTTAACGGGGTGGGATGGGTAGAATATGGAGATGATGACCGATGCGCTAATATCACGTGCGACCCCTCTTTTTTGAGGAGTGATTGCTGGGTATTGCATTGAAGTGATCCATATTAATCGTAAACTTAGGACCCCCCTGCCCTTATTTGCTTTCATCTCTTCTCGTGAGACCATTCAAATCTTTTTTTTCATAAATTTTTGTCCTCTCTACTTACCTTCAAAAGTTTTCAACCTAATTGCAATATTGTATGCAAGCCCTTATTTGAGCCTTGATTGTTTACTTGTAAAGTCACAATTGTGACATGGCCGGGACCACACTAGTGGATCTTGAGGGGTGCCTAACACCTTCCCCTCGAGATAATTTCTAGCCCTTACCCGAACTCTGGTTTTTCCAACTCAAACCTTTCTTAAAGTGTCCTAATGCACTATAATCATTAGGTGGCGACTCTTTAAAATTCAAAACCCAATTCTCGAAAGGGAATAGAGTTGTACTCCCAATGTCGTATACCCGATTTCGACCCTTAGAAAAAGGGGGCATCGACATCCCATCGCGAACGCAGAGAAGGAAACATACACCAGAAAATCTGCAGCTTCAGCCTTCATCCAAGTCAAAATTCCAAACCGTTAACCATTTGAAACTCACCCGAGGACCTCGAGACCTCAACCAAAAGTACCAAAAAGTCCCAAAATATCATACGAACTTAGTCGAGCCTTCAAATCCCATCAAACAACGCTAAAACCATGAATCGCGCATCAATTCAAGCTAAAAAACTTTTGAACCTCTAACATCTATATTCGATGCTGAAACCTATCAAATCACGTCCGATTGACCTTAAATTTTGCACGCAAGTCACAAATGACACAACGAACCTACTCAAGCTCCTAGAACCCCAATCCGAGCCCGGTAACCACAAAAGTCAACTCTCGGTCAAACTTTTAAATTTCCAACTTTCGCCGTCAAGTCTAATCCAATTACGGACCCCTAAATCACAATCCGAACACACTTCTAAGTCCAAAATCACCCAACGGAGCTAACAGAACCATCAAAACTCCATTCCAAGGTCGTTTACACACAAGTTAACACCCATTCAATATTTTCAACCTAAGTTTCCAACCTTGAGACTAAGTGTCTCAACTCATTCTAAAACCCTCCCCCCCCCCTGGAACCAAACCAACTAACCTGAACAGTCACATAACAACTGTAAAGCATAAAATAAGCAGTAAATAGGGGAACGGGGCTACAACTCTCAAAATGACCGGTCGGATCGTTACATCCTTCCCCTCTTAAACAACTATTCGTCCTCGAACGAGTCTAGAAACATACCTGGAGTCTCAAATAGGTGTGGATATCTGCTCTACATCTCCTGATCGGTCTCCCAAGTAGCCTCCTCAACTGGCTAACCTTTCCAATGCACCTTCACTGAAGTTATATCCTTTAACCTCAACTTTTGAACATGCCGACCCGAAATAGCCACCGGCTCCACATCATAAGTCAAATCACCATCCAATTGAACCGTGCTGAAGTTCAAAACATGAGAAGGATCACTGACATACTTCCAAAAGCACCTCAAACGGCCCTTCTATATACCAAGGGCTCCTCATGCCCTTCTTCCCAAGCCTCATAAAACCCTTCATGGGTGAAACCTTGAGCAGCACCTTCTCCCCAACCATGTAAGCAACATCATGAACCTTCCGATTGGCGTAACTCTTCTATCTAGATTGCGCCGTGCGAAGACAATCCTAAATCAATTTAAACTTATCCAAAGCATCCTGAACTAAGTCAGTACCCAATAGCCTAGCCTTACCCGGCTTAAGCCAACCCATCGGAGACCGACACCATCTCCCATACAAAACCTCATAAAGAGCCATCTGAATGCTTGACTAGTAACTGTTGTTGTACGCAAACTCTACGAGCAGCAGAAACTGATCCCAAGAACCCTAGAAATCTATGACACAAGCGCGTAGCATATCCTCCAATATCTGAATAGTGTGCTTGGAATGTCCGTCTGTCTAAGGGTGAAAAGTTGCACTCAACTCAACCTGGGTGCCTAACTCTCACTGCACGGCTCTCCAAAACTGCAATGTAAACTATGCGCCCTGATCTAAAATGATGGACACTGGCACACCGTGAAGGCAAACAATCTCATGGATGTAAATCTCAGCCAACCACTCTGAAGAATAAGTAGTCCCAACTGGAATAAAGTGCGCGGACTTGGTTAGTTGATTCACAATCACCCAAATAGTATCGAACTTCCTTGAAGTCCGTGGGAGTCCAACTACAAAATCCATGGTCATACGCTCCCATTTACACTCCGGAATCTCAAGCCTCTGAAGCAATCCACCCGGTTTCTGATGCTCATACTTCACCTGCTGATAATTTAGGCACCCAACTACAAACCCCCACTATATCCTTCTTCATTCTCCTCCACCAATAATGTTGCCTCAATTCCTGATACATCTTTGCGACACCCGGATGGATGGAATACCGCGAATTGTGGGCCTCCTCAATAATCAACTCACGTAGCCTATCTACATTAGGAACACAAATCTGACCCTGCATCCTAACCAACCCATCATCCCCAATAGCAACATCATTAGCATCACCATGTTGAACCATGTCCTTAAGGACAAGAAAATGTGATCATTATATTGGCGCTCTCTGATGCGATCAAATAAGGAAAACCGAGAAACCGCACAAGCCAGAACCCAACTAGGCTTTGAAACATCTAATCTCATGAACTGGTTGGCCAAGGACTGAACATCACAACTGGTCGGGGAAACACTCTCGAAGGGGACCATGATGTGGTATCACAACCTAGCTCCTAACTCCACAGATTCATTCGCCATGCTAAGTAGACTCCTTCATAAAGGCACACACCGGTGCCATCAAAGTAGCAACAAGGAAATCCAACGTGTTCAAGATCAAGTAGAGGGAGAACAAAATGCTACAAAATTTGTATCTCGCTTCCAAACATAACGAAAGGAACTACCACCAATTTCTGACGACTGGGTGGTGAAGTCCTTCACTCAAGGTCTGAATGAACGAAGCTCGATGGCTTCAAAGCAGCTGAAAGAGAATCTTGTTGAATATCTCGTCGTGACCTGGTCAGACGTCCACAACCGATACCAGTCAAAAATCAGGGTCGAAGATGACCAGTTGGGAGCCCCCTCGGGCTCAGTATACCAAGCAGGCTTCTGGCAAAGGAGCCAAAACCAAACAAAGAAAGGTATTATCCATAAACCGAAGACAGGAGGAATGCCCCGAGGTGCAACCCACCTCACAATGATCGAAGGATAGACAAAGGACAGGATCCTTGGGGACTCATCAACAAAGCCAGATTCGATAGGAATGCAGGGCCAATGGGGGCACCTCACTTATCGGAAATCGTGTTCGCCTTCAGTAAAATCAAAGACGCCAGGTGGCCTAGGCCTGTACAATCAGATCCTTCACAAAGGAACCATAACTTAGTGTGCAAGTTCCACAACACACACGGCCATAGGGCCGAGGATTTCCACCAACTCCGAGAAGAGGTAGCTCGACTACTTAACAAAGGTCACCTCCGAGAATTCCTCAGCGACCGAGCCAAAAATTAGTTCCTAGAAAGAGAGGCGTCCAAGAAGAACGAAAGAAATGAGCCACAACATGTCATCCACATGATCTTGGGAGGCGTCGATGCCCTGTAGGAACCTGTGATAAGAAGGACAAAAATATCCATCACCAGAGAAAAGCGAACCCGAGGGTATATACCCGAGGATGCCCTCACATTCAGAAAAAAGGACATCGAGACCTTGTCTCAACCTCACAATGACGCACTGGTAATCTCTTTCCTTGTAAATTCTTTACAAATAAAGCATGTACTCGTGGACCCAAGTAGCTCAGCCAATATTATCAAGTCAAGGGTGATAGAGCAGCTCGGACTGCTAGACCAAATCGTGCCCGCCACTTGAGTCCTCAACGGATTCAACATGGCAAGTGAAACAACGAAAGGAGAAATCACCCTCCCAACCACTATGGCCGGCACAACCCAAAATGCAAATTCCATGTCATCGAAGAAGATATGAGATACAACGCCTTGTTCAGACGGCCGTGGATAAACTGCATGAGAGCAGTACCGTCCACTTTCCACCAAATGATGAAATTCCCGTCAAAGTATGGGATTAAAACCATCTACAGGGAACAGCATGCGGCAAGGGAAATGTTCGCGGTGCATGATGTGGCACCGAAACCAATACCTTCACCTGTAAAAGAGCTGAAGGGTAATCAAACTACACCTTCGATTAAGCCCGCTTAAACAAAGTAAAGGACTATACCGCGTCCTCATCTCGAGTAACTAGGACATTTCGGTCCTCGAAACATCGTCGGCACATCCCACACTAAGGTATAACCATCTCCCTTTTCATTTCATATTTCATACTAACCCTTATACAGGCGCCCGATCAAAGTAGTCAAAGAGCTAACCCAGCTCGAAGACCTTAAGGTTTTAAAGCATCCATTGCACTCTTTTCCTTCAACTGAGTTTTTATCCCGAAAAGGGTTTTACCGGCAAGGTTTTTAACGAGGAAACATCGGCATGCTACCTAAGGAAGACTCAACAAGTATTCGAAACTTCTTTTGCAATCAACCTCGAACACTAGGGTGTCATCCCCCCCGGAAGGCCATCCGCTCGAAAAAGCCAAGAAACGCCAAATGGTGTCCCAATAGGAAAATGATGTATCGGGCCAAACAGTCGAACAAACCGTGTCCATATATTCGGCCCCCGATGGCGAAAACATGTACACTTGTACCAAATAATTGAAGAATATCTTTTATCAAAGCATCTCACGCTCCATAAGAAGCTCGGCACCTCCGCAAAAGCGACTTCTCCGCCGAAAACATCCCGAACACTCGGGGACTAGCGTCAACAACTCAATACCTGATCGACCTCTGGGTCGAGACTCCAAGCCCATAAGCCCTCAATAAGGCTATATGAAAATCACGAAATATCTCCAAGGCCGAAAGTGCCTCGAATACTCGAGGACTGGCATCAAAATCCCAAAAAATGCATGACCTCAGGGTCGGGATCTCCGAAATTGTAAGCCCTCAATGAGGCAATACAAAATTTACAAGTAATGGATTCCGAGCCAATGTAACCTCGATGACTCGGGGACTGTCACCAATCGCCACATTGAAAAACCCGAGGTTGTAAGACCCCGAGCGGGTAGACTCGGTCTTATAAGACCTACATAAGGCAGCAACTATGTTTATAAGAGCTTAAGCAAGGCATGAACTACACTTGTACCAAGTGACAATATCTGTAAGACCTCAAGCAAGGAATGAACAATATTTGTACCAAGTATCCAAAACTGTAAGACCTCAAAGGCATGCAAAACTTGTAAGACCTTACTAAGGGTATAAACACGATCTAAAAGTTTCGGCTATATATCGAACTTATAAGACCCCTAAAAAGGCATACCCTTGATATAGATGTCGAAACTATCTCACTTGGGACTCAAAGGTGATAACGAGGGATTTTAACGTGTTTCATGCTCCTTCTTGCTTATGCTTTGATTATAAATTGTTACAAAATAGTCCCAAAAGGCTCATAAGTTGTGCTTGATTGCATGTTTGATCGACAAAGTGACGAAATGTCAAAGATCGACTCAAAAGGAGTGAAACATGCTCAAGTATCAAAGACAAGGCAATCTAAGAGCAAAAAGGCCTAGTGCAGCCGCATTTGACTTTGTGCAGTCCGCACTAGGTGGTTGAGAGAGTTGGCAAAAATGGGTTTCAGGTAATGCGGCCGCAGTACACATTTTGCGGTCCGCAGTGAAGGTTCCATGGTTGAGTTATCATTATGTGCGGTCCGCGGAAGAGAGATTCATAGAGGTAAAATTTGCCATGGTTTAAGCTGTGCGATTCGCAGTCATACTTGTGCGGACCGCATTAGAGATCTCCGCGGTCGCGGTCCATTCTACGCGGTCCGCAGAGCCCAAGTTCAGAGAGCCCAAAATTGAAGTCAAGAGCCCATCTCGGCCACGGTCCATTTTATGCGGCCCGCGCTGACCCCGCATGGGTATTTTTGTCCAGTTTTTCCAGTCTAGTATTAATAGAACATTTTGTCATTTTTAGGTGATCAGCTATTTCCTGAACAGAACTGCGCTCGTGAGAAGACCATTTGTAGCCATTTTGGACATTTTTACTTAGTTTTTATCATTGAATCTTTGTATTTACTTTAGCTTTTAATTAATATGTCTTGTTCTTCATCTATTTCTCTATTTTCTCCTTCAAGCATGAGTAGCTAAACCAATTAGCTAGGGTTGTGGCTCAACCCTAGTATGGGTAATTGATGGGTGTTGCCATCTATTGTTAGATTGATTATGAGTGTTTGCTATTTGGGTCAATTTTATGGTTTAATCTATGAATTGGTGGTTGCAAACACTGATTTGTGCTAAGTTGACTTGGCTCTTCTTGAGAAAGAGAGCCTAAGTCTCCAAAATTGACCCAACAAGGAATTGAGATGGACTCAATAGAATTGATAGTCCCAGTTAAAGGGTTAAACCTTGAGAGAGTAATTACCCAACTTGAACTCTAGTTGCTTGAGCTAATTTGCCTACCCATTTGGTCTCGAGAGAGTCAATTGGGAAAAATCACTCTCTCTACCGAGAGGTGTGAGAGTGGGTAAAATTGTGCAACGGTTATAGCATATTTCCCCAATCATGTCAATCGAACCTTAGAAGCATTTACCCGTCAATTATCCACCTAGGTGAAAGTCACTACCCTAGTGCCTTTCTACCCATTAAATTCAACTCTAACAATTTTCTTATTAGCATAATTTAGTTCTAATTAGTAATTGATAATATTAGTTTGTTAAAGAAAATTCAAAAGATGTTTGGAAGTGACATTTGGAACAATTACACAACTCTAGTCTAGATAGATACTCGACTCCATTCCTAGCTCCCTGTGGAAATCGATCCCGACCCTCATATCGGATAAAAGCTATTGTGACCCTCTTTTCCTACTTTTTAGTAGTATAGAGTTGGAAGCGATCAAAAGGCTCTGTCCGAACACAAATGACTCTGGTCACAAGGTTGTACCAGCCAAACTAATGCAACTCGGGGATGCCCGACCGTCGCTACAAAATCAGAGGCCTTCAATTACTTCGAATCTACTTCGAAAAGAACCGGTTAAACAGGCTACCCTCGATACAGGAAAAAGAGCTTCGACCATGTGAGCTCCTAAACATCGGCTTCGAGATACTCAGCCTCCGAGCCAAAACCTCCCGAGGTGTTCGATCATCGTCGTATAATGACTCACAATCGAGGGTTTTTATTAAGCCATCAAAGAGTCAGGCAAAAATTATTTCAAAAATCCTTATCGAGGGAAAAACAAAGCCCACATAAAAGGTCGATTCGACCTAAAGCGTAAGAGCCATTATCGCCAGCCTAATGAGCCCCAGGGCCATATGCATAAAAGGTCGCACCGGCCCAAGGCATGAGAACCATTGTCGCCAGCCCACAAAAATACAAAACTTGAGGGTTGAATGAGCTCGAGTCGTAACCCGATTCGGAGACTGAACCCAAAATAGTTTACTAAATATGCCTAAGAGCAAGGCGTAAGAGCCACTATCGCCAGCCCACACTAAAAGGTCGCATTGGCCCAAGGCGTAAGAGCCAATTTCGCCAGCCCACACTGAAAGGCCTCATCGACCCAAGGCATAAGAGCCATTGTCGCCAGCCCACATAAAAGGTCGCATCGACCAAAAGCGTAAGAGCCATTGTCGACAACCAGAAATCTAAAAACTTGAGGGTCAAATGCACTCGAGTCGTAACCCGATTTGGAGACTTGACCCAAAATAGTTAACCAATTATGCCTAAGGGCAAAAGCATAAGAGCCATTTTGCCAGCCCACATACACTAAAAGGTCGCATAGACCAAAAGCATAAGAGCCACTGTCGCCAGCCTAAATTTCGGTCACTCGAAGGTCAAATAAGCTCGAGTCGATGCCCGACTCGGGGACTGAGCCCGAAATGGTTGGCCTAAATACGCCTCAGAGAAAAAGTGTGTAAGAGCCTACGAGCCAGTCTAATGAGCCCCGGGGCCACATCACGACTCTAAGGATTCCTACCAACGCAAAAACCAGTTCGCCTGGCCAAAGTCAAGAAAAAAAAAATACGAAAGAAATAAAGCCGCAAGGTTTTTCTTTCATACACATATGCAAAAAACAAAATCTCTATCTACAAACAAGCTTTGAAAATGCTACATATAGATGGCAAAGTATGTACCCCCTCCCCCCAGGGGCTACGGCCTGCCGGCCTCATCTTCACTTTCTTCAGCATCTGGCAAAAGCAACCGAGCATCACGCTCATCCGCCCTCGCTCGAGCCAACTCTTCCGAGAGGGCGAGGCCCCTAGCACGGATTTCCTCGAGGTTTTTTCTTCGAGATTTGCAGCAAGCGTATTCTTCAACCCTCTTTTTGCGATTGAGGACCCTTCTCGGCTCAGCTTGAGCATCGGCAGCATTCTTTGAATAGATTGTCATCTCTTAGTCAGCCTTAGTTCGGTTCATTGCAGCTTCAGCCTAGGCTTCAACGATTTCAGCCCTAACCTTCGAAAGCTTAGACTCGAGCTTCGTGATCATTTCTGTCTGAACTAAAGCATTGTCGCGAGCTAAGCAAAGTTGAGCCTCAAAAGCAGGAAAATTAGCTAGAGCATCCTTCCCTCTAAAGCCTGAGCCTCCTCCCGAGCTTCCAGCTCATCATGCTCATGCCTGGCCCGGCCAACTTCATCTCGATGGCGTCTTAGGGCCTCCGTCTTTTTCTGCAACTAAATAAACTAAGTGTTAGCCTCCGGAACTAGAAGGCAAAACGCATGCTCACCCAGGACAAGAAATTACCTGCTCCTTCAGGTGGTTCTCGTAATTTAAGCTCCGGCCCACCTCATACTGCAAGTATACCAAATCGACTTCATTTTCATCACAAAGGAGCCTAAGGGATCTCTCCTTATCCAAAGCTTTCCGCAGCCTAGCTTCACAATAAAGCAGCCCGGACTTAAGCTTGTCGAATGCCTACAAAAGAAAACCCAATAAGGAAGGGAAGGCGTGAAGCTCGAAAGACCTGTGCCGAAACTCACCACAAAGTGAAGTCGCTAGGCTTCCTCGAAGGCCGAGCATGCATTCGTCAACCTAGTTTCCATAGCTCTGAAAGGGTCGACTCCGGTCGAGGCACGTTCATTCGGTGTATACGGCCCCGGGTTTCTAGTATCCCTCAAAGTACTGTCGACGGAAAAAGAGGGCAATAGAAATAGGGAAACCATCTTCCCAAACCAGGAACTACGGACGCAGAAGTCTCGGACGATGTTTCTGCTCCGAAGCCCCGATCCTGTTTTGCCTTACTTTGAACACCATCGCCCTGTAAGAGCATCTCTCGTTTATTGCTGTCATCCTTTAGTCCGAAAGCTTTCAACCCTTCCCCATCTCTAGAGGAGTGCAGCCTTTCCTCAAAAGGCTCTCCGATGCCTACAACATCAAGATTAATAAGCATAAAAGGAAAATGCCTCTCCAAATGAAGGAAGGGAGGGGAAAGCATAACACAACACTCACCATGGTGTTTTGCTTCCCATCTACCCCGGGACAAAGCTCTCCACTTGTGCTCGTCACAAGTTGAGTGGGTCGCCAACTTTTGGAACCAATCCGGCAAATCAGGAACGTCGCCCGGCGCCCATAAAATCGCTGCAGTAAAAAAAAAGAAGGCATGATTACGAAGTTGGCTTTCTCCATGGACAAAACAGAGAAGGTAGAAAATGCTCCACTTACGTGTATAGTTCCACTCCTCAAGGAATGGCGTAAGCTCTACTAGGATGATATTAGTAGTCCGCACTCGGACGAAGCAACTCATCCACTCCCAGTCTCTATCTTCCTCATCATCAACAATGAAGGGCGTGGTCGATCGACATCGCAAGGTTAGCAGACCTCGATGGTGAAATGGCAGGTATAGCCTGACTAGATGACTGAGCATAAATTCAAGCCACGCTTTCTCCGTGAAAAATCTCATCATCGACATTGTTCGCCAAAATGATGGGTGGATCTGTGCCAACGTAGCCTGATACTCTAAGCATAAGTCTAGCACATGGGCCCATTGTGAAAGGATACGTGTACACATTCAAGAATCTATCGGCATGATCCGTGATGCCTTCATCCGGGGAAAATCTCTGTACCACTACTTTCTCCCCCATCCACAGTCTTTTCTCACTAACTCAAGGTGCTCCTCTCCTATCGAGGAAGTAATCTTCAAGGTAAACTCTCATTGATGCTGAGTGTCGGGGGCAAAACTCTCCCCTCTCTGCCGGACAGACCCCGATGTAGCAGTCATGGCTATGGTGAGATTAGAGAACTGAAGCAGGAACCTGTGTAAATACTTTAGCGTTAAGGTATTGTAGGTCTCAATGTCAAAACAGAAGTATAACTATCTAAAATAGTGGGATCTCCAAAGGAGCGGAAGCGACCCTATATATGAAAAACAATGGCAGCGACCCGCCTGCCTAAAAGGCCAACGACATCATCGCTAGCCCTGAGGTGGTACCCGACCTCGAGGATCTCCATCAAACAAAAGTTAGGCTTTAAAAGGCCAATGGCATCATCGCCAATCCTGAGGTGGTACCCAACCTATAGGATCTCCATCAAATAGAAGTTAGGATTTAAGAAGCCAACGATATTATGCTAGCCCCGAGGTGGTACCCAACCTCGAGGATCTCCATCTAAAAGAAGTTAGGCCCCAGGGAGCAATTGGCATCATCACAAATCCGAGATGGTACCTGATCTCGAGGACCTCCTTCGAAAAATAAGTTAGGCTCCAGGAAGCCTTTAACAACATTGCAAGACGATACCCAGTTTTGAAGGCGCCTCTTAAGAAGAAGAATAAGCACTTCAAGCTCCGTCCATAAGGTTTTGACCTCAGGATATCATCTAAAACCGGGCAGTCCCTCATCTGGGACCTATCTACAATGCCTTAAGGTTACATACATTAAGTTCAAGACAAATTTCCAAATGCCTCGAGTCAACCCTCACTCGGGGACTGCTCTCGAAGGTCTAAAGGCTAAGTCTCAATTTAGGGGTTCGAAGCCCTACTTCTATTCGACTCAAAGTAAGGATCCCGACAACCCGAGTTTATCGGGTCAATCTAGGTTTGGCCCGAGGAACGACAAAGGATTCCACGGGAAGCCATTTTTATCAACCAAAAGTCAGAAAGAATACTCGCTTCTGGGTTTGATATAGGCACTAACCGACATAGTCGTGCATTCAGAATCTCCATAAACATAAATGAAAGGGAGTATAGCAAGCATCGAAGATGAAATTGAAGAAACGTCTTTGTATTCATAAACATTCAATTATAAAGCCCACGAGGGGTCCTTACACATGATTACAAAAGCCCATGAGGGGTTCTTACACAAAAACAAATAAGCGAAAGGGTACACATGTAGTAAAAACCTAGAACCTAGTCTATTCTCAAAGGTTCATCTCTAGTAGCAACATCTCCGACTGCCACCTCCTCTAGGTTCCCATCTCGATCCCACGGAATAATATCTCCGAGGAAGAAGATGAAGAAGAGGAAAGGGGGAAGACAAAGAAGAGGAAGGGGATGCAGAAGAGGCAGAAAAAAGAGACATAGCCCGCCAAAGCCAAAGGTTGAAGATTCGGCGGGCATCAACCCTACTTGCATGGCCGCTCTAAGTCCACATTCTGGGACATCGTGTCGTGCAAGTTCAGAGGCCGGTTGTGCCATTTTATCCCTTGGGAAAAAACTCGAGGGATGAAGTGCCACACCAGGCCGGGGTAAGAGAGTGAGCAGTAGTGTATAGTCCGAATACTCTCCTGAGCAGCAGTGTAGAGTCCAAATGTCCTTCTAAATCAGAAGAAGTCGGCCCCCCTATATCATTACCTCGATCCAATAACGACAGTAGTACAGTCATAACAATAATAACAACAACAGCGACAAGACAGTATAATCTCGTTTGACAAGGGGAAGCTCAGGCAGGAGGCCATCACGCAGCCGATGAAAATGCCACCATGCAACCTTAAGGCTATGAACCCCAAACATGGTGGTTAACAATGGAGGAAAATAGTGAGGAGAGAAGGATGGATAAATGTTAAAAGGCACTTGGGTAAGAAGATAGCATCAGAAAGCCCCAATTTATAGGGGAGATAGTATGGCCAGAAATGCCATCAATACCTTTGAAAGACGGATCGGCAGGTGCAATCAATGTGTTATTGAAAATCGAATCAATGGCGGTACTGTCACTTTGGAGAATGGGAATTGACAGTGCATTGAATGACGCCGCAAAAACAAGTCCAGAAGACATCTCGGCTATCGCAAAGGCTTACGTCACAAGTTGACGTCATCAGTATGACACCATCATAGGAAGCCCGAAGAATAGCATGTCAAGGTCGTTTCTTATTGCTCATCTCCAAGAAACGCGGGTACTATCTGTATACAGCAAAATCGGAGAGTCCCATTTCTCGTCATTAAGGCATTTCAGAAGATTATCTCGAAGCCTTGAGGCTACTAGGCTGTGGCCGAGTTTCCTCCCTCGAGGTTCATCGAGGCCCTACCTAGGGATAATGTTAGTCACAACGACAACAGATATGGGGAGTTCCCAAGGAGTGCAACCAGGGCCGATAAAATTTGTCAGGCTAGTCTGAACCTGCACCATGACATTAGCTAGCTGTCCCATCCCTACTTCTTTGTCATTAATGTATTTTGTACTATCTTGGGATTCCCCTCCTATATAAAGGGGGTCTTTGACACTTTGTTTTCCCATGTTGCTTCAGTTACTCCACACGAAATATCCAAGAACTTTCTATTTGCTCTCTAACATATTCTCCTGATATTATTGCTTTCATTTATTATCTTTATATTTGTTCATCATTTATTGCTTATCATTGGCCATAAAGAGCCTCCGTTAATTTTATTATAATTGTTAGCCACATTTTGACTGCCTTAGATAGCTCTTAGTCGAGCTCCGAAATCGACCTCGAGGCCCCGAATCGACAAGTTCGAGGCCCCGATAACTGACCTAACGGTTCGGTAGTGACTCTTGTTGGTATTTCTTCATTGTTGCACTTGTCTTTGGTTGTTGTTTCCTTAGCATATTATTATTTGTTTTTCTCTGTGTTGCACTAATTGCTTTAGTTCCGTGTAGCTAACCCTGATATTCTATTTGTTGTTTCAATTTCATTACTGTCATTATTACACTTCCTTACACTTGTTCAGTTTTCTTATTTATTCCAGTAGGGCCTTGACCTGACCTCATCACTACTCTACCGATGTTAGGCTTGGCACTTACTGGGTACCGTTGTGGTGTACTTATGTTACGCTTCTACACATATTTTTGTGCAGATCCATGTATTTCCTACTAGTCCAGGCATCAGTGAGTTGAGTTGGTATGCGAAGACTTAAAGGTACACCTGCCAGCGTCTGCAAGCCTCGGACCCTCTATCTACTTTTATATTTTCCTTCTTTTACTCGTACAATTGTATAGGGATGAAAATGATACTGTTGTAGAGCTTGTGACACGATATCACCAGTTTTGGGGAAATTATATATGTTGAGTAGCAGAGTTTATTTTATATAGTTGTTGAGTATTTAAGAGCTTATCTGATATTTCAGTTATTTCTGCATGTTTGTTATAGGTACCTAGTCTTAGAGACTAGGTTCCATCATGACATCCTATGGAGGGAAATTGGGGTCGTGACAAAAATACACTATTAATAAAAGGGTAAACAAAAAAGATACTAACAATGAATAAGCTTTTACCTATCAAACTATGAAATTTGCCAATTTATCATCTCATCATAATTTGATTATTCATGCATTGGCGATATGTTTTGTTTTGACTACTAATCTTGTAGATATTGAAAGTGCAAGAGGGGAGTGAATTTTTATTTTTAAACTTAATAGCTAATAGTTGACTAGTTTTACGATTAGTCGATTGGATGTAAGAACTTGATACTAGAAAAGACAGAAATAAAGATGCAGAATTTAAATGCAGGAATTAAAGACATCAGAGTTTTTATACTGGTTCGGATTCAATGTGAATCCTAGTGCAGTCCTCTTGGGTTGCAAGGGAGTTCTTTTTTTTGAATGAATTTCTTCAAGAGTACAGAGAATGGTGTGATCTACACCGATTGCTTAGAGCCTACTTCACTCATTTCTTTTTGATACAATGCCTCACTAGTGTTGTTCTCTCTTTCTTCTCTAACTTGTTACATAGCAGATCTAGTAGAACTACAATGTTTGTTTGTAGTAAAATAAAGAGAGGGTATTTGGTTCGATCAAAGTATATATGTCTAAGGCTTGATGTTGAGTATAAATACTTTGGTGAAGGCCGTTTGCTGAAGATCTTTAACAACCCAAGAGATTTGATCCTTGGAAAGAGATTGATTCTTTCCAAGAATAAGGTTATTTGTCGTTGCTCTTCCTTGATGAGAGGGCATTGATAGCTTTCCTTCTACAGATATTGATGATGAAATTTTACTCCTTGATTGTTAATCCTTTCGAAAATGGCAGCTTGATTAATCATCTTGCAAGATCTTTGATACTTCTTTTCCTCTTCAATCATCCGGATTGAATGCGCTGGACTTGATTGATTCCTTAAGTTTAGGCTTGATTAATTCTTTCCATCGTAGTTGTCCATTGATTTCGTGATTTTTTCTGGCCTCGGATTGCTTTCCTTAAGTTTCCTGATTGATTGCTTCCATCTCGTAGTAACTCCTTGATTCCTTGATCTTCTCTAATTGATTCCTTCAATCTTTGAATTGCTATCCATGATTTCCTGCACAGATATATTTTTGCATCATTAAAACTAGATCTAACAATCTCCCCTTTTTGATGAAAATAATATATATGTATAAACAACAGTTGACTTCCGTATGTTTTACTCCCCCTCAATGTATGCAGTTGACTAGTTCATGGTACTCCCCTTCAGTTCATGTAGTTAACTGGTCCATGGTTATAGATGTTGCAGTCGACTCCTGCCGTAGAGGATGCTAGCGTACATTTACCCTTTAGTCGACTAACTCCCGTGCTCTATATACTTGTGCATACCTGTACAGATACATATACTCTTCTCCCCCTTTTTGGCATCAACAAAGAGGGAATAGACAGAACAAACCACGAACTAAAACATTATGCAGAAACAGAACTATATAGCATTATGCAGCAAAGTTATAGTCCAAAAAGCAACCAAAACAAAACAAGAAACAGAAATTGTCCAATGACTAAGTTAACAGTCCAAAAATAGCACAATAAAAAAATTGTCTTAAGCAACCATATTAACGACGCAGAAAGTAGGTAAGAGTATTGTAGATGGCCTCCTTCAGTTGGTCAAAGCTAGCATTGGCTGAGATGCTCATTCCATCAAACCTGTCATGAATCTCCCTGAAAGCCTTGACAACGTTCTCCCTTACTCTGAGGATGGCAACTCTTATCTTGGACACATCAGACCCTGTTTCTTTGGAGATAACATGAATGTCACAAATAGTTGACTTAGTGGCTGTGAGGATTTTTAATTTCAGAGAGTTGAATGTCAATGGCACGAAGTTTCTCGCCAAGATCAGGATCACCAAGACTGGGATGAGAGGCAGAAGGTTTAGGTTTTGGATCTACTGGATCATACTTTACATCGCCTTCGTGCTTTTTTACCCAGGAGCCATTCACACTCACATATCCCATACTTTCAAAGGCTCTAGAATTGTAAGATTTTGAAAGAGTGATAAAGGGATAAGCGGATAGAGAAATTTGGTGGGCTTCCAGGATGTGAGTGATGGTCATACCATAGGGTAGACTGGTGGGATCTTCAGCACTTTCAATAATGAAGTTAATGACCCAGGAGGATAACTTGACTTTGAGTTTGGTCACAAGACAGTATACCAAGAAGGTATCTCTTTGAGAGAAGGTGGAGAAGGAACCAGTGCGGGGAAGCAGAGTAGTTGCTACAATATGAGTCAGGACTCGAGTTTCGAAGCTAACATCACTGGGGCCTAACTGGTTAGGAAGGGATTCAGAGGAACACTCAGCAATACACCGTTTAGCTTGATCAAGGGAAATTTCAAAATCATCGGGCCAGGTATTTTTGAAAAGCATGGGAAAACTAGAACATTTACACTGAAAGAGTGAATCAAACATGGCACAATCAAGAATAATGCACTTACCTAACACTAAGGATTCCAACTTATCAGGTTTACTAGAGCGAAGATTAGCATAAAACATCTTTACCAGGGGTTCATAGACCTTAGGCGGAGGAATAGAGAGGAATTTAGACCACCCTTGATGAACAAAAAGATTTTTTACCTTAGAATTTAGGGCTTCCATGTCGTCAAGGTCGACTACCCTTCCATAAGCAATGGGCTTGTCTTTCAAGGTAATGAAGAGATCCCTGTTTGGAGAATCCAGAAATTCAGGTCAGATTCTATAGAGCCAGAAAGATCTATCTTGAATTTCTTTGGAGTAGAGTAAACAGGGGGGTCTTCCATAGGTCGTTTTCCTAGGGCTTTTTCTCCTAAGATTTGAGAATGATCAGACAAATCGCCTTGTGAAGAAGTGAAACCCTCAGACTGGTCGGACCCTAGGTCTACTTGTTCTGGGGGCATAGAAGGGGGTTTTGCTTTAGAGCGGGTACTTTTTTTGGTGGAGGCGGATGGGTTCTTGGGGTGTTTGGCCATTGAAGGATAATGGTTTGAGCAGATCTTTAGAGAGGAGTTTTCTAGATGATAGGGATGAAAGTGATTGAAATGAGATCTCTACCTTAAGAAGAGAACCTTCTGACGGTTGAGTACAGAAAAGGAAAAGGTGTCAGTTGAATAGACGTGATGACTGGCTTTCCAACTTTGAACGACGGAACTAATGTGAAAGAAAAGGAAAAGAGAGGAAAAACAGAGGCGTAATTAATGCAAGAGTAAAAGACAATTATTACACCTACAAAAGTAACTGAATTACACATAGTCCTACAGGTTATTATTCACGCAAGTAATGCCAAGTAATTTTCTCAAAGCACAAAACATATACTCTAATAAAGGCTTAGTAAAAATATCTGCTAATTGATCAGTTGTTCCAATAAAAGATATTTCTGTGTCTCCCTTAAGAACATGATCTCTAATAAAATGATGCTTGATATCTATATGCTTTGCTCTATAATGATGCACACGAGAAAGACATATAGCACTAGAATTATCATAGAAGATTAGAATAGTCTTAAAAAATAGTTCATAGTCACCAAGTTGATGATACATCCACAGTAGTTGTGCACAACATTGTCCAATAGCAATGTATTCAACTTCAGTCGTGGATAGTGCAACTGATCCTTGTTTTTTATTATTCCAAGATATCAAAGCTTTGCCAAGCAATTGACATGTCCCACTTGTGCTTTTTCCGTCTTCCTTATCACCTACAAGATCAGCATCTGAAAAACCTTCTAATTAAAAATTGTTAAAGAGAGGATACCATAACCCATGAGAGACAGTTCCAATGAGATATCGAATGATTCTTTTTACTGCAGTCAGGTGAGACTCCTTAGGAGCTGATTGAAACCTGGCACATTTACAAACGCTGAACATAATATCTGGTCGACTAGCAATCAAATAAAGAAGAGAGCCAATCATTCCATGATACTTAGTTTCATCAACAGATTTTCCTTGTTCATCTTTGTCGAGACTTGTTGAAGGACTCATTGGTGTGCCAATAGCTTTGGCACTACTCATGCTGAATTTTTGGATCAGCTCCTTTGTGTATTTAGTCTGACATATGAATGTTCCTTCTTCAGATTGTTGAATTTGAAGTCTAAGAAAGAACGTCAGTTCTCCCATCATACTCATTTCGAACTCACTTTGCATAAGATTTGAAAATTTCTTGCACATAAGAGGATTAGTACTACCAAATATAATATCATCAACATAAATTTGAATAATGAGATTACCTTCTGATGATATTTTAACAAACAGAGTAGTATCTACTTTACCTCTTGTAAATCCATGATCAATAAGAAAAGAGCTTAATCTTTTGTACTAGGCTCTTGGAGCTTACTTCAGCATGTACAATGCTTTAGTTAGTTTATACACATGATATGGAAACTCTAAGTCTATAAACCGGGGGGGTTGCTTCACATATACTTCCTCTTCAATGAAACTATTTAAGAAGGCACTTTTAACATCCATCTGAAATAACTTGAATCCTTTAAAAGATGCATATGCCAACAAAATGCGTATAGATTCCAGTCGAGCTACTGGGGCAAAGGTTTCGTCATAGTCAACTCCTTCTTGTTGTGAATATCCTTGAGAAACTAATCTAGCTTTGTTTCTTACAACTTTTCCATCCTCATTGAGCTTATTTCTTAAGACCCACTTTGTCCCTATCACAGGAACGTTTTCAGGTTTGGGTATCAGTTTCCATACTTGATTTTTGTCGAATTGATCTAACTCATCTTGCATTGCTTGCATCCAAATTGAGTCTTTAAGAGCTTCCTCTATTTTCTTTGGCTCAATCTGAGAGATTAGAGCTATGTTTTCTTTCTTCTTGGGAGCTCCCCTGGTTTTCATTCCTTCATTTGGATCTCCTATGATGAATTTTTGAGGATACTCAGGTTTACTTCTCCATTCGTTTGGGCGAGCTGTATGAGTAGTTGCCTCCTTCGGTGGTTTTGGTGGATTGTTGATGGTTTCATTAGTTGACTCTAACACAGCATAAGATCCATCAATCAACTTTTGTGATTTTCTTGTCTCCTGATTTTCTTGAATTTGACTTTCATCACCTGCAATAATATCTTTCTCGACCGAGAAGTTATTTTCATCAAATATAATATGCATAGATTCTTCCACACATATCGTGCGTTTGTTGTATACTCTAAAAGATCTATTATTTAATGAGTAACCCAAAAAAATACCTTCATCACTTCTTGGATCAAATTTTTCAAGATTGTCCTTACCATTATTGTGAATGAAATACTTACTTGGGATGAAAGTAGCTAATATTAGGACGTTTACCTTTCCACAGTTCATAAGGGGTTTTCTTCAGAATTGGCCTTATGAGGCAACGGTTGAGAATGTAACATGCAGTACTTACTCCTTCTGCCCAGAAATGATTTGGTAGAGAATGATCTAGTAGCATCGTTCTTGCCATATCTTGTAGTGTTCTATTTTTCCGTTCCATAATATCATTCTGTTGAGGTGATCTTGGTGCAGATAAATTATGAGTATATCCTTGATCATTACAAAAGTCTTTGAATGTTCTGCTTTCAAATTCTCCTCCATGATCACTTTGTATTGTTGTAATCAAATACCCTTTTTCTCCTTCAACCTTCTTACAGAAAACCTCAAAATTTCTTAATGCTTCATCCTTATGATATAAGAAAATCACCCAAGTAAAACGCGAATAATCATCAATAATAACAAAAGCATATCTTTTTTCTCCTATGCTAGCAGTTCTAGTAGGTCCAAATAAATCCATATGAAGCAATTGCAAGGGTTTAGAAGTGGATACAATATCCTTGTTTTTGAAAGAGTTTCTAGTTTGTTTTCCAATTTGACAAGCATTACATATATGATTTCTAGAGAAATTCAATTTTGGTAAACCAATAACTAAATCATGATTGGAAAGTTTTTCAATCAGATGCATGCTTGCATGACAAAGTTTCCTATGCCACAACTAGGGATCATTAGATATTGAAATTAAACAGATATGACCGTCAATATTTTCAAAACCATCAAGAATGTAAACATTTCATACCTTTTACCTGGAAGGACTATTTTACATGTCTCATCTTCAATGGCATAACATGTTTTCTTAAACTTTACCTCATATACTGAATCGCATAGCTGGCTTATGCTTAGAAGGTTGTAGTTAAGCCCATCGACTAGATAAACCTCAGTGATATCACAGTTGTTATTGAAGGGTATCGTTCCGGTACCAATTATTTTTCCTTTTGAATCATCGTCAAACTTAACGCTTCCTCCATTTATTTTTGTAACTTCTTTGAATAGGTTTTTATCACCGGTCATGTGGCTGGAACACGCACTGTCTAAGTACCATTTTCCTTTGCGATTTCTTCTTGGTTTGTTTTCTTGAAGTGCGTCTTTTCGAAGGCTATAAGTTCTCCTCGAAGTTCATCATAAGATAATTTATTTAGATCCTGTGATTCAAGTGTGACTACTTTAGTTTGCCAAGTGGTTGGTAAACTTCTAAGAACCTTTCTAACTTGATCACCGCTTGAATATGGTTTGCCGAAAGCTTTTAAGTCGCTAATGATTTTATTGAATCTGGCAAACATTTCCTCAATGGATTCTCCTTCTTTCATCTGGAAGAGTTCATAATCGTGAACCAACATGTTGATATGTGTTTCCTTCACTTTGTTGGTTCCTTCGTATGTAACTTCAAGCTTATCCCACATTTCTTTGGTTGTATTACAGCTAGAGATTTTCTCATATTCTTCACCACTTATAGCATTGTAGAGCAAATTTCTTGCTTTGTTGTTGACTTGCACAACTGTCATTTGCTCATTTGTATATGAATCTATATCTTCAGGATCAGCAAGAGGTTGAGCAGCAGCCGGCAGAGGATAATTTCCCTTTTTGATGACTCTTCACACTTTAACATCATATGCCTTAGCATATATCTCCATACGTACTTTCTAGTGGGAGAAATATTGTCCATTGAAGTATGGTGGCCTTACTTGGGAAGTACCTTCTTGAAAAAGTGCTCCTATGATAACTTCATTAATCTTTAATCAGAAGCTGTTAAGCAAAAAGAAAAGTGTGAGCCTTGCTCTGATACAAATTGAAAGTACAAGAAGGGGGTGAATTATTTATTTTTAAATTTAATAGTTAACAGTTGACTAGTTTTACGATTAGTCGACTGGATATAAGAACTTGATACTAGAAAAGACAAAAATAAAGATGCAAAATTTAAATGCAGGAATTAAAGACACCAGAGTTTTTATACTAGTTTGGATTCAATGTGAATACTAATCCAGTCTCCTTGGGTTGCAAGGGAGTTATTTTTCGTGAATAAGTTTCTTCAACAGTACAGAGAATGGTGTGATCTACACCGATCGCTTAGAGCCTACTTCACTCGTTTCTTTTTGATACAATGCCTCACCAGTGTTGTTCTCTCTTTCTTCTCTAACTTGTTACACAGCAGATCTAGTAGAACTACAATATTTTTTGTAGTAAAATAAAGAGAGGGTATTTGGTTCGATCAAAGTATATATGTCTAAGGCTTGATACTGAGTATAAATACTTTGGTGAAGGCCGTTTGCTGAAGATCTTTGACAACCCAAGAGATTTGATCCTTAGAAAGAGATTGATTCTTTCCAAGAATAAGGTTATTTGTCGTTGCTCTTCCTTGATGAGAGGGCATTGATATCTTTCCTTCTACAGATCTTGATGACACGGTTTTACTCCTTGATTGTTAGTCCTTCCGAAAATAGCAGCTCGATTAATCATCTTGCAAGATCTTCAATGCTTCTTTTCCGTTTCAATCTTCCGGATTGAATGCGCTGGACTTGATTGATTACTTAAGTTTAGGCTTGATTGATTCCTTCCATCGTAGCTGTCCATTGATTTTGTGATCTTTGCTGGCCTCGGATTGCTTTTCTTAAGTTTCCCGATTGATTGCTTCCATCTCACAGTAACTCCTTGATTCTTTGATCTTCTCTAATTGATTCCTTCAATCTTTGAATTGCTATCCATGATTTCCTGCACAGATATATTATTTGCATCATTAAAACTAGATCTAATAGATATAGGTTCAGTGAGGTTAGACTTTTTGGTATGATACTTGTTCTAATAAAATAACTCCAAAAACACCCTTAGAGGGTTAAGTGTTAGTTGGAGTAGTGGAACTTCATTCGGACTCACATTTTATTAGCTTACATACATTTCAAGCATCGTTATCACTAAATTCCTATGTTTGTCCGAAGTCCTTAAAAACAACTTGCAAAGTTTCACTATCATGAATATTAAACTCGGCCTAAAAGGCGACACCTTATGGAGTAACTAAATATGAAAATCTTCTAGTTACGTTAAGTCTTACTGAACGCCTATTAACATCCATTCTCTTACATAACAACGACCAGTGTGTGGTACTCCATTGAAAGTTGCAACTTAATACTAGTTGCAAGAGAACAACTATAGTGTACCGAATTATTCTCAAGCACAATCTCACTGCTATAATATAACGCAACCTAATCCGTCTCATCCTTCATTGTTGGAAGATTCAAAAAAATATGAATGAAGATGGATTATATAGGAAGACTTTGTATCACAATACTGAAATGTGAGTTCTTTATGTAACATAGTTCGGTTTAAGCAGATGTGTAGTTGCACGAATATAATTGAAATGACAGGGGAATCGTTACAGATAAGATTGGCAGGAATGGTAGACTACCTATAGTGCATGCATGCCATGCGCTATACCCTGTCAAATTTTACCAGACATTCGTTAGCCTGGGATGTTTGACCAGGAAGGTATAGCGCATGGCAGGCATGTGCTATAGATAGTATGGTTCTTCCTTCTTTTTTTTTTTACGTTAGTTTGGTTCAACGAGTTAATTTTTATGCTACTTTGGTTCCTGACTCTATATTTATATTAATTTTACACCCATTATCAAAAAAGGACAATCGATGTAATAATACTTTCAAAAATATTTTTTTAGTTGAAAGAGTGGGAGGGAGGACACTCTATGTTTACTTCCAACATCATTTAATATTTATATTTGTATCTATCTAGAAATTATATCCTCATAAGTCATAACAAAGGACTTGTGCTCAAAACTAGATTTTAAATGTTAAGAATCAAGACCAACATCATTAGAAGTCAACACCAACAATGGAATTCATCTTAAGTAGGCTAAGTTATCATGATTTGTGAAAATATTACAAGCTCGACTTATAATTATTAAAGACTAATTAAATCTTTCTTACTTCCTAACCAAGTATATAACTAAGGAGGAAGATATGACAAATGAATGGATTATATTTTTAGCAACTAGTGAATATATTCGCGCTTCGCCGCGATAAAAAAAGAGAATAATGAAAATATAAAGTTATTATTTTTTCTAGTTGAGATAGAAGAGATTAATTTCTTTTTGTATATAATTATAAAATTAGTTTTATGTGACAATTTTAAATCTTTTCATCAGAATTTTTTTCTCATGGTTATTCTTTTTATGAACATGTCAAACATAGAACCTTCAACGTCATGTCGTATAATTATAATTATAAAACTAATTTTGCAAGTTCGGTTGAGATAGGAGAAATTAAAAAATTTAATGTGCATGTGTATAAAACTAAAGTTATATCACTAATATAAATCTTTTTCTTAGAGCTGCCTTCTCATAGTTGTTCTTATTATGTACATGTCAAATACAGAATCTTCAATTTTATGATGTATACTTATAACTATTATTATCATCATTCTTTCATTTTAAGAAAAATGTCCATTGCATGTAATTCTTTTTCAATATTTAATACTTGTTGTCAATACCCAAGAACCTCATTGGTGGAAATGAAGGGTTTGGATTGCAAGTGTAATTAAATTTTTTCTTGATGTAAGGAAAGAAAATTAAATAATTAATTAATAAAATGAATAATAATTTGCATTATCATTTACTTAAATAGGAAGATATATTGGGTTATAGTGAAAAAACTAATATCACAACTTACGTGATTCAATTTGAAAGATCAACTACAAATAAATAAAAAATAAAAAATTAAAGAGAAATAAGAACATACAAACAAGCTTAAGAAAAAGTAGATAAAAAACATACAATAAGTTTCTCTCTCTCTGAGAACGAATCAAACTGAAACAAAAAACAAAGTAGATCAAGATCTCAAAAGAGGAAAAATAAAAGAGAAATAACAACTTACAACTTGCTTAAGAGAAAGTACTTACATAATGTTAACCCACTGTGCTTATTGGATTATATCACCTGATCGTAGGCAACACAAATGAACACCATTAAATTAGTGAAGATTTTACAGCATTCAGATCTTTTTTAAATATCTATGTCATAACGCAATGTATTTTGTACCTGAGGAACAACATGAGCAACAACTGAACTAAACATTAAGGAAAAAAAATTAAGATATTATACTAAGGAAAACTCAAAATGAATAAAATGTAAGTATTCATAATCTTATGTACCTATAATATTGGTTAGTAGTATAAAACAAAAAGGAGCGTGGCAGTGGATTCCCTCGTTCTTCTTCCTTCCCCATGCTTGTTAGTTGCTCTTCTCTGTCTATTCCTATCTAATATCTAAAGTGAAAAAAACTTATGTTTTAGAGATACTCACCGTTTAAGATATGTGAAAAGCAAAATTTATTGAAAATCATTAGTTAGTGGGGTGAATTGGTGGAAAAGGGAATATGAATAGATTAGATAATGAAACCGTGCTTTAATTAGTTAAATGAAACGTTAGAACAATAAATAGTATTAGATTAGTAGATGAATCAGTGCTCGCAATTTATGAAACGGCGGAGTAATAATTATTAGACTTTAATTTTTACAATAGCATAAATAAGGAAAATGCAACAAAAAAAAAGCCAAAAAAAAGGAGAAAAAAGATAAATACAAAGCCTAGTATTTGAGACATGCCACATCACCTTTTGCATTCCCACAATTATATAGATATATAGATTGGTTAAATAAATGTAGCATAGGACTATTAGCAAAAAAAATTGTATTATTTACAACAGATAACCAAAAAGAAAAAGAAAAAGAAAAAGAAGAAAGGGAGGGAGAACGAAAGGACGGATATATTGTGAAGCAGAGGTAGAGAGGGGCCGTAGCGTACTATCCAATCGCCAATACAGAGCAAAATAGATCCTTCGCCGCTATCAGTCATCGACGATCGTATTTTCTCCCGTCCAAACCCTCAATACTTAATTCCTTCTCTGCTTTCCCATCGGCGAAGGTAAGGATCAGACCCACAAATATTTTGCTTCATTTTGAACATTGAGTTTCTAATATCTAATCAGCCCATTTTTAGATCTAATCTCTTTGGTGCTTTTATTTTTGGCATTCGGTTTAGCGAAATGTTATAAGAGGTTTCGTATAGCTGACCCGACTAGCTTGTTGAGTGATTGCTCAATTTGTCCTTTGTTCCACTTTATGTGGCAAGGATTGGAGCTCAAATAGTTAATTATCCATGTCAATTTACATATTTAGAAACTGCATAATATAATAAGTCAATTTTTTTAAGAAAAACATGGTCATAGACCTCTTGATTCCCCAAATAGTAATGTTGCCACATAAATTGGAACAAAGGGAGGAGTAATCTACATCGAGGGAGTTGCAACTTGCTAGCAATAAGAAAGTGGGAACTTTCATTCTGTTATGATTGCCAGCTATAATGGGCGTTATAGGCAATCAGCTTTGTCATAACTTCTTATAAATTGATCTAATGTGAAGTTCTTATTCACCTTCAAGGTGATAGAATTGAGTTTTCTCACTCTTTTGCTTCTTTGGTGATGATCCCACTGTGCTTGGCAATGTATACCTAACAGTTTTTAGCATGACGTTTTTCCCTTGATGATCTTATTCCATTGTTATGTGGCATTTTTAGGATTGTAGAGTTGAGTTTTTATGGAGGGAGTTGGAGGTGATGGTGCCTCGGCAGCTGCAGCATTTAACCAACGGAGTCATGAACTCTCACAAACTTTCCAGTACTATTTAGATAAAACTGTTCCTCATGCTCCCTATAGGTGGATTGGAACCTTTGTCTTAGCATTTGTTTATGCCCTGCGGGTTTATTATCTTCAAGGATTCTACATTGTTACCTATGGTTTGGGCATCTACATACTCAATTTGCTGATTGGTTTTCTATCACCTCTTGTTGACCCTGAACTGGAACCATCAGATGGACCTTTGTTGCCAACTAAAGGTTCAGACGAATTCAAGCCTTTCATACGTCGCCTTCCAGAGTTCAAGTTCTGGTAATATTTCTGGCTGTTTGGCTGTGATTCTTTTTTCTTTTTCTTCCTATTTGCTGCTAGAAATGGTTGTCATCTCTTATGATTTTCTCTTCCTGCTATATGGGATGTGAACTTTTTGCTATTGGGGTAAGAAATGGTTGTCATCCATATTTTATAAAGGATGATACCTTTATCATCTGCTATACTTTTTTGATGTCTATTCAAAGTTGTTTTAGGTTGCTCTATATGTTGTTTGACGTTGGTGTTCCTTGGTAAAATTTGAGAGTGTTATTTACATTTGAGAAGTTGGAAGCAGGAAGCATACAAGCTTTTCAGAATTTGGAAGATGATATGCCTGTCATTAAACGGTTGTCTTGAGAGCACTAACATCTTCTTCAGTGCTTGAGTCAGTTGCATGACATAGATTTAACTAGTTCTAAAAGGGGGCTGGTATAACCGTATAAGTCGGCATAATCTTGTAACAGTTAGGCTACCTTATGGCGCTGGTCATTTTAGTGTTTTGTCTCCTTATGGGCAACTCCTATATTATTTATATCTCCAAGGACGGGGTGGTAGTATTAGAAAATACAGAAAAAGAGCTGCTTCATGAACTGATGAAAGCAACATAGTAGTACTGCCCACCTTTTCCTTACCAGCATCAGGAGACACAAAAAAAAAGTGCTGCTTCATGTTCAGCAACATTGAAGTATTGTCCGCCTTTTTCCTTCCTTGACATGTGCGACAATATTGTCCAATGTATGATCTTTGATATATGTTGCGTAAGATTAGGGGCACTTTTGGCTAACTCCTCAAAAGAAAGACAAAAAGAAGAAAGATTGGGTGCTCTTTTGTTTCATTTTTGGTGTAAAGACAGCTTTTTAGAAGATGCAGAGAACCTTTGCTTGACATTATAGATGACTTGTAAGATAGAACAAGGATTACTGTTTGGATTTTGAACTGTAAATATGGCTTAAGCACAGCCTTTATGCTGATAATATTTCTGTGACCATTCTCCAAAAAAAAAAAAGAAGAAGATTGGGGGCTCTTTAGACTAGAGTGGAAGCCAAGTTAGTTACAGAATCACTTCCCAAAGTTAACGGATCTGTAGGAATAATGTGATCAATAGATGAACAAGTACGGAGCCGAGGGCAGTATCAAGGTTGTTTTAGAGGGTGTTGGGGTCCTCCAATAACCTTAGAATATTGGTTTCTTTTTCCCCCATGTCCTGGGTTGTAATCTTTTGGAATTACTTCAATTTCTTTCTTTAAGGTGACTTCTAGAAAATGCCTGCTTAGAAGGAATAAGTTGGGGGATCACTACTATAGTTTCATAAATGCTCCGTAATGTTCTGTTTTTGCCTTTTGAAAATCAACCTTTTTCGGTGACGGTATCTTACTGTTACAGACTACATGTGTATTAAAGAAGGAAAAATTTGTTATTAAACTAAAGAAAAATGTCAACCCTTGGAAGAAAAGAATACCAATCATTAGGTTATTTTCATTCTGGGCTACTTAATATTTTTAGCATTCTTGTATTCATGTGCATGCATCTCCTTAGAGAAGAATGTCAATTGTTAGGTTACTTGCATTCTATCAGCCATTCATGTACTTGTGTGCATGCATCTCTTTTGATTAATTTTGCATAATCTGGAGTTACTACTTACACCATCCAATGGTATGCTATGTTTTCCATTAACCAAAGAATCATAGGAAGGAGAATGACATCTTTTGGTGCTTCATGTTAATGAAAAAACTGGTTTGTTCATCTTTTTAGTTTCTGGGGTGCGGAGTTGTGAATTTGGAAAGCAGGAAGGTCAAACTTAGGATCTCAAGGTTACAACATGGAAGCACTTTATGTCTGTTGATTACTGTTTCATAACAGATTGTAGTCTTTTGTGATATGGTAAACATAGAGGGGTTTGTTTTACTATTTCTTTCAATAGTCAAATATCTTTCTTTTTCTTGTGGGAATGACTTTAAATAAGTCATGGGGACTCATTCAAGGCACTGCTGTAACTTTTCTCGATATTGCTTTTGGGTGCTATTGCCACTTATTGATCGCCTAGTTGCTGTCTGCATTTTTCCTTTACATAGCATATTAAAGCACGATAAAGATTCCAATACATCTGTTTCAGGCTGTTTGATACTTTCTCGAACATTTTAGGTGTCACTGCATGTTTATGATTGTTTTGTTTGTCTCAGGTATGCCATAACAAAGGCTTTCTGTATTGCGTTTATGATGACTTTCTTCTCTCTATTTGATGTTCCCGTGTTCTGGCCTATATTGCTCTGCTATTGGATTGTTCTTTTTGTTCTTACAATGAAGCGGCAAATTATGCACATGATCAAATACAAATACATCCCATTCAACCTTGGAAAGCAGGTGAGATGAGCAGCTAATGAGTTTGTGTTTTCAAGTTGGGTCAAGCTGCCTATGCAGGCACCATTTGATTTTACTAGTCTCATTTGGTAAGTATTGATGCACTTTCTTTGTTATTGCAATAGAAGTACTCCGGGAAAAGGCCATCAGCAAGTGGCAGCAGCCCCAGAGCAGACTGAACTTTTGCTGGTTTTTTTCAAAATTAGATGGAGGAAGAAATAGGCCAAATGGGAAAAAGAATAGATGAAGTTACATAATTTTTTGTTTATGGGATTGTTTCTACATTCTACTCTGACCTGAATACGGAGTTACCAAGATGTAGTTTGTTAGTGATTGTTTAGCTGTTTTTCCTTTTCTATTAGTTTTGATACTCGTACTTACTGAAATAGTCTAATCTGGTACATGTAACAACCAGATTTACAGTTCTGGTAGCCATAGTTGATTGGAAAATGGAGATCTATTGTAGTTACTTGCAGTGAATCTTATTAGCATATGAAATACATTCTTTAGTGCCCTACTAGTTCTTTTTTCATTACCTCTACCACCTGCTGTGAGTTGCACAAGATCCTACCATTTGGTGTGACTGTAGTTCCTTGTTTAGTGCTGGGTACCATTTCCTGTAGTAACCTGTCAGTGCAAATTATGTTCTGGTGCATTTGGCCTGATAAATAGCCGTAGGAATTTCTCAAACAAACCGAACTCCTGTGTTATTCGACTAAGCAAACTATCACCTAATACCTGAAGAGCTCGAGGGCACTCTTAGTTTCAATGTTCCTAACAAGTTGTTCCTCTGGTACGTATACCTTTCCAAGGTTTTTCGGTATTCCTAATTTGTTCCTCTGGTATTTACGCCCTTTCAAGTTTCAAGGGGTTTTCCAGTTTCTTTATCCCACAAAGATAGAAACTCATCCAAGATAATCTCATCGTGCGGAGGGCTGATGTAAAGGACATTATTTGGTGTTCTTGGATCATCCTTCATTAGAAACAGCTTTAGATACAAAAATGGCAACAGAGGTGCATCTTCAGTAGCTCTATTATATAATGGGAATATGGTTATCGGATAGGCAGCTGCGGACTCTGATTGAATCACACCATCTGCTAAGCATATCATAAGCGAATATGCAAATGCTAATTGGTGCCCTTGTAACTATCATCTCCCAGTTTCTCTGATTTTACTTTTCAAGTAGTAACTGCTAAGAGATATAAAGACGGAGGCATTTTTTGAAATGACATAGTTCAACAGGCTCATAACTCTGTTGTTGTTGATAACTTGAGAGATTTCTAATTTTAACCAAGATTGAGAGTTGTACACGATCCCTCTATAGACCATGGTTGTTTAGAATGTGACTCATTTTTATGGAATCTCTAATCCCCATCACTAAAAAACTCATTTTCACTAAGATCTTTTGCCGCATGGAAATATAATTCATTTTAACCCCCCGCCCATGACACCCCTACCCATCATCAACGTTGACAAGCAAAAACTTAAAGATGGAGTTGTGGATTCAAAGAGGATTATTGCTGCTATCTTTGACTATCTAAGACGAAAAGTGAATACCATCATTTATGGCAAGGCATGCAAAGAGAGTTTGCAAGTTGCAATTAGTCTTATAGCTTGTTTGGCAAGCTTCTAAATCTGCTTATTTTGAGAAGTATTCAAAAAATTACTTTTGGTAAGAATCGGTTTGTGTTTGACTAATTAATTTGAATAGCACTTTTGAGCACTAATTAGTGTTTGGCTAAGCTTTTTAAAACTGCTTCTAAGTGTATTTTTCTCAAAAGTGCTTCTCAGAAAAGTATTTTTGGAGAGAAGCAAGTTACATTTCTCTGCTTCTCCTCAAAAGTAAAAGTTGCACGGGGCGCCCTATTTGGTCGCCCCCATTTTTTTTTTAAAGTTTTAACTTGTACCCACTTTTTAAACAACTTCAGTCTCCTTTCTCCTCCTCCTCCTTCTCCTCAAAGTTATATCCGCCCTCAATCTGATAGGCCACTCCTTTCTGAAATCGCTGATTGTGAAAATGTTCCAGTAATTGATATGGGTTGTGAAGATAGAAACCTTTTAGTTCATCAATTTGGTATTTAAGAAGTATACCAAATTGGAGGAATCTGACCAAGAGGATTACATAAGTTAGTGAGCACCTGTATTTCCATCTAATACTTTCAATGTTCGAATCATATGGAAAGTCAGTTAAAACTTCAACTCTAAGAAGGCTGAAGTTCGCCAGTTACAAACAAAAACTTCGCCAGTTACAAACAAAAACTTCAGTTCTAGAGCTGAAGTTCGACAGTTACAAAACAAAAACTTCAGTTCTAGAGCTGAAGTTTGTCAGTTACAAAAACAAAAACTTCAACTCTAGAGCTAAAATTCGCCAATTACAAAAACAAAAACTTCAGCTCTAGAGCTAAAGTTCATCAGTTACTAAACAAAAAACTTCAGCTCTAGAGCTAAAGTTCGCCAGTTACAAAAGCAATAACTTCAGCAATTACAAACAAAAACTTCAACAAATAGAGAACAAAACTTCAACTACTATGTTTAAGTTCAACAATTACAAACAAAAACTTTAGCACACTTGGTTCAGTACACTTGTAACTTCAGTCCCGTCTACTAGAATGCTGAAGTTTTGCGTTATTGCCTTTGCTATTTCAGCCCCGTATGCTGAAGTTATGCGAAAAAGTGGGTACGCTTACAATTTTTTTTGCAAAGCGGGCACAAGTTAAAACGTGACCCAAAAAACGGGTATAGATGCAAATGCCCCTCCTCAAAAGCACTTTTGGCCCAAAAAAAAAAGCTTGGTCAGTAGCCTGCCCTCAACTTCAAGAAACCATATTTGTTGGACACAACATTACAGACTTCGCAGGTTTTAAATTTAAGAGATTCAAAAAAAATATAATAATAATAATAATTATTATTATTATTACTCTCTCCGGTTCACAATAAGTGACCAATTTACTTTTAGCACGCCCATTAAGAAAATACAAAATTCTATATAAAAATACCTACTATGACTAAACTACCCCTAATTAAACGTTTAATGTGAGGAGTAAGAAAACTTTTTAGGGATATGTACATAGGGGTTATTTTGTAAAAACAAATTGAATTCTTTCTTGATTACATAACTGGTCACTTATTTTGAACCAAAATGAAAAAGCAAATTGGTCACTTATTGTGAACCGTAGGGAGTATTATACATATCCAATTTATGATTCGAGAAAAGTCACTACTTACACATCCTTGCTAAATGATGATATTGTAAAATGAGGGTTCTTAAAGCAAAAATAACTAGTATTACCAATAAGGAGCCATACAGAAACCAATGATTCCATAGAAAAGAGCACCTATAAGAGTCGAGGAAGATTGCATGTCGAGTAATCGAACCAAGTTGGAATCTAGTGCATCTCTAGGTTTATAATGCATCAATAGAAGGAAGGAATGCACTTCTTTGGTTAGAAGAGTAATATGCAACAAATATTACAACAAGGTGTCCAGAAACTCGCTTATTGTGGTGTATGTTATTTGTGGATATAGCTGCGTCCCTTCCAAACCACCAGAAGAGTCAATGCTGAAGTATGTCTGATCTCCTTTAACGAATGCAGAGTATATGAAAACCAACTCCATATTCTCAGGATACGGCATTTCTGCAACAAACAAATTAACCATTCAGGATATAAGATGTACTAGGAAATAGATAGCTTCTCATGCATTATGCTTTCTCAATGATCAATAAGAGAGATGAATATGCATCAGGCATCTAGCAATAACAGCTCACATTGTAAATTATCTGTAAAGAATTTATGCAGATGTATTTGTAGGGCTCTTGATCAACCAAAGTCGGCCTTCATACTGCCTACTTTTCATTGTTCTCAAGGCTATGCTGAACAAAAAAGAGGAGAATTACTGCTCAGCTGGAATTGAGGATTGTCAGGCAAGGAAAAGCAGCTAAAATTGAGTCGATTGGACTATGTCTTGCAGGGTGGCATCGACCCCCACCCTCGGATATTTTGGCCCCCGAAATGGACTATGATAAGTATCTCTACTTGTAAAATAAAGCTGCAAAATTAGCTTTATCCTGTTTATCACAATTCCAAATTGACAAATTTAGGTGCCTTGACAGTTTCTGAGATGGTGGATAAGGAGTTTGAAAATCTTCTTTCAAATGCAAAGATGTATGATGAGCACTTTTTTATAGAGCCAGCAAAGAGTATTTGTGATTACACCAGTATGCACAACATACTAAATTTTAAAGGACAAACCTCTGATTTTCTTCAGGAGTTCATCTTCGGTGATGTAATTCCTTTTTAGCGTCTTCCCAATTTTCCCTTCCCAAATATCTACTAGCTCATTCATGGAATAGACATTTCCTGGTGGCCTCATATAAATATTTGATACATTATAAGAAATATTATATTCCTGTTTGAGACAGCTGTTCAAATACAGAAAAGATGTTATAAGTTGTCTCATGACAAAGACTGTAATCACGGGAACACATCAACAGATAGCAGACTTAAAAAGATGAGTAGATAATTGCTTATTAAATAGAGACAGAACAATATAGCTAAATTAACAACATTGCATGCAGCTTCTGCGCTTTAAGTTACACCAAATTGCAAATCTTGAAACGTGAAGGGCACTTAAATTAGGGTTGGAGAGAAATATAGATAAAGATAACAGTTACAAAAGAATTGATGGCAATCAAATGTAGACGTATAGTTTAAACGTGATCCATAAAGAGGAAGGAGAAAAGGTTTTTGATTTCTTCTAAGAGGGACTGCATATAGAAGGGTAGAATACAACAACGACAAACCCGGTATAATATCACAAGTGGGGTTTGGGAAGATATGTACGCAGACCTTATCCCTACCTAGAAGGTAGAGAGGTCGTTTCCTGTAGACGCATATAGAAGGGTAGAATACAGATTAAAAAGAGCCTAAATTAAATACATATAAATATTTTATACATTATAAGAAATATTATATTCCTGTTTGAGACAGCTGTTCAGATACAGAAAAGATGTTATAAGTAATCTCATGACAAAGACTGTAATCACAGGAACACATCCACAGATAGCAAACTTAAAAAGATGAGTAGATAATTGCTTATTAAATGAAGACTGAACAACATAGCTAAATTAACAACATTGCATGCAGCTTCTGAGCTTTAATTTACCCCAAATTGCAAATCTTGAAACGGGAAGGGCACATAAATTAGGGTTGCATTCTTCATATGCATGAAATGGAATGAGGAACGCAACTCATTCAACATTCGAATCTCATATTTCTACCATAAGAACAGCATAAGGGGTACTATACTCATAGAAACTGAGGCAGTGCCAAGTAGTGAAGCTCAAAGCTCACCAAGTTAATCTAATACAACTGGGACGGATCAATCATCTGACCTTTGGCAGTTCCATCACCGAATATGCTGACTTCATCTCTTGGAGGGTTTTTCCGGCCCGGTTGAACAAGTGACAGTAGAAAAAAACTTGTAAAGAAGTTGCAACAGACATAGGTGTAAGGAATGCCTTCAGCTTCAATAAGACGCCTAATCTCAGATTTTCTTGAGTAGAAGTTGTGATCCAAATCGGAAATTCGAGTTCTGTCAGGATCTGACCCAAATTCTGAAGGGAGGAACCGCTGCAAAAAGGCACATCTTAAGTACAGAAAAAGGCAAGTGCATCAACACTATCTAGGTTCAACTAGATTTGCATATGACATTATCAAGAACTTGGAATAAGAAAGAGCAGTTTTTTCTTTTACAGGATGTTTGTGATTCGACAATTATCTATAAGATTAGTATTGCCTAATATTAATGAATCAGCAACATCTCATTTTCAAATTAGTTGGGATCAGCTGTATGAATTCGTATAGATATTCTGTTCATTGAACTCCATTCAGGCCTACAATATCCTCACATCAATCCAGAAATGGAAAGGAAAAAAAAGAACAAGAGGTCAATCAAATTAGCACTACCAGAGAACATATTTAAAATCTCAGGTTAGTAGGATGATTAGATTTATGAGCCCAATAGAATGATCAAATAAGACCTAAATTGTTGGCAGAGCCAGCTCTCTGCTGAGACATTTGTAGCAGACAAAACCAACTATGTAAAAAGGAAAGTTAAATGAAAAGTGCAGTCATATAAAAGAAGGAAACGTAACACAGACTATGACCTTAATGCAACCAGCACGCTTGATAGCAGAAACCAGAAGCTTTTGTTCAAGGACTTGCTTAGATGAAACAGCACAAATTACCACATCAACTTGCTTGAGTGCTTCAACCAGGATATCTTCGTCTTGCAGCGACCCCTATAAGGAAGATCCAGTATTTCAATTCAGTCCACACAGAGTACCATTGCACCTACTCTACATTTGATACAACTTACTTTCTTTCTATTGATGAGGACAAATTAAACTTTCTTTCTTAGAGAAGATAACAAATTATACTTTCTTTCTTTGATTAAACTTTTTTATCTACACAAATTACACTTTATGGTACATTTTATGTTGTAAGGGGTCATTTGTTCAGGTACTAGTTACGCGAGAATTTTAATGTAGGATTTGCCATACTGATAAACAATAATTTAGGAAATTGTTAAAGGTTAATAATAATGTAGGGATTGTTGTGTGGTGAATACTAATATGTAGAATGTTATGCAATGATTACCTATTTTAAGGGCATTTTGATTTTTAGATACTCTTATCCACGCATTGCCAACACATGTATTCATTTTGCATATTGTATCGCGCATAAAATAATACATGGTATTACGTTCAACACCACCAACCAAACATGCATTAGCGTTGGGGATATTACTATTTCTTATGCCGCAAACCAATTGCTGCACTAATTATGCATATATTAGATTTCTTATTAGGCCAGGCTAACTTTGAAGTATGAGTTATGTGTAATTTCATATAGGGATAGTCTTTACTAATGCGCAGGGGTGGATGTAGGGTAGTTGATACGGGTTTCGAACCCATAATCGAATGGACTTCTTCGTACTCGAAGCCATAAAGTTCAAATTTTGGATCTGCCTATGCTAATGTAGCTAATGAAACATAAACTTGACACACATTGACAATTCTTTTAGAACTAAAGAGAGTACTTTTAAAGAATTTTAAGTACGTATAATTAACTAGGAAAAGGGTGGGCGAATCTGATCATAATCTTTGAGGAAGGCGGGGAAGTACCTTGATGAGTGTAACGCCAGCGCCAGAAAGGAAATGAAGCTTTTGGGATTTATGGGGGTCGGAAAATGCTGAGTCTCTGACGAGTCCGAATGTGGGATGCAAGGAGTTGAGGCTGGCCTTTGCCAGTTCAAACCCTAGACGGCCTGTTACTCCGATTATCAGTATTTTGCTCTTTTCTGACTCCATTTGCCGCCGGCTGCAGGCGCACGTGAACTGAGAGTTGAATATGACTCACGAAGAAGGGAGAGAAGACTGTATTAGCTAAAATAGGAGCAGAAATGTTTAAAATTATATGAAAAAGAGTTTTTGGTTTTTGCAAAAGAGAAAAATCTCGAAATCAGCTATCTGGCAACAACATGAAACTCCATTTTTTAAGACAAAATTAGTCTCCCTCTCCGCTGGCCCAACTAAATTGGGCCAATATATTACCTTTTTACTCGATTTGGCCTACTTTATAGGCCTCTTATCACTAGTTGCCTCTCTCCCCTGGCCACCAATACACTCGATCCTTCTAGCAATCTCCATCACCTGGGAAAATATAGTCTCAGCCTCGGCCTCTCTAGCCATGTGAAGTATAATGTCATAAGTAAGCCCTTCGATGAACCTCCATACCTTCTCCCTCTCAGGAAGGATCAGGATAGCTGCATGGTGAAACAAATCAACAAACCTCGTCTTATATTGGGTGACTATCTTATTACCCTGCTGCAAATGCTTAAGCTAACTACGTAGGTTATTCATAAACTTCTCTAAGAAAAGCTGTGAAAACTGAGCCAAAGTAAGAGGAGGTGACCCTACTGGTTCACTTTGCTCATAGATCTACCACCACCTCTTTGCTAATCCCTACATCCGGAAGAAAGTAAAGTCAAACCCCATTGGACTCTACCAGTCCCAAGTTGCGCAAAATCTCATGACACCGGTCTAACAACTTGTTAGGATCGAAAAACTAGGTGGTATCAGAGCGAGGTTCAAGACAGGTTCATCTTGGCGGGTTCAGTTCTAGCCGCAACATATTTGACGATATTCGTGATTTTTGTCTGAGAAATTTGACCGGTGTGCTACGCACGTTGAGACAAACTTTGTGGTGGAGATTTGGAGATGCAACCTGTTGAAGGCTATGTGAAGAAGGTGGATCAAGTTTATTTTGTCAGAAAATTCCGGCCAAGGGGGAAAATTGTTAGGTGTTTGCCATAATTTTCTTAACATATTTGATTTTCCTATTTGTTGAAGGAAAGGGCAATATAATTACCTTAACTGGTTTTCCTTTTTGTAGAAGGAAATTATAATTCTCCTATACTTGGCTAGTCCTTTTTCTTGTAGGAAAAGGTTTGGACTTCTATAAATTGAGGATCCGTCCTTCTCATTCAGCAGCATCCACAATGTAGTCATATGGGGTTTGAGAGTCGTGTTTAGGGGAAGAACTTTACGGGACAAATGTTAGTGTGTCACTTGTTTTTGCCTTTTCGTGAGGTTGTTCTCTCGATATTTTGTACTCTTTTTTTATATAGTGGAGCTTTTTGGATCTTTGTGATCCCGTGGTTTTTACCTTCGATTTGAAGGGTTTTCCACGTTAAAATTTGGTGTTCTTTATCTTCTTTATTTTCGGGTTTGCCTCTTCCTCGACATAACAGTGGTATCTTGAAGGGTGTTCTTCTTGAAGGGTTTACCTTCTTTATTTTTTATATAGTGGATTGCTCATCTCCGTTGTGGACGTAAGTCAGTTGACCGAACCACGTTAAATGTTTGTGCCTCTTTTGGTATATTTCTTTTTGTTGTATGATTTATTGTCGCTCAAGGTTTGCTTTGCTAGCTTCCGTATGACACCTGATTTTTCGGCCCTAACACAACTCCTGATCATCCTCCGAAGGAACACTGCTGAAATGAGGAGGGTGCAATTTCTAAAACTTGCCCATCCTCTTCAGCTCAAATTTCGGACAAATCATACGTACGATAGGCACAGTTCAAGAAGAAGGTAACAGGCATGATGTTCAAATAACCAGATCAAAGCATGTACAAATGCATCTAGTCCGCATATCAACAACATATACACTAAGTAACTTAACTCATGTACTTTTACATGATCACAAAGGAACTATATGATAAAGACCATTTTCTCAGCAATCTTTAATAGCTTTTATATGAATACACCAACATGAGTATATGACACATGTGGATTTCCTTTCTTTTTATTCTGTATCGTGTGTTTGATTCATCCAGAACAATAAAAAAAGGGAGTTCAATAGAGCTGGTACTTGTTGTTTGATTCGCTTTGTTGGTTTGAATCTCAATTGATGATATCCAAATTTGGAGTTGAAGTTTTCGAGATCGTGATTATTTATTGGCTGAACACATCTGGGTAACTCCATTGAAGGATTTTAGGATCTTGAAGTTGAACTCGGATCTGAAAATCTTACTCTATAGTTGAAAGACATGAAAGAAGAATTTAACATCCCCTATTTGTTCCATTCTCAACCGGTTAGTCGGTTGGCCAGGATGCTTTGATTTATCGGGTCGATCGCAGTAATCAAGTGTGCTGGACAACACGGCATTCTCGTTTAAATTGTACCAACGACTAGAGATTGGATTACTACTAGATAGAAGAATGACTATAGGCACGAAACATACTTTTGATCCTTGGTTCGCTAGCTGACTTGCCAACACTTGAATTCTCGAACTCTAAGAGCGGATTTCAAAAATTTGTTCACATCTAATTCGACAGCATCTATTCACTTTTCACACTTTGGAAGTTTGCCACTGACTCGATGGACAAACTCAAGGAACTACTTTACCTCTAGATTGACTTGGATCACATCATCCCAAACTTTTGGTTATACATCGTATAGCTTTTTAGTGTTGTGAGTGTCAGTCTTCTATCATTTGTCTAGTAGTCATTGGGTGAAGTTTATCGTTTTAGTATATTTTTTCCCTTTCTTAGGTGGTGGTTTTTCTAACTTTCTTATCTATTTATATTAGTATCTTTTGATTATTAGAGTGTAATCTCCATTTTTGCTTATCGATTAAGTTTGACTCCAGATTTGAGACCAGTTATTGGATTAGTACATGCCAATAGTAGTCATCGACTTTCAGAGAAATCGACTAAATGCGCAAGATATGACACTATCCGACTAGATCTGCACAAAAGAACAATATATATCATCGGAGAAAAGACTTTCCAGCTAAATTTTGCTAGTTTGGACTTAATTTTTGTTGGTGCTGAAATGAGGCATGATGGTGGATAAAAGGCATACTCTAGTGTAAATATTATATGAACAATGTTTATACACACTTATATAATATTATACAATTATGTATACGTGTGTATAAATGCGTACAATTATGTATAATATTATATAATTATATTTTTTTAGCGTGTAAGAGTGTATATATATTGTTAGGCTTTTTTTATGTGAATAATTTAGTGGTGAAAGGGAGGTGTGATAGTAGCTGAAAAGTATCTTTCTAGTGTAAATACGTATACTAGTATGTTTATATATATATATACATACTAGTCTTAGTGTACGCGCGTTGCGCATGTATTCTTTCTATTGAAAATAAAAAATTTAAAACTAACATAAATAATATTTAAATTAAAGATGTACACTACTAGAATTCCGAAAAAAAGCGACCAAACTTTAGCGACCAAAGTTGGTCTGTCAAGAAAAGCGACCAAAGTTGGTCGCTAAATTGGCGAAAATAATAAAATAATTATTTGATATAGATTAGCGACCAAGGTTGGTCGCTACTTGGTCGCTAATTTCGTCAAAATATTGACCAGACTAGTCAGACTTGCTTGGTCAAAGGTATACTGAGATTAGCGACCAACGTTGGTCGCTACAGGGGGACCCACTTATAAAATTATAATAGTTATAATATTATATAAAAAAATTATAAAATATAAATAAATATAACTTAAATTAGTGACCAAAGTTGGTCGCTAATTAAGGGGTAAGCAGATAGCGACCAACTTTGGTCGCTAAAATGGGACCTAGTTATAAAATTTTAATAATTATATTTTTATTTAAAAAAATTATAAAATATAAAAAAAATATAATTCAAATTTAGCGACCAAAGTTGGTCGCTTAAAAAAATAGAGACCAACTTTGGTCGCTAATCTGGGACCCAGTTCTAATGTTTAACAATTATATTATTATTTTAAATATTATATAAAATATAAATAAATCTGATTTAAATTTAGCGACCAACTTTGGTTGCTAATTTAAATTTATGTATATTTAGCGACCAAAGTTGGTCTCTTTTCAGGTCAACAATGGTCAAAATTAAAAATCACTTTTGTATATATATATATATATATTAACAATGAATTAAAACGTCTCAACTGTGTGTGTGTGTGTGTGTGTGTGTGTATATATATATATATATATATATATATATATATATATATATATATATATATATATATATATATATATATATATATATATATATATATATATAAAAGCTATATTCGATATAATATTAGCTAATGCACTAATACTTAGTGCATAGTATAGTATAGTATATATATACTAAGTGTATTATATAATACACTATACTATATATATAGTATAGTTTATTATACATCAAGGTATATTCGATATATATAGTATAATATAGTATATAGTATATAAGCTCTCTCTCTCTCTCTCTCTCTCTCTCTCTCGTGCGTGTGTGTCTATATATATATATATATATATAAGAACATGAAGCGCTCGGAACACAGGGACGGGTTCTTTTAGGTATTGATACACTTGTAAATTGATTTATCGACTTATAACCCACTCATATGCATATATATATATATATATAAAAGCTATATTCGATATAATATTAGCTAATGTACTAATACTTAGTGCATAGTATATATATATATATATATATATATATATATATATATATATAAGCTATATTCGATATAATATTAGCTAATGCACTAATACTTAGTGCATAGTATAGTATAGTATATATATACTAAGTGTATTATATAATACACTATACTATATATATAGTATAGTTTATTATACATCAAGGTATATTCGATATATATAGTATAATATAGTATATAGTATATAAGCTCTCTCTCTCTCTCTCTCTCTCTCTCTCTCTCTCTCTCTATATATATATATATATATATATATATATATATTGTGACGACCCGACCCGTCGTCTCATAGGTTACCGCTCCGTTTTTCCCATTCCCAGCTTCTTTATGCTTTATTATCCGTATCTTATGTGATCGAGTTGGTTTGGAGTGGTTTTGATAAGAAATGAGACACTTAGTCTCTTTTAAGAAGGCTTAAGTTGGAAAAGTCAACCGGACGTTGACTTATGAGTTAGAGGGCTCGGATGTGAATTCTGATGGTTCGGTTAGCTCCAGGAGGTGATTTGTGACTTAGGAGTGTGATCGGAAGTGGTTTTGGAGGTCCGGTGTAGAATTAGGCTTGAATTGGCGAAGTCAGTATTTTGGTGAATTCTGGTTGATAGGTAAGATTTTGATTCGAGGGTTAGAATGGAATTCCGAGAGTTGTTGTAGCTTCGTTATGTCATTTCTTATGTGGGTGCAAAATTTCAGGTTATTCGGACATCATTTGGTCGGGTTTTTGATCGAAAGTGTATTTCAGAAGTTTTTGGAAACTTAGGCTTGAATTCGATGAGTTTTGGGCAATTTGATGTTGTTTGAGGTGTTTTGATGATTGGAACAGGTTTGAATGATGTTATGAGTTATGTTGGCATGTTTGGTCGGGGTCCCATGAGGCTCGGATATGTTTTGGAAGAGTTTTTGGAAGATTTTGGCGTTTCGATTATGAGCATGTAATGATCCAAAGGTCCATTTTTAGTTCTAGAGATTAAAATTTGATTTTGAGACTTTCAGAAATATAATAATGAATTATAGGAGTGATCTGGAAAGTTTGGTCTAATTTCATCAAGTCGCGATTGGGTTTTGACGCGAAACATGAGTTAATTATTTAACGAGCGAAATGAACTAAGCAAATGAGCTCCGAATTGAGTTTTGACTGAAGGGCTATGTTCGTATTATTATTTGTGACTCATAGGAACAAGAATCATCGAATTCCGAGGTCCCAGGCCCGAGAAATGAATTTTTGAGTAAAATTGCTTTCTGAAAATATTTAAGGAAAATGGAAAATTTCATGTTTTATGAAATTTGAAAGAATTCTTGGATTTTAAAGCTTAATTCGTGGTATATGACGTTATTTTGGTGATTTGATCGCACGGTTAAGTTCATAGGATGTTGTTGAGTTAGTGTATGTGTTTGGTTAGGAGCCACGAGGGCTCGGGAGTGTTTCGGCGGTGTCTCAGAGTGATTTCGGACTTAGGAAAATTGGAGAAAATTGCAGAAATAGTACCCCGTGTACAGTACCCTGTGAACAGTACCGTGTATAGTACCCCGTGAACAGTACCGTGAACAGTACCCCGTGAACAGTAACACGCGTGAACAGTAACACACGTGAACAGTAGCCGAAAATTCTGGACAGTGTAGAGAAAGAGCAGTCCAATTTTCTTTTATTTTTTGGACTTTCAAGCTCGGATTCTGGGCAATTTTGAGCGAGAAGTTATGGGAATTCTTGGGGTAAGTGTTCTTGACTCTCTTGTGATTATATTCCATGAATAAATCTTCATTTTTGGCTTTAGATTATTGATATTTGAAGAGAAATGGATGATTTTCTAAAATTCCCTAAAGATGAATTTTTAAGATTTGAAAGCCAATCCGATATCGGATTTTGGTAAAATTTGTATGGTTAGACTCGTGGCGAGACAAGGAATCCGATGATGTTAATTTTTTGATTTTTCGAGACGTGGGCCCGGGGCTCGGGTTTTGTCAAATTCGTGAACTTTGATATTTTTCGATTGCTTTCGATTGGGTATTGTCTCTTTAGCATAATGCGACATATTCATTGTGATTTTGGGCAGATTCGTCGCACGAGGAGGGTAATTTGAGAGGCAAGGGCATAGCGAGCTAGACTTTGACCGTCTTGAGGTAGTAATTGATGTAAATGATGTCCTGAGGATTTGAAACCCCGAAATTTCACATCGTAACGCTATATTGAGGTGACTTGCACGCCGGATAACGGGCGTGGGGTAGAGAACCATTGGGGATTGTGACTTGGTCCGTCCCGAGAGATGTTTGTACCGTATTTTCTACTTGAACTAAATTGAGAATCATCCTTACTTAGATTTAATTGTTACATTTGGGCTTCTTGCCAATTATTTGAATCCTTCAGGGATTGATATCACTGCTTTCGCATATTTTGCATATCATTTGACCTCAGTCCAAGGTTTTAAATACTGTTTTGCAAACTCAACCATCTTTCTAAGATTTAAAAACTTAAATGATATTTCTAAATGATATTTCGGGCTGAGATCTACTGTTTTACAAATGCCCAAGGGGCTTATGATGATTTCTGGACTGAGCATGGATCGGGCTGTGCGCCGCAACAATGTTATATTGATATTGAGGCCGAGAGCTTGGTTGATTACATTGATATTGAGGCCGAGAGCCTGGTTGATTACATTGATATTGAGGCCGAGAGCCTAGGTGATTATACTGAGATTGATATGAGGCCGAGGGCCTAGATTTGATGCCACGAGATGGCTTGATATTGCGTTTGGGCTGTAGGAGCCCCTCCGGAGTCTGCACACACCCTCAGTGAGCGCCGTCGACAATAAATAAATGGATGGCTCGGGCTGCACGCCTTAGTGGGTACTAGAGTGTACCATCATACGCATTGCATTGCACTCATGCATTTGTTTTTATCTGTTATACATGTCTCAGTATTTGGTACTCTGACTTAATTGACTTATTGCTTCACTATTTGTTGTTCTAAACTGCCAGTTATAGTTTACTTTGTATTTTTCCATGATTTCTTATTCTCAGCCTTTATTTATGTTTATTACTCACTGGGTCGGAGTACTCACATTACTCCCTGCACCTTGCATGCAGATCCAGGTACACCACAGGCTAAGTGAAGAATTGTTTAGCTGAGAAGGCAGTATCCGGGAGTATTGAGGTAGCTGCATGGCATTCGCAGCCTTGATCTCTCCCCTCTATCTCTATCTTTTATTCCGTATTTTTCCTAGACAGACTTGTAATAGGTGGATATTCTGTATTAGAGGCTCATATTCGTGACACCGGATTCTATTGGGCTATGGTGTGGTATTTTAATTGAACTTCCGCAGATTTTATTATTAATTATACACTTGTATGTAATGACTTAGTAAATTCTCTGTGATATTTATCTATAATCTGAATAAGAATTTGGGATAATGTTGTTGAATGGTCGGGCTTGCCTAGCAGTGTGTTTGTGACGACCCGACCCGTTGTCTCATGAGTTGCCGCCCCGTTTTCCCCATTTCCTATTTCTTTATGCTTCATTATCAGTGTTGAGTGTGAACGAGTTGATTTGGATTGGTTTTAGTAGGAAATGAGACACTTAGTCACTTTAAGGAAGGTTTGTTTTGGAAAAGTCAACCGGACGTTGACTTATGTATTAGAGGGCTCAGATTTGAATCCTGATGATTCAGTTAGCTTCGGGGGAATAATTTGTGACTTAGGAGTGTGATCGAAAGTAATTTGGAGGTCCGGTATAGAATTAGGCTTGAATTGGCAAAGTTAGTATTTTGGCGAATTCCGGTTGGTAGGTGAGATTTTGATCCGAGAGTTGGAATGGAATTCAGAGAGTTGTTGTAGCTTTGTTAGGTGATTTGGGATATGTGTGCAAAATTTCAGGTCATTCGGACGTGGTTTGGTCGGATTTTTGATCAAAAGTGTATTTCGAAAGTTTTTAGAAAATTAGGCTTGAATTCGATGAGTTTTGGGTAATTTGATGTTGTTTGAGGTGTTTTGATGATTGGAAGAAGTTTGAATAATGTTATGAAATATGTTGGCATGTTTGGTCGGGGTCCCATGAGGCTTGGATATGTTTTGGAAGAGTTTTTGGAAGATTTTGGCGTTTCGATTATGAGCATGTAATGATCCAAAGGTCCATTTTTAGTTCTAGAGATTGAACTTTGATTTTGAGACTTTAGAAATTTTGATAATGAATTATAGGAGTGATTTGGAAAGTTTGGTCTAATTTTATCAAGTCGTGATTGAGTTTTGACGTGAAACATGAGTTAATTGTTTAACGAGTGAAATGGGTATTGAACTGAGCAAATGAGCTTCTAATTGGGTTTCGACTAAAGGGCTATGTTCGTATTATTATTTGTGACTCATAGGAACAAGAATCATCGAATTCCGAGGTCCTAGGCCCGAGAAATAAATTTTTGAGTAAAATTGCTTTCTGAAAATATTTAAGGAAAATGGAAATGAAATTTTATTAGAAAGTGATGGTATCGGGCCTATATTTTGGTTTCGGTGCCGGGTACAGGTCCTATATATGGTTTAAGCATTTTCTGTAAAGTTTGGTTGAAAACGGACGTCGTTTGACGTGTTTCAGACTCAAAATGAAAAATTTGATGTTTTATGAAATTTGAAAGAATTCTTGGATTTTAACGCTTAATTCGTGGTATATGGCATTATTTTGGCAATTTGATCGCACGGTTAAGTTCGTAGGATGTTGTTGAGTTAGTGTATGTGTTTGGTTAGGAGCCCCAAGGGCTCGGGAGTGTTTCGGAGGTGTCTCGGAGTGATTTCGGACTTAGGAAAATTGGAGAAAATTGCAGAAATAGTACCCCGCGAACAGTACCGTGTACAGTAACACGCGTGAACACTAGCCAAAAATTCTGGACAGTGTAGAGAAAGAGCAGTCCAATTTTCTTTCATTTTTTGGACTTTCAAGCTCGGATTCTGGGCATTTTGAGCGAGAAGTTATGGGAATTCTTGGGTTAAGTGTTCTTGACTCTCTTGTGATTATATTCCATGAATAAATCTTCATTTTTGGCTTAGGATTATTGATATTTGAATAGAAATGGATGATTTTCTAAAATTCCCTAAAGATGAATTTTTAAGATTTGAAAGCCAATCCGATGTCGGATTTTGGTAAAATTTGTATGTTTGGACTCGTGGTTGGATGGTGGTTCATATTTCGTGACTTTTGTCGTATTCCGAGACATGGGCCCCACGGCCGAATTTTGAGTGTAATTTCGGATTTTTGATGGAAAATGTAGAATTCCATATGGAATTAATTCCTATAATTTTTATTAACTGAATCGAATCGTTATGGCTAGATTCGAGGCATTCAGAGGTCAATAAGGGGCAAAGGCACCGCGGGGTAACGAATTAGCCGGTTCGAGGTGAGTAATTGATGTAAATGATGTCCTGAGGGTTTGAAACTCCGAAATTTCACATTGTAACATTATATTGAGGTGACTTGCACGCCGGATAACGGGCGTGGGGTAGAGCACCATTGGGGATTGTGACTTGGTCCGTCCCGAGAGATGTTTGTACCGTGTTTTCTACTTGAACTAAATTGAGAATCATCCTTACTTGGATTTAATTGTTACATTTGGGCTTCTTGCCAATTATTTGAATCCTTCAGGGATTGATATCACTTCTTTCGCATATTTTGCATATCATTTGACCTCAGTCCAAGGTTTTAAATACTGTTTTGCAACTCAGCCATCTTTCTAAGATTTGAAAACTTAAATGATATTTCTAAATGATATTTCGGGCTGAGAACTACTGTTTTACAAATGCCTAAGGGCTTATGATGATTTCCAGACTGAGCATGGATCGGGCTGCGCGCCGCAGCAGTGTTATATTGATATTGAGGCCGAGAGCCTGGTTGATTACATTGATATTGAGGCCGAGAGCCTGGTTGATTACATTGATATTGAGGCCGAGAGCCTGGGTGATTATACTGAGATTGATATGAGGCCGATGGACTAGATTTGATGTCACGAGATGGCTTGATATTGCGCTTGGGCTGTAGGAGCCCCTCCGGAGTCTGCACACACCCTCAGTGAGCACCGTCGACGATAAATAAATGGATGGCTCGGGCTGCACGCCTTAGTGGGTACTAGAGTGTACCATCATATGCATTGCATTGCACTCATGCATTTGTTTTTATCTGTTATACATGTCTCAGTATTTGGTACTCTAACTTAATTGACTTGTTGCTTCACTATTTGTTGTTCTAAACTGCCAGTTATAGTTTACTTTGTATTTTTCCATGATTTCTTATTCTCAGCCTTTATTTATGTTTATTACTCACTGGGTCGGAGTACTCACATTACTCCCTGCACCTTGCATGCAGATCCAGGTACACCACAGGCTGAGTGAGGATTTGTTTAGCTGAACAATAGTATCCGGGAGTATTGAGGTAGCTGCATGGCGTTTGCAGCCTTGATCTCTCCCCTTTATCTCTATCTTTTATTCAGTATTTTTTCCTAGACAGACTTGTAATAGGTGGATATTCTGTATTAGAGGCTCATATTCGTGGCACTGGATTCTGTTGGGCTATGGTGTGGTATTTTAATTGAACTTCCGCAGATTTTATTATTAATTATACACTTGAATAAAATGACTTAGTAAATTCTCTGTGATATTTATCTATAATCTGAATAAGAATTTGGGATAATATTGTTGAATGGTCAGGCTTGCCTAGCAGTGTGTTGGGCGCCATCATGACCGGGGTTGGGGTCATGACAAGTTGGTATCAGAGCCTAGGCTAATTGGTCTCGCGAGTTATAAGCCGGTTTAGTAGAGTCTCGCGGATCGGTACGGAGACGTTTGTATTTATCCTCGAGAGGCTGCAGAACCTTTAGGAAAACTTCACATTCTTGAATTCTTATCGTGCGCCGTTGATTCATCTTGAAAAGAAACTTTTGAAATTCCTTCCACGCGTTCGTATGCGCGCATGGGCGCTCAGTATCAGATGTTTCTCGATGGCTTGTGATTCCCCGATCGAGGGGCGAGGTGTTATCTCTGTGAGCTTATGGTGGGCCAGTCTAGAGGACTTGAGGTTGGATCTTTGCCTATGGCGGGAGCGCCGAGGTGCTGATTGTGTGAACAAGTGTTTTTGAACTTATATGTTCGGTAGTGTCCCTGTTAGTGGAAATGATGGTTGTGTCTATGTGATGAGTATGTTAGTACTGCGAGGCGTATCTATATGATTTGGAAGCGATGAGAAGGGTCTGCTGAATGATGGAAGAACTAATAGATGCTTGAAGTCCATCGTGATTCAAGTTATAGCCCGAGTTATGGGCGTGTGAAGAATCTTTTCATGTCTCCTAGTTGGGAGTGAAGTAAATTTCATGTTGAGGTATGAGTACAGACTCAGGAAGATCAAATGACTACGTAATGCTTATAGCAGTGGAAGGTATGCAGAAATGTTAGTTAGGGGCAAAGCAGGTGGTTCATCTCCTGCGAGGTGTTCTAAAGTTATGTTATCCTTATGTTATCTATTAGAAGACCTCAATTGCAAGTGAATAAAATGTGTTGAAATCTAAATTGGATCTCCTAGAGAGTGGGCTTAACTGTTGTGTGAGTGAATGCGAGATTTGCAGAAGAGTTAAAAATTCTAAATGATTTGTGTTTCCATAAGCTTATGAAGGATCGAGTTTAATCTCACTATGGTATTGAGGCAACAATGGAGTATATGCGTTATGAGTATAGTATGTTGTGATCTATGGCTTCGAGCCAAGTTGGGGAGCTTGCTATTGGTTAGCGGATTGTGCGGTTATGTACTATGTTAGTTTCGATTTGATGCATGCTGGTGAATCAGTTTTGGTTTTGGAAATTGGGCCGAGAATGGCACGAGTGAAGGAAAATTTTTGACAAGATGTCATGAGCTCGGATGAGCAGGAGATAAGTTTCGATGTTTACGGTAAGTTGGTATTGTCTTCAGTGTCACCTAAGATCGGTGTCTTGTAAAAAGGGTTTTGCGTCCTGGTTAATAATTCTTGATCGCTTTTTAGCGTTAGTGCGACCGGTGGTATGGATGTACGCTCCAGATATTGTTGTGGTAGGTTGTGGGAGTGTGTCCCACGGGAAGATTATATAAGTGTGACATGTGATCACTTGATTGATTAAAGATGTAAACCAAGTATGAAGTTTGCAACAATGTGATGTTGAGTATAGTTTTCTATATGCTATTTTGTATGCCTTGCTTCCTGTTTTCTAAGGAAAGTCCATATTAGTGCGTGGGATTGGTAATTCCTTCCAGAGTTTGTTTTCTTTTTTGTATCGCATTCGAATTGGTAGCCTGTTGGCATATTGGGGCATCATATGCGGATTTTGATTATGTCTGGGGTGGATTATTGCCTGAGCAGTTCGTAATGGGTGAGACGAGATCATTGAATTCGAGATCAGTGCAATCTAAGTATATGAAGTAAATTAAGGGGTTAAGACCATTGTTTGGTTCAGAATGAGGTGATATTTCTTGCCAGAAGTATAGACCCAATGAATTGTTGATTCGGCGGTGTTATGAATTTATACAAATCTCATCCGTCGTATCGGTATTGTAAGAATTTGAACAAGACCTATGTATGTCATACAGAGCATGGGATATGTAATGATTTTTCTTCTAGATGGGATCAATGGAAGTTCTTGACTAGTTGAGTACGTAAACGTTCATGGTTCGAAAAGGAGGTGAAGTCCTCATGTTACCTTAGGATGGTATGTTATATGCGATATGTTGTGAAGGGTTGAGATTTGCGTGTGTAAGGTTACAGTTCAGTTCTGAATGGAAATTCATAACATTCTTAGGCGGTATGGGCAACTTTAGGTGATTAGAGAAATGAGCTTCAGATGATTAGGGTAAATGATCTTCAGATGATTAAGGAAATGGTATTGCTAATTGGAAGTGATTTGATGAGAGTATATGTCTCAGAAAAAGGTAATGTGATTAAACTGATGATATTTCGATAGTATTGCGGCATGTTCTTGGTGGGTCCACTGGTGGTATTCGAGTTTGCTTGGTAGCACAGGGAAAGTTTGAGTATCTGTCGTGGAATGATTGGGTATCAAATGTGTGCATGTATTTGCACGGTGGAAACTGGAATCAGGTATGATGATTTGTGTGCCATATGGAGTTGGAGACTGGGAGTTCTCATGTACAAGCTAGGTTGTGGTGGTGGATCGTGTGTATTCGGCACCGTTTAGCAGCAATCGGGATTTAGAGGCTCGAGTGGATCTTTGTTTGCTGGTATGTTAGATTTTGGATGTGATGTCAGAATTCAGACTGGTTGTCTTAGTGTTGAGTGATTCTGATCTATTGCGCTACGGGCAATGCCGAAAATGTCACGGGTTGAGTGATGAAGTGCATTGGATTATGTTCTAGAAGAGTGGTTTATATTTCAAAGGACCAGCGAATGGTTGGGAAGGATTGCTTTCTTAATTGGGCATTCGTGATGGATGTCAGTGCAAAGGTTGCTATCATTAATTCAGTTTCAGTGTTGGGGGACTTTTCAGATGAGTTTCATATAGCTAGGCATGTCGCCGGGCGAGGTTATTGATTTCGGTATTAATTTGGTGCCGGGCACCGGATCGTCTGGCTCCGATAGGAGTTGTAGTACTGGAAGTCGAGCGGGATAAGTAATTGGGTGTTGCTCGGTGAATAACGTACCGGTTATGTTCTATCAAGTTTGCGTGGTGTGTGTTATTTGTTTCACCATGGGTGTAATTATTTACTTTGGCTCCAGACATCAATTGAGCATGGTTGTCGATTTCAAGCATAGTGACTTGAGGTGTTTCCTGTGGAGTAGTATTTGGATAGGAACGCGCGTTGCAGCAAAGCTGTGTGGAAACATGACATTGTGGGTCAAATTTGTGTGTCCTGTTTCTATGATGTGAGACAGGGTCTCAGCCTTGTGTTGTGGCAGTACTAGTGAGTTTGAGGTACATCTCTCTCAGTTGAGTCATTTTCATGAATTGAGTATGTTCGGACCGTTTCTTATTGGTGCACGTATTATGCAAGTTGTGGCTTAGGCATATATTGATGTGTCATGTCACCTGAGTAGTGTGTTTGGTCAGAAGAGATCGTTGAAATCATTAATGAATGCGAAACGGATTCGATTTCAGTATGTGTGATGGGTAAATATTGAGGTTCGGTTCAAAATTTGCTATGGTAATTACCAGGAGAGAAATGACTTCATGAATGGTTGACATAGGAAATGGTTATGATTTATTGCGTGTTTCCTTTATCATTGGCAGTATGTGAAAGTGTTGGAATGAGGCTTTAGTTGTTAAGAGGTTTCCTATCGATATTCGATTATTATGTGCAGCTACTATGAATAGAAATTATCGTTTCGAGTGTTTGAGTTATGTGGTATATCAGATAATTGCACCTGATGTTGCAGGTATGGGTTATTACAGCTGGTTCGGGCTTATTCTGAGTATGTATGTGAAGTTCTAATCTTATGTATGATTTCGGAAGGTGCAGTGTGGTTCTATGGTTTATGGACTAGGATTGTGAAATTTCAGCTATGTTGTGTTATCGGACCTATGCGAGATAGGGTAGTGTGGGATCACCCACAGGTATATTCTTGGTAAAGTCGTTCAGCTATTGGTTGACTTTTAGGACAACTCTGGGTACGCTCGAGGACGAGCGTTTGTTTAAGTTGGGGAGGATGTGACAACCCGACCCATCGTCTCATGAGTTACCGCCCCGTTTTCCCCATTTCCTATTTCTTTATGCTTCATTATCAGTGTTGGGTGTGAACGAGTTGATTTGAATTGGTTTTAGTAGGAAATGAGACACTTAGTCTCTTTAAGGAAGGTTTGTTTTGGAAAAGTCAACTGGACGTTGACTTATGTGTTAGAGGGCTCGGATTTGAATCCCGATGATTCAGTTAGCTTCGGGGGAATGATTTGTGACTTAGGAGTGTGATCGGAAGTAATTTTGGAGGTTTGGTATAGAATTAGGCTTGAATTGGCGAAGTTAGTATTTTGGCGAATTTCGGTTGATAGGTGAGATTTTGATCCGAGAGTCGGGATGGAATTCCGAGAGTTTCTGTAGCTTCGTTAGGTGATTTGGGATAGGTGTGCAAAATTTCAGGTCATTCGGACGTGGTTTGGTCGGATTTTTTTTATCGAAAGTGTATTTCGGAAGTTTTTAGAAAATTAGGCTTGAATTCGATGAGTTTTGGGTAATTTGATGTTGTTTGAGGTGTTTTGATGATTGGAAGAAGTTTGAATAATACTATGAATTATGTTGGCATGTTTGGTCGGGGTCCCATGAGGCTCGGATATGTTTTGGAAGAGTTTTTGGAAGATTTTGGCGTTTCGATTTTGAGCATGTAATGATCCAAAGGTCCATTTTTAGTTCTAGAGATTGAAATTTGATTTTGAGACTTCCGGAATTTTGATAATGAATTATTGTGACGACTCGGCCGGTTGTCTTAAGAATTAATGCCCCGATCCCCTATTAACTGCTTTCCCCAAGTTTATTTCTGCTAATGTGATTTGCCGGGATGCTCGGTTTTGAGGAATTTTGGGACACTTAGTCCCTAAATGAGAGCTTAAGTGTTAGAAAGTTGACCGAAGTCGGAACAGTGGGGAGACAGCCTCGGAATGGAAATCCGACGGTTCTGTTAGCTCCGTTAGGTGAATTTGGGGCTTGGAGCGTGTTCGGAATGTGTTTTGGAGGTCCGTAGCTAATTTACGCTTGAAAAGCCGAAGTTTGAATTTTTGAAGTTTCCGGTCCGATAGTGAGATTTTGATACAAGGGTCGGAATGGAATTCCGGAAGTTTCAGTAGCTCTGTCATGTCATTTGGGATGTGTGTGCAAAATTTCAGGTCATTATGACGAGATTTGATATAGTTTTTGATCGAAAACATAATTTAAGAGTTCTTGGAGTTCTTAGGCTTAAATCCTATGTAAAGTTGGTGATTTGATGTTGTTATAAGCGTTTCGAAGTGTTGATCAAGTTTGAATGATGTCATGGGATGTGTTGGTATAATTGGTTTGAAGTTCCGGGAGTTCCGGGTAGGTTCCGGGATGTTTTAGTGCAAAAATCATAGTTGTAGCAGGTCTACAGGGGTTGCAGGCCCCAGAACTCACTCACGCGGTCCGCACAAAAATTAGTGCGCCCGCGTTGAGTGCTGTGTGGACCGCACAAAAGCGGGCGCGGCCGCGGTAGGCGTTGCTCGGACTGCACAAAGTGGGGCGCGGCCGCGGTGAAGGGCCCTCCCACTGGTCCTACTTCGGGAACTCATATCTTGTGTCTAGTTTCTATAAAGGTAAAGATATCGCAATTTGGACATCTGTAGCAAAAGTTATGGCCAAAATACTAAACCCTGTCACTACAGAGGGAGGCCTGTGCGGCCGCACGTTGCCTTTGCGCGGACCGCACGTTCTTGCGCGGACCGCGTGAGTTTTGGTGCGGCCCGCAGTAGCTGGAAACCTGGGGGTACCTATAAATACGAGGTTTTGGGTTTTATTTAATATTTTAACCTAGAGAGCTCGGATTTTTGCGATTTTTCGAAGGTTTTTCAAGAAATTCATTGGGATAAGTGATTTTAACTCAGATTTGGCTATAATACATGAATCTAACTCTGAATTCATCATTTAATTCGTGATTTGAGAGGGAATTTGGGAAGAAAATTGTGAAACCTTTCAAAAATGTAAAATAATGATTTAAAGGACCAAATAATGTCGGAATTGTATAATTTTTGTATGGTTAGACTCGTGAGAGTGCGAGGTTTCTGGGAATATAAATTTTTACCGATTCCGATATGTGGACCCGAGGGGCGTTTTGGTCATTTTCCATAATTTCGCTTATTAGCTTTGAATTAAAACATAAGGTCATTTTTTTGAGATGATATTTACGATATGCAATTGAATTGATTAGATTTGGGCTATTTGGAGTCGGATACTCATGGCAAAAGCGTGGTTTCTAGTTAATTTTAAGCCGGTTCGAAGTAAGTGGCTTGTCTAATCTTGTGTGGGGGACCTTTCCCCTTAGGATGTGCTATATTTGATAATTGAAATGCCCTGTACATGAGGTGACGAGCGCGTACTTGAGCTAATTGTTGAAAATCCGGTTTTTTCTTAAGTATTTCAATTGAGTTCTTTTCTTGTATTATTCTACTTGTGAATTTAGCATGTTGCTAGTCTAGAAAGCCATGTTTAGTTGACTTAATTGCCTATTTGCTTAAATTGCCTAAATTGCATTACGTGAAGCATGTTAGGCTAGAAGTAAATGTTTACTTGGTACGAAATTGGCGTTTAATTTAATATTCTTGTGTTGCTGCTCTGTGTTTTAAATTGGGACTACGGGTTAGATTCCCGAGAGATTCCCCCTACACATTTACTTTGGGACTACGGGTTAGATTCCTAGGAGATTCCCCCTGCACATTCACTTTGGGACTACGGGTTAGATTCCCGGGAGATTCCCCCTACACATTTACTTTGGGACTACAGGTTAGATTCCCGGGAGATCCCCCGTACATATATTGAGGATACCGAGAGATCCTTGGGATACCAAGAGATCCCTAGTACATATTGAGGATACCAAGAGATCCTAGGGATACCAAGAGATCCCTGGCTTATATTGAGGATACCGAGAGATCCTCGGGATACCAAGAGATCCCTAGTACATGTAGAGGATACTATGAGATCCTTGGGATACTTAGAGATCCCCGGTTACTTTCCTTATGGTTGCTTTCATCATTGTTTCCGTTATTGTACTCTTATTATCCTGCATAGATTCTTACTGTAGGTTCTCCATTGCACTGCTTATCTTCTCCTTCCATCTTTATATTTTATATAACCTTAGTAGGGCCCTGACCTTCCTCGCCACTACCCAACCGAGGTTAGGCTTGACACTTATTGAGTACCGCTGTGGTGTACTCACGCCTCTTCTGCGCATGTTTTTTTTTTCATGTGCAGATCCAGGTACCTCTACTCAGGCGCACTATCAGTGAGGCAGGAGGACTACGGAGACTTCGAGGTAGATCTGCTGCGTTCGCAGACCGACGAGTCTCCCTCTTTATTCTATCTTTAGTACATAGTTCTCTTTCCTTCCATTTGTTAGATATTCTGGAGTTTGGAGCCTCACTATACATTTCTGTAGCCTGTGTTTTCCCGTGAGTTTCCGGGTTTTGGGATTGTTTTAGTCTTTAGATATTGAGTCGTATATGTCGAGCGATATTCAGTACAATTTCCTTTTTAGATAATTAAATATGGTATTCTATTTTTCTGCAATTATTATGTTTCCGCAAGTGTTAGGCTTACCTGGTCACGGAGACTAGGTGTCGTCATAACATGTTCACGGTTGGTGAACTAGGGTCATGACAAGTTGGTATCAGAGCTCTAGGTTCATAGGAGTCACGGAATACAGGTCGGTTTATTAGAGTCTTGCTGATCGGTACAGAGACGTCTATACTTATCTACGAGAGGCTATGTAACTGTTTAGGAAAATTCTTCACTTCATTGATCTCCTTGTCGTGCGATATTTTTGACATCAATTCTAATCTTCTGCCTTCTATTCTCTCACAGATGGTGAGGACACGTGCTACTCGGGACGATCAGGCACCTGCACCCCCTCCTGCAGCCGTAAGAGGCAGGGGTCGGGGCAGAGGCCGTGGACGCGCACGGGGTGTAGCCAGAGCACCTGCGCGAGCTGCCGCTGAGGTACCGCCAGCAGATCCAGCCGTAGTTTAGGCACCCGACACGCCTACAACCACTACTACTCCAGCACTTCAGGGAGGGGCACAAACTCCCGCTGCTCACACTCCTGAGCAGCGAGTGCAGGTTGAGCAGGTCCCAGAGATCATTCCTGTACATACTACAGTACCAGTTCAGCCCGAGGATGGGGCAGTTGCTTCTGAGGATGAGCAGCGGAGACTCGAGAGGTTCAAGAAGTATGATCCTCCGATTTTCAGTGGACTAGCGACAGATGATGCCTTGGGATTTCTGGAGGATTACCACCGTATTCTTCGCACTATGGGTATTACCGGATTGAGCGGGGTTTCCTTCACTGCTTTCCAACTTTGGGAGCCGCCTATGAGTAGTGGCGCACATATGAGTTAGACAGTCCAGACGAGGCTGCTTCACTGACTTGGACCTAGTTCTCAGATATGTTCTTGAGAGAGTTCGTTCCTCAGAGCCTTAGGGATGCATGGCACGCAGAGTTTGAGCATTTGTGCCAGGGAGCTATGACTGTTTCAGAGGATGCTATCTGTTACACCAGATTGGCTAGGCATGCACCAGCCTTGGTTGCTACTATCCGCGAGAGGGTTCGCCGGTTTATTGAAGGGCTTATTCCTCCCATCAGATCTAGCATGGCTCGTGAGTTGGAGATGGACATTTCTTATCAGCAGGTGGTGAGCATTGCTAGGAGGATTGAGGGTATGCATGCTAGGGAGAGAGAGGAGAGGGAGGCCAAGAGGTCTCGTGAGTCGGGCCATTATTCTGGTGCCCGTACCCCAGCTGCAGGTCGTCATGGTAGGGGCTATATGAGTCGCCCCGTTCATTCAGCTCTTCCAGCAGCCAGCAATGCTCTAATCCCTCCCAGATCTCAGGAGCCATATTATGCACCTCCGGTTTCTAGTGTGCCTCCTGCGCGGGGTGCTTTCAGAGGTTAGTCTAGCAGACTTAGCCCTAGCCAGTCACAACCACCACGTCCTCCCAGAGCTTGTTTCGAGGTTGGTGATACACGTTACTTGGTGAGGGAGTGCCCTAGACTTAGGAAGGGTTCACCTCCACAGACTTCTCAGCCACAGCGTGCCCCGCAGAGTTCTCAGGCTATGGTTACAGCTCCAGTTGCTACCCTACCTAATCAGCTAGCTAGAGGTGGAGGTCGGGGAGGTAGAGGTCGCCCTAGAGGGGGAGGCCAGGCCAGATATTATGCCATTCCTTCTCGTACCAAGGTTGTTGCCTCCGATTCCGTCATCACAGGTATTATACTGGTTTGTCACAGAGATGCATCGGTTCTATTCGATCCAGGCTCTACTTATTCTTATGTGTATTCTTATTTTGCTCCATATTTGGGTGTAACTCGAGATTCGTTGAGTTCTCCTGTTTATGTTTCTACTCCTATGGGAGATTCTCTTATTGTGAACCACGTTTATCGGTCGTGTTTGGTTACTATTCGTGGTTTTGAGACTAGAGCAGATCTATTGTTACTCAACATGGTTGATTTTGATATTATTCTGGGCATGGACTGGTTGTCGCCCCATTATGCTATTCTTGATTGTCATGCCAAGACCGTGACGCTGGCTATGCCAGGTATTCCGCATGTTGAGTGGAGTGGTACTTTAGATCACACTCCCAGTAGAGTTATCTCTTTTCTTAAAGCTCAACATATGGTTGGAAAGGGGTGTGTCGCGTATTTAGCGTATGTGAGAGACGTCAGTATTGATACTCCTTCAATTGATTCAGTTCCAGTAGTACGGGATTTCCCCGATGTGTTTCCAGCTGATCTTCCAGACATGCCGCCTGATAGAGATATTGATTTTGGTATTGATCTGTTGTTGGGCACTCAGCCCATTTCTATTCCCCCATACCGTATGGCTCCTCTTGAGTTGAAGGAGTTGAAAGATCAGTTACAAGAATTGCTTGATAAAGGTTTTATTCGGCCCAGTGTATCGCCTTGGGGTGCTCCTGTCTTGTTTGTGAAGAAAAAGGATGGTTCTATGCGTATGTGTATTGATTATCGCCAATTGAACAAAGTTACAGTTAAGAACCGTTATCCTTTGCCTCGTATTGATGATTTGTTTGACTAGCTTCAGGGCGCACGAGTGTTTTCTAAGATTGATTTGCGCTCAGGTTACCATCAGTTGAAGATTCGGCAACCAGATATACCGAAGACTGCTTTCAGGACTCGGTATGGCCATTACGAGTTCCTTGTTATGTCATTTGGGCTGACTAACGCCCCAACAACCTTTATACATTTGATGCACAGTGTGCTCCGGCCATATCTTGACTCGTTCGTTATTGTCTTTATTGATGATATTCTGGTGTATTCCCGGAATCGGGAAGATCATGAGAACCACCTAGGAACTGTGCTTCAGACTTTGAGAGAGAAGAAGTTATATGCTAAGTTCTCGAAATGTGAGTTTTGGTTGGATTCAGTGGTATTCTTAGGCCACGTGATATCGAGTGAAGGTATTCAGGTGGATTCGAAGAAGATAGAGGCCGTGCAGAGTTGGCCCAGACCATCCTCAGCTACCGAGATCCGTAGTTTCCTTAGTTTGGCTGGCTACTACCGTCGTTTTGTGGAGAGGTTTTCATCGATTGCAGCCCTATGACAAGATTGACCCAGAAGGGTGCTCCATTTCAGTGGACGGAGGAGTGTGAGGCGAGCTTTCAGAAGCTCAAGACAGCCTTGACAACAGCCCCAATTTTGATACTGCCTACAGGTTCGAGGTCTTATACAGTCTATTATGATGCCTCGAGGGTTGGCCTCGGAGCGTTGTTGATGCAGGATGGTAGGGTGATTGCCTACGCGTCCAGACAGTTGAAGATACATGAGAAGAACTACCCTGTTCACGACCTTGAGTTAGCTGCCATTGTACACGCCCTGAAGATTTGGTGACATTACTTATACGGTGTGCCTTGTGAGATTTATACTGACCATCGGAGCTTGCAACACTTGTTCAAGCAAAAGGATCTAAATTTGCGCCAGAGGAGGTGGTTAGAGTTGCTGAAGGACTAAGACATCACTATCTTGTATCACCCGGGCAAGGCCAATGTGGTGGCCGATGCTTTGAGTCGCCGGGCAGAGAGCTTGGGGAGTTTGGCATATCTACCAGTATCAGAGAGGCCTATGGAAATGGATGTTCAGGCCTTAGCTAGCCAGTTTGTAAAATTGGACCTTTCGAAACCCAGTCGAGTCCTAGCTTGTGTGGTTTCTCCGTTTTCCTTGTTTGATCGTATCAGGGAGCGGCAGTATGATGACCCTCATTTGCTTGTCCTCAAGGACAAGGTTCAACACAGTGATACCAGAGATGTGACTATTGGTGATGATGGGGTATTGAGGATGCAGGGTCGGGTCTGTGTACCCAATGTTGATGGTATTCGGGAGTTGATATTGGAGGAGGCTCATAGTTCGCGATATTCTATTCATCCAGGTGCCGCGAAGATGTATCAGGATTTGAGGCAACACTATTGGTGGAGGCGGATGAAGAAGGATATAGTTGGATTTGTAGCTCGGTGCCTCAATTGTTAGTAGGTGAAGTGTGAGCACTAGAGACCAGGTGGGTTACTTCAACAGATAGAGATTCCGGAGTGGAAGTGGGAGCGGATCACCATGGACTTTGTAGTTAGGCTCCCACGGACTTTGAGAGAGTTCGATGCTATTTGGGTGATTGTGGATCGGCTGACCAAGTCCGCTCACTTTATTCCTGTGTGTACTACTTATTCCTCAGAGCGGTTGGCGGAGATCTATATTCGGGAGATTGTTCGTCTGCATGGTATCCCGGTTTCCATCATTTCAGATAGAGGTACTCAGTTCACATCATGGTTCTGGAGGTCCATTCAACATGAGTTAGGTACTCGGTAGAGTTGAGTACAACATTCCACCCTTAGACGGACGGACAGTCCGAGCGCACTATTTAGATTCTTGAGGATATGCTTCGCGCGTGTGTGATTGAGTTTGGAGGGTCTTGGGATCAGTTCTTGCCATTGGCGGAGTTTGCTTACAACAACAGTTATCAGTCCAGTATTCAGATGGCACCGTATGAGGCTTTATATGGGAGACGGTATAGATCTCCGGTAGGTTGGTTTGAGCCGAGCGAGGCTAGATTATTGGGCACGGACTTCGTTCAGGGTGCCTTGGAAAAGGTTAAGGTGATTCAAGACAGACTCCGTACAGCCCAGTCCAGACAGAAGATGTACGCGAACCAGAAAGTTTGTGATGTTTCCTATATGGTTGGTGAGCGGGTTCTTCTTCGGGTTTCGCCTATGAAGGGCGTCATGAGATTTGGGAAGAAAGGGAAGTTGAGTCCAAGGTTTATTGGCCCTTTTGAGATATTGAGGCGAGTTTAGGAGGTTGCTTATGAGCTTGCCTTACCTCCCAGCTTGGCAGGAGTGCATCCAGTATTTCATGTTTCGATGCTCCAGAGGTATTACGGTGACCCGTCGCATATGCTGGATTTCAGTTCAGTCCGGCTGGAAAAGGATCTATCCTATGTTGAGGAGCCAGTGACAATATTGGATAGGCAAGTTAGAAAGTTGAGGTCAAAGAACATTTCTTCGGTAAAGGTTTAGTGGCGAGGCCAGCCGGTCGAGGAGGCGACCTGGGAGACCGAGTAGGATATGCGCAGCCATTACCATCATCTTTTCACTACTTCAGGTATGTCTCTATGCTCGTTCGAGGACGAACGAATGTTTAAGTGTAGGAGGATGTGACGACCCGGCCGGTCGTCTTAAGAATTAATGCCCCGATCCCCTATTAACTGCTTTTCCCAAGTTTATTTCTGCTAATGTGATTTGCCGGGATGCTCGGTTTTGAGTTTTGAGGAGTTTTGGGAAACTTAGTCCCTAAATGGGAGCTTTAGTGTTATAAAGTTGACTGAAGTCAGAACAGTGGGGAGACAGCCTCGGAATGGAAATCCGACGGTTCTGTTAGCTCCGTTAGGTGAATTTGGGGCTGGGAGCGTGTTCGAAATGTGTTTTGGAGGTCCGTAGCTAATTTACGCTTGAAATGCCGAAGTTTGAATTTTTGAAGTTTCCGGTCCGATAGTGAGATTTTGATCCGAGGGTCAGAATGGAATTCCGGAAGTTTCAGTAGCTCCGTCATGTCATTTGGGATGTGTGTGCAAAATTTCAGGTCATTCGAACAAGATTTGATACAGTTTTTGATCGAAAACATAATTTAAGAGTTCTTGGAGTTCTTAGGCTTGAATCCTATGTGAAATTGGTGATTTGATGTTGTTATAAGCGTTCCGAAGTGTTGATCAAGTTTGAACGATGTCATTGGATGTGTTGGTATAATTGGTTTGAAGTTCCGGGAGTTCTGGGTAGGTTCCGGGATGTTTTAGTGCAAAAATCATAGCTGTAGCAGGTCTACAGGGGTTGCAGGCCCCAGAACTCACTCACGCGGTCCGCACAAAAATTAGTGCGCCCGTGTTAGGTGTTGTGCGGACCGCACAAAAGCGGTCGCGGCCGTGGTAGGCATCGCGCGGACCGCACAAAGTGGGGCGCGGCCGCGGTGAAGGGCCGTCTCGCTGGCCCTACATCGGAAGCTTATATCTTTTTATCTACAAGGAATTTGGAGGTGATGCAATGAGAAAGTTGTATCCCTTCGTGTCTAGTTTCTAGAAAAGTAAAGATATCCCAATTTGGACATCTATAGCAAAAGTTATGGCCAAAATACTAAAGCGTGTCACTGCAGAGGGAGGCCTGTGCGGCCGCACATTGCCTTTGCGCGGACCGCACTTGCTTGCGCGGACCGCATGAGTTTTGGTGCGGCCCGCAGTAGCTGGAAACCTGGGGGTACCTATAAATACGAGATTTTGGGTTTTATTTAATATTTTGACCTAGAGAGCTCGGATTTTGGCGATTTTTCGAAGGTTTTTCAAGAAATTCATCGGGGTAAGTGATTTTAACTCATATTTGGATAGAATACATGAATCTAACTCTGAATTCATCATTTAATTCGTGATTTGAGAGGGAATTTGGGAAGAAAATTGTGAAACCTTTCAAAAATGTAAAATAATGATTTAAAGGACCAAATAATGTCGGAATTGTATAATTTTCATATGGTTAGACTCGTGAGAGTGCGAGGTTTCTGGGAATATAAATTTTTACCGATTCCGAGATGTGGGCCCGAGGGGCATTTTGGTCATTTTCCATAATTTCGCGTATTAGCTTTGAATTAAAACATAGGATCATTTGTTTGAGATGATATTTACGATATGCAATTGAATTGATTAGATTTGGGCTATTTGGAGTCGGATACTCGTGGCAAAAGCGTGGTTTCTAGTTGATTTTGAGCCGGTTCGAAGTAAGTGGCTTGTCTAACCTTGTGTGGGGGACCTTTACCCTTAGGATGTACTATATTTGATAATTGAAATGCCCTGTACGTGAGGTGACGAGCGCGTACTTGAGCTAATTGTTGAAAATCCGGTTTTTCCTTAAGTATTTCAATTGAGTTCTTTTCTTGTTTTATTCTACTTGTGAATTTAGCATGTTGCTAGTCTAGAAAGGCATGTTTAGTTGACTTAATTGCCTATTTGCTTAAATTGCCTAAATTTCATTACGTGAATCATGTTAGGCTAGAAGTAAATGTTTACTTGGTATGAAATTAGCGTTTAATTTAATATTCTTGTGTTGCTGCTCTATGTTTTAAATTGGGACTACGGGTTAGATTCTCGGGAGATTCTCCCTGCACATTTACTTTGGGACTACGGGTTAGATTCCCAGGAGATTCCCCCTGCACATTCACTTTGGGACTACGGTTTAGATTCCCAGGAGATTCCCCCTGCACATTTACTTTGGGACTACGGGTTAGATTCCCGGGAGATCCCCCGTACATATATTGAGGATACCGAGAGATCCTCGGGATACCAAGAGATCCCTAGTACATATTGAGGATACCAAGAGATCCTCGGGATACCAAGAGATCCCTGGCTTATATTGAGGATACCGAGAGATCCTCGGGATACCAAGAGATCCCTAGTACATGTTGAGGATACTAAGAGATCCTCGGGATACTTAGAGATCCCCGGTTACTTTCCTTATGGTTTGCTTTCATCATTGTTTCCGTTATTGTACTCTTATTATCCTGCATAGATTCTTACTGTAGGTTCTCCATTGCACTGCTTATCTTATCCTGCCATCTTTATATTTTATATAACCTCAGTAGGGCCCTGACCTTCCTCGTCACTACCCAACCGAGGTTAGGCTTGGCACTTATTGAGTACCGCTGTGGTGTACTCACGCCTCTTCTGCGCATATTTTTTTTCATGTGCAGATCCAGGTACCTCTACTCAGGCGCACTATCAGTGAGGCAGGAGGACTACGGAGACTTCGAGGTAGATCTGCTGCGTCCGCAGACCGATGAGTCTCCCTCTTTATTCTATCTTTAGTACATAGTTCTCTTTCCTTCCGTTTGTTAGATATTCTGGAGTTTGGAGCCTCACTATACATTTCTGTAGCCTGTGTTTTCCCGTGAGTTTCCGGGTTTTGGGATTGTTTAATCTTGAGATATTGAGTCGTATATGTCGAGCGGCATTCAGTACAATTTCCTTTTTAGATAATTAAATGTGGTATTCTATTTTTCCGCAATTATTATGTTTCCGCAAGTGTTAGGCTTACCTGGTCACGGAGACTAGGTGCCGTCATAACATGTTCGCGGTTGGTGAACTAGGGTAGTGACAAGTTGGTATAAGAGCTCTAGGTTCTATGAGTCACGGAATACAGGTCGATTTTTTAGAGTCTCGCTGATCGGTACGGAGACGTCTATACTTATCTACGAGAGGCTATGTAACTGTTTAGGAAAATTCTTCACTTCATTGATCTCCTTGTCGTGCGATATTTTTGACATCAATTCTAATCTTTTGCCTTCTATTCTCTCACAGATGGTGAGGACACGTGCTACGCGGGATGATCAGGCACCCGCACCCCCTCATGCAGCCGTCAGAGGCAGGGGTTGGGGCAGAGGCCGTGGACGCGCACGGGGTGCAGCCAGAGCACCTGCACGAGCTGCCGCTGAGGTACCGCCAGCAGATCCAGCCGGAGTTCAGGCACCCGACACGCCTACAACCACTACTACTCCAGCACTTCAGGAGACTTTGGTACAGTTTATGAGTATGTACACCACGCTGGCTCATGCAGGGTTGCTTCCCCTTGCTGCAGCCATATCCCAAGCCGGGGGAGGGGCACAAACTCCCGCTGCCCACACTCCTGAGCAACGAGTGCAAGTTGAGCAGGTCCCAGAGATCATTCCTGTACATACTACAGTACCAGTTCAGCCCAAGGATGGGGCAACTGCTTCTGAGGATGAGCAGCGGAGACTCGAGAGGTTCAAGAAGTATGATCCTCCGGTTTTCAGTGGACTAGCGACAGATGATGCCTTGGGATTTCTGGAGGATTGCCACCGTATTCTTCGCACTATGGGTATTACCGGATTGAGCAGGGTTTCCTTCACTGCTTTCCAACTTTGGGGAGCCGCCTATGAGTAGTGGCGCACCTATGAGTTAGACAGTCCAGACGAGGCTGCTTCACTGACTTGGACCTAGTTCTCAGATATGTTCTTGAGAGAGTTCGTTCCTCAGAGCCTCAGGGACGCATGGCGCGCAGAGTTTGAGCATTTGCGCTAGGGAGCTATGACTGTTTAAGAGGATGCTATCTGTTACACCAGATTGGCTAGGCATGCACCAGCCTTGGTTGCTACTGTCCGCGAGACGGTTCGTCGGTTTATTGAGGGGTTTATTCCTCCCATCAGTTTTAGCATGGCTCGTGAGTTGGAGATGGACATTTCTTATCAGCAGGTGGTGAGTATTTCTAGGAGGATTGAGGGTATGCATGCTAGGGAGAGAGAGGAGAGGGAGGCCAAGAGGTCTCGTGAGTCGGGCCATTATTCTGGTGCCCGTACCCCAATTGCAGGTCATCATGGTAGGGGCTATATGAGTCACCCCGTTCATTTAGCTCTTCCAGCAGCCAGCAATGCTCCAACCGCTCCCAGATCTCAGGATCCATATTATGCACCTCCGGTTTCTAGTGTGCCTCCTGCGCGGGGTGCTTTCGGAGGTCAGTCTAGCAGACTTAGCCCTAGCCAGTCACAGCTACCACGTCCTCCCAGAGCTTGTTTCGAGTGTGGTGACACACGCCACTTGGTGAGGGAGTGCCCTAGACTTGGGAGGGGTGCACCTCCACAGACTTCTCAGCCACAACATGCCCCGCAGAGTTCTCAGGCTATGGTTACAGCTCCAGTTGCTACCCCACCTACTCAGCCAGCTAGAAGTGGAGGTCGGGGAGGTAGAGGTCGCCCTAGAGGGGGATGCTAGGCCAGATATTATGCCATTCCTTCTCGTACCGAGGATGTTGCCTCCGATTCCGTCATCGTAGGTATTATACTGGTTTGTCACAGAGATGCATCGGTTCTATTCGATCCAGGCTCCACTTATTCTTATGTGTCTTCTTATTTTGCTCCGTATTTGTGTGTAACCCGAGATTCGTTGAGTTCTCCTATTTATGTTTCTACTCCTATGGGAGATTCTCTTGTTGTGGACCGCGTTTATCGGTCGTGTTTGGTTACTATTCGTGGTTTTGAGACCAGAGCATATCTATTGTTACTCAACATGGTTGATTTTGATATTATTCTGGGCATGGACTGGTTGTCGCCCCATTATGCTATTCTTGATTGTCACGCCAAGACCGTGACGCTGGCTATGCCAGGTATTCCGCATGTTGAGTGGAGTGGTACCTTAGATCACACTCCCAGTAGAGTTACCTCTTTTCTTAAAGCTTAGCGTATGGTTGGAAAGAGGTGTGTCGCGTATTTAGCGTATGTGAGAGACGTCAGTATTGATACTCCTTCAATTGATTCAGTTCCAGTAGTACGGGATTTTCCCAATGTGTTTCCAGCTGATCTTCCAGGCATGTCGCCTGATAGAGATATTGATTTTGGCCTTGATCTGTTGTCGGGCACTCAGCCCATTTCTATTCCCCCATATCGTATGGCTCCTCCTGAGTTGAACGAGTTGAAGGATCAGTTACAAGAATTGCTTGATAAGGGTTTTATTCGGCCCATTGTATTGCCTTGGGGTGCTCATGTCTTGTTTGTGAAGAAAAAGGATGGTTCTATGCGTATGTGTATTGATTATCGCCAATTGAACAAAGTTACAGTTAATAACTGTTATCCCTTGCCTCGTATTGATGATCTGTTTGACTAGCTTCAGGGCGCACGGGTGTTTTCTAAGATTGATTTGCGCTCAAGTTACCATCAGTTGAAGATTCGGGAACCAGATATACCGAAGACTGCTTCCAGGACTCGGTATGGCCATTACGAGTTCCTTGTTATGTCATTTGGGCTGACCAACACCCCAACAGCCTTTATGCATTTGATGCACAGTTTGTTCCGGCCATATCTTGACTCGTTCGTCATTGTCTTTATTGATGATATTCTGGTGTATTCCCGAAGTCGGGAAGATCATGAGCAGCACCTTGGAACTATGCTTCAGACTCTGAGAGAGAAGAAGTTATATGCTAAGTTCTCGAAATGTGAGTTTTGGTTGGATTCAGTGGCATTCTTAGGCCACGTGATATCGAGTGAAGGTATTCAGGTAGATCCGAAGAAGATAGAGGCCGTGCAGAGTTGGCCTAGACCATCGTCAGCTACCGAGATCTGCAGTTTCCTTGGTTTGGCTGGCAACTACCGTCGTTTTGTGGAGGGGTTTTCATCGATTGCAGCCCTATGACAAGGTTGACCCAGAAGGGTGCTCCATTTCAGTAGACGTAGGAGTGTGAGGCGAGCTTTCAGAAGCTCAAGACAGCCTTGACAACAGCCCCAATTTTGATACTGCCTACAGGTTCGGGGTCTTATACAGTCTATTGTGATGCCTCGAGGGCTGGCCTCGGAGCGCTGTTGATGCAGGATGGTAGGGTGATTGCCTACGCGTCCAGACAGTTGAAGATACATGAGAAGAATTACCCTGTTCACGACCTTGAGTTAGTTGCCATTGTTCACGCCCTGAAGATTTGGCGTCATTACTTATACGGTGTGCCTTGTGAGATTTATACTGACCATCGGAGCTTGCAGCACTTGTTCAAGCAAAAGGATCTAAATTTGCGCCAGATGAGGTGGTTAGAGTTGCTGAAGGACTATGACATCACTATCTTGTATCACCCGGGCAAGGCCAATGTGGTGGCCGATGCTTTGAGTCGCTGGGCGGAGAGATTTGGGAGTTTGGCATATCTACCAGTATCAAAGAGGCCTATGTCAATGGATGTTCAGGCCTTAGCCAGCCAGTTTGTGAGATTGGACCTTTCGAAGCCCAGTCGAGTCCTAGCTTGTGTGGTTTCTCGGTTTTCCTTATTTGACCGTATCAGGGAGCGGCGGTATGATGACCCTCATTTGCTTGTCCTCAAGGATAAGGTTCAGCACGGTGATACCAGAGATGTGACTATTGGTGATGATGGGGTATTGAGGATGCAGGGTCGGGTCTGTGTACCCAATGTTGATGGTATTCGGGAGTTGATATTGGAGGAGGCTCATAGTTCGCGATATTCTATTCATCCAGGTGTCGCGAAGATGTATCAGGATTTGAGGCAGCACTATTGGTGGAGGCGGATGAAGAATGATATAGTTGGATTTGTAGCTCGGTGCCTCAATTATCAGCAGGTGTAGTGTGAGCACTAGAGACCAGGTGGGTTACTTCAACAGATAGAGATTCCGGAGTGGAAGTGGGAGCGGATCACCATGGACTTTGTAGTTAGGCTCCCACGGACTTTGAGAGAGTTCGATGCTATTTGGGTGATTGTGGATCGGCTGACCAAGTCCGCTCACTTTATTCCTGTGTGTACTACTTATTCCTCAGAGCGGTTGGCGGAGATCTATATTCGGGAGATTGTTCGTCTGCATGGTATCCCGGTTTCCATCATTTCAGATAGAGGTACTCAGTTCACATCATGGTTCTGGAGGGCCGTTCAACTTGAGTTAGGTACTTAGGTAGAGTTGAGTACAACATTCCACCCTTAGACGGACAGATAGTCCGAGCGCACTATTCAGATTCTTGAGGATATGCTCCGCGCGTGTGTGATTGAGTTTGGAGGGTCTTGGGATCAGTTCTTGCCATTGGCGGAGTTTGCTTACAACAACAGTTATCAGTCCAGTATTCAGATGGCACCGTATGAGGCTTTATATGGGAGACGGTGTAGATCTCTGGTAGATTGGTTTGAGCTGGGCGAGGCTAGATTATTGGGCACGGACTTCGTTCAAGGTGCCTTGGAAAAGGTTAAGGTGATTCAAGACAGACTCCGTACAGCCCAGTCCAGACAGAAGAGTTACGCGAACCAGAAAGTTCGTGATGTTTCCTATATGGTTGGTGAGCGGGTTCTTCTTCGGGATTCGCCTATGAAGGGCGTCATCAGATTTGGGAAGAAAGGGAAGTTGAGTCCAAGGTTTATTGGCCCTTTTGAGATATTGAGGCGAGTTTAGGAGGTTGCTTATGAGCTTGCCTTACCTCCCAGCTTGGCAGGAGTGCATCCAGTATTTCATGTTTCGATGCTCCAGAGGTATTACGGTGACCCGTCGCATATGCTGGATTTCAGTTCAGTCCGGCTGGAAAAGGATCTATCCTATGTTGAGGAGCCAGTGACAATATTGGATAGGCAAGTTAGAAAGTTGAGGTCAAAGAACATTTCTTCGGTAAAGGTTTAGTGGCGAGGCCAGCCGGTCGAGGAGGCGACCTGGGAGACCGAGTAGGATATGCGCAGCCATTACCATCATCTTTTCACTACTTCAGGTATGTCTCTATGCTCGTTCGAGGACGAACGAATGTTTAAGTGTAGGAGGATGTGACGACCCGGCCGGTCGTCTTAAGAATTAATGCCCCGATCCCCTATTAACTGCTTTCCCCAAGTTTATTTCTGCTAATGTGATTTGCCGAGATGCTCGGTTTTGAGTTTTGAGGAGTTTTGGGACACTTAGTCCCTAAATGAGAGCTTAAGTGTTAGAAAGTTGACCGAAGTCGGAACAGTGGGGAGACAGCCTCGAAATGGAAATCTGACGGTTCCGTTAGCTCCGTTAGGTGAATTTGGGGCTAGGAGCGTGTTCGGAATGTGTTTTGGAGGTCCGTAGCTAATTTACACTTGAAATGCCGAAGTTTGAATTTTTGAAGTTTCCGGTCCGCTAGTGAAATTTTGATCTGAGGGTCAGAATGGAATTCCAGAAGTTTCAGTAGATTCGTCATGTCATTTGGGATGTGTGTGCAAAATTTCAGGTCATTCGGACAAGATTTGATACAGTTTTTGATCGAAAACATAATTTAAGAGTTCTTGGAGTTCTTAGGCTTGAATCCTATGTGAAATTGGTGATTTGATGTTGTTATAAGCGTTCCGAAGTGTTGATCAAGTTTGAGCGATGTCATGGGATGTGTTGGTATAATTGGTTTGAAGTTCCGGGAGTTCCGGGTAGGTTCCGGGATGTTTTAGTGCAAAAATAATAGTTGTAGCAGGTCTACAGGGGTTGCAGGCCCCAGAACTCACTCACGTGGTCCGCACAAAAATTAGTGCGCCCGTGTTGAGTGCTATGCGGACCGCACAAAAGCGGCCGCGGTAGGCATCGCGCGGACCGCACAAAGTGGGGCGCGGCCGCGGTGAAGGGCCGTCTCGCTGGTCCTACTTCGGAATCTCATATCTTTTGATCTACAAGGAATTTGGAGGTGATGCAAAAATGAAAGTTGTATCCCTTCGTGTCTAGTTTCCAGAAAAGTAAAGGTATTGCAATTTGGACATCTGTAGCAAAAGTTATGGCCAAAATACTAAAGCTTGTCACTGCAGAGGAAGGCCTGTGCGGCCGCACATTGCCTTTGCGCGGACCGCACTTGCTTGCGTGGACCGCATGAGTTTTGGTGCGGCCCGCAGTAGCTGGAAACCTGGGGGTACCTATAAATACGAGGTTTTGGGTTTTATTTAATATTTTGACCAAGAGAGCTCGGATTTTGGCGATTTTTCGAAGGTTTTTCAAGAAATTCATCGGGGTAAGTGATTTTAACTCAGATTTGGCTAGAATACATGAATCTAACTCTGAATTCATTATTTAATTCGTGATTTGAGAGGGAATTTGGGAAGAAAATTGTGAAACCTTTCAAAAATGTAAAATAATGATTTAAAGGACCAAATAATGTCGGAATTGTATAATTTTCATATGGTTAGACTCGTGAGAGTGCGAGGTTTCTGGGAATATAAATTTTTACCGATTCCGAGATGTGGGCCCGAGGGGTGTTTTGGTCATTTTCCATAATTTCGCGTATTAGCTTTGAATTAAAACATAGGATCATTTGTTTGAGATGATATTTACGATATGCAATTGAATTGATTAGATTTGGGCTATTTGGAGTCGGATACTCGTGGAAAAAGCGTGGTTTCTAGTTGATTTTGAGCCGGTTCGAAGTAAGTGGCTTGTCTAACCTTGTGTGGGGGACCTTTACCCTTAGGATGTACTATATTTGATAATTGAAATGCCCTGTACGTGAGGTGACGAGCGCGTACTTGAGCTAATTGTTGAAAATCCGGTTTTTCCTTAAGTATTTCAATTGAGTTCTTTTCTTGTTTTATTCTACTTGTGAATTTAGCATGTTGCTAGTGTAGAAAGGCATGTTTAGTTGACTTAATTGCCTATTTGCTTAAATTGCCTAAATTGCATTACATGAAGCATGTTAGGCTAGAAGTAAATGTTTACTTGGTACGAAATTAGCGTTTAATTTAATATTCTTGTGTTGTTGCTCTGTGTTTTAAATTGGGACTACGGGTTAGATTCCCGGGAGATTCCCCCTACACATTTACTTTGAGACTACGGGTTAGATTCCCGGGAGATTCCCCCTGCACATTCACTTTGGGACTACGGGTTAGATTCCCGGGAGATTCCCCCTGTACATTTACTTTGGGACTACGGGTTAGATTCCCGGGAGATCCCCGGTACATATATTGAGGATACCGAGAGATCCTTGGGATACCAAGAGATCCCTAGTACATATTGAGGATACCAAGAGATCCTCGGGATATCAAGAGATCACTGGCTTATATTGAGGATACCGAGAGATCCTCGGGATACCGAGAGATCCTTGGGATACCAAGAGATCCCTAGTACATGTCGAGGATACTAAGAGATCCTCGGGATACTTAGAGATCCCCGGTTACTTTCCTTATGGTTTGCTTTCATTATTGTTTCCGTTATTGTACTCTTATTATCCTGCATATATTCTTACTGTAGGTTCTCCATTGCACTATTTATCTTATCCTGCCATCTTTATATTTTATATAACCTCAGTAGGGCCCTGACCTTCCTCGTCACTACCCAACCGAGGTTAGGCTTGGCACTTACTGAGTACCGCTGTGGTGTACTCACGCCTCTTCTGTGCATGTTTTTTTTCATGTGCAGATCCAGGTACCTCTACTCAGGTGCACTATCAGTGAGGCAGAAGGACTACGGAGACTTCGAGGTAGATCTTCTGCGTCCGCAAACCTACGAGTCTCCCTCTTTATTCTATCTTTAGTACTTAGTTCTCTTTCCTTCTGTTTGTTAGATATTCTGGAGTTTGGAGCCTCACTATACATTTCTGTAGCCTGTGTTTTCCCGTGAGTTTCCGGGTTTTGGAATTGTTTTAGTCTTGAGATATTGAGTCGTATATGCCGAGCGACATTCAGTACAATTTCCTTTTTAGATAATTAAATATGGTATTCTATTTTTCCGCAATTATTATGTTTCCGCAAGTGTTAGGCTTACCTGGTCACAGAGACTAGGTGCCGTCATGACATGTTCACGGTTGGTGAACTAGGGTCGTGAAAATTATAGGAGTGATTTGGAAAGTTTGGTCTAATTTCATCAAGTCGCGATTGGGTTTTGACGCGAAACATGAGTTAATTGTTTAACGTGCGAAATGGGTATTGAACTAAGCAAATGAGCTCCGAATTGAGTTTCGACTGAAGGGCTATGTTTGTATTATTATGTGACGACCCGGCCAGCCGTCTCATGAGTTACCGCTCCATTTCCCCCATTTCAGGTTCTTTACGCTTCGTTATCCGTGTTTTATGTGATCGAGTTGATTAGTTCGAGTTCGGAGCGGATTGGTAAGAAATGATACACTTAGTCTCTTTTAAGAAGGCTTAAGTTGGAAAAGTCAACCGGATGTTGACTTATGTGTTAGAAGGCTCGGAAATGAGTTCTGATGGTTCGGTTAGCTTCGGGAGGTGATTTGTGACTTAGGAGCACGATCAGAATGGGTTTTGGAGTTGTAGAGAAGATTTAGGCTTGAATTGGCGAAATTGATATTTTGGCAAATTCCGGTTGATAGGCGAGATTTTGATATAGGGGTCGGAATGGAATTCCGAGAGTTGCAGTAGCTTCATTGTGTCATTTGGGATGTGTGTGCAAAATTTCAGGTCATTCGGACGAGATTTGATAGACCTTTTGATCGAAAGCATAATTTAAGAGTTCTTGGAGTTCTTAGGCCTGAATCCTATGTTAAATTGGTGATTTGATTTTGTTGTGAGCGTTCCGAAGTTTTGAGCAAGTTTGAACGATGTCATGAGATGTGTTGGTACAATTGGTTTGAAGTTCCGGGAGTTCCGGGTAGGTTCCGGGATGTTTTAGTGCAAAAATCATAGATGTAGCAGGCCTACAGGGGTTGCAGGCCCCAAAACTCACTCATGCGGTCCGTACAAAAATAGGTGCGCCCGTGTTGAGTGCTGTGCGGACCGCACAAAGTGGTGTGCGGCCGCGGTAGGTGTCATGCGGACCGCACAAAGTGGGGCGCGGCCGGTGTGAAGAACATTTCGCTGGTTCCACGTCGGAAGCTCATATCTTTTGATACACAAGGAATTTTGAGGTAATTCAAAAATGAAAGTTGTAGCCCTTCGTGTCTAGTTTCCAGAAAGATAAGGATATTGCAATTTGGACATCTGTAGCAAAGGTTATGGCCAAAACACTAAAGCCTGTCACTGCAGAGGGAGGCCTGTGCGGCCGCACGCTGCCTTTGCGCGGACCGCACTTGCTTGCGCGGACCGCGTGAGTTTTGGTGCAGCCCGCGTGAGCTGAAACCTGAGGGGTACCTATAAATACGAGGTTTTGGGTTTTATTTAATATTTTGACCTAGAGAGCTCGGATTTTGGCGATTTTTCGAAGGTTTTTCAAGAAATTCATCGGGGTAAGTGATTTTTACTCAAATTTGGCTAGAATACATGAATCTATCACTGAATTCATCATTTAATTCGTGATTTGAGATGGAATTTGGGAAGAAAATTGTGAAACCTTTCAAAAATATAAAATGACGATTTGAAGGACCAAATGGTATCGGAATTGGATAATTTTGGTATGGTTAGACTCGTGAGGGTATGAGGATTCTGAAAATATAAATTTTACCTGATTTCGAGACGTGGGCCCGGGGCTCGGGTTTTGCTAATTTTGAGATTTTTGATATTTTTCGAATGTTTTCGCTTGGGCTTTGTTCCCTTAGTATATTATGACATATTCGTTCTGATTTTGGATAGATTCGACACAAGTGGAGGCCAATTCGAGGGGCAAAGGCGTCGCGAGCTAGAGAATTAGCCAGTTCGAGGTGAGTAATGATTTTAAATGATGTCCTGAGGGTTTGAAACCCCGGAATTGCACACCGTAGTGCTATACTAAGTTGAGATACACGCTGTGTGACGAGCGTGAGGTTCAATGCTATGGGGATTGTGACTTGGTCCATCCCGAATGATATTTTACTACATTTTTGATTGAGACATATACTTTATTATTGTGAATTGGGCTTGTTGCCATGCTTGGGGCCTTGTGCCGACCTGTAGAACCCTTAGGGGATTTTCAACTGGTTTTCCTCACTTACTTTGTTAAAGAATTTATATCTTCAGTCATGTTTCCAATTGTTTAAGAATGATATGAACTGGATTTTCGAAATGTTAGTCATAAATAGAGAGAGATATGAGGCCTAGATCCCGACCGTACATTATGCCCGAGAGGCTGTGATCTTTAAATGACTGATATGGGTCGAGGATCCAATAGTGAGGAAATTTTATATGATATGGATCGGGCTGCGTGCCGCAACAGATATATATATATTATACATATTATGGATCGGGCTACACGCCGCAACAACTACTTATATGGATCGGGCTGCACGCCGTAGCAATTATATAGCGCTTGGGCAGAAAGAGCCCCTCCGGAGTCTGCACACCCCCAGTGAGCGCAGTCGACTATTATTATTATGGATCGGGATGTACGCCACAGTTATTATGGATCGGGATGTACGCCACAGCGATATACGGATCGAGTTGCACCCCGCAGCGGTATATATATATATTGATTCGGTTATCGTGAGAAGTATATGAAATTGAGAACTGAGGATAAGAACGAATAAATGAACTGAAAGGCTTGAGGAACTGATTCATACTGATTATATCTGTTTTACCTGGTTTAAGGAATTTCACATGATTTCCTTATTCACTGTTGCTTAAATGATTTTACTGTTTTGATATAGAACTGCTTAGTGCCTTTACGTGATTTCTCACTGTCAACCATTATTTATTGTTATTACTCACTGGGTTGGAGTACTCACATTACTCCCTGCACCATGTGTGCAGGTACAGGTATTCCTAAGGCATAGAGTGAGCTTTATTGCCGTTCTGTCTTCATCAAAGTTATCGAGGTAGCTGTATGGCGTTCGCAGACCGATTCCTCCTTCTATCTCCACTTATCATTTTGCATCTTAGACATAATTCTGTATTAGATTATGAACCCTTGTATTTGAGGCTCAGACTTGTGACACCGGATCAGTGGGCTGATTTACAGAGATTATTTTTTTATGATTATGGTTTCCGCACATTTCATCTGTTAAATTCATACTTCTATTTATATTAAATTGGTATTCAATCCCGAAAATCGATATTGAATTATAAAGAAAGAGATTGTGAGATGTTAGTTGGTCAGGCTTGCCTAGCATTGTGTTAGGCGCCATCACGGCCGGGGTTGGGGTCGTGACAAGTTGGTATCAGAGCCTAGGTTACTTAGGTCTCACGAGTCATGAGCAGGTTTAGTAGAGTCTCGCGGATCGGTACAGAGACGTCTATATTTATCCTCGAGAGGCTGCAGAACCTTTAGGAAAAACTTCATGTTCTTGAAACTCTTGTCGTGCGAACTTGTTGGTCCGAGTACTAAACTTCCGTTATTCTATTCTCTCGCAGATGGCGAGGACTCGCGCTACCGGACGAGGCAGACGACCACCAATGCCACCCACTGAGGTCACTAGAGGCCGTGGGCGTGGTCATGGCTGTGGTAGAGGCAGGGTAGCGAGGGCAGCACCTATTAACCCACCAGCTGCCCTGACTCCGGATCAGGCTCCCGCTATGGATGCTCTAGGAGCACCAGTTCAGGCACCAGTTATGCCTATCGTGGTTCCGGGTCTTCAGGAGGCCTTGGCATAGATCTTATCAGTTTGTACTGGCCTGGCTCAGGCAGTTTTAGCCACTACAGTAGCAGCTACTTCACAGGCTGGGGGAGGCAATCAGACCCCCGCAGCTCACACACCTGAGCAGGTAGTGCAGGGACTACAGACACCGGGGGCACCTCCAGCTCAGCCGGTTGTACCAGCTCAGGAGTTTATTGTGCCAGTTATGCCGGATGATGAGCAGCGTCATCTTGATAGGTTTGGTAGACTCCAGCCTCCGCCATTCAGTGGTGCCGAGGGCGAGTATGCCCAGGGTTTTCTTGATAAGTGTCAGCGGATGCTCCGTACAACAGGGATTCTTGAGACTAGTGGTGTGGCATTTACCACCTTTCAGTTTACTGGGGCTGCCTTTACATGGTGGGAGGCGTATGAGAGGCGTAGGCCAGTTGGAGCAGCGCCCCTTACTTGGCATCAGTTCTCCACTCTCTTCTTGGAGAAGTATGTGTCGCAGTCCTACAGAGAGGAGCTACGTAGTCAGTTTGAGTGGTTGTGACAGGGGGATATGACTGTGTCACAGTATGAGTCGAGGTTTTCTGAGTTGGCTCGTCATGCCATTTGGATGGTTCTGACAGATCGTGAGAGGATCAGGAGATTTGTTGATGGCCTTACCTATCACCTCCGTATTCTTATGACCCGAGAGAGGGTGTTGGGCGCTACGTTCGAGGAGGTGGTCGATATCGCTCGCGAGATTGAGGTGGTTCGCCGTCAGGATAGAGAGGAGAGGGAGGCCAAGAGGCCTCGAGTCTCTGGCAGTTTCAGTGGTGCTCCTTCGAGGGGCCAATTCTAGCAAGGTGGAGGTCGTTCTTTTAGGCCCGCTCAGTCGGCCCGTCCAGAGTATCGTGGGGCATCCTCAGGTCGTGGTTATCATGGGTCGCAGTAGATCCAGTCATCACTCAGCGTCCTTCCAGCTCAGAGTTCATCTCGTGCCCCATTAGTCCAGGGTTCTTCCGTGGCAGGTCCTTCTTCTGGCCATTCTGGTGCCAGGGGTTCCCTTCAATCCCCATCTCCAGCACCGGGTAGTTGTTACGAGTGCAGAGAGTTTGGACATATGAGGAGGTAGTGTCCTCGACTTCACGATGGTCAGTATCAGCAAAGGGGTCAGCCCTCGACTTCTGCTCCAGTTACTTCACCACCCGCCCAACCAGCTAGGGGTGGAGGTCAGGCAGCCAGGGGTCGCCCTAGAGTGGGGGTCGATCAGGGGGCGGTCAGGCCCATTTCTATGCACTCCCGGGAAGACCCGACACCATTGCTTCGGATGCTGTCATTACAGGTATTGTTCCAGTCTGCCACAGAGATGTCTTTGTATTATTTGATCCCGGTTCCCCCTTTTCTTATGTGTCATCATTCTTTGTTCATTATTTGGGTATGCCCCATGAGTTTCTTGCTTTACCTGTTCATGTATCTATCCTAGTGAGCGATACTGTTGTTGTAGACCATGTATACCAGTCATGTGTGATGACTATTGAGGGTCTGGAGACCCGAGTGGATCTATTGCTATTAGGCATGGTAGATTTTGATGTCATTTTGGGCATGGATTGACTATCTCCATGTCGTGCTATTCTAGACTGTCATGCTAAGACAGTCACTTTGGCTATGTCGGGTGTACCGCGGATCGAGTGGCGTGGTATGACTGATTATATCCCTAGTAGAGTGATCTCTTTCTTGAAGGCCCAGCGTATGGTTGGGAAGGGTTGCCTTTCATATCTAGCATTTGTAAGGGATGTTGGAGCCGAGACTCCTAGTATTGATTTTGTCCCAGTTGTGAGGGATTTTCCCGATGTTTTTCCTACAGACCTGTCGGGCATGCCACCGGACAGGGATATTGATTTTGGTATTGACCTGGTGACGGGCACTCAGCCCATTTCTATTCCGCCATATCGTATGGAACCAGCAGAGTTCAAGGAATTGAAAGAACAGCTTCAGGAACTCCTAGATAAGGGGTTCATTCGGCCTAGTGTGTCCCCTTGGGGTGCACCGGTTTTGTTTGTGAAGAAGAAGGATGGCACGATGAGAATATGCATTGATTATAGGCAATTGAACAAAGTAACAATCAAGAACAAGTATCTTTTGCCTCGCATTGATGATTTATTTGATTAGCTTCAAGGAGCGAGGGTGTTCTCCAAGATTGATCTCCGTTCGGGTTATCACTAGTTGAAGATCAGGGATTCAGATATTCTTAAGACTGCTTTCAGGATCAGATATGGTCATTATGAGTTTATTGTTATGTCCTTTGGGCTAACCAATGCCCCAGCAACATTCATGCATTTGATGAACAGTGTATTTTGGCCTTATCTGGATTCGTTCGTTATTGTATTCATTGATGATATTCTGGTATACTCGCGTAGTCAGGAGGAGCACGCGGAGCATTTGAGAGTTGTGTTGCAGAGACTGAGGGAGGAGAAGCTTTATGCAAAATTCTCCAAGTGTGAGTTTTGGCTCAGTTCAGTAGCTTTCTTGGGGCACGTGGTGTCCAACGAGGGTATACAGGTTGATCCGAAGAAGATAGAGGTGGTTCAGAGTTAGCCCAGACCGTCCTCAGTCGTAGAGATTCGTAGCTTTATTGGGTTAGCAGGCTATTATCGCCAGTTTGTTCAGGGATTTTCATCCATTGCATCGCCCTTGACCAAGTTGACCCAGAAGGGTGCTCCATTTGTATGGTCGGACGAGTGTGAGGAGAGCTTTCAGAAGCTCAAGACAGCCTTGACCATAACTCCAGTGTTGGTTTTGCCATCAGCTTCAGGTTCATACACTGTGTATTGTGATGCTTCAAGAGTTGGGATTGGTTGTGTGTTGATGCAGGAGGGTAGAGTTATTTCTTATGCTTCTCGGCAGTTGAAGCCCCATGAGAAGAACTACCCCGTTCATGATTTGGAGTTGGCTGCCATAGTTCATGCATTGAAGATTTGGAGGCATTACTTGTATGGCGTATCTTGTGAGGTGTTCACTGATCATCGCAGTCTTTAGCATTTGTTCAAGCAAAAGGATCTTAATTTGAGGCAGCGGAGATGGTTGGAGTTTCTTAAGGATTATGATATCACTAATATGTACCATCCGGGAAAGGCCAATGTGGTGGCCGATGCTTTGAGCCGAAAGGCAGTGAGTTTGGGGAGTTTGGCATATATTTCAGTTGTGGAGAGACCCCTTGCAGTTGATGTTCAGGCCTTGGCCAATCAGTCTGTGAGATTGGACATTTCGGAGCCCAGTCAGGCGTTGGCTTGTGTGGTTTCTCGGTCTTCCTTATATGATCGCATCAAAGAGCGCCAGTATGATGATCCGCATTTGCTTGTCCTTAAGGATAGAGTTTAGCATGGTGATGCCAGAGATGTGACCATCGGTGATGATGGAGTGTTGAGGATATAGGGCCGGATTTGTGTGCCCAATGTGGATGGGCTTAGAGCGTTGATTCTGGAAGAGGCCCATAGCTCGCGGTATTCTATCCATCCGGGCGCCATGAAGATGTATCAGTATTTGAGGCAGCACTATTGGTGGAGAAGAATGAAGAAAGATATTGTGGGATTTGTAGCTTGGTGTCTCAATTGTCAGCAGGTGAAATATGAGCATCAGAGACCGGGTGGCTTGCTTCAACAGATGGTTATTCCTGAGTGGAAGTGGGAAAAGATCACTATGGACTTTGTGGTTGGACTTCCTCGGACTTTGAAGAAGCTTGATGCTATTTGGGTGGTTGTGGATCGGCTGACCAAGTCTGCGCACTTCATTCCTGTGTGTACTACCTATTCTTCAGAGCGGTTGGCAGGGATTTATATCCGGGAGATTGTTCGGTTGCATGGTATTCCGGCTTCCATCATCTCAGATAGAGGTACTCAGTTTACTTCGCAGTTTTGGAGAGCCGTGTAGAGAGATTTGGGTACTCAGGTAGAGTTGAGCACAGCGTTTCATCCTCAGACGGACAGACAGTCCGAGTGTACTATTCAAATATTGGAGGACATGTTGCGTGCTTGTGTTATTGACTTTGGAGGCTCATGGGATAAGTTTCTACCACTTGCAGAGTTTGCTTACAACAACAGCTACCAGTCGAGTATTCAGATGGCTCTATATGAGGCTTTGTACGGGAGGTGGTGTAGATCTCCAGTTGGTTGGTTCGGGCCTGGCGAGGCTAGACTATTGGGGACAGATTTGGTTCAGGATACCTTAGAGAAGGTGAAGGTGATTCAGGAGAGGCTTCGTACAACGCAGTCACGTCAGAAGAGTTATGCGGACTGGAAGGTTCGAGATGTGTCCTACATGGTCGGTGAGAAGGTCTTGCTGAAGGTTTCGCCCATGAAGGGTGTTATGAGATTTGGGAAGAAAGGAAAGTTGAGTCCGCGATTTATTGGGCCGTACGAGGTGCTTCGGAGGATTGGGGAGGTGGCTTATGAGCTTGCTTTGCCACCCAGCCTGTCGAGTGTGCATCCGGTATTTCATGTTTCTATGCTCCGGAAGTATATTGGGGATCCGTCTCATATTTTGGACTACAGCACGGTTCGGTTGGATGATGATTTGACCTTTGATGTGGAGCCAGTAGCTATTTTGGGTCGCCAGGTTCGGAAGTTGAGGTCAAAGGACATAGCTTCAGTGAAGGTGCAGTGGAGAGGTCAGCCCGTGGAGGAGACTACCTGGGAGACCGAGCGGGAGATACGGAGCAGATATCCCCATCTGTTTGAGGCTTCAGGTATGTTTCTTGACTCGTTCGAGGACGAACGTTTGTTTAAGTTGGGGAGGATGTGACGATCCGGCCAGTCGTCTCATGAGTTACCGCTCCATTTCCCCCATTTCAGCTTCTTTATACTTGGTTATCCGTGTTTTATGTAATCGAGTTGATTAGTTCGAGTTCGGAGAGGATTTGGTAAGAAATGAGACACTTAGTCTCTTTTAAGAAGGCTTAAGTTGGAAAAGTCAACCGGATGTTGACTTATGTGTTAGAAGGCTCGAAAATGAGTTCTGATGGTTCGGTTAGCTTCGGGAGGTGATTTGTGACTTAGGAGCGCGATCGGAATAGGTTTTGGAGTTGTAGAGAAGATTTAGGCTTGAATTGGCGAAATTGATATTTTGGCAAATTCCGGTTGATAGGCGAGATTTTGATATAGGGGTCGGAATGGAATTCCGAGAGTTGCAGTAGCTTCATTGTGTCATTTGGGATGTGTGTGCAAAATTTCAGGTCATTCGGACGAGATTTGATAGACCTTTTGATCGAAAGCATAATTTAAGAGTTCTTGGAGTTCTTAGGCCTGAATCCTATGTTAAATTGGTGATTTGATGTTGTTGTGAGCGTTCCGAAGTTTTGAGTAAGTTTGAACGATGTCATGAGATGTGTTGGTACAATTGGTTTGAAGTTCCGGGAGTTCCGGCTAGGTTCCGGGATGTTTTAGTGCAAAAATCATAGCTGTAGCAGGCCTACATGGGTTGCAGGCCCCAGAACTCACTCATGCGGTCCGCACAAAAATAGGTGCGCCCGCGTTGAGTGCTGTGCGGACTGCACAAAGTGGTGTGCGGCCGCGGTAGGTGTCATGCGGACCGCACAAAGTGGGGCGCGGCCGCGGTGAAGAACATTCCACTGGTTCAACTTCGGAAGCTCATATCTTTTGATGCATAAGGAATTTTGAGGTGATTCAAAAATGAAAGTTATAGCTCTTCGTGTCTAGTTTCCAGAAAGTTAACGATATCGTAATTTGGACATCTGTAGCAAAATCTATGGCCAAAACACTAAAGCCTGTCACTGCAGAGGGAGGCCTGTGCGGCCGCACGCTGCCTTTGCGCGGACCGCACTGGCTTGCGCGGACCGCATGAGTTTTGGTGCGGCCCGCGTGAGCTGAAACCTGAGGGGTACCTATAAATACGAGGTTTTGGATTTTATTTAATATTTTGACCTAGAGAGCTCGGATTTTGGCGATTTTTCGAAGGTTTTTCAAGAAATTCATCGGGGTAAGTGATTTTTACTCAGATTTGGCTAGAATACATGAATCTATCACTGAATTCATCATTTAATTCGTGATTTGAGATGGAATTTGGGAAGAAAATTGTGAAAACTTTCAAAAATGTAAAATGACGATTTGAAGGACCAAATGGTGTCGGAATTGAATAAGTTTGGTATGGTTAGACTCGTGAGGGTATGAGGTTTCTGAAAATATAAATTTTACCCGATGCCGAGACGTGGGCCCGGGGCTCGAGTTTTGCTAATTTTGAGATTTTTGATATTTTTCGAATGTTTTCGCTTGGGCTTTGTTCCCTTAGCATATTGTGACGTATTCGTTCTGATTTTGGATAGATTCGACGCGCGTGTAGGCCAATTCGAGAGGCAAAGGCGTCGTGAGCTAGAGAATTAGCCAGTTTGAGGTGAGTAATGATTTTAAATGATGTCTTGAGGGTTTGAAACCCCGGAATTGCACAATGTATTGCTATACTAAATTGATATACACGCTGTGTGACGAGCGTGAGGTTCAATGCTATGGGGATTGTGACTTGGTCCATCCCGAATGATATTTTACTACATTTTTTATTGAGACATATACTTTATTATTGTGAATTGGGCTTGTTGCCATGCTTGGGGCCTTGTGCCGACCTGTAGAACCATTAGGGGATTTTCGACTGGTTTTCCTCACTTACTTTGTTAAATAATTTATATCTCCAGTCATGTTTCCAATTGTTTAAGAATGATATGAACCGGATTTTCGAAATGTTAGTCATAAATAGAGAGAGATATGAGGCCTGAGATCCCGACCGTACATTATGCCCGAGAGGCTGTGATCTTTAAATGATTGATAGGGGTCGAGGATCCAATAGTGAGGATATTTTATATGATATGGATTGGGCTGCGCGCCGCATATATATATATATATATATATATATATATATATATATATATATATATATATATATATATATATATATATTATACATATTATGGATCGGGCTGCACGCCGCAGCAACTACTTATATGGATCGGGCTGCACGCCGTAGCAATTATATAGCGCTTGGGCTGAAGGAGCCCCTCAGGAGTCTGCACCCCCCCAGTGAGCGCAGTCGACTATTATTATTATGGATTGGGCTGTACGCCACAGTGATATACGGATCGGGCTGCACGCCGCAACGGTATATATATATATATTGATTCGGTTATCGTGAGAAGTATATAAAATTGAGAACTGAGGAGAAGAACGAATAAATGAATTGAAAGGCTTGAGGAACTGATTCATACTGATTATATCTGTTTTACCTGGTTTAAGGAATTTCACATGATTTCCTCATTCACTGTTGCTTAAATGATTTTACTGTTTTGATATAGAACTGCTTAGTGCCTTTACGTGATTTCACACTGTCAGCCATTATTTATTGTTATTACTCACTGGGTCGGAGTACTCACATTACTCCCTGCACCATGTGTGCAGATACAGGTATTCCTGAGGCATAGAGCGAGCTTTCCTGTCGTTCTGTCTTCATCAGAGTTATCGAGGTAGCTGCAACCTTCTATCTCCACTTATCATTTCGCATCTTAGACATAATTCTGTATTAGATTGTTGAACCCTTGTATTAGAGGCTCAGACTTGTGACACCACATCACTGGGCTGATTTACAGAGATTTTTTTTATGATTATGGTTTCCGCACATTTCATCTGTTAAATTCATACTTCTATTTATATTAAATTGGTATTCAATCCTGAAAATCGGTATTGAATTATAAAGAAAGAGATTGGGAGATGTTAGTTGGTCAGGCTTGCCTAGTATTGTGTTAGGCGCCATCACGGCCGGGGTTGGGGTCGTGACATATTATTTGTGACTCATAGGAACAAGAATCATCGAATTCCAAGGTCCCAGGCCCGAGAAATGAATTTTTGAGTAAAATTGCTTTATGAAAATATTTAAGGAAAATAGAAATGAAATTTAATTAGAAAGTGATGGTATCGGGCCCGTATTTTGGTTTCGGCGCCCGGTACAGGTCTTATATATATGGTTTAAGCACTTTATGTAAAGTTTGGTTGAAAACGGACGTCGTTTGACGTGTTTCGGACTCAAAATGGAAAATTTGATGTTTTATGAAATTTGAAAGAATTATTGGATTTTAACGCATAATTCGTTGTATATGACGTTATTTTGGCAATTTGATTGCACGACTAAGTTCGTAGGATGTTGTTGAGTTAGTGTATGTGTTTGGTTAGGAGCCCCGAGGGCTCGGGAGTGTTTCGGAGTTGTCTCAGAGTGATTTCGGACTTAGGAAAATTGGAGAAAATTGCAGAAATAGTACCCAGTGTACAGTACCCCGTGAACAGTACCGTGTACAGTACCCCGTGAATAGTACCATGTACAGCACCCCATGAACAGTACCGTGCACAGTAACACGCGTGAACAGTAGCCGAAAATTCTGGACAGTGTAGGGAAAGAACAGTTCGATTTTCTTTCATTTTTGGACTTTCAAGCTCGGATTCTGGGCAATTTTGAGCGAGAAGTTATGGGAATTCTTGGGGTAAGTGTTCTTGACTCTCTTGTGATTATATTCCATGAATAAATCTTCATTTTTGGCTTAGGATTATTGATATTTGAAGAGAAATGGATGATTTTCTAAAATTCCCTAAAGATGAATTTTTAAGATTTGAAAGCCAATCCGATGTCGGATTTTGGTAAAATTTGTATAGTTGGACTCGTGGTTGGATGGGGGTTCATATTCCGTGACTTTTGTCGTATTCCGAGACGTCCACGGCCGAATTTTGAGTGTAATTTCAGATTTTTGATGGAAAATGTAGAATTCCATATTGAATTAATTCCTATAATTTTTTTAACTGAATCGAATCATTATGGCTAGATTCGAGGCATTCAGAGGTCAATAAGGGGCAAAGGCATCGCGAGCTAGAGAATTAGCTGGTTCGAGGTGAGTAATTGATGTAAATGATGTCCTGAGGGTTTGAAATCCCGGAATTTCACATCGTAACACTATATTGAGGTGACTTGCACGCCGGATAACGGGCGTGGGGTAGAGCACCATTGGGGATTGTGACTTGGTCCGTCCCGAGAGATGTTTGTACCGTGTTTTCTACTTGAACTAAATTGAGAATCATCCTTACTTGGATTTAATTGTTACATTTGGGCTTCTTGCCAATTATTTGAATCCTTCAGGGATTGATATCACTGCTTTCGCATATTTTGCATATCATTTGACCTCAGTCCAAGGTTTTAAATACTGTTTTGCAAACTCAGCCATCTTTCTAAGATTTGAAAATTTAAATGATATTTCTAAATGATATTTCGGGCTGAGAACTACTGTTTTACAATTGCCCAAGGGGCTTATGATGATTTCTGGACTGAGCATGGATCGGGCTGCGCGCCTCAGCAGTGTTATATTGATATTGAGGCCGAGAGCCTAGTTGATTACTTTGATATTGAGGCCGAGAGCCTGGTTGATTACATTGATATTGAGGCCGAGAGCCTGGGTGATTATACTGAGATTGATATGAGGCCGAGGGCCTAGATTTGATGCCACGAGATGACTTGATATTGCGCTTGGGCTGTAGGAGCCCCTCCGGAGTCTGCACACACCCCCAGTGAGCGCCGTCTTCCAGTACCCACTGCGGCGTGCAGCCCGAGCCATCCATATTTATTTATCGTCGACGGCGCACACTGGGGGTGTGTACAGACTCCGGAGGGGCTCCTACAGCCCAAGCGCAATATCTTGGTCAGTCATTGTTACCTGAGCGGTCAGCCATTGTTACCAGTCATTGTTACCTGACCGGTCAGCCATTGTTACCTGACCAATTTATATCATACAGTGCCATTGTTACCACTGTTCAAGTATATCATCCAGTGTCACTGTTACCACTATTTCAAGTATATCACACAGTGTCATTGTTACCACTGTTTCAAGTATATCACACAGTGTCATTGTTATCACTGTTTCAAGTCACTTTATAATCAGTCCAGAAAATAATATAATAAGCCCCTTGGGCATTTACAAAACAGAAGTTCCCAGCCCGGAATACATTTAAAATATCATTTAAGTTTTCAACACTTAGAATTATGGCTGAATTTGCAAAACAGCATTTAAAACCTTGGACTGAAATTAAATGATATGAAAATCATGCTAAACATTAATATTAATCCTCGAAGGATTTTACAAATCGGCACAAGGCCCCAAACATGGCATCAAGCCCAGTAATATTAATGAAGTATGTGTATCAATCACAGTATAGTATAAACATCACACGAGATGGACCAAGTCACAATCCCCAATAGTATCCGACCCCGCACTCGCCATGGAGTGCGTGTCACGCCTCAATATAGCGTTGCGATGTGAAAGTCCAGGGTTTCAAACCCTCAGAACAACATTTACATCTATTACTCACCTCAAGACGGCCAAAAGTCTACTCTGCGATGTCCTTTCCTTTCGAATCGACCTCCTCGCGCGTCGAATCTTGCCAAAACCACAAGGAATATATTACAATAGGTTAAGGGAATATAACCCAATCGAAAAGACTCGAAAAATATCGAAAATCACGAAATTTGCAAAACCCGAGCCCCGGGCCCACTTCTCGAAAAATTACGAAAGTCATATCACCGGATTTCTCATCTCTCTACGAGTCCGTACATATAAAATTTACCAAAATCGGAGTTCATTTGACCTCTCAAATCATCAAAACTTATTTTCAAATCCCTAAGCCTAAATCCTCAATTTTTCTATAATTTTCATGCTCAAATCCATACATAATTGATGTACTTAACTCAAAATAGGTGGGGATAACATACCTTCACATTGATGATGAAAATACCCTCTTGAAGCTCCCCAAAAATCGTCCATACTTTGAAGAAATGAAGAAAAGTGAGCTAAATCCGTGTATAAAAGAATCTGTCTTTGCTTCGTCGAGTTGTACCTTGCACTTGTGCTATACAAGTTGTACATCCTATTAAAATGGTTCCTTGTCGGACACCTTCTGTTTAAACACCCATAACGTCTTGTATAAATATCCAAATGACAAACGGTTTGAAGATTTAGAAACTAGACGCAAAGATCTTTAATTTGATAGGTTGTACACCATCTAACTCTTTATCCCGAGATATGAGCTTCTAAAGTAGGCTCCCCGAAATCAGAAAATTCTGGAGAACGAGCTCCACCAGTCATATTCAATCGACCGTAACATTCTCTACAGATGTCCAAATTATGATTTCTTTAGCTTTCTGGAAACTAGACATGAAGGGATACAACTTTCGTTTTTTGAACCATCTCAAAATTCCTTATATATCAAAATATATAGGCCTCCGAAGTACGCTCCACGATTGCAGTCCAAAGACCTGCAGAAAATTGCAGCAGAAATTTCTGCAGCTTTTTCTTTTCCTTTTGGTTCGAATTTCATTCCGTTAACCATCCGAAATCCACCCGAGGCCCTCGGGACCTTAACCAATTATATCAACATGTCCCACAATATCATTCAAACTTGTCCCAACCTTCGAAACACCCAAAATAACATCAAAACATCAAATCATCATCGGATTCAAGCCTATAAATCTCACGAACTTTCAAATTCCATTTTTGATCAAAAACCTAACCAAACCACGTCCGAATGACCTCAAATTTTGCAGACAAGTCCAAAATGATATAAAGAAGCTACAGAAACTCTCGAAATTCCATTCCGACTCTCGGATCAAAATCTCACCTATCAACCGGAATTCGCCAAAATACTAACTTTGCCAATTCAAGCTTAATTCTACACCGGTCATCACAAAAATATTCCGGACACACTCCTAAGTCCCAAATCACCTAACAAAGCTATCCGAACCATAAAATTTGCATTTCGAGCGCTCTAACACATAAGTCAATATCCGGTTGACTTTTCCAACTTAAGCTTCCTTAAAAGAGACTAAGTGTCTCAAACCTTACCAAAATCATTCAGGAATGACTTCAAATTTTGCACACAAGTCACATTCAACATTACGGACTTGCCCCAACTTTCGGAATCGCATTCCGACCCCGATATCAAAATTTCCACTTCCGGTCGAATTTTCTCAAAAACCTTCAAATTTCTATATTTTGCCAAACGGCTCCAAAATGACCTACGGACCTCCGAATTCACTTCCGATCGTGTTCCCAAATCTAGAATCACCATACGGAGCTACTCCCAGTCTCGGAATTCCAAACGGACATCAATAACACTGAAATGCATTTTAAGCCAAACTGATGCAATTTCTTCTAAAATGCTATCTTCCACAATAGGCGCCAAAACGCTCCCGGGTTATCCAAAACCCGATCCGGACATACGCCCAAGTACGAAATCATCATACGAACCTGCTGGAACATTTGGATCCCAATTCCGAGGTATTTTACTCAAAATTTCAATCCTAGTTCATTTCTTCAATTTTAAGCTTTCAAAATGAGAATTTCCATTTAGATTTGACTCCAAACTTCCTGAATTTTAATTCTGACCATACACTCATGTCAATATACCTGAGATGAAGCTGCTCATGGCCTCAAACTGCTGAATAACGCACCGGAGCTCAAAATGACCGTTCGGGTCGTTACAATCTCCCCCACTTAAACATACGTTCGTCCTCGAACGTGCTGAGAACTACACTAAAGTAGTATGAAATCACTTGTTTAACACCTCATGCACCTTCCCGTGCTACCACCACTCAGTTGAGCACATTAGCTCGACAACTATGTAGGTATACTCCCTTATTCAAGCAAATAAGCCATTAGGTCCAATTCCAACATCCTGAATTTCCTGCCAAGCCTGTTTCCATCATACAACCACCATATCAATCTCCACACGTTGTACCCAAACATGGCTGCATAACTTTGCTGAATTCACACTTTGCATCACTTTACTCATAGGACCACAATAACATTCTTTAAACATAATAGTCGAAATTCCATAAATCTGATGCTCCCATTGCATCTCATGACCTACATAGGTCTTGCTCTAGTTTTTACAACACCGATACGACTGAAGAGATGTGCCGAAATTCATAATCAACTGTTGAATCAACAATTCATTGGATCTATACTCCTGACAAGTTCCATTACCTTGTCTCAAACCAAAGAATGATCTTTGCTCTATAATATACTTCATATAATCAGTTTGCACTGACCCCAAATCTAGTAACCTCGTCTCACCCAGTACGAACTGCTCAGGCAATAAGTCACCTCGGACATAATCAAAAATCCCACAAGACGCCACAATGTGCCAGTGGGCTACCAATTCGAACACGATACAAAAGGAAGGCGAACTCTAGAAGGAACTACTCAACTCGCACACTAACATAGACTTCCTCAGAAAATAGGGAAATAGAACACACAAAAGCAAATATGGGCACTGAACCGAACATCACACTGTTGCGGCGTGCAACCCGATCCAAACAACATACCCATGGCGGTGTGCCACCCGATCCACATATAGAACTTATATAAGGAGATATACGTCGAGCTGAATAGCTCATCACATCAAAATACCGAATATCGGTCATAAACACACTAAGGTGCATAATATCATTCCCAAGGAAACATATAGCGTTATAGGCTACAAACTCAAGCACAACTGAGGTGCGATACATGATCTAAGTCTCATCCTGCTCATATAACATCACCGCTGAGCGGAACCTCAACACATAAGGAATTTACCAAGCCGTCTCACAACTCATATGGTGCAATATATCTTTACATGAATTAACTGACCACGAAATAAGACCGCGACTATCCTTCCATAAAGAGCGAATTGCTAAAATAAACACAACTAGCCTGACGTAAGGCTCACTTCCACATTTAAATCTATCTACCGACCTCAAGTTGATCCTGATCGTGCCAAGCTAGGCCAATGATATTTCACAGGTCTATAACCCAATAAGCAGAGTGCCCTCCAGGCATAAATTCTCAAATGGATGATATTACCAAAATCCTCATACTTGGTTTAAATTTCTAATTAATCAAGTGACTACATGTCACACTTATACAATCTTCCCACGGGACAAGCTCCCACCATCTTCCGAAATAATTAACAGGCCTGCACATTCAAACCACCGGCTGCACTAACACTGAAAAGCGATCAGGAATCCCTAACCAGGATGCAAGGCCTTTCTCACAGAACACCGATCTCAGGTGATACTGACGCCAATACCCATCTTACTCAAAACACTAAAACTCCTTTCCTGCTCATCCGAGCTCTTGACATCACATTCATTGACCAAACTGCGCCTTGGTCCTTACTTCAAATTTCATACCACTCACTGCACCTCATGTGCCGATATACGATAGACACGATTTCCATCACAACTCTGGAACCACCGATAGGCTAATACTTCATCACATAAGACTTTCCATTTAACTCACTTTAGGAGAACTATAGCAGCATACAGGCGAATCCTCATAATCGTCGAATATGCCAATCTCTAAGTAGTTGTCCAAGCCACCATAACACTTTCTGGGATCCGCCTACTCATAATAGGCCCTAACAAAAGAATGCTTCAGAATAACATCAATCACTGCGGCCGACAAGCCTCACATGCATAACTCGATCACGCTGAACGAACCGATCACTGACACCAGTATACCAACTCAACTATGGCTAATCAATCTACTTCCTTCCAATTTATCCTTGATTGCCTTAGAAATAATAATATCTCCCTTTAACACCTAACTTATTTCAACCAAACTCACCCCGAGTGACCTTAAATCACGAGACCATACTGTCTCAAATACCATGACCATTTCATGTCTCTCAAATGCTACACCGCAAGTCAAAACATCATAGAACATTCTGTGCCTTTCTTCATAAGCTGCTTCAAAAGCTTGACTCTTAACCGTACTTATAGACTCAAAATCATTAGGCACCACACTTTACCTCTTGAATTAACTAGGACCGCTATTGAGATCCACCCAGCTCTGACTTGGCCCCGAATGCAACCAACTCTACTGAATTTTATAACATATGAATACCCTCTCGATAAAGCACCTAGAGGGATCACTTCCCTCGAAGCCTGCACCTATACGAGGCATAAATCATGAATCTTCCCTCAAGTCTGAACATGAGCCAATAAGGCTAACCATAGCATGCATCCAACAATTCATTTACTCAAATTACCACTCATAGTCCTTTTCCGTATCTGCAATAACCCACCAATACGCCAATAACCAGAATTTATGCAGGTAATAAACCGTGCAATCACCTAATCAACAACAAGCTCCCTAACTTGGCTTGAAGCCATAGATCACAACACATATACTCTATTGATGTCGTAATATCATGGTGAGATTAAACTCACTCCATCATAAGCTCGTGGAAACACGAATCATCTGGAATTTTAACTCTTCTGCAATTCTTGCATTTACTCACACAACAGTTAAGCCCACTCTCTAGGCGACCAATTTTTTTTTTTTTTAAGTCCTAAATTTTTCAAAAATTTCGGCAGAGCCTCCTTTGTAATTGGTCCTACCCACCTGCCAGAGAATCACCAAAACCATCCTAACAACACATCCACAACTTGACAAAGCATCACAATGCATATCAATTACATAAATCTAAATTGATACATGGACATGCGTTGCACCTATTTGAATCATAACACATAGAAAATACCGTTCAACCCTCCATTATTGGGCTATTCAACCAAGTAGGAACATATTCTTTCTTTAATATTTTCGACCTTCAAGGTGGTCTCCTTGACTCAACGATTTCGTCATAATACATTTACGGAAGCGATCTCAGCTCCCAGACTTATCTAACTAGGAGACACGAAAAATATTCTTCACGCGCCCATAACTCGGGCTACTCAACAGATCACAATAAGAAACGAATCACTTAACAGTTTATCTACTATCCAGTAGGCTTTTTCTCCACTACCAAGTCGTACAAATACACCTCGCAACACTAACATACTCATCACGTGGATATCCAACCGCCATTCCGGCTAACAAGGACAATAATGAACATATGAGTTCAAAACACTTGCTCACAAAATCAGCACATCGGTGCTCAAGCCATTGGCAAAGATTTGGCCTCAAGTCTTCCAGACTGGTCTAACTTCAAACTCACAGAGATTACACCTCGCCCCTCGATCGGGAAATCAAAACCATCGAGACACATCTGATACTGAGCGCCCGTTGGTGCATACGATCACGCGGAAGGAATTTCAAAAGTTTCTTTTCAAGCTGAATCAAGGACGCACGATAAGAATTCAAGAATGTGAATTTTTCCTAAAGGTTCGGCAGCCTCTCGAGAATAAGTACAGACGTCTCCGTACCGATCCACGAGACTCTACTAAACTGGCTCATTACTCGCGAGACCAAGTAACTTAGGCTTTGATACCAACTTGTCACGACCCAAATCCCGGTCATGATGGCGCCCAGTACACTACTAGGCAAGCCCGACCATTATTCAACACTTAACCCAATTTATCAAAAATAGCGGAAAGAAATATCAATTAAGCAAGATTAAAGTACTAAAGATTTTAACAAAATACATAATATAATCTCACTAGGACCCGGTGTCACGAATCTGAGCCTCTAGAATACAGAATATCATCCTAATACATGGTATATCCAAAGTCTGATAATGCAGAAATAAAGAGATAGGATATGAGGGAGAAGATCAATGGCTGCGAACGCCGTGCAACTACCTCGATACTCCCAGAAGCTAAATCTACTGATAAACTAGATCTACTGAGCCTGAGACTGCCCTGGATCTGCACACAAGGTGTAGGGAGTAAAGTGAGTACTCCGACCCATTGAGTAATAAAAGTAACTACAGTCCGAAGATAAGAAAATCCAGTAAATACACAAAGTAAGCTAAAATCCAAATATACAGCAACATATGGAACTGAGAAACTAAACAACAGTATAAATAGAAATACATGAATGCAATGCATATGATAGTACATCCCAGTACCCACTACGGCGTGCAGCCCGAGCTATCCATATTTATTTATCGTCGACGACGCTCACTGGGGGCGTGTACAGACTCCGGAGGGGCTCCTACAGCCCAAGCGCAATATCTTGGTCAGTCATTGTTACCTGACCGGTCAGCCATTGTTACCTGACCGGTCAGCCATTGTTACCTGACCAATTTATATCATACAGTGCCATTGTTACCACTGTTCAAGTATATCATCCAGTGTCATTGTTACCACTATTTCAAGTATATCACACAGTGTCATTGTTACCACTGTTTCAAGTATATCACACAGTGTCATTGTTACCACTGTTTCAAGTATATCACACAGTGTCATTGTTACCACTGTTTCAAGTCACTTTATAATCAGTCCAGAAAATAATATAATAAGCCCCTTGGGAATTTACAAAACAGAAGTTCCCAGCCCGGAATACATTTAAAAATATCATTTAAGTTTTCAACACTTAGAATTATGGCTGAGTTTGCAAAACAGCATTTAAAACCTTGGACTGAAATTAAATGATATGCAAATCATGTTAAGCAGTAATATTAATCCTCGAAGGATTTTACAAATCGGCACAAGGCCCCAAACATGGCATCAAGCCCAGTAATATCAATGAAGTATGTGTATCAATCACCAGTATAGTATAAACATCACACGAGATGGACCAAGTCACAATCCCCAATAGTATCTGACCCCGCACTCGCCATGGAGTGCGTGTCACGCCTCAATATAGCGTTACGATGTGAAAGTCCGGAGTTTTAAACCCTCAGAACAGCATTTACATCTATTACTCACCTCAAGACGGCCAAAAGTCTACTCCGCGATGCCCTTTCCTTTCGAATCGACCTCCTCGCGCGTCGAATCTTGCCAAAACCACAAGGAATATATTACAATAGGTTAAGGGAATATAACCCAATCGAAAAGACTCGAAAAATATCAAAAATCACGAAATTTGCAAAACCCGAGCCCCGGGCCCACTTCTCGAAAAATTACGAAAGTCATATCACCGGATTTCTCGTCTCGCCACGAGTCCGTACATATAAAATTTACCAAAATCGGAGTTCATTTGACCTCTCAAATCATCAAAACTTATTTTCAAATCCCTAAGCCTAAATCCTCAATTTTTCTACAATTTTCATGCTCAAATCCATACATAATTGATGTACTTAACTCAAAATAGGTGGGGATAACTTACCTTCACATTGATGATGAAAATCCCCTCTTGAAGCTCCCCAAAAATCGTCCATACTTTGAAGAAATGAAGAAAAGTGAGCTAAATCCGTGTATAAAAGAATCTGTCTTTGCTTCGTCGAGTTGTACCTTGCACTTGTGCTATACAAGTTGTACATCCTATTAAAATTGTTCCTTGTCGGACACCTTCTGTTTAAACACCCATAACGTCTTGTATAAATATCCAAATGACAAACGGTTTGAAGATTTAGAAACTAGACGCAAAGATCTTTAATTTGATAGGTTGTACACCATCTAACTCTTTATCCCGAGATATGAGCTTCTAAAGTAGGCTCCCCGAAATCAGAAAATTCTGGAGAACGAGCTCTACCAGTCATATTCAATCGACCGTAACATTCTCTACAGATGTCCAAATTATGATTTCTTTAGCTTTCTGGAAACTAGACATGAAGGGCTGCAACTTTCGTTTTTGAACCATCTCAAAATTCCTTTTATACCAAAAGATATAGGTCTCCGAAGTACGCTCCACGATTGCAGTCCAAAGACCTGCAGAAAATTGCAGTAGAAATTTCTGCAGCTTTTTCTTTTCTTTTTGGTCCGAATTTCATTCCGTTAACCTTCCGAAATCCACCCGAGGCCCTCGGGACCTTAACCAATTATATCAACATGTCCCAAAATATCATTCAAACTTGTCCCAACCTTCGAAACACCCAAAATAACATCAAAACATCAAATCATCATCGGATTCAAGCCTATGAATCTCACGAACTTCCAATTCCATTTTTGATCAAAAACCCAACTAAACCACGTCCGAATGACCTCAAATTTTGCAGACAAGTCCAAAATGACATAACGAAGCTACAGAAACCCTCGAAATTCCATTCTAACCCTCGGATCAAAATCTCACCTATCAACCGGAATTCGCCAAAATACTAACTTTGCCAATTCAAGCTTAATTCTACACCGGTCATCACAAAAATATTCCGGACACACTCCTAAGTCCCAAATCACCTAACAAAGCTATACGAACCATAAAATTTGCATTTCGAGCGCTCTAACACATAAGTCAATATCCGGTTGACTTTTCCAACTTAAGCTTCCTTAAAAGAGACTAAGTGTCTCAAACCTTGCCAAAATCATTCAGGAATGACTTCAAATTTTGCACACAAGTCACATTCAACATTACAGACTTTCCCCAACTTTTGGAATCGCATTCCGACCTCGATATCAAAATTTCCACTTCCGGACGAATTTTCTCAAAAACCTTCAAATTTCTATATTTTGCCAAACGGCTCCAAAATGATCTACGGACCTCCGAATTCACTTCCGATCGCGCTCCCAAATCCAGAATCACCATACGGAGCTATTCCCAGTCCCGGAATTCCAAACGGACATCAATAACACTGAAATGCATTTTAAGCCAAACTGATGCAATTTCTTCTAAAATGCTATCTTCCACAATAGGCGCCAAAACGCTCCCGGGTTATCCAAAATCCGATCCGGGCATACGCCCAAGTACAAAATCATCATACGAACCTGCTGGAACATTCGGAACCCAATTTCGAGGTATTTTACTCAAAATTCCAATCCTAGTTCATTTCTTCAATTTTAAACTTTCAAAATGAGAATTTCCATTTAGATTTGAATCCAAACTTCCTGAATTTTAATTCTGACCATACACTCAAGTCAATATACCTGAGATGAAGCTGTCATGGCCTCAAACTGCTGAATGATGCGCCGAAGCTCAAAACGACCGATCGGGTCGTTACAGCTGTCGACGATAAATAAATGGATGGCTCGGGCTGCACGCCGCAGTGGGTACTAGAGTGTACCATCATATGCATTGCATTGCACTCAGGCATTTATTTTTATCTATTATACCTGTCTCAGTATTTGGTACTCTGACTTAATTGACTTGTTGTTTCACTATTTGTTGTTCTAAACTGCCAGTTATAGTTTACTTTGTATTTTTCCATGATTTCTTATTCTCAGCCTTTATTTATGTTTATTACTCACTGGGTCGGAGTACTCACATTACTCCCTGCACCTTGCATGCAGATCCAGGTACACCACAGGCTAAGTGAAGAATTGTTTAGCTGAGAAGGCAGTATCCGGGAGTATTGAGGTAGCTGCATGGCATTCGCAGCCTTGATCTCTCCCCTCTATCTCTATCTTTTATTCCGTATTTTTCCTAGACAGACTTGTAATAGGTGGATATTCTGTATTAGAGGCTCATATTCGTGACACCAGATTCTGTTGGGCTATGGTGTGGTATTTTAATTGAACTTCCGCAGATTTTATTATTAATTATACACTTGTATGTAATGACTTAGTAAATTCTCTGTGATATTTATCTATAATCTGAATAAGAATTTGGGATAATATTGTTGAATGGTCGGGCTTGCCTAGCAGTGTGTTGGGCGCCATCATGACCGGGGTTGGGGTCGTGACAAGTAACCATTGTAAATCTAGAACTGAGGGTACAAACCCCGGTATTTGACTTGTTTTGATAAATGCGGTGACGCACATGCTAGGTGACGAGCGTGTGGGCGTGCACCGGTAGGGATTATGACTTGGTCCATCCCGTAGCGACTATTAGATATAATATTAACTTATATCAATTAATATATATAGGTTATATACTATATACTATATATATAAAAGCTATATTCTATATAATATTAGCTAATGCACTAATACTTAGTGCATAGTATAGTATAGTATATATATACTAAGTGTATTATATAATACACTATACTATATATATAGTATAGTTTATTATACATCAAGGTATATTCGATATATATAGTATAATATAGTATATAGTATATCTCTCTCTCTCTCTCTCTCTATATATATATATATATATATATATATATATATATATATATATATATATATATATATATAGAACATGAAGCGCTCGGAACACAGGGACAGGTTCTTTTAGGTATTGATATACTTGTAAATTGATTTATCGACTTATAACCCACTCATATGCATATATATATATATATATATATATATATATATATATATATATATATATATATATATATATATATAATATACTATATAGCTTATATATATAATATAGTATATATATATATTAAATTACTGCTTAGGGTTTGTCTTCAGTACATTATATATATATATATATATATATATATATATATATATATATATATATATAAGCTATATTCGATATAATATTAGCTAATGCACTAATACTTAGTGCATAGTATAGTATAGTATAGTATATATATACTAAGTGTATTATATATACTAAGTGTATAGTATAGTGTATTATATAATACACTATACTATATATATAGTATAGTGTATTATATATCAAGGTATATTCGATATATATAGTATAATATAGTATATAGTATATAAGCTATATATATATATATATATATATATATAAGAACATGAAGCGCTCGGAACACAGGGACAGGTTCTTTTAGGTATTGATACACTTGTAAATTGATTCATCGACTTATAACCTACTCATATATATATATATATATATATATATATATATAAGCTATATTCGATATAATATTAGCTAATGCACTAATACTTATATATATATATATATATATATATATATAGCTTAAATTGAATTAAAATCCTAAATTTATGCTACATATGTACATAATTTTAAATTGAAGTAAAAGTAATTTAATTATTTTGAGAAACAACGACCAACTTTGGTCGCTATTTTGGTCAAAAAGTCAAACTTATTTAGCTACCAAATTAGCGGCCAAAGTTGATCGCTATTTTTAATTCCAGTGTCAAAACCGGGTTTCCCCTCCCACTCTTTCAAAAAATTTCCCCAAAATCTCTCTTTTCTCTCTCACACTCAAACCCCCACCCCCCTCCGACTCCCAGCAGCAGGGACGCCACCCACGCCACCGACGACCACCGACGGCAACAGCTCCACCGCCGGCGACCTCCATTCCCAAGGTAGGTTTCTCTCTCCTTTCTTTGTTTTTTCGAAATACACTGATTTTGTTTAATTTCTCCATGTTAGGGTTCAAAGTTATATATTATTTGTTCAACCATGTTAGGGCTCAAAGTTAATTTCTCCATGTTAGGGTTCAAAGTTAGCTCAACCATGTTAGGGTTCAAAGTTATATATTATTTGCAATTTTTAGAGTTCTTATTAATACATTTAGTCCAAAATATTTAGTTGTACTTACTAATTTGGGGAAGAAATTGTTTGAAGAGAAGAAACCCTAAGAGTTGCACCTTTAGGATTATGTATTGGAATTTTAGTTTATAAATTAAAATTTTAGGATATGACTTGAACTTTTGTGGATGTGAGTTGAACCTTTAGGATATGAATTGAAATTTTGGTTTATGTATTGGAATTTTAGAATATAAATTAAAATTTTTGGATATGACTTGAACTTTTGTGGATATGAGTTGAACCTTTAGGATATGAATTGAAATTTTGGTTTATGTATTGGAATTTTAGTTTATAAATTAAAATTTTAGGATTTGACTTGAACTTTTGTGCATATGAGTTGAACCTTTAGGATATGAATTGAAATTTTTGTTTATGTATGGGAAATTTAGTTTATAAATTGAAAATTTAGGATTTGACTTGAACTTTTGTGGATATGAGTTGAACCTTTAGGATATGAATTGAAATTTTGGTTTATGTATTAGAATTTTAGTTTATAAATTGAAATTTTAGGATATGACTTAAACTTTTGTGGATATGAGTTGAACCTTTAGGATATGAATTGAAATTTTGGTTTATGTATTGGAATTTTAGTTTATAAATTGAAATTTTAGGATTTGACTTGAACTTTTGTGGATATGAGTTGAACCTTTAGGATATGAATTGAAATTTTGGTTTATGTATTGGAATTTTAGTTTATAAATTGAAAATTTAGGATTTGACTTGAACTTTTGTGGATATGAATTGAACCTTTAGGATATGAATTGAAATTTTGGTTTATGTATTGGAATTTTAGTGTATAAATTGAAATTTTAAGATTTAACTTGAACTTTTGTGGATATGAGTTGAACCTTTAGGATATGAATTGAAATTTTAGTTTATGTATTGGAATTTTAGTTTATAAATTGAAAATTTAGGATTTGACTTGAACTTTTGTGGATATGAGTTGAACCTTTAGGATATGAATTGAAATTTTGGTTTATGTATTGGAATTTTAGTTTATAAATTGAAATTTTAGGATATGACTTGAACTTTTGTGGATATGAGTTGAACCTTTAGGATATGAATTGAAATTTTGGTTTATGTATTGGAATTTTAGTTTATAAATTGAAATTTTAGGATTTGACTTGAACTTTTGTGGATATGAGTTGAACCTTTAGGATATGAATTGAAATTTTGGTTTATGTATTGGAATTTTAGTTTATAAATTGAAATTTTAGGATATGACTTGAACTTTTGTGGATATGAGTTGAACCTTTAGGATATGAATTGAAATTTTGGTTTATGTATTGGAATTTTAGTTTATAAATTTAAATTTTAGGATTTGACTTGAACTTTTGTGGATATGAGTTGAACCTGTAGGATATGAATTGAAATTTTGGTTTATGTATTGGAATTTTAGTTTATAAATTGAAAATTTAGGATATGACTTGAACTTTTGTGGATATGAGTTGAACCTTTAGGATATGAATTGAAATTTTGGTTTATGTATTAGAATTTTAGTTTATAAATTGAAATTTTAGGATTTGACTTGAACTTTTGTGGATATGAGTTGAACCTTTAAGATATGAATTGAAATTTTGGTTTATGTATTGGAATTTTAGTTTATAAATTGAAATTTTAGGATATGACTTGAACTTTTGTGGATATGAGTTGAACCTTTAGGATATGAATTGAAATTTTGGTTTATGTATTGGGATTTTAGTTTATAAATTAAAATTTTAGGATATGACTTGAACTTTTGTGGATATGAATTGAAATTTTGGTTTATGTATTGGAATTTTAGTTTATAAATTGAAATTTTAGGATATGACTTGAATTATGTATTGGAATTTTAGTTTATAAATTGAAATTTTAGGATATGACTTGAACTTTTGTGGATATGAGTTGAACCTTTAGGATATGAATTGAATTTTTTGTTTATGTATTGGAATTTTAGTTTATAAATTGAAATTTTAGGATATGATTTAAACTTTTGTGGATATGAGTTGAAACCTTTAGGATATGAATTGAAATTTTGGTTTGTGTATTGGAATTTTAGTTTATAAATTGAAATTTTAGGATATGACTTGAACTTTTGTGGATATGAGTTGAACCTTTAAGATATGAATTGAACCTTTAGGATATGAATTGAAATTTTGGTTTATGTATTGGAATTTTAGATTGCGGGAGGATTTTGTTGAAGGGGTTGATAGCTTTATTAGATATGCAATGGAACTTCCACCAAGAATAACTAAGACACGGTACCCGGTAGAGTGTGCCTTTAATAGTTCTTCTCATTAGCGATAATGGTGATGAGAAGGCAATGGCATGTGTAACAAATAGTGATGGTGTAGGTAGAAATTTAACATTTTCTAAGTAGATAAAAGAGGTTATAGAGGAATTCTCTACTTCATTTTCCAAGAAGAAAAGAAGTTTAATTGAGAGTGACAAGGTTGATGGTGATGGAATATTTTACCGTTGGTCGTGGCAGTTCCCATAAAACGGGGATCATAAGACTCTATGATGACAAAGACGAAAGGAAGTTTTATTCTCAACTTTCTTCCAAGTCTTATCCGTAAAAGCTTAATGGAATTGGTGATATTTATACAGATTCAGACAATGATTTGAGTGACAAAAGTATGGAAATGCTAATAAAAATAATTAAAGGTAAAATATTTTTCTTGGAAGAGTAGGATGCTTCACGTTTATGCAGAGTTCAACATCCTTCTCTACCAAGAAAAATGTTTTACCTTTAATTCTTTTTATTAGCATTTCCATACTTTTGTCAGTCAAATCATTGTTTGAATCCGAAGAAATATCACCAATTCCATTAATCTTGTACGGATCAGACTTGGAAGAAAGTTGAGAATAAAATTTCCTTTCGTCTTTGTCATCATAGAGTCTTATGATCCCCATTTTATGGGAATTGCCACGACCAAAGGAAAACATTCCATCACCATCACCATTGTCACTCTCAATTAAACTTATTTTCCTCTTGGAAAATGATGTAGAGAATTCCTCTATAACCTCTTTTATCTACTTAGGAAATGTTAAATTCCTACCTACACCATCACTATTTGAAACACATGTCATTGCCTTCTCATCATCATTGTCGCTAATGAGAATAACAATTAATCAAAGACACACCCTGTCAGGTACTGTATCCAAGTTATTCTCTGTATCCAAGTTCATCCCGAGTAATAGTACCACGAGGATAATCACCAAAGCTACCAGACAGCTTTATGATGCCAATGAAACAAGATGAGCTATTCAATGAAACTCGTATTGTAAAAAAGAAGAAAGAGACTGATTCAGAAAGGTGGGTCGAGGGTCGAGCCTCGACTATACATGTAAGTTTTTTACTTTTCATTAAGTATTTTGATTTACTTTTATATAAATTTTGAAATACTAATTCAATATAATTTTTCTTATAGGTTCGCTTCACAGCTGATGTGGGGGAATTCATACGCAGTCAGCCACCTAATGAGTCGGGCAAGGCAATCCAACTTTTGGACGAGGATGCTGAAAGAACACTCATTGAGTACTTTATATACTTTGGACTAGACAATAGAACCAGTTTTCGAATGGGATTGTAATAAGCGCTAACTTAGTTTTGTTAGCTTAATGTGTTAGTTCTATTGAACTTTATACTTTGTTGCTTTTAATTGTTGTTGTTGTTGGCATAAAATGCTTGTTTAGGATTTTTGGTAAGCTGGCAGGTGGTGTAGCTGCCAAAACAGGCAGTTTCTGCCAAAAATATACCAAGAAAAGTGACCAACTTTGGTCTCTAGTTGGTCGCTTTTCACTTAAAAAAAACAATTTTCTGGGCAATAGCGACCAACCTTGGTCGCTACTTAACCCAAATTTCTCAAAAAAAGCAACTAACTTTGGTCGCAATTCCATTTTTAAAAAAAACAATTTCTGGAAATATTGCGACCAAAGTTGGTCGCTTATAATTTAAAAAAAAATTAATTCTTGCAATTGGCGACCAATTTTGGTTGCTTATTTTAAAAAATATTTATAAAAATTAATAATAAAGCGACCAACTTTGGTCTCTATTTTCCAGATTTTTAAAATATAATATTTTTTGCAGACCAAAGTTGGTCGCTTTTTTATGATTAATAATAAATAAAAAAATGTAATTTACATTTGGAGACCAACGTTGGTCGCCAAATTTATATTATTAAAATAATATAGCGACCAACGTTGGTTGCTACTTTCTTTACAGGAATATTTGGTCCTTTTACCTTAGAGACCAAAGTTGGTCGCTAATTAGCGACGAACTTTGGTCCCTAAGGTAAAGGGACCAGCTTACTATCGACCAACCCATTTTGCTCGCTATATGGTCGCTTTTTGGCTAATAAGCGACCAACTTTGGTCGCTTTTTTCCGGATTTCTAGTAGTGATATTTAAATTATAAAGTATTTAATAAAAATTTCAAGTTCCAAAATAATATTTGATTTTAAAGTCTTACTATTATTTTTAGGATTTCCTACATAATTTATTTTATTAAATTATTCTTAGAAATTAAGTTTATCGTGGTAATGTCCAAATTATCTTTAGGAATAACAGATTTTTTTTAGTATTAACTTTATGGTTTAGGTGTCTTAGTGTTTGATATTTTAAATGGTTATTCATGGTATATGCTTATATTTTTATTTCTTTTTGAGAAATGATATATGTTAATACAATGAGCATGAATGATCTTCTATTTAATTATGGAAATAAAAGGTTCTATCAAATATATTTCAAGCTCTTTTTTTATTTCGGAAAATAAATCGCAAACAGGATACGTGAGTTTTAGTAGAAGTATATGAATAACTTTTGAACACCGTTGTTGCTAACTAATAGAATTGAAATTATGTTTCTTTGCTAAATTAAGAGAATGATTTATAAGGTGACATTTTAATTCATTTTTAGGTCCTAAACATTAGGATAATTCAAATAAAGAAATATCTAATGAGTAAAATTTTTGTTGATTTAGAAGTCCTAAATATTTAGAAAAATTATTAAATTACGATTTTATTCAATATAAAATCTATTTTTGAAAGGTAAAAAAGGCGAACGATATTTCGCTAATGGCATGTTTTTAATATTGTATATATATAAAAGTTATAATCATTAGAAATTAAGAATAATATATTGTCTGTTTGCATTTAATAAATAAGATATTATGTTCTTAATTTAATAAAAATATAATGGAAAAAATTATATTGAGAACAATTGCTCCTTTCCGTTGCAAAGTATTGTCCACCTTTCTTTTAATTGTCATTAAATAAATTCTTTAAATAAATTAAATTCTAATTTATTTTAGTTCTTATATTTTTGTACGGCATTTATGCAAAAGGGCCAAAATTTCTAATATTTGGTAAGAAAGCACATAAGCCAAAGCGTGATTTATTATTTATCTTGGTGTTAGTGCTTAAATCTTTGGTATTATAAGTAATAAATTTTAAAAGGAAAGAATTTATATAACTAAATTTTTCTTAATTTTAAATTCTTAAATATAGAAGTTTGTAAATAGTTCGAATAAGGAAATATTTAATATATAAAATTTAATTAATTTTGAAGTCATACATATTGGGAAAATAATTAAATGACTATTCCTAAATACTAGGTAAATAGTTAAATAAATATTTTTAAATATTTGGATAATAATTAAAAGACCAATTTGTCTAGTGTGAACTCTAGCTTTAAAGGGTAAAAAAGACGAACGACATTTTGCTAAATGCCTTCGTGCTTTTAATATAATATATATATATATATATATATATATATATATATATATATATATATATATATATATATATATATATATATGAATGTATATACATTATATCCTAGTGTATAATCATATAAGGATATATGAGTTGTTTAAGTTCAAATAATAACGATAGTATACTCTTAATTTTTTTGGGGTATATTTCATAAGAAACGGGTGGAGGGAAATTAAAAGGTGGCAATAGAAAAAAAAAACCATGCTTGAGAGCTCTCAAGCAGGCGATTTTTAGACGACAGCCTTGAGCAGCCTTCCATGGCCTCAATGGCCGGCAGCCAGCCTCCTATGGAGGTTGGTCAACCTTCTACTAATAATACTCAATCATTAAACAACAATCCAACTGTTAATAACACCTTAGATTACTCCAAAATACTTAAACTCACTTCATTAAATGCCACCATGCACGTACACTACCCTACTACAAATAATATCCCTCATATTCCGATCAAACTTATTACTTTTTTACATAGAAAGACCTTAGTTAAATGGGCAGAAGCTGAGGTAAATCGTATGAACATTATTGAAGGTCTCCAATATGCAGTGGTTGGTAAATTTTCATATGGGTGGCTTGAACTTCAAGAGTTGCACAGAATTATTCCTCTTCTATGCCGTATTAAGGGTGAGTGCAATGTTGGTTTCTTTAGAGACAGGCATGTTTTAATACGTTTAACTTTACTAGAAGATTTCATCAATCTTACTTCAAAGGGAGCATATTATTTGAAGGCAAAAGATGGGTATCAATACCAAATGCGACCGTTAATTTATGATTCCAAATATATAGTTAATAAAGAAACACCAATGGCACTAGCATGGATCTCTTTTCCAAACTTGTTACCAATATTTTTTTTGAAGGAATATTTATTCTCTTTGGCTTCTGCATTTGCATCTTGATATGACTATAATTAATAAGACTAAGCCTAGTTGTGCTAGAGTCAAGGTCCAAGATGATTTGTTGGCTGACCTACCTAAGAGAGTTCGTATGGGCATAAAAAAATGAAAATACTTGTTACGCCCCGCAATATTATATCGATATTACGATTTGCAGTATTAAATTACGACAGTGTTGTACCCAGCAGTAGTACATTACGGTGGATTTATGCTTTGTAGTATTAAGTTACGACAATGTTGTACCCTGTAGTATTGTACGTTGGATTTGTCGTAAGGAAATTGACATCAGTCCAAGTAAAAGATTATTTGGATATTATAAGGATTACGCTATTTATACAAGTAATAAATAAGTGTTATGAAAGATAAAGGGGTACACGGATTAAAGAAAGCGAGTTTCGTTGAAAGTGGACAATTTGGAATAAAATACGGGGTCTAGTGATAATACCCGATAATTATGAACTAGTACTATGCAATGTGTCATATGACCACAGTAGTATAATATATAAAGTATATATAAAGTATTTTAAAAATAAATAGAATTTTAAGTAATTTATGGTAATCTTTAAATTATGCGGATAATTAATTAATTACCAGATAACAAAACGTTACCCAATTAACTAATAAGTGGATAAATAATTAATAAATTAACCCCAACAAAACGTGGCAGAAGGCCACTACTTGAGGAAATGACTCATATTGATTATGAGTAGGCGGCTGCCAAGGATTAAAAGAAAGATTAACAAAGCAATACTTGGTAAAATATCTTTGTTTCCATGTCCATTTTGGACAAAAGATCAGATTGTCCCTTGCGTTCAAATTAGAAATCATATGTCAAAAGTCTCTATTTTTCATTTGAAAAATGAGTAACGTAGTTCCTCAAAATAAAGGGCAAGAAAACACATTCTTCCTTGATTTGAAAGAAGTTTGAATCTTGAAATTAAAATTGCTTCTTTCGTTCAGTACTTCAAGAAACAAGAAGCTAAAAAAATTTCGTTAAAAAATATTCAAAGAAACAGGAGCAGTTTTCGTTCAAGAATTTTAAAAGCATAAGCTTAATTCAATTTTTGGGGTTCTAAGTTCAATCCACGAAGGTTTCCAACGAAATATTATACGGAGTTTTCCCTACTTCAGGTATGTTAAGGCCCTCCCTTCTTTCTTTTGGCATGGTCCAAATTATACTGAAGAAACGAGCAAATACACGGTTTTCTATAAATTATTCTATTCATAGAAATAGTACGGGTGTCTATATTCTTGATTCCCCATGAGAATTATTATTATCTTTTGTTCATGGGTCTCAGAATAATACGCAGTTGAAAAAGTTCATCCGGAAGGAATATCGAGATTATTATGTATTTTTCATGCATTTCACTCATGTATACATGTGCATTGACCCATGACCAGATGGCGTTATATACGTCTATATATGTAAATATATGTATATCGGATATGAAAAAAGATTACTGCGTTATATACGCACCACCCTGATCAGCTGGTATATGATAATGATGTTGCCCACAATGGTTCAAATATGATTCAAACGGAGTTATATACGCGTATATATATATATATAGATATGGGAAAAGGTTATGGCGTTATAGACGCACCACCACCTGATCAGGTGGTATACGTTGATGATTTTGCCCACAGTGGCCAATATGATATGATGGGATGCCCTCAGAGGCTGATAATGTTATGAAACATGTACCTATGCACGACATGACATTCATACGCATATTCATGACGCTAAAAGTATTTCATGATTTACAGAGTTATCCAGACTTACAAGTTGAGTCAGTTACTCTATATTTCTTCCATGTCTTTTATGTATTCATTTATGTGCTTTACATACTCGGTAAATTATTCATATTGACGTCCCTTTTGCCTGGGGACGCTGCATTTCATGCCAGCAGGTCCCGATAGACAGGTCGAGATCCCTCCAAGTAGGCTATCAAATCAGCGGAAGATGTTGGTGTGCTCCATTTGCTTCAGAGTTGCGTGTTTGGTTAGTATGATTTAGACGTGTATTGTTTGGTATGGCGGGACTCTGTCCCGACCTTTATGATATTTATGTACTCTTAGAGGCGTGTAGACATATGTCGTGTACGTGAAAGATTGTGCGGCCTTGTCGGCCTATGTTTTGTGTTTATAAAAGATCATGTTGGCCTACTAGGCCCGTAGTGTATATAATAATGTAATAAGAAAGATATGTTACGTTGATACTCAGTTGAGTAAGGTACCGGGTGCCCGTCGTGGCCCATTGGTTTGGATCGTGACCAAATTGGTATCAGAGTAGTTCTGTCCTAGGGAGTCTACAAGCCGTGTCTAGTAGAGTCTTATTTATGGGTGTGTCGTGCGCCACACTTATAAGCAGGAGGCTACAGGGCATTTAGGATTGTCACTCTTTCTTCTTACTCTAGATCATGTGGTAGAGCTCACTTATAAGAATTCAAATTCCGAAATTCCTTTTTTTATTCGTAATAAGACGATACCTACATCCGGAAAGAAGGATGGAAAGAGAGATAGTTGTGGAAGAGCTGAGTCAGAGGAATTGGATTTTTGTATGATGCCTACGATAAGTAAGTGTGAGGTCTTTAGCAGATCATGGGTGTACTGAAAGGTGTAAGCTTCCTGATAAGAAGCCTTAAGGCAAGAATGCCTATCCATTTATGGTGAAAGACAACGAGAGATTAAGAAGATAAATACAAGTTTTAGCAAGTAAAAGGAGCAAGGTGAAAATGGGTAAGAGGTACCCAGTTAATGAAGGTTAATATTGTTTATAATTGAGACAGAGGAACATAAGCTTTTTGAGTTATATTCAATAGTAACAGAGGTATATACAATTGGTCACTCCCATTCCAGATATGCCCTATGGGGGTTAACAAAAGTAGTATAAGAAGATATGATGGATGAATTGATCGCGTCAGTCGACATTTCCGAAGGATATTGCAAATGTGCTAATAGATCTCTTTATGAGACACTTAGATGGTGCACCCTAAAATATTAAAGCTAGATATGAGCACTGGAAGCCTTGAAGGAATAAATATTACCTTAGTGTGGCTCCCGCCCCCAGTAAAGAAAGAATGTTATGCAATTAGAAGAGCCAAGGGATGGAGAAAGGGGAGCCAAAAGAAAAAGAATATTTTGTTCGAGTTTTCAGAGTAAAGCAGTAGACATAGATAACTAGCTGAGGAGATAAGAAAGAAGGCTTCAACCTAAGCACAATGACCTAAAGAGGAAATGGTCGTGTAACAACAGTTTCACAAAAACAATTGTATGCCCTCCGAAAAAAAGTGGCACCTACCGTGGCTAATAAACGGGGAGAAAGATCGAAGGTAATATTCGAGACTATATGAGTTGCACAAAAATTCTAGTATGTGTGGGAACTATGATGAGTTAAGTATGCACGCAACAATGGGTAGAAAAACTAGGAAAAGTAATTGCATACGTTTAAAGAACGCTGAGATGGAACGAAAGGAATTATTCGATCAATGATCCAGAGTTAGTGCGTTATGGATACACTCAAGATTTTGGAACATTATCCATGCAGCATATGTGTTGACAATCATACAGCCATAAAAGACTCTGGTATAAGTTAAAAGAAAGAATTGAGCCCAGGGCATAGGCAAAGGATTGAATTGTTAGAAGATTGTATCATGAATATTCTATAATGCCCATGGAAGGCTAACGTAATAACTAATACCATGAACTGCATATTGGTAGGTAGCTTAAGCCTACATAAAGGCTGATAAGAAGGAGGAAACTAAAGATATACATCAACGAAGTAAATCAGGAATTTGATTATTGGACCCTGAAAATTATAGAAATCGTGATTAAAAACATTGTAGAATCACTCTTACTATAAAAGGTACAAGAGAGATAATGCAGTAGCCATATTCTATGACGGCTCTACGATAAAGCCAGTTAGAAGTGTCCCAACCTCATAAGAAGTTAGTATGAAGCTCTCGCGAGATTGTGTAAAGAGGTTAATGTATTATAATAGAAGTTCAAGACGTGGATGTGAATTATACCTGTGTGGAGGGAAGGTCATGAAAGAGATAGAAGATGTGATGTGAGGCTTTTAAGGAAAGTAAGGTAAAGTTGAACAATGAACGAGATACTCAAAAGCAGAAGGATAAGAATATTCCATACTTGGGATAAAAGGTTAGAAGCGCGGGGATTTAATATCCAGGAATGATAGCAGCAGCGTCAGTTGCATATCTTCTATCCTATGGTCTAGGTATCGAAAAACCTGAGTATGAGAGTAAAGAATAGTTAGAGACAATATGATGTCTCGCTTGATATTCCAGAATAACATAAGGAAATCTATGGTACAAGCAAGTTGAAGAAAGGTTGCAAGTAGTATAAATGGATATGTGTTGGTTGCAAGATAAAGTATGGTAGAGCGACAAGGTATTAGGAAGACAGGAGTAAGGATAAGAAAACGCGAGTGAGAAGGTGACGAGAATGGATAAGTCCTTGGGATTAAGCCCATGAAAACAAGAAGACCTGATGGTTTCTCTAAGTTATAGAAAGCTCAGTATAGCCTGAATGAACTCAAAGGAGTCTAAGACTAGTAGCATTTAGAAAAGATGGAATGCTGCCCTAATAGTACAATGAGGGTGTAATTGTGATGGATAAATGGTGACGTTTAGGCCTTCGAGTGAGTAATGATTTCAAGAGGATTTCATGGATTGTACGAGATTAAAATACCCACATAAGTGAATCACATTGGGATGCTATATAATACGGTCATTGAAGTATAGTATCACCCCTAAGTGGATCAGGAAAATCACTTCAAATATTCCTCGATGGAACGTAAGCCCTAGTGGCAAGATATGGCGTAAGAAGTTTCAAGTTATCAGTGGTATATTGTAGACTAATATTGAGGCGAATCAACAATGGATAGACAAAAGTCACAAAGTATGAGATGAGATTAGGCCGTTATTCTTAAGACGGGTAATGAAAGAGCATTGAAGGACTGAGATTTATACCTAAAGGATAGGCAACAAAAGTAGCTGGGAGCTTGGTAAGCATACCTCAGTAAAGGTAGATTGAAGCAAAAATTATGGTATAGTATAACCCATGTAAATGCAGTAAAGTCATATGAATGGGTAACCAGATCTATGAAATGAGATATGGCCATATTCACAAGTTCTACAAAGTATCGAGCAAAGGACTTCAGTACACCTATAGAGGCCCAAAGAGGCATCCTATTAAGCCTTGTATATACAAAGTAAGGCCTAGATATTGACTAAAATACAAAAGGAAAAAGGAAAGATGAATCGTATAAGTGCACTTACAAAGCCAGGGTCATACAGGTTGCATGATAGGACGTAACAACAGTTGCAAGATTAGGAAGATTTCGACCACAGGTCATGATATGAGCAAAAAGACTAAAAGGGGGAATATCCTAGACTTTGGATTTATTCACAGAGCAACTGCTTAAATGGCAAGAAGAGTATTAAGGTATTCATAAAAGATATAAGTTACGAAAATGATAAGAGCATCATCCAACATTCGAGGACGAATATTCCAAAGGGGGGAATGATGTTACGCCCCGCAATATTACGTCGATATTACGCTTTGCAATATTAAGTTACGACAGTGTTGCACCCAGCAGTATTACATTACGGTGGATTTATGCTTTGCAGTATTAAGTTATGACGATGTTGCACCCTGTAGTATTGTACGTTGGATTTGTCGTAAGGAAATTGACATCAGTCCAAGTAAAAGATTATTTGGATATTATAAGGATTACGCTATTTATAAAGGTGATAAATAAGTGTTATGAAGGATAAATGGGTGCACGGATTAAAGAAAGCGAGTCTCATTGAAAGTGGACAATTTGAAATAAAATACGGGTCTAGCGATAATACCCGATAATTATGAACTAGTACCATGTAAGGTTCCATATGACCACAGTAGTATAATATATAAAATATATATAAAGTATTTTAAAACTAAATAGAATTTTAAGTAATTTATGGTAATCTTTAAATTATGCGGGTAATTGATTAATTACCGGATAACAAAACATTGCCCAATTAACTAATAAGTGAATAAATAATTAATAAATTAACCCCCAACAAAACGTGGCAGAAGGCCACTACTTGAGGAAAAGATTCATAATGATTGTGAGTAGGTGGCTACCAAGGATTAAATGAAAGATTAACAAAGCAAGACTTGGTAAAATGTCTTTGTTTCCATGTCCATTTTGGACAAGAGATCAGATTGTCCCTTACGTTCAAATTAGAAATCATATGTCAAAAGTCTCCATTTTACATTTGAAAAATGAGTAACGTAGTTCCTCAAAAAAAAGGGCAAGAAAACACATTCTTTCTCGATTTGAAAGAAGTTTGGAGCTTGAAATTAAAGTTGCTTCTTTCGTTCAGTACTTCAAGAATCCAGAAGCTAAAAAAAATTCGTTCAAAAATATTAAAAGAAACAGGAGCAGTTTTCGTTCAAGAATTTTAAAAGCATAAGCTTAATCCAATTTTTAGGGTTCTAAGTTCAATCCCCGATGGTTTCCAACGAAATATTATACGGAGTTTTCCCTACTTCAGGTATGTTAAGATCCTCCCTTATTTCTTTTGGCATGGTCCAAATTATACTAAAGAAACGAGCAAATACACAGTTTTCTATAATTATTCTATTAATAGAAATAGTAGGGTGTCTATATTCTTGATTCTCCATGAGAATTACTATTATCTCTATTCATGGGTCTCAGAATAATACGCAGTTGAAAAAGTTTATTCGGAAGGAATGTCGAGATTATTATGTATTTTTCATGCATTTCACTCATGTATACATGTGCATTGACCCATGACCAGATAGCGTTATATACGCGTATATATGTAAATATATGTATATGGGATATGGGAAAAGATTACGGCGTTATACGCACCACCACCTAATCAGCTGGTATATGATAATGATGTTGCCCACAGTGGTTGAAATATGATTCAAACGGCGTTATATACGCATATATATATATATATATATATATGTGTGTGTGTGTGTGTGTGTGTGTGTGTGTGTATGTGTGTGTATGGGATATGGAAAAGGTTTTGGCGTTATATACGCATCACCACCTGATCAGCTGGTATACGTTGATAATTTTGACCACGGTGGCTAATATGATATGATGGGATGCCCTTAGAGGCTGATGATGTTATAAAACATGTACCTATGCACGACATGACATTCTGTCACGACCCCAACCCCGGTCATGATGGCCCCCAACACACTGCTAGGCAAGCCCGACCATTCAACAACATTATCCCAAATTCTTATTCAGATTATAGATAAATATCACAGAGAATTTACTAAGTCATCACTTTCAAGTGTATAATTAATAATAAAACCTGCGGAAATTCAACTAAAATACCACACCATAGTTCAATAGAATCCGGTGTCACGAATATGAGCCTCTAATACAGAATATCCACCTATTACAAGTCTGTCTAGAAAAAATGCCGAATAAAAGATAGAGATAGAGGGGAGAGATCAAGGCTGCGAACGCCATGCAGCTACCTCGATAACTCTGATGTAAACTGAACAGCAGAAAACTTGCTTTATGCCTCAGGAATACCTGTACCTGCACACATAGTGCATAGAGTAATGTGAGTACTCCGACCCAGTGAGTAATAAATATAAATAATGACTGAAGGTAAGAAAACACGTTAAGGCACACAACATTCTATACAGAAGCAGTGAAATCATTTAAAATAACAATTCAGTAAAACATCATGTGAAATTTCTTTTAAACCAGTAAAACAGGTAATTTGGCAGTAAAATGACGAGTAGAAATCTGCCCCTCGGGCTCAATATCAAAACAACAAGTAGAAATCTGCCCCTCAGACTCAATATCAAAATAATAACTAGAAATCTGCCCCTCGAGCTCAGTATCAAAATAATAAGTAGAAATCTGTCCCTCGGGCTCAGTATCAAAATAATAATTAGAAATCTGCCCCTCGGGCTCAGTATCAAAATAATAAGTAGAAATCTTCCCCTCGGGCTCAGTATCAGCCCCTCAGGCTCAGAACAGTATAAAGCAACCAATCAATGAAATAAGAGCACATAATTATTATGGCAGATAATGCAGATAAAGAATAAATGCATAAGTGCAATGTAATGCATATGACGGTACCCTCTGGTACCCACTGCGGCGTGCAGCCCGAGCCATCCATATTTATTTATCGTCGATGGCGCTCACTGGGGGTGTGTACAGACTCCGGAGGGGCTCCTACAGCCCAAGCGCAATAACAAGTCATCTCGTGGCATCAAATCTAGGCCCTCGGCCTCATATCAATCTCAGTATAATCCCTCAGGCTCTCAGCCTCAATATCAATGTAATCAACCAGGCTCTCGGCCTCAATATCAATGTAATCAACCAGGCTCTCGGCCTCAATATCAATATAACACTGCTGCGACGCGCAGCCCGATCCATGCTCAGTCCAGAAATCATCATAAGCCCCTTGGGCATTTGTAAAACAGTAGTTCTCAGCCCGAAATATCATTTAAGTTTTCAAATCTTAGAAAGATGACTGAGTTTGCAAAACAGTATTTAAAACCTTGGACTGAGGTCAAATGATATGCAAAATATGCGAAAGCAGTGATATCAATCCCTGAAGGATTCAAATAATTGGCAAGAAGCCTACAATTGGAAACATGACTGAGGCTATAAATTCTTTAACAAAATAAGTGAGAAAAACCAGTCAAAAATCCCCTAAGGGTTCTATAGGTCGGCACAAGGCCCCAAGCATGGCAACAAGCCCAATTCACAATAATAAAGTATACGTCTTAACCAAAAATGTAGTAAAATATCTCTCGGGACGGACCAAGTCACAATCCCCAATGGTGCTCTACCCCACGCCCGTTATCCGGCGTGCAAGTCACCTCAATATAGCGTTACGATGTGAAATTCCGGGGTTTCAAACCCTCAGGACATCATTTACATCTATTACTCACCTCTAGCCGGCCAAATACTACTCCGCGATGCCCTTTCCTTTCGTATCGACCTCCTCGCGCGTCGAATCTGGCCAAAACCACAATGAATACATCACAATAGGCTAAGGAATATAACCCAATCGAAAAGACTCGAAAAATATCAAAAATCACGAAATTTGCAAAACCCGAGCCCCGGGCCCACGTCTTGAAATCCAGAAATTTTTACATCAAAATGTTCCTAATCTCGCCACGAGTCTATACATACCAAATTCACAAGAATCGGAGTCCATTTGACCCCTAAAATCCCAAATTTAGAATTTCAATCTCAAGCCCTAATTTCTTATAATTTGGCTATGTTTTCATGGATTTCTAGGATGATTCTTCAATAAAATCATGTATTTAACTCATAAAACTTACCTCCAATCGATCTTAGTTGAAACTCCCTTCAATCCCCGTCCAAAAGCTCTCAAAATGACTAAAAATGGTGGAGAAATGGGGTGTTTTTCGCGAATGAAATGTAAACATTCTGCCCAGAATTTTTTGGAATTACTGTTCACCCCTGTACTGTTCACGGGGTACTATTCACGGATACTATTACGGGGGGTACTGTTCACAGCACTATTCACGAATATTGTTACGGGGCACTGTTCATAATTACTGTTCACAGTGCTGTAAAAAAATGCAGTAGCTTTATTTTTTTCGTGCCTAAATCGATCTGTTAACCTTCCGAAATACACCCGAGGCCCCCGAGACCTCAACTAAAAGCACCAACATGTCTTAAAAAATTATCCAAACTTGCTCCAATCGTCAAAACACCTCAACTAACGCCAAAATCATCAAATTATATCGAATTCAAGCCTAAGTTCTTTTAAAACTTCTAAAACACACATTCGATCAAAAACCCGACCAAACGATGTCCGAATGACCTGAAATTTTGCACACATATCCCAAATGACACAATGAAGCTACAACAACTCTCGGAATTTCATTCCGACACCCGGATCAAAATTTCACCTATCAACCGGAATTCGCCAAAATACTAACTTCGCCAATTCAAGCCTAATTCAACACCGGACCTCCAAAATTACTTCCGATCCTGCTCCTAAGTCACAAATCACCTCTCGGAACTAACCGAACCGTCGAAATTCACATCCGAGCCCTCTAACTCATAAGTCAACATCTGGTTGACTTTTCCAACTTAAACCTTCTTAAAAGAGACTAAATGTCTCATTTCTTATCAAAATCGCTCCAAATAAATTCTAATACACCCAATACCGATAATGAAACATGAGGAAGCAGAAAATGGGACGAATGAGACAGTAACTCATGAGATGACGGGTCGGGCCGTCACACATTCATACGCATATGCATGACGCTAAAAGTAATTTATGATTTGCAAAGTTATTCAGATTTACAGGTTGAGTCATGTACTCTATATTTCTTCCATGTCTCTTATGTATTCAGTTATGTGCCTTACATACTCAGTACATTATTCGTACGGACGTCCCTTTTGCCTGGGGACACTGCGTTTCATGCCCGCAGGTCCCGATAGACAGGTCGAGATCCCTCCAAGTAGGCTATCAACTCAGCGAAAGATGTTGGGGCGCTCCATTTGCTTCGGAGTTGCATGTTTGGTTAGTATGATTTAGACATGTATTGTTTGGTATGGCGGGACTCTGTCTCGACCTTTATGATATTCATGTACTCTTAGAAGCTTGTAGACATATGTTGTGTACGTGAATGATTGTACGGCCTTGTCGGCCTATGTTTTGTGTTTATAAAAGATCATGTTGGCCTATTAGGCCCGTATGTCACGTGTCTATGATGATGTAATAAGAAAGATACGTTATGTTGGTATTCGGTTGAGTAAGGTACCAGGTGCCCGTCGCGGCCCATCGGTTTGGATCATGACAATACTATGAAAATAAGGACTGAATAGGTAAAGATACAATATGATTATATTCCTAAGTATTGTAAGGAATACATGTTGCAACGACACAATGAGGAGGAATGTAGAAGATTGCATCCTGAATTAGCAGAGGAGAAAGAGAAGCAACATGTCCATGATAATGAGGAATACAAGAATAAAGAAGAAGCTCCTTTGAGAATTATTACAAGTAAGATTGTTGGCAATTCAATTGAACAATAGAAAGAAGTTAGGGACAATCGAATGAATAATGGAGACAAGAAAAGTAGAGATCAAGATAGAACTAGAAAAGAAATTATTCTAGTTGAAAATGGAGGTTCTCAACAGGTTCAAACTGCTACTAAATTTGCAGTTTTGAATGAAGTTGAGGATGAAAAGGAAGCTGACAAACAGCTAGTAGTGGTGGAGCTGGACACTGTTCATCGTAGCCCTAACCCTAAACCAAATTCTGCAAGTAATGGGAAATCGTTAAATCCAGTTGCACATGTTTTTAATCCTATCATTACTAGGACTGGGACATCCAAATGCAATTAAGACAATGCGGCAAGTGTTAATAAGGAGAAAATAAGTGGAGAGTTAGCATATATTACAACAAGCCAATCGTGCCAAGAGATTCCCTCACAAACAGTTGCTACAGGAAATGTACAGCAGAGCAAGCTATGGAGCGATCAGGTAGAGAATCAGGGGAGGAAGGTGAAATAAATTCTGAGGAAGAAAAGAATGAAAATGGGCAATCAGTGGGCCATGAATCTAATAATGAGGTTCAAGCTTATAGTGATATCAAGATACTCAACTAGTTGATACCATTCCTAAAGGGGATAAGGAGAATGAACCAACTGATATGGATGTTGGGATAATCAAAAGGGCCAATGAAAAAGATCCTGAGAAGTCTCAAAAGGGAATGAAACAGTGAATCCGGTGCACCCTAACCCTAACACTAACTCAACTACAGTAAACCCTAATCTTCCTATGAAGTTTAAGGGTAATGCTGGGATGGAGGATAAGAAGCAACATGTGGTGACCTCTTAATCTAGTCTTCAAGTGATAAAATTTCCTAAAGAGAGTGCCAAAAAGACTATTTTACCTAAGACTGGAAAGAATCAATTGGTGCATCAAAAGGTGGATGGTATTGAAGATGATCATGATGATAGGGGAGGTAGGGATATTGATGAAGAATCCATACCCAAAATTTCATGAATACAGCAAGGCAGGGAAACCTATCTCCAAGGCAAATTTATAGAGGCAAATCAGTAGGTAAAGGAAGAAAGAAACAACAAAAAGAAAGTCCTAGTGTGGAAGGCACTGGGGTACAAATGAGAAGGACATTATCTAAATTCATAAATTAGCTATGAATGCTATTATATGGAATACTGGATCAGTCAACACTAAGAAAACCTTTGAAAGGCTTGTGACAATGCATAGGTAATACCAATTCTACTTGATTGGATTAATGGAACCAATGCAAAATGCCTGCAAGTTGGAAGGTTATATGAGGCAACTTAGATTGCAACATGCTTTTGCTAATGTTTCTAATAAAGTTTGGGACTTTGTGAATGAAGCTTATGAGTTTCAGTTTTGTTTGACATGGAACAACAATTGACACTTAGACTATTTAATCTGGAAACTAAAAAGGATTTTATAGCCACTTTTGTGTATGCTAAATGTGATGTTGTGGAGAGAATTGAACTTTGGGAATTCAATGTATGCATTAGCTAATGATATGGCTATCCTTTGTCTAGTTGGTGGTGACTTCAATATTATTGTTGATGAACAAGAGAATTTTGGGGGATTACGAGTTTCAGTAAATAAAGTGAAGGACTTTAGGCATTACATAAACACTTGCAATTTGTTTGATCTAGAATTTAAAGGATGCATATATACATGGTGGAATGACAGAATTGATGGTGATTGTATTTTCAAACGACTTGATAGATGTTTGGCTAACCTAGAATTTCAACAAATGTTGCCTTGATTAGAGGTGACACACTTGTCCAAAACAGGCTCATATCACAACCCTATGATCCTATCTTGTGACCTCAATGCTGATCCTATAAAAAGTATTTCAAGTTCTTAAAGTTTTAGATAAAAACATGAATATTTCCTAGATGTAGTGAAGGATAATTGGCAAGAAAATTTTATTGGTAACCCTTTTATCATGTTCAACTACAAGTTGAAGAAGAAGAAAGTATTGTCTACATGGAATAAAGCTACTTATGGGAACATTTTCCAGAAGATATCTAGTTTAGTAGAGTTGGTCATTGTATATGAAACTCAATTTGAGTTGAACATTACACAGAATATGTCACGACCTAAATTCTCCCTCCATGAATTATCGTGACGACACCTAGTCTCTACGACTAGGTAAGCCTAATATTTGCGGAAAAGAAATGAAAAACTTAAAATTTAACAACTAACAATAACAGATAATTTAAACAAGCATTTGAGATGCTGCTCAACATATACAATAATCACTCTCGAAATGTACACAACTCTCCCAGGATCCGGAACACCATAAGTCACAAGCTTCTAAGATCTACTGTTCTATACATCTGTACTAGAATACATTAAAGGGAAGCAATATCAAAAGGGATAGAAGGGGACTCCGAGGTCTGCGGACGTGACAGATATACATTGAAGTCTCCGGAATGGCAGCAACTGTGCAACTAAAAATGAGACTGGTATAAAGCACCTAGATCTACATACGAAAAATATGTGCAGGAAAGGGCATGAGTACACCACAACGGTACCCAGCAAGTGTCAAGTCTAACCTCGGTCGAGTAGTGACGAGGTCAGGTCAGGGCCCTACTAGTATATATATATAATAAAAACAAGACAAAATGAAATATCGCATTAAAATAAAGACCAAAAGTTAACAAGAATGAAATCATAGCAAGGTAACAGCTCAATACGCAGAGATAACAACAGGCGATCTCCCGAGATACCGTCTCGTAGTCTCAAACATAAATGTACAGGGGGATCTCCCGAAATACCGTTCCGTAGTCCCAAAGTAAATATGCAAGGAAGGGGGATCTCCCGAAATACCATTCTGCAGTCCCAAAGTAAATACGCAGGGGGATCTCCCGAAATACCGTTCCGTAGTCCCAAAGTAAATATGCAGCTCAAACAACGGAAATAACAGTCACAGAAAGAAAGCCTACAGTTTAGACTAAGTTCAAGTTAAGGAAAAATGAGAAATTCACTAAACATGCTGCACAGAGTTCAGATAAACAATTAAGGCAAGTAGACATGGTATTCTAAGCTAACAAGATATTACACATGCTGATATAACTAAAATAAGAAGGAAATACGTTATTACTTAGTAGAAATCGGGTTTTTTACAATAATTAGCCCGTGTACGTACTCATCACCTCACGTACACGGCACTCACATATCAAAAACAGTACCAAATTCGAAGGGGAGTTCCCCCACACATGGTTAGGCAAGCCACTTACCTCGAACCAAACTCAATCAATCACTCACAATGCCTTTCCCACGATTATTCGGCTCTGAATGGCCCAAATCTAGCCAAAAGTAATTACATATCATAAATATAACTATAATAGACTAATTTAATTAATGAAATCAAGGCTTAAACAAGAAATTCAAAAATTGTCCTAAAAAACCTCCCCGGGCCCACGTCTCGAAATCGGGCAAAAGTCACAAAATATGAATACACATTCATTCACGATTTCACTCGTACCAAAATTATCCAAATCCGATGTCAATATCCCAATCAAAACCCAAAATCTTAGTTGAAGAACTTCCCATTTTTTCTAATTTTTCACTCCAAATCCGAAATTAAATGATAAAATTAATGATAGACTAGTGGGATATAACCAAAATCAAATGTAGAATCACTACCCAATTGATATCTCTAAAAGTCCCTCACACTACAGCATTTTAGGCCTACAGCCACACTAATTATAAACCACGCTTGAAAAGTGTTGCCAAAAATATCTATAGATATGTAACAACCCGAACCGTCGTTTCCTGTATTTACATCCTGTATTCCCCGTTAAATGCTTATTCATGTTTCAATATGTGTACTTGGTGAATTTGAGTCAATTCGGATCGAGTTTGGTATGAAATGGGACAATTAGTCTCTTTAAGGAAGAATTAGTTTGGAAAAGTCAACCGGACGTTGACTTGTGAGTTAGAGGGCTCGGAATTGAATTCCGATGATTCTGTTAGTTTTGGGGGATGATTTAAGGCCTAGGAGCACAATCGGAATTAATTTTGGAGGTCCGATAAGAAATTAGCTCATTTTGGCGAAGTTAGTATTTTGGCAATTTCCGGTTGATAGATGAAATTTTGATCCGACGGTCGGAATAGAGTTTCGAGAATTTCTGCAGCTTCGTTATGCCATTTTGGATATGTGTGCAAAATTTCAAGTCATTCGGACATATTTTGGTCGAGTTTTGATCGAAAGCGCGTTTTGGAAGTTTTAAAGGAACTTAGACTTGAATTCGGTGTAATTCAATAATTATGGTATTAGTCGAGGTGTTTTGATAATTGGAACAAGTTTGAATAATATTATAAGATTTATTGGTATTTTTGGTTGAGGTCCCGAGGACCTCGGGATGATTTCGGATGGCTAACGGGAACTTTTGAAGTTGGAAATTTCATAATAGACGAAAGTTGTAAATGAGTGCGCACAAGGCCTCACTTTGAATGATAATATCTCTCGTTATATAAGGAGTTGTGTGAGCTACAACCTATTAAATTAAAGCTCTTTGAGTCTAGTTTCCAACGCAACAAACCGTTTGTCATTTGGAAGTGTATACAGGAAGTTATGAGCATTTCACAGGTCAGGTGTCAGAGCGCGCGAAGTATCGCGCGAAGTCGCGCATTTCGCGCGTCTGAGGCAGAATGCTCAGCAAAACGCGCGAACAACGCGCGAACTACGCGACTGAAGGTTTTTAAGTACCCCAAGACCGGCCTAGAGAGTTCCCAACTCATTTTTGGGGTTAAGGCTTGCTCTCTCAAGGGGATTTCGTCCCAAACTTCATCCCTATGATCCTAAGGTAAGATTTTTGGAGTATTTTGAGTTGATTACTACTCCCAAACACTTATATTAACATGGATTGATCTTAAAAATCCTTAGATTTTCAAGAAATTCCTTCAAGAACTCAAAGGAGGGTTTTGCAAGATTTCTTCCAAAAGGTAATCCTACACCCTTAGACTCACATATATGGATATATTATGGAAATATGAGTATGAATCAAGTATTACAACTTATTGTATGGTGGTTGGAAGCCATAAATTCCCAATTTAAATACATGAACATGGTAGGGATTTAAAGGTGTTTATTTGATGGAATTTTTGTTGGTTTGGGTGCGAATGGTTGATCACACATGGGATGTTAGGAGTATAAATTGTTAAAGAATAATAGTGGGATGAATTGTTGGTTAACGGTGATAGTTGGAGGAACCAATGCTATAGTTAAGAGGTGTAAATATTTATGCCTACAAGATGTTTGATAATATGCCTAAATGGCATAATTTATGGGATCATTATAGTATCATTAAGGGGCGAAATTCAGATATGTATGGTTAAAACCCCGTCTTTTAGAAATCGAACTTCATCGAGGTTTGTGTGATTTTTGGCAGATTCGTCACACGAGGAGGCCAATTAGAGAGGCAAGGGCATAGCGAGCTAGAGGTGAGTAATAGATGTAAATGTTGTTCTGAGGGTTTGAAACCTCGGACTTTCACATCGTAACGCTATATTGAGGCGTGACACACACTCCATGGCGAGTGCGGGGTCGGATACTATTGGGGATTGTGACTTGGTCCATCCCGTGTGATGTTTATACTATACTGGTGATTGATACATATACTTCATTAATATTACGGGGCTTGATGCCATGTTTAGGGCCTTGGGCCGATTTGTAAAATCCTTCGAGGATTGATATTACTGCTTAGCATGATTTGCATATCATTTAATTTCAGTCCTAGGTTTTAAATGTTGTTTTGCAAACTCAGCCATAATTCTAAGTGTTGAAAACTTAAATGATATTTTAAATGTATTCCGGGCTGGGAACTTCTGTTTTGTAAATGCCCAAGGGGCTTATTATATTATTTTCTGGACTGATTATAAAGTGACTTGAAACAGTGATAACAATGACACTGTGTGATATACTTGAAACAGTGGTAACAATGACACTGTGTGATATACTTGAAACAGTGGTAACAATGACACTGTGTGATATACTTGAAATAGTGGTAACAATGACACTGGATGATATACTTGAACAGTGGTAACAATGGCACTGTATGATATAAATTGGTCAGGTAACAATGGCTGACCGGTCAGGTAACAATGACTGACCAAGATATTGCGCTTGGGCTGTAGGAGCCCCTCCGGAGTCTGTACACACCCCCAGTGAGCGCCGTCGACGATAAATAAATATGGATGGCTCGGGCTGCACGCCGCAGTGGGTACGGGAATGTACCATCATATGCATTGCATTGTATTCATGTATTTGCATCTATACTGTTGTTTAGCTGTTCAGATCCATATGTTGCTGTATATTTGGATTTTAGCTTACTTTGTGTATTTACTGGGTTTTCTTATCTTCGGACTGTAGTTACTTTTATTACTCACTGGGTCGGAGTACTCACATTACTCCCTGCACCATGTGTGCAGATACAGGCAGAGCTGAGTTCGCTCCTGAGCGCTGATTCTTTCCAGACCAGGCGGTGACTAGGAGTAACGAGGTAGCTGTTGACATCCGCAGCCCCGTTTTCTCCCTTATCTTTGTTATTTATGATAAGTCCAGACTTTGTAAAATATTAGTAAACTCTGTAGTAGCTCATGACTTGTGACACCCCGATTTCGGGCTGAGTTGGGATGGTTTTCTTTGTTCTATCACGTTTATTTCACATTTATGATTATATTGCCCATGATTTAGACTTATTCCTGCTAAGTAATTATAAAGAGATGTACTGTTTTGTTGATTGGCTGGTCTTGTCCTCACAAGAGGCGCCATCACGACCGGGTTGGGATTTTGGGTCGTGACAAGATACACTTTATAAGTGTGGCCTTTGATTAGAGTCTTCGGCCACGATTTTTAAGGCCACCCTTAAAAAGCGTGCTCTTAAAATATAAAGACCACACTTTTTAAATGTTGCCAATACACAAATTATATTGCAACGCTTATTAATCATAATGCAACGTTTTTGAAGAGTTGTTATATTATATTAAACTAATTAATAATATTGTAACTCTTTATAAGCGTAGTCTAAAAATATTCTGTATAAATTTCGCTCCAAATATTACAATTAATGAAAATATTTCCCTCCAAAATACAAGAAAATGAAATAATCGTCCAAATAATACTACTGGGAAAACTTTCCCCATTCTTCTCTCTCTGCTTCACCTTCACTGTGTCCTTTAACCTAATTTATTCCTATACATTCATTGTTGTACCTTCTTCCAGATAACTCTCACCCATAGCAAATCTCCATCTCTTTCTCTATTGGTAAGTATTTCTTTTGCTCAAAACTTTTTTGTTTTTTCCAATTTTAGTTTTGTTCTTATACTTTAAGATTCAATTTTTCTAGTTTCTTACTAATGGAGATGAAAAAATAATCTTCTATTGTGTACAATATTTTGGTATCATGGTACAATCTTTGTTTTATACTTAAAGTTTTGAACTTTTTCTAATTTCAGTTTCTTGAGCTAAAAAGAAGTAATTTTATTTTGTTTAATTTTTGGGTATCAAAGTTTTTAATTTTTTACTAATTTCAGATTCTTGGGCTGAATAAAAGTAATATTTTTTGTTTAATTTTTGATATTTTTGTATAGTCTTCAATCTCATATTTAAAGCTTTAGTTTGTCTAGCTTCTTATCAATGGGGTTGATAAAAGTAATATATTTTTGAATAATTATAGAGTTTTATATAGTCTTTATTTTATACTTAAAGTTTTACTCTTTTTCAATTTCGAATTATTGGGCTTACATAAGTGATTTTTTGTTTAATTTTTGGCTATAAAAGTTTTCAATTTTATCTTACTTTCATATTCTTGAGTTGAAAATAAGTATTATCATTTGTGTTGCAGGTTGGTTTCTTTTGCTTTCAAAATTTCCTTTATCGTTTGGGAGTAGTTATCAAAACCCTCTTCCCCAAAGGCTATATTATTGTTTAGGCACAATTGTTCCAATTGTTATCAAAACCCTCTTCCTCATAGCTGCAGGTTGGTTTCTTTTGCTCTCAAAATTTCCTTCTTCCTACTGTGGAAAGCAGTCACTCTTTGGGAGTTATACTGGTTATTGAGTCTTGATTTTCTATTTTTATTAGTTGTCTTCTATATTAACTTCATCACTAGTCAAATCTTATCTTATTTTTTGTGGTGTGTTAATAATTGAAGTGTAGGTTAATTTCACCACATAAAAATTGTCAAATTATGTTGAATTCTCACAATATTGAACGTAATGTGTGTGTTGACTGAACACACACCCAAATTGCCTTGTAGATGTTGATTAACAATCTTTGTTTCATCAATCCACCCGATTCTTGTGTTTTTGAAACAATGCCAAAAGGTAACTCCTGCAATTGAACAATTCTGTTGAGTTGATAACCTGGAATTTTCTGCCCGTGTGCAAGTGACTTTGAACGAGCTGATAGTGCCAATTTGTTGAGTTTTGGGGTCTCCAGAGCATCAATAAGTTGTCTATTATGATCTGAAATTCGAGGCTACTTAGTTGATATTATAATAGCAGAATGTTTGGCGTTATGAATCTGCACATTTGCAGCGCCACCTGAGGTAGTTTTGGGAACAAAAGCTGGCGCATTGGAGTTGAGTTTGCTTTTAACACTTGAGCTTGGTGATATTCTGGTTTTTTGGTACATTTGGTGAACCAGCTGAATGCAGTGATTCCTCATTACATTCTTCATCTTCAGTAGCGTTGAAATCAGTGAAATCGACATCTTCATCTTCTTCAACTTGGTCAACCCAAGTTTTAAGTCTTGGCAAAAGTCTATCTATAATTTGATTCTCTTGTCGACTTGTAAATTGTCTTGTTCTATGTATGAACAGTATATATTTGAATGCATGCACACACATATACTAGCACGATCAAAACTGAAGTCAGATCGCCTAAATGGATCAGTGAGGAGTATAATAATCAGCTGCACAAATAAAATCTCATGGAAGGCTTCTCATTAAATAATTAATAGTTGAATGGCAATCTTATCAGAGTCTCCTTTTATTTTTAAGATCTCTGTCCCAGAAATGAATGACGTACTTTTGACATGTTAACTTATATCTGCTCTCAGTATGTTTTAGTTTTATCTGTGAACTCTAGTATTTAACAAGTTTTCAATATTAAAATTTTCATTAATGCAGATATGTTGCTTCACAGTTGGCTTCTGACATCGTTGTTAATATAGTGAACCAAATCACTAAGTCCGTTGTTAGGAACATATTGCTCATTGATTTTATTTGGACTTTTGATGTGTTGAGGATTTATTTTGCAACAATTTATGCAGCTTGATTCGATGGTTGTCAAAGTTCTTAAATATGTCTAATTTCTTAAATATTTACTTTCTCGCATATTGTTATATATTCTTACTAGTTGTTAGGCTAAAGTAATTTAATTTTTTTGTATGTAGGATGAATCAAGCGGCAGCTCTTAAGAGAAAAGTTCTGAATCCAAACAAAGCTCAATGTCCAATGAAGAATATAGGCTTTGATTTCCAATACCGATCAAGTGCCGAACTAGCCAAAAAATATCAAATTAAGAGAGAAAAGCTTGCAAGTGATCGCAACGATAAAGCTGCTAAAGAGCAGGCATTACTTGGAGTTAAAAGGAAGAATTGTATGCCTGCAACATTAGAAGGACAAAGTAGACAGAGGTTAAGTCAATTCGATGTGTCAGTTCAAAAGTTAGGAAGGAATATATTACCGGTGTACAAATCAATCCAATCGTCTTCAAGGGAAGATCTGATCACTTCACATAATATTGCAAGTAAAGGACAAATTAAACAAAGGTCAATTCAATTGGAGGATCTCATTCAAAAGCAAGGAATGAGCAAATTACATGTGCCCATATCCATGATCCAATCATCTGCAAAGGTAGATCCTAACACATTACATATGATTAGAAGAACACAAGGTGATGGAGAGAAACAACTTGATATTCAGGAGCTACAAAATTACAAAAAGTTAAAGACAAACTCAGTCTTACCGATGACGAGTGTTAATCAATTTCTAAAAAAATATGGGATACAAGTTGGTGGTGAAAAACATCCTGATAATCACCCAGAAAATGAAATGAGATTTATGTCCTCTCCTATTATTGATGAGCGTGAAATAGAATTGGATAATTTTGCTGCACAAGATGAAGTTAGTGATGATGAATTTATTGGAGATGAGGATATGAACATCGATAAAGCTGCAGGTGGTATGTCTTAAACCTTATAATTATTTTACATATTTTGATTTTTTTTCTTCTTATGTCATGCTTGTTATATCAATCTAGGAACATCAGAGAAGAAAAGAGTTCGAGGGCAAACAACATGTAAGAATATTCATGCAAGAAGTTTTGAAGAAAGAGAGGAGGTGGCATTTGATAAAGGGCAAGTAGTTGGACCAACTGACAAGAGAATATTTAATTTGACCAACTTTTAGGAACAATTTCAAGGAATCCAAAATTTATCCTCTTGGTGCATACCAGTTGGCATGCTGTGTCAAAGGATATTAAGCAACGAATGTGGGAATATGTCAATGTAAGAATAATTAATTTTTCAATTATATATTTTTTGTATTTTTCCTACTAAGAAAAGATATATATATATATATATATATATATATATATATATATATATATATATATATATATATATATATATATATATATATGTGTGTGTGTGTGTGTGTGTGTGTGTGTGTGTGTGTGTGTGTGTGTGTGTGTGTGTGTGTGTGTGTGTGTGTGTGTGTGTTTCCAGCTGAAGGAGAGAAGTGGGTAATGATTGGTCTTCGTGATGCTTGGAAGCGACACAAGAGAAATATTAAGAAGAAATATTTTGATAAAAATGCTACTATTGACGAAATGCTACAAAATCGTCCCAATGAGATACCTGAAGTTCAATTCCGTCAATTGATTGAGTATTGGGATGATGAAGATGTCCAGGAAAGATTAAACCGTGCATTCATATATTTTATACCTATTGGTAGTATCACTACAAGAAATTGGTTTTTTTGTGGCGACCTTCAGTAGCGACCACTTCAGTTGCCACTATTGGTATGGTTTTAGCGGCGACTCATAAATGTCGCCACAAATAGTGAACTATTAATTTTGCAAGAGTGCATGTGGCATTGGTAATATTTAGTCGACACTTTGTAATCTGACTTTCATTTCTTTTTGTACTTTGTCGGAACACAGTGATGTTTTTTATATCTTCTTTGATGTAATTCGTAGCGCGCAACCAAAGAGAAAAACGAGGAACCATCAAAGTCTGAAATGTTTATTACAACTCGTACAAAGAAAGGGAAGGAAGTTCATACGGATACTCAAGTTGCAATAGTAAGTCATGCTGCAAGTTAAGTCTTTTTATTGTATTTTCTCTCTTTAACTGAATGCATTTCTGTAACTGAAGATAGTTCATACGCATATAGTTTGTTTTGGAAAATATCGACCTTTAGCTTATTGTTCATGAATAGAGTAACCACCAAATTCTTCTTTGAGTCATTTCGTCGAGCTCCTAATTCGTACGAAAAAACTCATACTGAATTATAGCAAATGTTGAAATGAGATCCTCGTGCTTTTTCCCATTTATCCTTGAATTTTGCAAGTCTATGCCATGATGCTCTGTAATGGCATGCAGATGTGGAGGCTCATTCTAGTGAACCCATTTGAATGTCCCTCTTCGTACGTGTGTAGAAGTGTGCATTTGGTTGTAAAAGCCCACAAAAATGTAGTATGAATCATTTCCCGCTTAGTGCTTATCGGATGTAGCCTTACTCTTCCTTCTTTTGTTTTTCCCCCCTGATTAGATGTCTGCTGGAGTGTTGAGGCAAGCATATGAGTTATATCTCATGTTATTTATTTTAATAGTAGAAGCTTTAGGCTGAATGATGGTCAGGGCAGCCATAAGAATCTTGCTCTTGGTATTTTGTAATGCAAAGACAGAACAACTCAAGAACTTAAAGAATATATTTCTGAAGATAAATTTGAAGCATGAAATAATCGTAGCAGGTGGGCGGATGAATTTAATAGTTTGCAGAAACATTTTCATGTAGAATTGGGTCCATCATACAACTTACTTGGGCAATACATAGAGATGGAATGAGACTTTGATCAAGAGTACCTTATCAAGCATCCCAACATATACATGTCTCTTCTACCCACTACTAGGACGAGCCAATATTTGTTGCTGCATCTTACCATATTTTACTGTTGGTGAATTAATTCCAATACCCTTTTCACCTAAATACCTAATAGTGTGGCCTGCATTTAACATGTGCAAGTTGGAGTCCATTGGAAGGTCAACTTCGCACAACAGCCTTTAGAATTCTGACTTCTGACCAAAGACCATATCAGATCTTTGTCAATATATAAATAACTAGTACCAGTAATAACCAAATTATAAAATATTATGTTTAACTAGTGTTTTGGTAGTGATGGACTCAAAATTTAAATAACTAGTACAATTATTTATAAGTGAAAAATTTTGAATTTTTTACATAGCCTAGTATTAATTTGTTATATTTCAATTTTTAAGTGATTCTTACGGGGAGCCTAAAGCCAAAATTAATATGAGGACTAAATTTTTAAGTTATAAGATATATTTTTATTTGAAATCTACTTTTCTAACTTTTTGAGATATAAAGTTTTTAATAATCTTTGTTATAATATTTTTTTGACAGTCTGAACTTCAGAATCGTCAAAGTTCTGGAGAAACTGCAGATGATGCATTTAGGGCTATATTTGAAAAGGAGAAACCTGGTCGGGTTAGATGCTATGGTAGATCGGTGACGACAAGCTCTCTAAAAAAAGATGAAGAAATCACCAAACTTAAACAACAGCATGCCAACAAAATAACTTCTCTAAAGGAAGAAATGAAGGAAATGATGAGAGAAGAAATGCGATGTTTTTTTAGTCAAATGGTGAAAAACAACTCTGGATTGGATTTTCATGATATACAAGGGTGTGTTGGATCTAATATTCCTTCACCGGTTGATGCAAGTAGTGCACGAGCTATGAGAGGCCATGAGCATTTGGGTTTTCGGTGCCTACAAAGATTTCTCCGCGACCAATAATGATACTAATCCTCACAAATGTAATGTCATCTTTCCTTTCTTGTTAATACATTATATATATCTATACATGTATCTGACTTGTAATCCTGTTGTATAATGCATATGAGAGTTCTCTTTCCTTCTCGTCTTCGTTCTGTGTTAATGACATCTGGTAGGTAACATTTGCTTTCTATAGGTTTTCTAGAAACATTTATCTAAATTCTTTGCTACATTAGGAAATTAAACTTGATCGATAAGGCGTAGATGTATATTTTTCTTTTAGTTCCCTGTTTCTGTCAAGGATATTCTAAAAGTATATTGCATAAACAAGGTGTAAGGTAATTGTGCTGCGATGTGTAAGCCTACCTCATGGAAGAGGGGAAGGAATTACAGGAAAAGGAGAATGCCTTTGATCTCACTTGTTATTTACTGATTTATTTTCTTGTACACTATAAGTTTCCCTCTGCTTCCTTCACCTTCTTTAGCGGAGGGTCTATCGGAAACAGTCTCCGTGCCCCTCCAGGGTAAGGTAGGTAGCGTACATAATACCCTCCCCAGACCCCACTTGTGGGATTATACTGGGTGGTTGTTGTTGATTGTTGCGATTATAGAAGGAGATAGGTAAAATGTATGTTAATTCACATTTTTTCTTCTCTTTAACTTGTATATCTTTTTTGTGTTTGACATTATTATGCTATAGTAATGAAATAAAATCTCATTAGTTCTTAGTAAGATATAACCAGTGCATACTATATATTTGTTTTTTCTAATTTTTAATTTCATTTTGAATGTGTAGGAAAATACCGGTGATGCAATTGGAAATGGTGGGCACAAATCAATTTGATTCATTAAAGTGAATGGTGAAGGCCTTTTGAACAATTATGATGTTTGTTTTTTTATTGATACTATAAATATGACTACATTTGGTTTTGTCGAGGTCTTGCTAGTGAACTTCTTAAACCAACAATGCTTTATTACTATAGATAGTACGCAAAGTATGTTTCTTTGTTGAAGTTTATTTCAAGTATATGCATTTAAATTATTTTTATTCTATTACTTATTATCTAATTTAATGCTTGAGATCATAATACATACATACATATATATATATATATGAACAAAAGTTAATATAAAAAAATATAATTTTTTAACCACAAAATTGTGGCTAATATAAATATTTTAAAAAATTCTTTGTAGTATAGACAAAATTGCCATGCTTAGAAAGTGTGGCCATAGGGATTGTCAATCTGGTGTTGTTAATGATAAATGTTGCTCTAGAAGCCACACTTTAAAAGTGTAGTCTATAACGTGACAAAGATCACGCTTAGAAAGTGTAGCCTTATGTCATAAAAGTGTGGCTATAAGAGAAAATATAAGTGTGGCCTTTGTACCTTATCGGCCACACTTTTAAAGTGTGGCTTCAAAGGCAACACCTACAAAGCGTGACCAATAGTCAAAGGTTACGGTACTTTAGGCCACCCCCCAAAAAGCGTTGCCTAAAGCCATAAAGTGTTGCCTTTGACCAAATGCTACACTTCTTGGCATCTTAGGCCACACTTCTCAGGGGTGGTTGTAGGCCTAAAATGTTGTAGTGTCAAAATCTCATCCAAATCCGAGATCCCAAACCAAGTTTTGATAAAAATGGTCAAACCCTCATTTTTGAAATCTTATATTTTGCCCAGGTACGCTCTTCTTCGCGAAAACGATGAACAATCATTTACTGATCCAAAGTTCCTCCTTCGCGAAAACGTAACTTCCACTGGCTGACCCTACGCGAACGCGGGACCCTCTACGCGAATGCGTAGACTTAAATGCCTAAAGCTTCATCTGTCCATTTCCTCTACGCGAACGCGAGGTCCATATCGCGAACGTGTAGCCTCAAGGTTCAACATCTTCGTGAACGCGGTAACCACATCACAAACGCGAAGAACAACTCAGCTATACTCCCCAGATGCCTTACGTGAACGCGAGACCTCTCTCGCGAATGCAATGAAGAAAAGGTCTACAATAAAACACACAAAAAATTGCCATCTCCCAAAGTCCAAAAATGATCCGTTAAGCATCTGAAACTCACCCGAGGCCCCCAGGACCTCAACTAGACATATCAACCAATCCTAAAATACTATACAAACTTAGTCGAGCCCTCAAATCACATCAAACAACGCTAAAATCACGAATCACCCTCAAATTCAAACTTAAAGAACTTGAAACTTCAAATTTCTACAACTGATACCGAAACCTATCAAACCACGTCTGAATGACCTCAAATTTTGCACACAAGTCATATTCAATATTACGGACCTACTCCAACTTCCGGAATCGAAATCCGACCCTGATATCAAAAAGTTCACTACCGGTCAAAATCTTCAAAAAAATCGACTTTCGCCATTTCAAGCCTAAATCAGCTGCAGACCTCCAAAACACAATCCGGACACACCCTAAGCCTAAAATCACCCAACGGAGCTAACAGAATCGAGAAAATTCCATTCTGGAGTTATCTTCACACAGTTTCAACTACGGTCCAAATCCTAAGACTTATGTCTCCATTTAGGAACTAAGTATCCGAAAACACTCCAAAAACCAAAACGAAACCTCCCGGCAAGTCATATATGCAGAAAACGATATGGGGGAAGCAGAAATTAGGGTATTGGGGTTATAACTCTCAAAACAATCGGTTAGGTCGTTGCATCTTTCCCCTCTTAAAATAATCGTTCGTCCTCGAATAAGCATAGAGACATACCTGAAGTGGCGAAAAGATGAGGATAATGGCTGCGCATATCCTTCTCGGTCTCCCAAGTTGCCTCCTCAACCGGCTGACCCCTCTATTTAACCTTCATCGAAGCAATGCTCTTTGACCTCAGCTTTCGAACCAGCCTGTCCAAAATAGCCATTGGCTCCTCACTATAAGATAGATCCTTGTCCAACTGGGCTGAGCTGAAATGTAACACGTGAGACGGATCACCGTGATACTTCCGGAGCACAGAAACATGGAATTCCGAATGAACTCCTACTAGACTGGGAGGTAAGGCAAGCTCATAAGCAACCTCCCCAACTCGCCACAACACCTCAAATGGACCAATGAACCTTGAGCTCAGCTTGCCCTTCTTCCCGAACCTCATAACGCCTTTCATTGGCGAAACCCGAAGCAAGGCCCGCTCTCCAACCATGAATTCAACGTTGCGAACATTTCGATCTGCATAACTTTTCTGTCTGGATTGGGCTGTATAAAGTCTATCCTGAATCACCTTAACCTTCTCCAAAGCATCCTGAACCAAGTCTGTGCCCAATAATAAAGCCTTCGCCTGGCTCGAACCAACCCACTGGGGAGCGACACCACCTACCATATAGAGCCTCATGCGATGCCATCTGAATGCTGGACTTATAACTATTGTTGTAGGCAAACTCCGCAAGTGGCAAGAACTGATCCTAAGAACCTCCAAACTCCATCACACACGCACATAGCATATCCTCTAGAATCTGAATAGTACACTCAGACTGTCCCTCTATCTGAGGGTGAAATGTTGTGCTCAACTCCACCCGAGTACCTAACTCTTGTTGTACGGCCCTCCAGAATCGTGATGTAAATTGCGTACCCCGGTCTGAGATGATAGATATCGGCACGCCATGAAGCCTAACAATCTCACAGATATAAACACGAGCCAAATGCTCGAAAGAATAGGTAATCATCACAGGAAGGAAATGAGCTGACTTGGCCAGTCTATCCACAATCACCCAAACTGTATCAAACTTCCACTGAGTCCGTGGGAGTCCAACAACAAAATCCATAGTGATCCGCTCCTATTTTCACTCCAGAATCTCTAACTTCTAAAGTAATCCACCCGGCTGCTGATGCCCATACTTCACTTGCTGGCAATTTAGACACCGACTACATATTCCACTGTCCTTATTCATTCTATGCCACCAATAATGATGCCTCAAGTCTTGATACATATTCGTGGCACCCGGATGAATGGAGTACCGTGAGTTGTGAGCCTCCTGAAGAATCAACTCACGCAATCTGTCTACATTGGGCACATATAGCCTGCCCTGCATCCTCAATGCACCATCATTCCTAATAGTGACTTCCTTAGCATCACCGTGTTGAACCGTGTCCTCAAGGACAAGCAGATGAGGGTTATCATACTGACGCTCCCTGATACGATCATAAAGAGAAGACTGGGAGACCACACAAGCCAAAACTCAACTCGGCTCAAAAATATCCAATCTAACAAACTAGTTGGCTAAGGCCTGAAGATCTAGTTCCAATGGCCTCTCTGCTGCTGGCAAATATGCTAAGCTCCCCAAACTCCCGGCCCTGCTACTCAAAGCATCAGCCACCACATTGGCCTTCCCGGAATGATATAAACTAGTGATAGCATAATCCTTAAGCAGCTCTAACCACCTCCGCTGATGCAAGTTAAGATCCTTCTGCTTGAACAGATGCTGCAAACTCCGGTGATCAGTGTAGATCTCACAAGGGACACCATACAAAGAGTTCCTCCAAATTTTCATGGCATGAATAATAGCTGCTAACTCAAGGTCGTGGATAGGATAATTCTTTTATGCACCTTCAGTTTTCTAGACGCGTAGACAATCACCCTACTGTCCTGCATCAACAATGTGCCGAGGCCAACTCGCAATGCATCACAATAAACAGTATAAGACCCTGAACCTATAGGCAATACTAATACTGGGGCTATAGTCAAAGTTGTCTTGAGCTTTTGAAAGCTCTGCTCACACTCCTCTATCCACCTTAACGGAGCACCATTCTAGGTCAGCCTGGTCATAGGTGCTATAATAGAAGAGAATCCCCCAACAAATCGACGGTAATACCCCGCCGAACCAAGGAAGCTCCGAATCTCTGTAGTTGAGGATGGTCTGGGCCAACTCTTCACTGCTTCCACCTTATTCGGATCCACCTTGATCCCTTCACTCGACACCACGCGACCCAAAAATGCCACATAATCTAACCAGAACTACATTTTGAGAACTTTGCATATAATTTCTTCTTTTTCAAGGTTTGAAGTATAGTCCTCAGGTGCTGCTCATGATCCTCCTGGCTCCGGGAGTACACCAAAATGTCATCAATAAAGTCAATAATGAATGAGTCAAGATAAGGTCGAAACACATTGTGTATCAAATTTATAAATGTTGTTGTGGCGTTGGTCAGCCCAAATGACATCACCAGGAACTCGTAATGACTATATCGAGTCCGAAAAGCAGTCTTTGGGATATATGGCTCCCGAATCTTCAACTGATGATAACCTGAACGCAAGTCAATCTTGGAAAACACTCTGTCACCCTGTAATTGATCGAAAAGGTTTATACGAGGCAAAGGATACCTATTCTTCACTGTGACCTTGTTCATTTGGTGATAATCAATGCACGTATGCATAGAACCATCCTTTTTCTTCACAAACAAGACAGGAGCACCTCAAGGTGACACACTGGGCTAAATGAAGCCCTTATCAAGTAATTCCTATAATTGTTCCTTCAACTCCTTCAACTCGGGAGGGGCCATACGATATGGAGGAATAGAGATGGGCTGAGTCCCCAGCAACAAATCAATGCCAAAATCAATCTCTCTGTCGGGCGGCGTGCCCGAAAGATCAGCTGGAAACACATCTACAACGTCCCTCACTACTGGAACTGACTCAATTGTAGGGGTATCAATACTGACATCTCTCACATAAGCTAGATACATGTCACACCCCTTCTTAACCATTTGTTGAGCTTTAAGAAATGAAATACTCTGGTGGGAGTGTAATCTATGGTATGCCTCCACTCTAATCGCGGTAAACCTAGCACAGTCAGCGTCACAGTCTTGGCATGAAAATCAAGAATAGCATAATTGGCCAACAACCAGTTCATGCCTATGATAACATCAAAGTCTACCATGTTGAGCAATAATAAGTCGGCTCTGATCTCAAAACCACTAAGAGCAATCAAACACGACCGATACATGCGGTCCACAATAAGAGAATCTCCCAAAGGAGTAGACACATAAGCAGGGGAATTCAAAGAATCACGAGCTGCATCCAAATATGGGGTACAATAAGATGACGCATAGGAATAAGTGGAGTCTGTATCAAATAGAACCGATGCATCTCTATGATAGACCAGAACAATACTTGTAATGACAAAGTTGAAAGCAACTTCCTCTATATGAGCAGGGAGGGCATAGTATCTAGTCTGGCCTCACCCACTAGGGCGACCTCTACCTCCCCAACCTCTACCTCGAGCTGGTTGAAAAGGTGGAGTAGTAGCTGGTGTTGTAATCATAGTCTAGGGACCCTGTGGCTGAGAAGTCTATGGAGGTGCACCCCTCCTAAGTCTGGGGCAATCCCTCACCATATAGTGAGTGTCCCCACACTCAAAACAAGCTCTAGGAGTACTTGGCTGTTGTGGTTGACTTGGGCTAGATCTGCTGGACTGACCGCTAAATGCACCCCGTGTAGGCACACTAGATACTGGAGGTGCATAACAAGGCTCTTGAGGCCTAGAAGTAGACAAAACACCACTGGCGGCTGGAAGAGCTGAATGAACGGGGCGACTCACATAGCCCCTACCATGTCGAACTACAGTCGGGGCACGAACACCAGAATAATGGGCAGACTCTTGAGACCTCTTGGCCTTTCTCTCCTCCCTCTCCTGAGCAAGCATGTCATCCACTCTCCTAGCAATACTTACAACCTGCTGATACGAGATATCCATCTCCAACTCTCAGTGCATATTAGTCCTAATGCTGGGATGGAGCCCCTCAATAAACCGACAGAACCTCTCTCGAACTGTAGGAACCAAGGCCGATGCATGTCTAGCATGTCACTGAAACGAACTCCATACTCTAAGATAGTCATAGCACCCTGGCGCAACTGCTCAAACTTCGCATGTCATGCGTCCCTGAGGCTTTGAGGGACATACTCTCTCAAAAACATGTCCAAGAACTAAGTCCATATAAGAGAAGCTGCCTCAGTCGGACTACCTAACTCATAAGCACGCCACCACTGATAGGCTGTTCCTCAAATCTAAAATGCAGTGGAAAAAACCTTACTCGACTCTGCTATGCCCATAGTATGGATGATACGGTGGCACTCCTCCAAAAACACTTGAGAATCCTCTGTCGCCACAGAAGGTAGGAGGGTGGTACTTCTGGTACCTCTCGAGCCTACGTTGCTCCTCCTCTAAAATTGCTACCCTATCCTTGGGCTAAACTATGGCTATAGGTGGCACTAGTATAACCTTTGGAATCTAATCAACCTGAACCCACTGCTTTGGGGTGCGGGCGGCAAGAGTTTGTGCTCCTCCCCTGGCCTGAGATGTGGCTGGAGCAAGGGGAATCAACCCTGCCTAAGCTAGAGTACTGAACATGCTCAAGAACTCTGCAAGGGTCTCCTAAAGAACTGGTATAGTAAAGGTAGGCGACTCAGGTTTCTGCGCTCCGATTGGAGCTACTCGTGGCTCCTCTATAACAGTTCGCTCGATTGCTCCAACTGTACCACTTATGCGTCCTCGGCCTCTACCCCAGCTCCGGCCTCTGGCGGCTCTAGTAGGGGGCACGGGTGCTTGGTCATCTCCGATTGCACGTGTCCCACCATCTGCGAAAGAATAGAAGATAGAAGTTTAGAATTTCGAAGCCAACAATTTCATATGAAAAGGAATCAAAAGAAGTGAAATTTTTCCTAACAGTTCCATAGCATCCCAAAGATAAGTACAGACGTCTCTGTACCGATCCGCGAGACTATAATAAACCATCATGTGACTCACCACACCTATGAACCTAAAACTCTAATACCAACTTGTCACGACTTAAATTCTCCCTCCGTGAATTGTCGTTACGGTACCTAGCCTATACGACTAGGTAAGCCTAACATTTGCTAAAAGGAAAAGCAAAACATAAAAGTTAACAACTAACAATAACAAATAATTTAAATAAGCATTTGAGATGTCATTCGACATATACAATAATCACTCTCGAAATGCACACAACTCTCCCAAGACCAGGAACACCGTAAGTCACAAGCTTCTAAGATCTTTGTCAATTGTTCTATACATATGTACTAGAATAAATTAAAGGGAAGCAACATCAGAAGGGATAGAAAGGGACTCCGAGGTCTACGGACGCGGCAGATGTACCTTGAAGTCTCCGGAATGGCAGCAACTGTGCAACTAAAAACAAGACTGGTAGGAGGCACCTGGATCTACACACAAAAAGCATGTGCAGGAAAGGGCATGAGTACACCATAACGGTACCCAGTAAATGCCAAACCTAACCTCGATCGAGTAGTGACGAGGTCAGGTTAGAACCCTACTGGTATATATATAATAAAAACAAGATAGAATGAAATATTGCAGTAAAATAAAGACCTAAATTTAACAAGAATGAAATCATAGAAAGGTAACAGCTTAGTACAAAGAGATAACAACAAGGGATCTCTCGAGATATCGTCTCATAATCCCAAACGTAAATATACAGGGGATCTCCCGGAATACTGTTCTGTAGCCCCAAAGTAAATATGCAAGGCATGGGGATCTCCCGAAATACCATTCTGTAGTCCCAAAGTAAATATGCATGGGGATCTCCTGAAATACCGTTAGTCCCAAAGTAAATATGCAGCTCAATCAATGGAAATAACAGTTACAGCAACAAAGCCTACGGTTTAGACTAAATTCAAGTTAAGGAAAAATAGGAAATTCACTAAACATGTTGCACAGAGTTCAGATAAACAATTAAGGCAAGTAGACATGCTATTCTAAGCTAACAGGATATTACATATGCTGATATAACTCAAATAAGGAAATATGTAATTAATTAGCAGAAATCAGGTTTTTACAACAATTAGCCCGTGTACATACTCGTCACCTCACTTGCAAGGCGCTCACATATCAAAAACAGTACCAAATCCTACGGGGAGTTCCCCTACACAAGGTTAGGCAAGCCACTTACCACGAACCAAGCTCAATCAATAAGTCACAATGCCTTTCACACGAATATCCAGCTCTGAATCGCCCAAATAACTATAATAGACTAATCTAATTAATGAAATCAAGTCATAAACAAGAAATTCGAAAATCGCGCTAAAGCGCCTTCCCGGCACGTCTCGAAATTGGGTAAAAGTCACAAATATGAACACCTATTCAATCATGAATTCACTCGTACCAAGATTATCCAAATTCGATATCAAAATCCCCATCAAAACCCAAAATCTTAGTTGAAGAACTTCTTTCCATTTTTCCCAATTTTCACCCCAAATTTGAATTTAAATGATAAAATTAATGATAGATTAGTAGGATATAACCAAAATCAAATGTAGAATTATTACCCAATTAATATCTCTGAAAATCCCTCAAAATCTCGTCCAAATGCGAGCTCCCAAACTCAAGTTTCGATAAAATTGGTCAAACCCTCGTTTTTGAAATCTTATATTCTGCCCAGGTACGTTCTTCTTCGCAAACGCGGCATCACTTTCGCGAACACAATGAACAATCATTTATTGATCCAAAATTCCTCCTTGACAAATGCGAGGGACTTCTTGCGAATGCGTACCTTCCACTGGTTGACCCTACGCGAACGCAGGACCCTCTTCGCGAATGCGTAGGCTTAAATGTCTGAATCTCCATCTGTATGTTTCCTCTACGCGAATGCGAGGTCCATATCACGAACGCGCAGCCTCAAGGTTCAACAACTTTATGAATGCGGGAACCACATCGCGAATGAAAAGAACAACTCAGTTGTCCTCCCCAGATGCCTTACGCGAACGCAAGACCTCTCTCGTAAACGCGATGAAGAAAAGGTCTGCAACAAAACACCAGTAAATCTGTCATCTCCCAAAGTCCAAAAATGATCCGTTAAGCATCCGAAACTCACCCGAGGCCCCTGGGACCTCAACCAAATATAACAAGCAATCCTAAAATGCCATATGAACTTAGTCGAGCCCCCAAAACACATCAAACAACGCTAAAATCATGAAACACCCTCCAATTCAAATTTAAAGAACTTGAAACTTCAAATTTCTACAACCGATACCGAAATGTATCAGACTGCGTCAGAATGACCTCAAATTTTGCACACAAGTCATATTCAACATTACGGACTTGTTCCAACTTTCGGAATCGAAATCCGACCCCGATATCAAAAAGTCCACTACCGATCAAAATCTCCAAAAAATTGACTTTCGCCATTTCAAGCCTAAATCAGCTACAGACCTCCAAAATACAATCTGGTCATGCCCCTAAGTCCAAAATCATCCAACGGAGCTAACAAAATTAACAAAACTTCATTTCGCAGTCATCTTCACACAGTTCTGACTACGGTCCAAATCCTAAGACTTAAGCTTCCATTTAAGGACTAAGTGTCGCAAATCACTCCAAAACCAAAACGAAACCCCCGACAAGTCACATAAGTAAAAAAAGATATGGGGGAAGCAGAAATTAGGGGATTGAGGCTACAACTCTCAAAACAGCCGGTCGGATCGTTACAACATAATAGAGAGTATCTCTTGAAAGTGCAAGCAAAATTCATTAGATAACTTCATCTAGAGGAGAAATTCTAGAAGCAAAAAAATTGGGATGAATTGGTTTCATAATGGTGATAGGAACACAAATTTTTTTACGCTTAGGTTAATGGAAGAAGAAAGAGATTACAGGTGAAGAGAATTCAAAACAGTATGCGCCAATAGCTTGAAGGCAATGAGATAATGGCAGGGGAGGTAGTGAATTTTTTTCAGGCTCAATTTCATGAGTAGAGAGATCCTACTGCCTTTGGCATTTTGTATCATGTTCCAAGATTGGTAGAGATGGGGTAGAATCAAGAGCTTATCAAACAATCTACAAAAGATGAAGTAAATCAGGCAGTCTTTAGGCTCAATGGAGAAAGTGCATGGCTTCAATGGTTGCTTCTAACACGCTTGTTGGGAGATCATTGGGGATGATGTTTTTGACATGATGAAGGCTTTCTTTAATGTCAGGAGCTTCCTAGATTCGCCACTCATACAAATCTAGTTTTATTGCAAAAAAAAAAAGAGGTTACTACCTTTTCTGATATGAGGCCAATTAACCTAAGTAATTTTATTAACAAGGTGTTTTATAGAGTCATTCATGAAAGGTTAGTTGATTTGCTTCCTAATTTAATCTCTAACGAGCAAGATAGATTTATGAAGGGTAAAAGTATTGTGGAGAATGTCACTATTGACTAAAGAGATTATCACTTATATTAGATTGAGAACCAAGGTTGGACCTAATATAGTGATCAAGCTAGATATAACTAAAGCCTATGACAAGCTTTCGTGGCTCTTCATGAACAAAGCTCTGCGGAAGATGGGGTTTTGTGAGAGGTTTGTTGCCTTGATCATTGTTTCAAATAATCGGTATTCAGTGCTACTCAATGGAAAATGCTATGGTTTCTTTAAGTTTACAAGATGGGAGAAACAAAGGGATCATTTGTCTTTTACACTCTTCATCTTGGTAGCAGAAGCTTTATCTGTAGGACTAAGTGCACTACACATAAACTTGTATATTTGTGGCTTTGGTTTGCCCAAATAGAGTCCAAAAATAATCACTGGGTCTATGCAGATGACACTATAATTTTCTACTCTTCCGACTCTACTTCCCTCCAACTTATCATGGAGGTTTTGTGTTTTTATGAGGTTGCTTCTGGACAGTTGCTAAACAAAGCAAAATCAGTAGTTTATATGCATCATTCAACAAGCTTGGAGGTGATTACTAAGGTGCAAAGAATTACTTAAATTGGCAGGCAAGACTTTTCATTCACATATTTAGGGTGTCCTATTTTCTATACAAGAAGAAGAATGAATTATTATCAAGGGGTCATCAATAAAGTACTTGATAGATTTCAAGGTTAGAAGGGTAAACTATTGTCCATTGGAGGTAGGGCACTCTTGATTTCTTATGTGTTACAAAGCATGACTATACACCTTCTATCTGCAGTTAACCCTCTACATTTGTGATTGATAAGCTACATAAAATGTTTGTTCAATTCTTTTTGTAACGACTCGGCCGGTCGTTTCACGTGTTATAGCCCGGTTTCCCTCATTTCTGCTTCTTTATATATTTTTGCAGCTGTATTTCATCGTATCGTGTTGGTTGGTTCGGGTCCGGAGTGGTGTTGAATTGGAATGAGACACTTAGTATCTTATTTAGAAGCTTAAGTTGGAAAAGTCAACCGGATGTTGACTTATGCATAGAAGGTCTCAGATGTGAATTCTGACAGTTTGGTTAGCTCCGTTAGGTGATTTTGAACTTAGGAGCGTGTTCAGAATGTAGTTTGGAGGTCTGTGGTAGATTTAGGCTTGAATTGCGAAACTGAAAATTTGGCATTTTTCGATCATTAGTGGAAATATTGATATTGGGGTCAGAATGGAATTCTGGAAATTGGAGTAGGTCCGTAGTGTCATTTGTGACGTGTGTGCAAATTTCAGGTCATTCGGACGAGGTTTGATAGGTTTCAGCGTCGTTTGCGGAATTTGGAAGTTTGGAAGTTCTTAGACTTGAATCCGAGGGTGATTTAATGTTTTGATATTGTTTTGAGCATTCTGAAGGTTTGAATAAGTTTGAATGGTGATATGTGACGTATTTGTATATTTGGTTGAGGTCCCGAGGGCCTCGGGTTGATTTCGGGAGGTTGACGAATCAAGGATGGGATTTGAGGGAATGCTGAAGATTTCCTTTAGCTGTCATAACCGCACCTGTGGAGTGGGGGCCGTAGATGCGAGGCCCGTAGAAGCGCAAAAATAGCTGCATAAGTGACCATAGACGAGAAGGGCAGGAGCCGCAGGTGCGCACATGGGACTGCACCTGTGAGATCGCAGATGCGTGTGTTTGGCCGCAGAAGCGGGATACGAAGTTTAAGTGAAAACCGCACCTGCGATGGACTTTTCGCAGGTGCAGTGTCACAGAAGCGACTTATGGACCACAGATGCGGAAGTTCTGGGCAGAATGTATATAAGGTGGACTTCCCCAATTTTAGTTCATTTTCCACCATTTTTAGACGGCATTGGAGCTTTGGAGAGCGATTTTGAGGAGGAATTCGGGGATTTATCAGCAAGGTGAGTGGCTTGAGCCCTAATACTTGTATATGTGATGATTTCCCGTTGATTAATCATGAAATTTGTAGAAATTAGGGATGAAATTAAGGGGATTAAAGCTTGAAATTGGAGAGTTTGATTTGGAGATTTGAAGGACCATTTGAGGTTGGATTTTGATGAATTTGGTATGTATAGACTCGTGAGTGAAAGGAGTTTCTAGTTTCGTAATTTTTGTCGGATTCCGAAACGTGGGCACGAGGGCCAAGTTTGGATAAATTTCGGGTTTTTGGGTATAAATTGATAGTTTTTCATGGAGTTGATCCCTTGGCCTATATTGATCATATTGTATTGCTTTTGGTTAGATTTGAGGCGTTTGGAGGCCGATTCCAGAGGCAAGGGCATCGCGAAATAGGGATTTGACCGGTTCGAGGTAAGTAATAATTGTAAATCTTGTCCTGAGGGTATGAAACCCCGGATTTCACATTGTTTCACTATTTTGAGGTGATGTGCATGCTAGATGACGAGCGTGTGGGCGTGTACCGCTGGGGATTGTGACTTGATCCGTACCGTAGCAACTATAAGTTGTGTATTTGACTGGAAATTATATGATACTTAAGTGTTTTAGAAAGAATTTCTATAATTTGGGTTGAATGCCATATTTGGGCCTGGTGCCAAGCTGTTTGGACCCTTTGGGGCCTTTTTCTTATTATTTTCTCACTGTTTTAACTTAAGATCTGTACTCAGTCATGTTATTTTTACTGATTTCATAATTCAGTATTTATTACTCTGTTTTGATGCATAAAATGATATTTTGGGTCGAGCACCCTGTTTTATTGATAATCCGAGTGGCTTGAGAGGTTTCTGACTGAGTGAGGCCGAGGCCTGTGTTGTGAGGATATTATGGGATCGAGCTGCACGTCGCAGCATGATGTTACTAATTTATGATTATAAGAGGTCGAGGGCCTGATTGATTTATGCCACGAGGTGGCTTGTTATAGCGATTGGGCTGTAGGAGCCCCTCTGGAGTCTGTACACCCTCAGTGAGCGCGGGTGCCCTGAGTGATAGATATGATGTTTTGCCCGAGGTGTTGTTCTTGATTCATTTTGTGCCCAAGGGGCGGTATACGAGTGACTGTGAGGTTTGCCCGAGGGGCTGATTCTGAGTGATGTTATGCCCGATGGGCAATTTATGATTCATGTTTTGCTCGAGGGGCTATTTACGATTTTCATGAGTTTTACTCTTAATTGCATTGAACCTCTGTTGAAACTATTGAAAAATATCTTTAAACAATTTTTACCGAAATTGGATTTTTAAACAAGATGGTTTGACTCATATACTGATTTGAAAGCATGTTTACTTACTGAGATTTCATGGTGTGGATTTTATGTGTTTCTTACTGCTCAGTCTTTATTTACCTTTATTACTTACTGAGTTGGCGTACTCAAATTACTCTTTGCACCTTATGTGCAGATCCAGGGGTTGCTGGATGTGATAACGAGCGTTGATCTTTCATCCGTCGCGGATATTTCGGAGTTGGCAAGGTAGCTGCATGGCGATTGCAGCCTTGCTCTTCTCCCTCCTATCTTCCGTTAGATATTATTAGTTAAATTTTCAGACTGCATTAGTCTTAGTGTTTTCAGACAGTTATTAGTAGACGCTCATGACTTGTGACACCCCGATGTCGGGCTTTTATTTCTTTTCGCACTTTGTTATTTAGACTTATGCTATGAAGTTTTATAAATTGATAGCTTAAAAACATCTTTATTATGAAATGTCGAATTATTTTGGGAATGTGTCGACTGGCCTAGTTCCGTGATAGGCGCCATCACGACCGGGTTGGTTTTGGGGTCGTAACACTTTTGATTACTTCATGATGTGTCCAAAGCTTTATTTTGTAAACTTTGCTAGAACTTTAGAACTAAACCTACTTTGTGGAGTTCTTTTATGAGCATATTGCAAGAAAATAAATGCTATGATAGTACCTTGGAGGAATGTCTCACATGTTTGGAGAAAGATGCTTGAAGTAGGGATCTAATAGAACATCAAATTCTATGAAAACCAAAAATGGAATTATCACTCTTTTGGTTTGATTATTGGACAGGTTTGGGTGCACTCTATTTCATTACTCCTCCAGAATTCTATTGTGATGAATATGTGCATAATGTCTATGATGTGGTCAATGAGGGTGCTTAGGATGAAGATAGATTGAGGACAATTCTGCTAGAAGAGTTAGCTGTGCACATTCTTGAACATATCCAGCCTTTAGTTGTACATGATGTCCTTGACAAACCTTTTGGATGTTGGAGACAAGGGGTAACTTTACTGTGAAGTCTGCTTGAGAATATTTGAGGAATAGAAGGGATACTCTGGTTATAAGAATATGTGGGTCAAGGGGATGCCCTTTAAGATTTCATTTTTATGTGGAAAGTATAGAGAGCAAAACTGCCTCTGGATGATGCAATTAGGAGGATGAGATATCTTATGCCCTCAAGGTGTTGGTGTTGTGTAAATCCACAAGAGGAAACTATGGCTCATGTCTTCTTCAGATTATATGCGGCTTCTAGGGTTTGGTCATACTTCTTCTCATTTGTAGGTTTGTCTTTGGAGGGTATAAACTTTCATTAAGCTGTGGTTAAATGCTGGACAACTCATAATTCCTGGACTAAAACCTATTTTTCAAGCCCTACCTTCTATTATTATTTAGGAATTATGGAAGAGAAGTAATAGTTACAAATATGGGGATATTGTATCTATTAGTAGAGTAATCTATCAAGTATCTTCTACACTAGAATCACTTATCAAAGTTAGAAAATCTGGGCTTCAAAATGTACCTCACAAGTAGCTGGATTTACTACACATGCTGGAACATTATACACCAAGGTTGAAGATAAACAAGGTGCTATGAGAATTTCCTATGGCATGATGGATAAAGGTGAATACTGATGGTGCATCTTGGGGGAATCCAGGCAGGAGTGCAATTGATTTTTGTTTGAGGGATGAGAAAGGAAATGTCATACATGCATACGGGCAGGAGAAACATGAAATTACCAATACAGAAGTTGAAGCGGAGGCAATTCTTGAAGCACTAATGTATTGCAATCACCATCACTACTCTCATATTTGGTTGCAAACTGACTCAATGCTACTTAAAAATGTAAAATGTAATTGAGGCTAGTTGGAGTACGCCATGGATAATTGTTGAGTATGTGAAGGAAATAAGGAGGTTACTGGAGGTGTGTAGTGCTAGGGTATCACATATATTTAGAGAAGGCAACAAATTGGCGGATCATCTAGTCAACTATACACTTGATATTGGTCCTATCGAGTGTGACTGTTTTGCTCAATGGGATATTCAAGGGAGGAGAATTTTGAATAAGGATAAACTTCAATGTCCTTATTTGAGGATAAGAGTTGTAAAGATCTAGGAGGTGAGGAAGAAATGAGCAAGGGGATGAAGGAAGAAGCTGGAGGCAGTACCTATGTTCATCATACTCAAATCCTTTTAGAGGAGAATGTTGTTTTCTTTTTTGCAGGGAAAGATACTGTGTCCATGCCTTATCTATTGACTCAACTTCAATGGATGGTATTAGCAGTTTATGGTCATTCCCTTGAAGGAGTGTCAATGATAGGCACAAGCATGGATAGGAAAAAGAAGACGGGCAGTTAGGTTTTGCAATTGTAAAACTGAATGGTATATTCAATTTTTTTTTATCTCTAACACTGTCCAAACATGAGCTACAATGCACAAGAAGATCGTTCCATGTGGGAGAAGACTTCATGAACACATTGGTACATGGGTTCCCTTCAGGTTCTACACACAGTTTTAAGGTACAAAATTTCAGGTATTGTGGAGCTTGAAGTTATTCTAGACGTGAAGATCACCTTACTACCAGCTCAATGGTATTGACTGAAGCAGTAGGGCCGGGTACACAAGCTAGAACAATGGTCAGATTTACCTGTTGGAAGCAGACATTGCCCAGATGCACAAGGGAAGATCACAAACTTTGGAAACTGATTTTGGATCCAACAAGCACAGTGGGGAGGAAATACATACTTTGTACGTGTTTTACATTATTTTGAAATGATAATGGCTTTGGTGTTCGCTTCAAAACCACAGGGATCACATACGAAGTGGTTGAGGCAGTCCACTTGCCTAGGTTTCTTCTAAAATTATGGGCAGTGGTGATGATTCATTTTGAGGGTAGAGGCACTTTGCATGTTCACATTCGAACAAGCTAAGTCAACACACTAAATTAGTACTAACTAATGGAGCAGTTTGATATAAGGGTTAATACATTGAGTTGTGTACTTTCACACTTTTGGGAGATGAGGCAGCATATTGGGAACCTATGTTTACCTTTCTTCATTACATTCGTTTGGCTAGTTGTTATCCAAGTTCCAGTTAGCCTTTTAACTTATTTATCTATTCATGTTAGAGGTCAAATTGTACTACCAAAATTGGGTACTACTTGCTCAATATTGGTAATAGGCATGTTATATTGGTTCATATTTTATTTCCTACAATTTTGTAAGACCTCATGCTACTTTATTTTTATTATGAAAATATATAATATAAAAAAATTAGCGTTAGCCACCATGCCTAGTGGATTTGATTTTAAAAAAAGGCCGGCAGGTATGAAAAGAAGGCAGATAATGAAAAGGGAGGATTATGGAATCACACGACTTGACATTTTCGTCAGCCACATGAAGTTGGGAAAAGAAAATGAACAAAAAGGCAAAAGAGAAAAAAAGATGTAAGAAGAGTGATATCAGGCAATGACGTAATATTATCAATACTTTATGGGTTACACAGATAAAAACTTAAAAAAAACAGTTATGCGTATGAAAAGGAGCTCGGATCGAAATGTTGTGTTTTTGGACTCAAAATACTTAATTAGGTGGAAAAAACATAGTTACCAAAATATATAAGGCCGTTTGAGACGTTAAGGTAAAACACGGTTCATAACCGCGTTTTATATAAAATGTGTTTTAATACCGCACTTTACCTTGAAGTTGATAAGACGATTATATAAAGCGCGGTTCGTTACTACGTTTTATATAAAACGCAGTAATAAACCGCGTTTTACATGTTTTGTTGACCCAGCAATAACTTTTATGCGGGTAACTGACATATCAATAATTCAAATATGTAAAACGCCCTTTTAAACTGTGTTTTACTTCCAAAAATTTGACCTCCCCCCCACCCCACCCGGATTGGGCATTGCCTTATTTAAAGGCGTTAAGGGTTTTGAGAAAAATCATTCAGAAATATTCCAACTTTGTGATAATTTTTTCTTGTAGTTAAATTCTCAAGCTTTTTTCATAATATCTGAAGAGCGAAAAGTAAGGATTTCATTATATTGGGGGAGGGGGGTTGTGGTGGCGAATAACTCAGTGATCTATAGTTTATCTCCACATAGTCATATTAAGTTGTCACTTACAATAGAATACGATAGACTGGTATCGTTGTTATGCAATAAAATGAGGTTGAGCAAATGTTCGGTGAATCTTAAAATAACCGGAAGATATCCGTATTCTGTGACTCCGCAAGGGGTTGCTTGTTACGCGGAGTTTAACATCGAGGATGATGAAACTCTAAGAGATTTTTTGGGGACTCCGGATGAATACCGGGAACTTATTTTGATAAAAATGTTGGAAATGTACGTGAAGCATGAAGACGTTCGCAATAATGATGTTGCACAAAGCAGTGATAACCCTCAATCATCCGGTGGTTATTCTGGAGCAGTTTTAGCCCAACAGGTTCCGGCTGAAAGAGTTTGGCCGGATCTAAACTTATCTCCATGGGCGAACGAGGAGCGAGGAAATAATTTCTCTCCTACTTTACATAATCCACAAGACAACTGGTAAATATCAATCTTCCTTTGTGTTACGATGTTTATTTTTGTTGTATTGAATTTGTATGTAACGACTCGGTCGGTCGTTTCATGAGTTACCGCTCCGTTTCCCCCATTTCTACTTCTTATTTTCTTGTTCAGCTATAATATGTGTTATCGGGTTGGTTGGTTAGGGTTCGGAGAGGTTTTGGAAAGGAATGAGACACTTAGTCTCTTTTTAGTAAGCTTAGGTTGGAAAAGTCAACCGAATGTTGACTTATGTGAATAAGGGGTCAGATATGAATTCTGATGGTTCGGATAGCTTCGGGAGTTGATTTGGGACTTAAAAGCGTGATCGGAATGTGTTTTGGAGGTCCGGAGTAGATTTAGGCTTGAATTGGCGAAATTGGAATTTTGGCGTTTTCTGGTTGATAGGTGAGATTTTGATATAGGGGTCGGAATGGGATTCCGGAAGTTGGATGAGGTTCGTTGTGTCATTAGTGACGTGTGTGCAAAATTTCAGATTATTCGGACGAGGTTTGATAGACTTTTTGATCAAAAGCGGAATTCAGAAGTTTTTAGAGTTCTTAGGCTTGAATTCGTGGTTAATTTGATGTTTCAATGTTGTTTTAGGTGTTTCGAAGATGGGTATAAGTTTGGAAGGTGGTTTGTGACTTACTCGCACCTTTGATTGAGGACTCGGGGTGATTTTGGATGGTTGACAGGAGGTTTTGAGTTGGAATTAGCAGTTGAAGTGCTGAAGTTCCTGTCATAACCGCACCTGCGGCTTGGGGACCGTAGGTGCGGGCCCGCAGAAGCAGAATGGAGATGCAGATGCAGCCAAGAGAGGGGATGGCTGGCGCCGTGGATGCAAAATTTTGGGCGCACCTGCGATTGCGCAGATGCGGGATTCTTAAGGTGGTGCTGTGGCTGGGCGGATAAGTGGAATCTGTAGATGCGCACTTGGGACCGCAGGTGCGGGTCCGCAGGTGCGATAATTGGACCGCAGATGCAGTTTTGCTGGGCCAGAACATATATATTCCACCCTTCGTAAATTTGGGTTATTTTCCATCACATTTCAAACGGGAAGAAGCTTTGGAGAGCAAATTCAAGGGAGAATTCAAGAGGGTTTCGTAGAGGTAAGGTTTTTGGTTCTCAAACGTGTTTTTATGATGATTTTTAACGTTGTAAGCTCAACATCTATGGGAAAATCAGTAGCAAATTGGGGGTTAGGGCTTGGAAAATTGGAGGCCTAAAATTAGGGATTTAAGGGGTCATTTGTGGTCGAATTTTGGTACTTTTGGTATGAATGAACTCGTGAGAGTGTAAGGATTCCAGTTTTGTGAAATTTATCGAAATCCGAGACGTGGTCCTGGGGGTCGTGTTTTGACCAATTTCGGGATTTTGATGTAATTTGATTATTTTCGAGTGGGCTTTGTTCCCTTAGCATATTTTGATGGTTATATATTGATTTTGGTTAGATTTGGGGCATTTGGAGGCCTAATCGAGAGGAAAAGGCACCGCGGGCTAGATTTTGGCTTGGCTTGAGGTAAGTAACGCTTCCAAACTTAGTTCTGAGGGTTCGAAACCCCGAACTATGTGATCTATGATTACTATTGAGGTGACGCAAATGCCAAGCGACGGGCGTGTGGGCATGCACCGTGAGAAATACGGCCTGGGTCATTCCAGAGCACCGCTTAGTGACTCTTTCTTGCTGATATATGTGATGTATCTATGTGATTAAGTCAATGAACTGCAAATCATGCTAAATACCATGTTAAGGCTTCACGCCAATACTGTTGAGACCCGAGAGGTTGTTTCTTGATGTCATGTCATTAGTTTCATGTATATTCTATACTCAGTCTTGTTTATGCATATTATATCATGCCTCAGTCTTGATTATTGCTATTTGACAAATCATATCATTGTTCAGGCTTGTATCATAACATCTTAGCCCATGTGTGTGAGACTGGAGAGTATTGATTGAGTGAGGCTGAGAGCCTGATATTGATTGACAGTATGGGATTGGGCTGCACGTCGTAGCAAGATATTGATCATGCCTTCAGTGGCATTGATATAGTGTTTGGGCTCATAGAAGCCCCTCCGGAGTTTTTACACCCCTAGTGAGCGCAGTTGATGACATTGAGGGATGGATCTTCCCTGGACATGGATCTTGTCCAAAGTATTGGTATGGAGATGGATCTTCTCCATGAGGCTGGATTGGCCTGTTTCCTCGGTACTGGGTGACTTATAGTCTATGATGTGTATACGTTCTGAGATGGATCTTCCCTGGGCCGAGTGGCCCGTATACAGTACCGAGTGGTTGAGCAGCTGTGAGAGGAAGTAATATACGTAACATTAAGCATGTTATCTGTGCATTGGTACTTAGAGTTTTTCCTGAGCTTTATACTCTGTATCGTTCATACTATGTTCAAATTACTGCTGAGAAACTACATGAACTGTAAGCATTTCTATTTTTATGTACAATTATCTGTTGCAACCTGCTGAGGTTTGGTTCGTCACTACCATCAGTCCATAGTTTGGACTTGTTACTTACTGAGTTGGTATACTCACGTTACCCCTTCACCCTTGTGTGCAGATCCAGCTATCTCGGGGCACGGTAGCGGTTGTTGATCTTGCCAGTTGGAGGCCTTCTGAGGAGATTGCGAGGTAGCTGATTGGCGACCGCAGTTCCGTCTTCTCCTTCTCTATCTTCCTTTAGTTTATTTGTTTGGATATTCGCAGACTGTGTTGGTCATATTATTTCGAACAGTTGTACTAGTTTATAGCTCATGACTTAGTGACACCCGAGGTCGGAATTGTGTTTCTTTCCGCTGGATTTGGATTTATACTTTTATCTTACTGAATTACTGTTAAAATTATGATTTTCCTTAAGTACTTATTTGAAAAAATGGAGTGTTTGGGAATAAGTGGCTGGCCTAGTATCACGATAGGCGCCATCACGACATGGTTAGATTTTGGGTCGTGACATGTTGGTGTCAGAGCCTAGGTTACATATGTCTCATGAGTCATGAGCAGGTTTAGTAGAGTCTCGCGGATCGGTACGGAGACGTCTGTATTTATCCTCGGGAGGCTGCAGAACCTTTAGGAACAACTTCACAGTCTTGAATTCTTGTCGTGCGAATATGTTGACTATGGTAACTAAACTTTTGTTGTTCTATTCTCTCACAGATGGTGAGGACACATGCTACCGGTCAGGATGGACGACCACTAGTACCACCAGTTGGGGCCGCTAGAGGCCGAGGACGCGGTCGAGGCTGTGGTAGGGGCAGGGGTGTGGCCCGCATAGCAGCTAGGGCAACACTTGCAGATCCACCCGTCGCCCCAGTTCATGGTCAAGCTCCAGCTGGAGATGCTCCAGCAGCACCAGCTCAGGCACCGACTGTGCCTATTGTTATTCCGGGTCTCCAGGAGACTTTGGCTCAGATTCTGACTGTGTCCACCAGTCTTGCTCAAGCAGTCGCAATTTCTACTACAGCAGCTAGTTCTTAGGCCGGGGGAGTCACTCAGACTCCCGCCGCTCGTACACCCAAGCAGGTTATTCAGGGACTCCAGACACCAGAGGCACCAGCAGCTCAGCTGGTTGCACCAGCTTAGGATTTTGTGGTTCCAGTTATGCCCAACGACGAGCAGCGTCGATTGGAGAGGTTTGGTAGACTTCAGCCTCCGACTTTTAGTAGTGCAGATAGCGAGGATTCCCAGGGTTTCTTGGATAAGTGTTAGAGGATATTGCGTACAACGGGTATTCTGGAGACTAGTGGGGCCTCATTTACTACTTTTCAGTTTTCTGGGGCTACCTTCACTTGGTGGGAGGCTTATGAGAGGCGTAAGCCTGTTGGTGCACTGCCCCTTACCTAGCATTAGTTCTCCATTCTATTCCTAGAGAAGTATGTACCGCATTCCCGCAGGGAGGAGCTGCGCAGGGAGTTCAAGCAGCTGCGTCAAGAGGGCATGTCCATGATGCAGTATGAGATGAGGTTCTCCGAGTAGGCCCGTCATGCTATCTGGCTAGTTCCCATAGACAGGGCGAGGATCAGGAGGTTCGTTGATGGCCTCAACTATCAGCTACAGATTTTTCTGACCAGAGAGAAAGTATCTGGCGCTTCTTATGAGGAGGTAGTTGACATTGCTAGAGATATTAAGTCAGTTCGTCACCAGGAGCGAGAGGATAGGGAGGCCAAGAGGCCTCGGGGATCTGGTAGTTTTGGGGGTTCTTCTTCGGGAGGCCAATTTCAGCATGGCAGAGGTCGTTCATTCAGGCATGCTCAGCCAGCCCGTTCAGGTCACCGTGGTGGGTCATTTGGCCATGGTTCTCACAGTTCACATCAGGGTCACTCGTCTCTCAGTGCCCTTCCAACTTAGAGTTTGACTCAGGGACCATCAGTTCTGGGCTCATTTATGTCGGGTTCTTCTAGTGAGCATCTCGATGCGCGGGGCTCCCTTCAGTCCCCGCCGGCCGCCGCCACTTGCTGCGAGGGGTTGCTTCGAGTGTGGAGATTTGGGTCATATCAAGAGGTTGTGTCCCCGTCTTACGGGAGGTTCATCCCAGTAGAGGAGTCAACCTTCGGCTTCAGCACCAGTTACTTCCCCACCCGCTCAGTCAACTCAGGGTGGAGGTCAGTCAGCTAGGGGTTGCCCTAAATGGGGAGGTCGATCGGGTGGTGGTCAGGCCCATTTCTATGCCCTCCTAGCTAGACAAGATACTATTGTTTCAGATGCTGTGACTACAGGTATTATCTCAGTCTGCCACATAGATGCCTCTGTATTATTTGATCCCGGTTCCACCTTTTCTTATGTGTCGTCATATTTTGCCCATTATTTGGATACGCCGCCGAGTCTCTTGTTTCGTCTGTTCGTGTATCTACTTCGGTGGACGATACTATTATTGTGGACCGTATATATCGGTCGTATGTAGTGACTATTGGGGGTTTGGATACCTTAGTGGATCTCTTATTGCTTAGTATGGTGAATTTCGATGTGATATTGGGCATGGATTGGTTATCTCTGTGTCATGCTATTTTGGACTATCATGCTAAGACGATGACGTTGGCTATGTCGGGGTTGCCATGGATTGAGTGGCGAGGTTCGACTGATTATGTTCCTAGTAAGGTGATTTCATTTCTGAAAGCCCAGCGGATGGTTGGGAAGGGTTGTCTTTCATACTTAGCATTTGTGAGGGATGTTAGTGCAGAGACTCCCAGCATTGATTCTGTTCCAGTTGTGAAGGATTTTCCCAATATGTTTCCTGCAGACCTGTCGGGCATGCCACCGGACAAAGATATTGATTTTGGTACTGACCTGGTGCGGGACACTCAGCCCATTTCTATTCCACCGTATCGTATGGCACCAGCGGAGCTGAAGGAGTTGAAGGAGCAGCTTTAGGAACTCCTTGATAAGGGGTTTATTCGGCCTAGTGTTTCATCGTGGGGTGCTCCTGTTCTATTCGTGAAGAAGAAGAATGACACTATGAGGATGTGCATTGATTATAGGTAGTTGAACAAGGTTACAATTAAGAACAAGTATCCCCTACCTCGCATTGATGATTTGTTTGACCAGCTTCAGGGAGCGAGAGTGTTCTCCAAGATTGATCTTCGTTTAGGGTATCACCAGCTGAAGATCAGGGACTCGGATATTCTTAAAACAGCTTTCAGGACCCGATATGGTCACTATGAGTTCCTTGTGATGTTTTTTGGGCTGACCAATGCCCCAACAGCGTTCATGCATTTGATGAACAGCGTGTTTCGACCCTATATCGACTCATTCGTGATTGTTTTCATTGATGATATTCTGGTATATTCGCGTAGTCAAGAGGAGCACGTGAAGCATTTGAGAGTTGTGTTGCAGAGATTGAGGGAAGAGAAGCTTTATGCAAAGTTCTCTAAATGTGAGTTTTGGCTCAGTTCAGTGGCTTTCTTGAGGCACGTGGTGTCCAGTGAGGATATTCAGATTGATCCGAAGAAGATAGAGGCGGTTCAGAGTTGTCCTAGACCGTCCTCAGCCACAAAGATTCACAGCTTTCTTGGTTTGGCGGGTTATTACTATCGATTTGTGCAGGGATTTTCATCTATAGCATTGCCCTTGACCAAGTTGACTCAAAAGGGTGTTCTATTCAGGTGGTCGGATGAGTGTGAGGAGAGCTTTCAGAAGCTCAAGACTACCTTGACCACGACTCTAGTGTTAGTTTATCCATCAGCTTCAGGATATTATACAGTATATTGTGATGCTTCGACAGTTGGTATTGGATGTGTTTTGATGCAGGAGGGTAGAGTGATTACGTATGCTTCTCGTCAGTTGAAGCCCCATGAGAAGAACTACTCCGTTCATGATTTGGAGTTGGCCGCCATTGTTCATGCGTTGAAGATTTGGAGACATTATCTGTATGGTGTGTCTTGTGAGGTGTTTATTGATCATCGTAGCCTCCAACACTTGTTCAAGCAGAAGGATCTCAATTTGAGGCAACGGAGATGGTTGGAGCTGCTAAAGGATTATGATATCACTATTTTGTACCATCTAGGAAAGGCCAATGTGGTGGTTGATGCCTTGAGTAGGAAGGCAGTGAGTATGGAGACTTTGGCGTATATTCCTGTTGGGGAGAGACCTCTTGCAGTTGATGTTCAGGCCTAGGCTAATCGGTTCGTGAGGTTGGATATTTCGGAGCCCAGTCGGGTCTTAGGTTGTGTGATTTCTTGGTCTTCCTTATTTGATCGCATCAGAGAGAGTGAGTATGATGATCCTCATTTGCTTGTCCTTAAGGATAGGGTTCAGCACGACGATGTCAAAGATGTGACTATTGGTGATGATGGGGTTTTGAGTATGCAGGGCCAGATATATGTGCCCAATGTAGATAGGCTTTGGAAGTTGATTCTGGAGGAGGCCCATAGCTCGTGGTATTTCATTCATCCGGGTGCCGCGAAGATGTATCAGGATCTGAGACAGTATTATTGGTGGAGGAGAATGAAGAAGGACATTGTGGGATTTGTAGCTCGGTGTCTCAATTGTCAGCAGGTAAAATATGAGCATCAGAGACTGGGTGGCTTGCTTCAGCAGATAGATATTCCAAAGTGGAAGTGGGAGCGGATCACCATGGACTTTGTAGTTGGACTGCCACGGACTTTGAAGAAGTTCGATGCCATTTGGGTGATTGTGGATCAGTTGACCAAGTCCGCGCACTTCATTCTTGTGTGTACTACCTATTCTTCAGAGCGTTTGGCAGAGATCTATATCCGAGAGGTTGTTCGGTTGCATGGTGTCCCAGTTTCCATCATTTCAGATAGAGGTAATCAGTTTACTTCGCAGTTTTGGAGAGCTGTGCGGAGAGAGTTGGGTACTCATGTTGAGCACAGTTTTTCACCCTCAGACGGACGGACAGCCCGAGCGCACTATTCAGATATTGGAGGACATGTTGCGTGCTTGTGTCATTGATTTTGAAGGGTCGTGGGATCAGTTTCTACCGCTTGCAGAGTTTGCTTACAATAACAGTTACCAGTCGAGTATTCAGATGGTTCCATATGAGGCTTTGTATGGGAGACGGTGTAGATCTCCAGTTGATTGGTTTGAGCCAGGTGAGGCTAGGCTTTTGGGTACAGACTTAGTGTAGGATGCTTTGGACAAGGTGAAGGGGATTCAAGAGCGGCTTCGTACAGTGCAGTCGAGCCAGAAAAGTTATGCTGACAGGAAGGTCCGTGATGTGTCTTACATGGTTGGGGAGAAGGTTCTGTTGAAAGTTTCACCCATGAAGGGTGTTATAAGATTTGGAAAGAAGGGTAAATTGAGTCCTCGGTTCATTGGGCCTTTTGAAGTGCTTCGGAGGATTGGGGAGGTGGCTTATGAGCTTGCTTTGCCACCCAGCTTATCGAATGTGCATCCGGTATTTCATGTTTCTATGCTCCGGAAGTATATTGGCGATCCGTCTCATGTTTTGGATTTCAGCACGGTTCAGTTGGACGGTGATTTGACTTATGATGTGGAGCCAGTGGCTATTTTGGAGCGACAGGTTCGAAAGCTGAGGTCAAAAGATATAGTTTCAGTAAAAGTGCAGTAGAGAGGTTGGCTCGTGGAGGAGGCTACTTAGGAGACCGAGCAGGAGATGCGGAGCAGATATCCTCACCTATTTGAGGCTTCAAGTATGCTTCTTGACTCGTTCGAGGAAGAACGTTTGTTTAAGAGGGGGAGGACTGTCACAACCGAAATCGATGGCCCGCGACGGGCACCCGGTACATTACTCAACCGAGTACCAAGGTAATGTATCTTTCATATCATTCTATCATAGGTAAATGAACCTGAGTAAAGCATGTTAGAATACAAACTTATACATATGAAGTACGGGCTATAAGACCAATATAGCCACTCGTGTACTGAACATGGGCCGACAAGGCCATACAATCTTTTAGGTACATGACATCTGTCTACAAGCCTCTAAAAATACATAATTTTCATAAAGCTCGGGACAGAGTCCCGCCATACCAAACAATACACGTCTAAATCATACTAACCAATCCAGCAACTCTGAAGTAGATGGAGCGCACCAACATCTTCCGCTGAGCTGCTAGCCTACTTGGAGGGCTCTCAACCTGTCTATCGGGACCTGCTGGCATGAAACGCAACGTTCCCAAGCAAAAAGGGATGTTAGTACGAATAATGCATCGAGTATGTAAGGCACATAAATAAGTACATAATAGATATGGAAGAAATATAGAGTAAATGACTCAACCTATAAGTCTGGATAATTTTGTGAATCATGAAATACTTATAGTGTCATGCATATGCGTATGAATGTCATGTCGCGCATAGGTACATGTGTTCATAACATCATCAAGCGTCTGAGGGCATCTCATCATATCATCTCGGCCACTGTGGGCAAATCATCAATGTATACCAGCTGATCAGGTGGTGGTGCGTATATAACGCCATAACCTTTTCCATATTCCATATATATATATATATATACATACATATATACGCGTATATAACGACATCTGGTCATGGGTCAATGTACATGAATGCAATGCATGAAAAGTACGTTAATAAAATCTTTCGGAATGTCATAAGACCATTTTGCCTTTGAGTAATATCATAAAGTAAATTCTTTTCAACTTTCGTATTTTTCTGAGACCCATGAGCAGATGATAGAATAATATGACACATGGGATATCAAGAATATAGGCATCCCTAGTATTTCTATGAATAGAGTCATTTATAAAAATTGCGTATTTTGCTCGTTTCATTTGTATCGTATGGACCATGCCAAAAAGAAAGAAGGGATAGCCTTAACATACTTGAGCCGATTCTCTTGACACCCCCTCTAATATACATCAATTGCAACAAAAATGTAACGGCAGATCGAAGTAGAGGAGAATCCATATGATATTCTTGAGAAATATTGCACCGTACTCCCTTAGAATCGTAAAATCCCGCTTTTGGAAAATGGGATATTCAGCCTGAAATCTTGTGCATGCAAATTCTTGAGCTTCCTGACTCGTACCAGGCTCTTGCTTCAAAAATTGGTTGCAAAGGAAGTCCAAGACCTCAAAACCTTTATCTTTGTATTAGTTATAGAGTTGAGTCAATTAGGTATAATTGGTGCTTGTGAACCCACATTTGGAGGCAACATTAATGACAAGAAGCACTTTGCCTTTGTACATGCTAAGGTCTACATCTTTCCCTTTAATGTCCATAGAAGAAACCATTATAAATGGATGACCTTGACAGTGAATTCGTGGATTGATTTCTGCGGAACTGATTTAGAAGCGCCCATTTTTTATAAGTTTACTAGAGAAATGGAGTTAGGAATGGGCAAATATGACATAGTAATAAAGAGGGATTAATTCCAATAATAACAGCTTTTGGCTAAAGGGATTGAAAATGGATATCTCATATCTAGATTTCTTGAATGTGAATGCGTTGCGAGTTGGGACCTTCACTTCATTTGCGGATTTTTTGAATGTGAATGCGTTGAGAGTTGGGACCTTCACTTCATTTTCCACCTTTCTATTTAACTTAAATAGTCATACATGGGGATTTGGGGGTGCTGTCACGTGGGGAGGTTGATCTTATCCAAATATATCCCTAATTAATTAGGTAATGTCTCGTTACCCAGTAATTAATCAATTACCTGCAAAATTGAGATTTATTCCCACTTACTTAAAATATTACTCACTTTTCACATACCTTATACACCTTACTATTATGGTCATGTGGTACCTTGTATGGTACTAGTCCATAAATACCGAGTATTTTAGCTCGAGCCATATTTTATCCCAACATGCCAAACTTGGACGAAAATTCATTTTCTTTGACTTGCTTCCCCTCTCACCTTCACGAATTTACTTATTACTTGTTTGAAATAGCATAATCTTTATAATCTCCAAATAATATTTTCTTTGGACTAATGTCAATTACCTTACGATAAATTCAATGTACAACACTACAGGGTGCAACATCATCGTAATTAGTACTGCGGGATGTGACATCTCACGTCCGGGCTCTCATTAATTTATTTATGGCGTATTTTCATGTACGAAATATGGGGTGTAACATCATTCCCTCCTTTGGAACATTCGTCCTCGAATGTTGACTGATGCGCTCATCGTTCTCATATCTCATAGCTCTTGCGAATACTTTAGTAGTCCTTTTGCCATCTAGGCAACTGTTCTGTGAATAAGTCCAAAGGCCAGGGCTTTCCCCCCTTTCGGCCTCTTTCCCACGCCATGACTTGTGATCGAATTTCTTCCAATCTCGTAACTGTTGCTACCTTCCATCAAGCAGCTTCTACGATACTGACCTTGTAAGTGTGCCTATGCGACTCTCCTCTCTTTTTTCCTCCAGCTTTTAGCCAATCCTGAAGTTCTTTGCTTGGTATTTTGTTGAACTTACGAATATTATTATATCTTATTTTATAGACCTGGTTATCCATTCGTATGACTTTACTGCATCTATATAGGTTATACTATATCATAACTCTTACCTCAATTTCTTGTTACTGAGGTCTGCTACGATGTCTCAGGTTACTTTCATTGCTTATCTCATACATATAAATTTATGTCCTCTAATGCCTCCAGTTCATCTTTAAGAATGACGGCCCAATCTCCTCTCATACTTTATAACTTTTATCCATCCATTGTTGATTCACCTCAATTTCGATCCATAATCCACCCCTGATAACTTAACTTTTTATGTAATATTGCTGCTAGGATTCACGTTTTATCGGGGAACATCTGAAATGATTAGATTGATCCACCTGGGGTGATACCCTGCTTTCATAACCGTATCTCACGGCATCCCAATGTGATTCACCTTGCGTGGGTATTTTAATCCTGTCCAATTCATGAGATCCCTTTCTTTTATTTGTCAGATCATTACTTAATCGAAGGCCCAAACGTCATTTTTTTCTATAATAATTACCCCTCATTCTATTTACAGGGAAGCATTCCATCTCTTCTGAATGTTTTTAGTCTTAGACTCCTTTGAGTTCATTCAGGCTATACTGAACTTTCTATAACTTAGAGAAACTATTAGCTTTCTTATTTTCATGGGTTTAATCCCGAGGACTTATCTGTTCTCGTCACTTTCTCACTCGCCCTTTCTCGTTCTTACATCCTGTCATAAAACTTTGTCGCTTTACTATACTTTAGCTTGGGACCTATACATATCTATTTATACTATTCGCGGTCTTCCTTCAACTTGCTTGCACCATAGATTTCCTTATGTTGTTCTGGAACATCAAGTGAGACATCTCATCGTCTCTAACTATTCTTTACTCTCATAATCAGGCTTTTTGATATCTAGACCATAGGTTGGAAGATATGCTACTAACGTCGCTGCTATCATTCCTGGATATTGGATCATCGCGCTTCTAGCCTTCTATCCCAAGTATGGAATGTTCTCAACCTTCTGCTTTTAAGTATCTCGTACATTGTTCACATTTACCTTACTTTCCTTAAAGCCTCACATCACTTCTTCTATCTCTTTCATAATCTTCCCTCCACATAGGTATAATTTACATCCACGTCTTGAACTTTTATTATAATACATGCACTTTTTTACACAATCTCGTGAGAGCTTCATACTAACTTCTTATGTGGTTGGGACACTTCTAACTGGCCTTATCGTAGAATCGTTATAGAATATGGCTACTGCATTATCTCTCTTGTACCTTTGATAGTAAGAGTGATTCTGCAATGTTCTCAATCACGATTTCTATAATTTTTAGGGTCCAATAATCAAATTCCTGATTTATTTTGTTGATGTATCTCTTTAGTTTCCTCCTTCTTCTGATCAGCCTTTATGTCGGCTTAAGCTACCTCCCGATATGCGGTTCATGGTATTAGTTATTAAGTTTAGCCTTTCATAGGCACTGAGGTATATCCATGATATAGTCCTTTGTCTATGACCTGGGCTCAATTCTTTCTTTTAACTTATACCAGAATTTCCTACGGTTGTATATGCTGCATGTATAAAACTCCAAACTCTTAAGTGCGTTCATAACGTAACTAACTCTGGATCATGAATCGAATAATTCTTTTTGTTCCATCTCAGCTTTCTTCAAACGTAAGCAATTACTTTTCTTGGTCTTTCTGCCCCCTTCTTGCGTGCATACAAAGCTTATCTTGGTGTCCACGCATATTGGAATTCCATATAACTCATATAATCTTGAATATCACTTTTGATTTTACTTCCCGTTGCTTAGCCACAGTAAGTGTCATTCTCTTTTGGAGTGCATACAATGTTGTTGTGAGACTGTCGTTATAAGACCATTTCCTCCTTAGGTCACCCAGCTTAGGTTGAAGCATTCTTCCTTATTTCCTCAGCTAGTCTTTCTTTTTGGTACTTAGGGAGAACCCTTGGCTCTCGTAAAGTTGTGAGCTTATTACGGACCTTTTGATGTCCTTCCTTGCCTATGATCATCCGTAGTTTCCTACCTCCATGCCCTTATGCTTGTAGGGTTACTTCTGAACTGATATTTTGACTGCCTTCCTAGTGGCACTTTCTTTTATCCCCGTAACACTCATACCGTACCTTTAACTACCCCGACTCTTATTTCAATATATCTCAAGTATTATAATGACGTTACTGCGAGGCTGAATTCTCCGTGTTGGGGTTTACTATATTCATCTTGCATGATCTGTTGATTTGTCTGTAACTTCTTGTCTAGCCATGACTAGGCTCTTCCTGAATCAACTACTAACTACTCGTCGACCCATTCTCATATACATATTCTGCGTAATCTCTATTGGGTTATTTCTTTTTTCTAACTTACCTCTTGCACTGGCTCCTTATTTATCAATAACCTTCCGGGCAGGAACCTTTACTTCCTTTGGTACCTCGTATGGTACTAGTCCATAAATACTGAGTATTTTAGCTTGAGCCGTATTTTATCCCAACATGTCAAACTTGGACGAAAATTCATTTTCTTTGACTTGCTTCCTCTCTCACTTCACGAATTTACTTATTACTTGTTTGAAATAGCATAATCCTTATAATCTCCAAATAATATTTTCCTTGGACTGATGTCAATTACCTTACGACAAATTCAACGTGCAATACTATAAGGTGCAACATCATCGTAATTTAGTACTATGGGATGTGACATCTCACTTCCGGGCTCTCATTAATTTATTTATGGTGTATTTTCATGTACGAAATATAGGGTGTAACAAGGATGTAACGACCCGGCCGGTTGTTTCATGAGTTATCATTCTGTTTCCCCCATTTCAGCTTCTTATTGTCTTGTTCAACTGTATTATGTGTTATCGGGTTGGTTGGTTCGGGTTCGGAGAGGTTTTGGAAAGGAATGAGACACTTAGTCTCTTTTGAGTAAGCTTAGGTTGGAAAAGTCAACCGGATGCTGACTTATATGAAAAAGGGCTCGGATGTGAATTCTGATGGTTCGGATAGCTTAGGGAGGTGATTTGGGACTTAGGAGTGTGATCGGAATGTGTTTTGGAGGTCCGGAGTAGATTTAGGCTTGAATTGGCGAAATTAGAATTTTGGCGTTTTCCGGTAGATATGTGAGATTTTGATAAAGGGGTCGGAATGGGATTTCGGAAGTTGGAGTAGGTTTGTTATGTCATTTGTGACGTGTGTGCAAAATTTCAGATTATTCGGATGAGGTTTGATAAACCTTTTGATCAAAAGTGGAATTCGGGAGTTTTTAGAGTTCTTAGGCTTGAATCCGTGGTTAATTTGATGTTTCAATGTTTTATTAGGTGTATTGAAGATGGGTATAAGTTTGGAAGGTGGGATGTAACTTACTCGCACCTTTGGTTGAGGTCCCGGGGGCCTCAGGGTGATTTTGGATGGTTGACGGGAGGTTTTGAGTTGGAATTAGCAGCTGAAGTGTTGAAGTTCCTGTCATAACCGCACCTGCGGCTTGGGGACCGCAGGTGAGGGCCCGCAGAAGCGAAAATAGAGACGTAAATGCGGCCAAGAGAGGGGATGTCTAGCGTTGCGGATGCAGAATTTTGGGCGCACCTACGATTGCGCAAATGCGGGATTCTTAGCGCAGGTGCGGTGGCTAGGCGGATAAGTGGAATCCGCAGATGCGTACCTAGTACCGCAGGTGCGGATCCGCAGGTGCGATAATTGGACCATAGATGCGGTTTTGCGGGGCCAGAACATATATATTCCACCCTTCGTGAATTTGGGTTATTTTCCATCATTTTTCAAACGGGAAGAAGCTTTGGAGAGCAAATTCAAGGGAGAATTCAAGAGGGTTTCGTAGAGGTAAGGTCTTTGGTTCCCAAACGTGTTTTATGATGATTTTTAACGTTGTAAGCTCGACATCTATGGGAAAATCAGTAGCAAATTGGGGGTTAGGGCCTGGAAAATTGGATATCTAAAATTAGGGATTTGAGAGGTCATTTGTGGTCGGATTTTTTGGTACTTTTGGTATGAATGAACTCGTGAGAGTGTAAGGATTCCAGTTTTGTGAAATTTATCGGAATCCGAGACGTGGGCCCGGGGGTCGGGTTTTGACCAATTTTGGAATTTTGATGTAATTTGATTATTTTCGAGTGGGCTTTGTTCCCTTAGCATATTTTGATGGTTATATACTGATTTTGGTTAGATTCGGGGCATTTGGAGGCCGAATCTAGTGGAAAAGGCGTCGCGGGCTAGAGTGTGGCTTGGCTTGAGGTAAGTAACGGTTCCAAACTTAGTTCTGAGGGTTCGAAACCCTGAACTATGTGTTCTATGATTACTATTGAGGTGGCAGAAATGCCAAGTGACCGGCGTGTGGGCGTGCACCGTGAGAAATGCGGCCTGGGTCATTCCAGAGAACCACTTAGTGACTCTTTCTTGTTGATATCTGTGATGTATCTATTTGATTAAGTCATTGAACTGCAAATCATGCTAAATACCATGTTAAGGCTTCACGCCAATACTGTTGAAACCCGAGGGTCGTTTCTTGTTGTCATGTCATTAGTTTCATGTATATTCTATACTCAATCCTATTCATGCATATTATATCATGCCTCAGTCTTGATTATTGCTATTTGACATATCATATCATTGTTCGGGCTTGTATCATAACATCTTAGCCCATGTGTGTGAGACTGGAGAGTATTGACTGAGTGAGGCCGAGAGCGTGATATTGATTGACAGTATGGGATCGGACTACACGCCGCAGCAAGATATTAATCATGCCTTCGCTGGCATTGATATAGCGCTTGGGCTCAGAGAAGCCCCTCCGAAGTCTTTACACCCCCAGTGAGCGCAGTTGATGATATTGATGGATGGATCTTCCCTGGACATAGATCTTGTCTGAAGTATTGTTATAGAGATGGATCTTCTCCATGAGGCTGGATTGGCTTGTTTCCTCGGTACTGGGTGACTTATAGTCTATGATGCCTGGGCCGAGTGGGCCATATACAGTACCGAGTGGTTTAGTAGCTGTGAGAGGAAGTAATATACGTAACATTGAGCATGTTATCTGTGCATTGGTAATTAGAGTTTTTCCTGAGCTTATACTCTATATCGTTCATACTATGTTCAAATTACTGTTGAGGTCGAGGTTTGGTTCGTCACTACCGTCAGTCTATAGTTTGGACTTGTTACTTACTGAGTTGGTGTACTCACGTTACCCCGTGCACCCCTATGTGCAGATCCAGGTATCTCGGGGCACGATAGCGGTTGCTGATCTTGCCAGTTGGAGGCCTTCTGAGGAGATTGCGAGGTAGCTACTTGGCGACCGCAGTTCCGCCTTCTCCTTCCCTATCTTCCTTTAGTTTATTTGTTTGGATTTATACTTTTATCTTATTGAATTACTATTAAAATTATGATTTTCCTTAAGTACTTATTTGAAAAAATGGAGTGTTTAGGAATAAGTGGTTGGCCTAGTATTACGATAAGCGTCATCACGACATGGTTAGATTTTGGGTCGTGACATTGTATTAACACTCATATATTCCACAGGGGGTACCGTCCAGATATGAATTTTACAAGTTATGACCCCACGCTCAGTTGGAATATGCATAGTTTTGGTGTGTTGGATCACGGTGATCCATCCGGGAGTCATCACCAACAGGATAATGTCCATCATGGAATGTCAACACATTACGACTTGTAAGTGAAGTGAAATAGCTATATGTAAAGTATTTATCAATTTGAGTAGTTTATCATTTTGTTGTTTGTGCGGTGCAAACGAGCAACTTGAAGCTCCTGACCTCACTCAGTTGCTCGTAGACGACATATTTACTTGGTATTTGGCAGATGTACAGAGTCAGGAAGATAATAGTGATTATGACAACAATTCCGATGAGTCTAGAGATGACACACCCTTCCCTGATGAGCGTGATGAGGAGGAGGAAGTGAATGTCGAACCTGAGCTGACGAGGGAGCATGCTCCACCTCCCGTTAAACCAAGAGTGTACGAGTCTCACGTGTTATTTCATTCGAGGCATATTTCCTGCCTTGATAATTTTCCAAGTGTGCCGGATGTGGATGCCCTCACAAGGGATCTTGACGAAATTCGGTCAGCACTGTGGGATGAGTCTAGAACAACAGTGCCGGCAAAGGGCATATTTTTTCTCGATAAAGCTCGCCTAACCAGGGCTTGTAAAATGTAAACCGTAAGAGAGTGTCGTAAGATGATAGTATGAGAGTCAAGTCCGGAGGTATACAAAGTTGTTTTTTGAATGAAAGACTTCTAAAGGAAAGAAAATATTTTTGAATTTGGATGTTGCCTCTTAACTTTCGAAAGACGGACCTTTAAGAAAATATTTTGGATTTCTGAGTTTTTTTTGTTTTTAAATTTACAAAAATACTTCTAAAGAAAAACAAAGATATTTTAGACTTCAATTTTTCAATTTTTTTATGACATTTACGAAAGAAAGACTTTTAAAGGAGGAAAAGAATATTTTCTTTGATTATTTTTTTTTTTGGAATTTTTGGGGAAAAAACATTAAAGTAAAGGAAACCCGTATTTTGAATTTTAATTTTTGATTGATTTTTGTTTTTATTTCCTTTTTTCGTATGAAAGACTTCACAAAAGAAGGAAACTATTTTTTGAGTTTAAAAATCTCCTTTTTTTGAATTTTCTAAGGAAATGCTTCTAAAGAAGGAATTAAAGGAAGATATTTTTGGATTTTTTAAAAATTGGGGCCGGAACCGATGAGGTTTGCCTACGTATCTCACATCCGGTGAGAATCAGACCCGCATAGTTCGGTCAGTTTTGACGGAGCAGGGAAACATGACACTTGAATATTTTGGCTCATTTTGAAATGACTTTCTTTCTTCTTCTTTTTTTCAGAATTTCGGCAGAATTTCAGATTTTCAAATACCTACCTCACTCTTGGTTTTTTTTTCTTTTTTTTTGATTTTCTTTCCATATTCTAGAAGTCAGTCAACATGCAAGCCGAAATAATAGATGCGCAAGTAGCACGTAAGATGCATCAGGATGGTCTTTTAATTTGGGTACACCTATCCTAGACGGACCCAACCCCTGTGTTGAGTCCCCAAAGTCGAATGCACGTGATGCAAACAAGCATTCCTACTAAGGATCCGGTATAAGGCTATGTTATTCTAGGTTTTAAAACCTGGATGTATTGTTCTAGACCTGGCTTACTCGAGTGGACAGCTCGAGCCGGGGGGAGGGGCAGCGTACCAGGAATATAGAAGTTTCACCGGCTTTGTAACTTGTCTGAACCTCGTTCTAAAATTAGGATATGACTCTAACAGAAAAGAAGTCACACGAAGCGCACGCTTCCCAGAAGATTTAGAAGACTTAGAGGGAAGAGGGTTTCGTAACAGTTTTTATATACAATTCAATCAATATCAAAGCGGTAAAAAGCGGCATTCAGCACATTAGGCTCAAACACGCAAAAATCAGATAATAGATAAAAGCCAAGTATAACAGTTATTCTAAGCTCGAATTCTGAACGCTGAACCAGAAGTTCTGGGTTCTTATCTCCAGCAGAGTCGCCAGAGCTGTCACACCTCCTTTTTACCTGAATGGGGTATATAAGGGAGTTTTTCCAATTAAAGTGACATTAGTCGAAATGGGATTATTTATTTAATTTCAGAGTCGCCACTTGGGATAATTTATGGTGTCCCACGTCACCGGTTTATTTTAAATCCCAAATCGAAGAAAATTTGACTCTATTTTTGGTCCGCAAACACAGAAGACCGGGTAAGAAATTCTGTGAACACGGGAAAAGGTGTTAGGATTCCCGGGTTTCTTAGTTTTAGCACGGTCGCTCAACTATTAATAATTGGCCTAATTATCTGATTTATTACATGTTTTAAACCTATTGTACATTTTTAACTTCTTTACTGCTTTTAATTATTTATGGAGTTATTTCTTGAACAAGTCACGATTGTCGTACACTTGTTGTTTTGGTACACATTGCAAACCGCGTCACATGAAATGCACCCGTGATTTACAACATGTTTATTCTTTATTATTCGAAGTTATTATGACCGGGTCACATAAAATGCACACCCAAATTTGAGAATTATGCATCATGACTATGTCACGGGAACCGTACCCATAGTCACGATGATTTACTTAATGAACGCATCTAAAGTAGGGGTGGGCATAAAATCCGAAAAACCGAATTCTGAACCGAACCAAATTAATTTGGTATTTCGGTTTCGGTTTTTTCGGTATTTCGGTCTAATTCGGTACTGGATTTTCGGTATTTCGGTTCAATTTTCGGTATTATAATTTTACAATTTTGGTAAACCGAAATACCGAAAATTTGGTGAACCTATATAATATATATGACTATATCTCCCATACCGTCCCGGCGTCCCACCCAGGCCCAGCTCCCCCAACTCCCAAGCCCAATCCCAATCAATTACCCAAGTCAGTTAACACCCAAGACCCAAGTTGAGAATCAAATTAGGCATTCTCATCAAAGTAGGGCATTAGCCATTAGGGCTTACTGCTTAGGAAGGATATCATCGAGAAGAAGAAGACGAGAATCGACTGCGAGTCTAGGATATCAGTCTGCGAGTCTAGACGAGAACGACTGCTTAGGATATTAGTCTACGAGTTACGACTTATGAGTTACGACCAGTCGACAGTCGAGCTCGAGTCTCATCTTCACCGGTTAACTTCACTACTTTTGTAAGTTTTGTAAGTCTCATCTCATCTCATCTCATTCTCATCCCAGTACTCGACTACTCTCTGAGGTTTTTTTTGAGTTTTTGTATTTTTAAGTTTTGAACTTTTTGAGTTCAGAGTTCAGACGCATAAATTTTTTAATTTCTGATTTTCTGCATTAAACTAATTTAGGGTTATAGCCGGCGATTTCCAGCTCGATTCGATTCCTCACTCCTCACAAATTTCGGGCAAACGAAGTGTCGAAGACGCTGCTGTCCTGTTCCAGTGTTCCGAGCTCGATTCAATTTCAATTTCAAAGGTATGTTTCGCTTTTTTTTGGTTGTACTGCTGATTGAATGAACTGTTGTTCCGAGCTTTTCCCTTTAGTAGGAAAATATCATCTGTATCACGTTCATGCTGTTTAATTCATTTGCTTGTATAATAACAGTTGTGAGTACACGACTATGTGTTAGGCTTACCATATGATTACTTTGTTTAGGTCTGATTTTTAGAACTTTCCTTGCATTTTTCTTGTGATAGACACTTTAGGATGATGACAGTTGAGTGAATTCACTGTTAGTCTTCTTTGTTGTGACATTCTTATGGTTGCTGGTTTGGAAAAATTTAAATAATTGTAGAGTGTGGACTTGTCACTTGAGTAGTAATGGCCATGGTTTTTTATTTATTTATAGATGGCTAGAAAAGGATATTGTTAATGGCTTCTTTAGCCTTTTTAGCTTTTGCTTAGCTGCAGTTATATTAGACTGTTGTTGCATCTGTTGGAAAGATATTGTTAATTCGTTATAGCAGAAACATGGTAGTTTAAGCTACTTATAGCTAGCTTGAAATAACTAAAATCTAAAAGTGCACTCTCATATTTACATTCTCTCAGCATTACTGATAGCAAGGTAGTTAATTTGTTGATTTTTAATTTATGTTTATATTTGTTTAATTTTGTATAGATGGAAGATACAAGTAAAGTAAGTGATGTTGGTTCTAGTGAAAGTTTACCTATTACGGTAGATAGTAACACCAACACCATTGATACTCAAGATTCCAAGAAAAGGAAAGCAATGCAACCTAGGTCTGACGTTTGGAACCATTTTGATAAATTTGAGGTTAATGGGGTTGGGAAAGCACGGTGTCGATATTGTAAACAAGCTTATGCTGCTAATTCATCTAAGAATGGAACAACAGGATTGAAGAATCATTTGCTTAGATGCAAAGAATACCCACTTAAAATTGCAGAAGATAATAGTCAAACAAAGATAAATTTTCAATCTTGCCAAAATGATGAAGGATCAATTTGGAAATTGATCAAAAAGTAGTGAGGAGGGCCTTAATTGAGATGATAGTTATTGATGAACTACCATTTAGCTTTGTAGAAAATGAAGGCTTTATGAAGTTTATGAGAAAAACTCAACCACTATTTCGTCTTCCTTCTCATAGAACAATAATAAGGAATTGTTATGAAGTTTACGGTGAATTGAGGCAAAATCTAAGAAGTTCTTTTAGAGAAGCACAACCAAAAATTTGCCTAACAACAGACACTTGGACTTCATTACAACGAATAAATTATATGTGTTTGACAGCCCACTTCATTGATAGGGATTGGAAGTTGCATAAAAGAATACTTAATTTTTTCCCTATCACTAGTCATAAGGGTGAAGAGATGGCTAAAGCTATTAGGGATTGTTTGCTTGAATGGAAATTAGACAAGGTTTTCACTATTACTGTGGACAATGCTTCTTCAAATGATGTCACTGTCAAAGAATTGTCTAAACAGTTAGATATGTGGAAAACTAATATGATGAGTGGTAAACATCTTCATGTGAGATGCATGGCTCATATACTAAATCTAATTGTGCAAGATGGTTTGAAAGAACTTGATGCTTCTGTGACAAGTGTTAGACATATTGTGAGGTATGTGAGATCTTCGCCTGCAAGGACCTTAAAGTTTAAATAGTGTTGTGCACATGTAAAGGTAGAATGTACCAAAACGTTGTATTTGGATGTTCCTACCAGGTGGAATTCCACCTATTTGATGTTGGATACAGCACAACACTTTGAAAAAGCCTTTGACAAGTTGCATCTTTTTTATGATGGATTTTCTGCATATCAATGTTCTCATCTTTGTGAAGATGGTGGTAATGCAGGTCCTCTTGAATCTGATGATTGGGTGAATGTGAGGAATGTGATAGAGTTTCTTGCAAGATTTCACGAGCTAACTAAAAAAGTTTCAGGTTCACGTTATGTCACTTGTAATTCTCATTTTGAGGATGTATCTGAACTTTATTGTCATTTGAAAATGTGTTTAACTAGTGAGGATGAGCATTTGAGAAAAATGGCTCAGCAAATGCAAGAAAAGTTCAAGAAGTATTGGGGTGAGCCTGAAAAGATGAATAAAATGATTTTTATTGCTTCCGTCTTGGATCCACGTAACAAATTTGAATATGTTGAGGGAGCACTTGAAGAACTTTTTGGGGAGGAAAAGGGGAAGAAAATAAATGCTGAGGTGTATGCTTATATGAATTCTTTGTTTGGAGAGTATCTAAAAAAGTATTCAACCGAATCTTGTCCTCAATCTCCATCTAGTTCTACTTCATCTAACAACACATCTAATACACCTAGTGGGAGTGTTATAAGTGCATCAAAAATAAGGACTAAGCTTAGCTTGAAGAAACAAAAGGAAGACAATGGAAGTGGGGGTGCTAAATCGGAGTTGGATAAATACATTAGTGAAGAACAAGAGCCTTTTAGTGAAGAATTTGATATCTTGAGTTGGTGGAAAACACATGCTCCTAGATTTCCTATTCTTTCGGAGTTGGCTCGTGATGTGTTGGCAATTCCAATTTCTAGTGTGGCGTCGGAATGCGCGTTTAGCACCGGTGGCAGTATTCTTGATTCATTTAGGAGTTCATTGACTCCTAAATGTGTGCAAGCTCTTATTTGTGTTCAAGATTGGCTTAGAGAAGAGAAGAATCCTATTAGTGTTGAAGAAGGCTTGAAGTATCTTGAGGAACTCGACCTTGGTAAGCTTTAATATTTTGTGTGTACTTTAATTCAAAATAATATATCATGTTTTTTCATTTGTATGACATATTTGGTCGTATTATCTTTAGATATGGAAAATAATGGAAGCACTACTAGCATGGTTTGATGTATAGTTGCAACTTGCATCTTGAGTGGTAAGTTTAATACTCTATTTGTTTGGTGATAATGATATACTTAATATTTTGTAGTTTTGTTTTATTATCATCAAACTATAATATTCTAACTTATGATTTATATTTTTTTTAGGTTCAAGTGCAATCATGCCCCGTGCTACTGCTCAACGCTCCGATATTTGGGAATACTTTGTGGTGAAAGAAGATAACGGAGAAGTTCGCAAAGTAGAGTGCAAACATTGTGGTCAAGTATATAATGTTAATCCAAAGAGGAATGGAACAATTGGTTTAAGGAAGCATATTAAGCGTTGTCTTGCGCGTCTTCCTGGAATTCATGTTTAAGAATTAAGACTGTTTGTTGAGGGATGCCCTCTCTGTTTTTGTTGCACTATGTTTAACTGTTTAAGTGTTAAGACTGTTAAGACTGTTGCAGACTTGCAGTTGGCCAGTTGCACTATGTTTAAGTATTAAGACTGTTTTTGTTGGACTGTGTTTTTATTGCACTGTGTTTAAGTGTTAAGTGTTAAGTTGTGTAATGTGTTGTGTAGTTGTGTACAAATTCAATTGTGTACTGTGTTAAGTGTTAAGTGTTAAGTTGTGTAATGTGCAGTTGGCCAGTTAATTGCAGTATTGAGTTAAGTTGGCCAGTTAAGTTGTGTAATGTGCAGACTGTTGCAGACTTGCAGTTGGCCAGTTGTGTCAACTGTTAAGTTGTGTTGTGTAGTTGTGTTTGTGTACAGATTTAATTGCAGTATTGAACTGTCAAGTGTTAATTGCAGTTGGCCAGAATTGCCAGAATATAATATGTTATTCTTGTTTCAGCCATGCGCACATTGTGCAGTTGTGCACTGTTACATTGTGCAGTTGTGCACATTGTGAATTGCCATGTGAAAATTTCAATTGTGCATGTGCACTGTTAGCACTTAGCATTGATTATTCATTGATTGTTAAACCGAAACCGTACCGAACCAAAATAAGAAATACCGAACCGTACCAAAATATTTTGGTATGGTATTTGGTATACACAATTGATAAACCGAATACCGAAATACCGAACCGAAATTCTTACCTACCGAACCGAAATACCGAACGCCCACCCCATAATCTAAAGCATGCTACGATTTTCATAAGTTATTATCTAAACCACTTTCAGATTCAAAGAAAACCACATGTTCGGAAGGCGCATCCTGAAATAAAGATTACAGCATATGAATCTACACCATAACACTAAACGCATGATTATATTTGTTCGAATTAAACTACAAGATTTGAGAAACACTTCCATCTCAAGAATCAACAATATAAAAATTTAAACAGAGGAAATGAAAATAACTTAAGCAGGCACATGTTCCTGGAGGATTCTGTTGGAAGATGTCGATTAAATATTCTTGCTATCTTACACATATTAGGACTCAGAAATTATAGGAATAGACAAATGCACTATACAATCATCTCATGTCAAAGAAAATGGAAAAGTTCCATGTTTTCCCATCACGTAAGATTCAAAATAAAGCATTGAAAGTTTTCAAAATCCACAAAAGTTTAATACATGTTCAAAATGTAAACTTTCTCAGTTTCCTCCAGGTAAAGTAAACGAACAACTTCAAGCATCAGAATGTGGCAGCCTATGGTATTATTACTAGATCTGGATGAAGTGGTAGACGTCTGACTTTTAGTTTGTAAAGCTGCAATTACCTTCTGTTGTATTAAAGTTCAGACGTTCCCCGGCCCGTTAATCTTCTTTAAATGCTAGTGATTTATGCATTTGTTCATCTGTTTAAATATACAAAAATAATCCATAGCAACAATGACACAGGAGAGCATGTACTCTTTCTATAGAAAACTCCAAATACCAAACTGTCATCCTAGTCCAAGCATAGCCGCAAAAGAAATTTAAATCATTCGAACTACTACTGAAAGCAAATTAGATGTAGATTCAACAAAATCATAGCCATTCTCACTTTCAAAGAGACATAATTATAAGAGGGGATTTGTCATGTGTACCTATTTGCAAGGAATATCAGCTAAACAAAACCAAATACAGATCTGAAACTGGGCGATGGAGCTCAATCAGTGAAAGAAGAAACAACGACAGCAAATCCAGATTCTTCTTCTTTTTTTTCTAGAATTTTCAAAGCTTTTTGCAACCCAGATTTTCAAAGCTCTCATGGATTCAACAATCAACCATCAGTTTTGGAGAGTCTAAATACTCTTATAATCCCAGAAAATAACAAGCCAATCAACTGAAATCCTTTTTTAGAATAGTTGAGTGAGAGATGAGTGAGGTTAGAGAAGGGGATTTTAGAGGTGGTTCGTTCTCTGTTTCTCTCTATCTCGGCGACGACTAGGATTCAAGGGGGAGGGGTTCTGTTCATTGGTGCCCCTGTTTTGAGAAGATGATGATGAAGATCAAGAGGGTGCATCGTTGCTTAAGGATAAGGTCTTTTGTCTAGGTCTTAGCTGCTAGTTTCTAATTTTTTGGGAGGGTCCTTTGGAAAATGGGAGGTTTTAAGGGTCGTTTGGTACGGTGTATAAGAGTAATGTTGAATATGGTGTATTAGTAATGCTGGTATTAGTTATGCTGACATATTTTTTATCCATTATTTGGTTTGATGTATTAAAGCATTGCACAATTTCTAAAAGAATTGTTTGTTTACAAAAATATCCTCAAAACCAGTCCATCACTCTAACTTTTTAAAAAAAATATATGTTGAGAAATGTTTTTATATGAAAAAGTTTTAAAAAAACTATTTGATTTGTCTACCTATATTGTAATATAGAACTAAATATTTATTTATAAAAAAAGAAATATGCTAAGTATTTATTTATTTACTAGAGATATAATTTTATTTCTCATTATTTGGATTATTTTAAACTTGCATTAATATAATAACTAGCACATTTTAATCAAGCATAAATTTTGAAGGACAATTTTGTCTTTAACTAAGATAATGCATGCATTAAAAACCATTGCATTGCTAATACTATGGTTTTCTATGCATTAGTTATGCATCGGATAATACCAAATAGAATGTATAACTAATGCTTGCATAACTAATGCATAAGTTCAAAATATCTACCAAACAAGATATTATTAATATACAAAACTAATGCATGCATTATTTTATCTAATGCATCCTACCAAACGACCCCTTAAAGAGGGGGGTCCGGTTGGGCTTAGTTAGGGAATGGGCTGAGGAAATTTTGGGTTATTTTGGTAACTGGGCCAATGCAAATGCCCTGGCCCAATTGCAATGAAGAATAAACAAGTCCTCTTTCTTCTTTCTTTTTATTTTAAACTTTGTCCCTTAATTGAAACACCAATTGCAAATTAATTTTTGCAGAAATGACCTATTAAACTAATTGATTAAAGCTAATGCATATTTTTTGTGATTTTCATGTATTAATCTAACAATTGAAGAGTAATTAATTTCTAAAATTGCAAATTAAACCTAAGATAGCATGAAATAAAAATGTGACAATTTTTATGGTTTTTCTTATGATTTTAAAATATTAAACATGCATGAAATACAACTAAATAAAGAAAAACTCCAAAAATCTATTAAAATTATTTTTGGTCTATTTTTAGGAGTTATTTTCATGTGGGGCAAAAATTAGGTGCTCACAGCTGTTGATCGCCATTGTAGTAGATGCCAATGGACAAATATTTCCACTAGCTTTTGTCATCTGTGCCAATGAAAGCCAAGAGACGTGGACTCTATTTTTGAACCACTTGAAGCAGCACGTTGTCAAACACCGTTCAGGTATTTGTCTAATATCTAATCGGCATGATGGTATATTAAGTTCTGTAGAGCATTTGCTTGAATGGCAGGAACCATATGCATACCACCGTTACTGTGTGAGGCACCTGAAGGCCAATTTCCAGAAAAAATATCCCAACAAAGACTTGCATGATTTAATGTGGATGGCTGCAACCGATCACCAGTAGTGAAAATTCAGGAGGCGCATGGAATCGATCTGGCAGTTAGACGAAAGAGCCTATAATTGGTTGATGAGACATGAGCTTCACAAGTGGACATTGCATGTTGATGGTGGCAGACGATGGGGAACTCTGACTACAAATGTGTCGGAGTCTTTCAACGGGTTATTGAAGTCTACACGTGGATTGTCTGTCACTGCCATGGTCCGGATGAGATTCAAACAGACTGCGGATAGGTTTGTTGAAAGGCATAGAGGTGCATCAGAATTGATGGAGAGGGGTGTTGAATTTATGCCAATACCGATGAAAAGATTTGAGAAATACAGGTGGCGAGCACATTAGCGTTCATATTTACAATATGATCATGACCGAGGTATTTTTGAAGTTTGTACCGCTATCTATCAACACCGGAGGAATAATATACACACCGTAAATGAAGCCAGTAGGTTGTGTTCATGTGGGAAATGGACTGTCTACCATATGCAGTGCTCACATGCCATGAATTCCTTTCAATAAAAAGGTTTAGGGGCAACTAACTATGTTGATAGGAAATATAGTATTGCTACATACTTAAACACATATAGTGGGCAATTGCAGTCAGTGGGTGCTGAGCATTATTGGCCACCAGAACCATTTAAAATGTTGTGTAACAAGGACTATTTGTGCAAACTACAAGTGCAAAAGAGAACGCATATATGAAACCAAATGGATGTTGGTGATACTATTTATGCGCGTAAATGTGGCATATGCTCGCAAGCAGGACACGACCGTCGTAAATGTCCTTCAGCTGGTTTGGGTGGTAGTGGTAATCCAGCTCCTGGTGCAAGTTCATCTAATGTGCTCAACTATCAAGGATACACGTAGTGTTTTGTTTTTTAGTAATGTTGATTGTAATAAGTGTATGCACTTGTTTATGTTGCAAGATGTATCAAATAAAATTATATTTTCACAGCTTTGTTACATCTTATTGATACTTAACATTTTTCAGTTGAGTAAATTAATGAGTTTCTCCCTCCTGTTCATGTAATCAAAAATAGTATTAGATTTAAAAACGAAAAAATTTTACGCTCACTTTCGAGTTTCACTCTAAAATTATTAAAAAACTACACTGTCATAGGAGGAAGATATTTGATAAATAACTGAATATATATAGCGCAGTTAAATACTATATTTTGTGTGTTGTCTTGTTAATCTGAAAAGTTGTCCGACTGCGAAAAAGCTATTTATATCAGAAAAAATCTTTAACACGCCAAGCACAACACGGTTAAATACTACTTTTTGCGTGAATATATATAGTGCGGATAAATACTACGTTTTGTGTGTTGTCTTGTTGGTCTGAAAAGCTGTCCGACTGCGAAAAAGCTATTTTGTATCAGAAAGAATCTTTAACACGCCAAGCATAGCGCGGTTAAATACGACGTTTTGTGTGTTGTCTTGTCGGTCTTAAAAGCTGTCCGACTGCAAAAAAGTTATTTTGTATCAGAAAGAATCATTAACACGCCAAGCATAACGCAGTTAAATACTACATTTTCTGTGAATATATATAGCGCGGTTAAATACTATGTCATGTGTGTTGCCTTGCCTATAAATAGCGAGCGCATTCTAGTTGTTTTATGCACCTAACCATAACAAATAGCAAAATTTTCCATAAAAGCAGGTTTTTTTAGCTTTAACAAATGTCTGACAGCATGTATGTACCAATGTGGCAAATGTTGTATGATGGAGGACTGTTGGGATGACGGTCAAGTTGGGCGCAAATACTAGATGTGTGTGAACAAGTTTCAAGGCAATAATGGAAATGTTTTTAACTTTGAGATATGACTTGATGAACCCTGTGAGCAGGAATGTTACAAAAATCTTTGCAGTATCTTCAAGATTTGACCAAAAACAGTGGAAATATGAACGAGAATATAAACGAGAAATTGCGGAGTTGAAGGAGAAACTCAAAGAGGTGGAAGAAGAAAAAGAATAAGCTGGAAGAGAAATATAAGTGGTTGGAGCAGAGAATACTAGACGGTGGTGACTAAACAATGACATGTATGTGTTGAGTGTAGTACTTTATCTTTATGTTTCCCGTGTCATGTGTTTTCATTAGTTGTACTGCATTTAAATTATGTTAAGTTTCTATATTTGTGTTTGTGTTGTAGTGTTAAAATAAAGAAGAAACAGGGAAATAAAAATATAACACACATATTATGTAAACATAAAAAATTGTTGTTATTATTTACATAACGTACATAAAATACAAAAAAAAATAAAAAATCAATGTATCCCACAACCTGTGTGCTTCAATGCAGTCGCTGGCCTTCCCATCTCCCCTCCCCCCGGATATGTTATCAAGATCATCCTCATCACGTCGCCTCTTTATATGAGGATGCGGTGCAACATGATCGCCAGTAGTGCTGGAAGGATCGGTAGAAGGGGTCGTCGGTCCATCAGCATCCTACAAAAGAATAAGTCAGCTCAGTATATGAAAATATATATTAGTAATGTACGTGTTAAGTCAAAAAAAATTATTACCATGGTCTCGTCAGGCTCCTAAATATAAGCATCCATCGCATCCTGCTCAGTATCGCACAAAGTGGCCTCTGTGACGAGCTGGGATGAAGCCTTAATAAGAAAATTATAAAGTTATTTATAGTGAATCAATGAGATAAAAACAAATTTAAATTTAATAGTAATACAAATATACCTGCGCTTGTGAAAGATCCACAGCACCCTTCGACGATGAGCCATAACTCAACCGGCGCCCACCATCCATATCTCAGGTCGGCCGACCCTCAGCAATGGTCGATGGTTCTGAAAAGAAATGCTCCCAATCTCCGGTAATGCTCGTGCCCATGATCAACAATGGATCTGATAGGGTAACCTGCGATGCTGCTGGAGTCAGCGCCAGCTAAAGGCTGTATGACAACATGTTGTTGTGATGCTCGTCTGGTTGATGGAGGTCACCCGACAGATCATCTCCAATATCCTCAATAGGTTCCTCAACACCCCCTTGCTGGGGACCACCTCCTCGCCAGCCCCACGACCCCATGGGACAGCCCTACCTCATGCTCCCCTCGCTCGAGGGATTGGCCTACCTCGATGGTAGTGCTCTGGCACCACATAATTAGGGACGTGCTTTAAGCGCTCGTCCTCTCTGGCTCGATGCAGTGTCCGGGCATCCAGCTCTGTAACCTACAGGCCATACTCCTGCAAAGCGACCGCAGGATCGCCGGCATGCTGCTGCATCTGCAGTCCCAACTGGTGGACTAAATGTAGGCCAATAGCCTGCACAACATGTAAAATATAAATCACTGAATGCTAGATCACAGTTATAAGTAAGAATACCAAATAACATACCAATGTCTCGTGCCTCCCGACGTATGGAACATACCGACCACCAACTCGATGAATGAGATTCCCGAGGAAAAGTTAGGTAACGTCGCGGTACCAGGGCATATAATCATACTTAATATCCTGCCGAGTCGGTGAAGGGAGGGGGCAGAATCAGGTGAAATCACTGGTCCCAAGTAAATATCTGATCCTGTAGCCATGCCAAATATGCGTCGTCCACCCTGGTATGATCATCCCGCCGGTAATGTGTGGTCTGCCAGGTGGGTTGTGTCAGTACAAGCTGCGGCCTGCCAAACTGGCGAAGTACCGGCTCGGTGGCATGATGCTCCATAATATCAAGGTAGAACAATGGGATGGAAAAGCCCCACATATCACGACCGGCCGAGCAATAACAAGGCAAGCCACCTAACACCGCGTCGATGTATGGCATCCAGATGAACTATTAAGGAAGAATAGAAAACGTCAGTGTACGCAACTTGTGTTTGAAGCAATGATAAGTAAACTTAGATATACATTTACCTGTGTGCCATCCAGCAAATTCAATATATCCCTTCACAAGGAGAGATTATATCGAGCCTCGTACTCGCGCGTATGTCCCCGCCGGAGAACCCACCTCCTAGCTAGAGGGAGCAACTCTGGTGGTAAATTTGGATCTAATGGTGGTAGAGGTGGCTGCAACTGCAGGAACCAGTCCCAGACCCAAACCTAACATAAAAAATTGACGTAAAATTTAAGATATATTTTTACTAGGTATGTTAAAATGAATAGAGTATTCAAATATGTTGTCACCTGTAGTAGCGACAAAAATCCAGCAACCTCACGCTGGGTGCCATGCTCGCCCGGCACATATGCATGTACAAGTAGACGAGAACAGTAGAGCCCCAACTGTATTGGGGTAAATCATCTAGCCGCTCAAGATGATGAAAAAATCTCAAACTGACTAGGTTCCCCGAAGTGTTCAGGAACAAGACCCCTCCAAACATAAGGAGTAGCAGAAATCTCGTATACCGGTCAACATGATAATCCGGTGTAGCGCCATCGATTTAAGGATGCAATGCCTCCAACCACTGTTGGATAGTCGTCAACGGAAAATGACTGGTCCCATGCAGTACATTCTCATCCTCTGGCCGGAAAGCAGTGAGTCGATGCAGCATGTCCAGGTACTGCACACGTGTCATCTCTCTCATGCCAGGCGGCAGAACAACGGGCATGCCATATAAAACCTCCACGTCCTGCAGTGTGACGGTGGCTTGCCAATGGGCAGGTGGAATCGAGCTGCAGCCGCCCGATCTCTAAAATCCTGTAGAAACCCGTCTACGGTAGGCGTGTGACAACACGAGCATGGAGAACTCTATCATGCAGAAAGTCCCACATGTCGTCCACTCTCCTGGCGCGGAGAGTCTAGGTCAGTAACTCACCCTCCCATATGTAGGCGGACCTATGATCGCCTTGTAACGAGAGTAGCTCATCGCTGGAAGGTTCGGTATGAATAGGTGGCACCTCCATGTCATTTACTGTAAATTAAACAACATTAATTACATGTTAGTTTTATAATTTTATATGTTTGTTTGTAAATTAAATAATTAATTTTTATAATTATACAATATTTAATTATGATGTATTCACATAAGGATTCCAGACTCGATATTTGAGGCCCAGTAGCACCAAGATATCCTAAATTTTTCTATGTTTTAGTTTATTATAATTTTATATGTTAGTTTGTAAATTAAATAATTAAGTTTTATAAATAAATATTCACATAAGGGTTCCATGCTCGATATTTGAGGCCCGGTAGCACCAAGATATCCTAAATTCTTCTATGTGTTAGTTTTATTATAATTTTATATGTTAGTTTGTAAATTAAATAATTAAGTTTTATAAATAAATATTCACATATGGGTTCTAGGCTCGATATTTGGAGCCTAGTAGTACCAATTTATCCTGAATTATTGTATGTATTAGTTTTATTATTTTACATGTTAGTTTGTAAATTAAATAATTATTTTTAATAAATAAATATTCACATATGGGTTCCAGACTCCATATTTGGAGCCTGGTAGCACCAATTTATCCTGAATTCTTCTATGTGTTAGTTATATTATAATTTTATATGTTAGTTTGTAAATTAAATAATTAATTTTTATAATTAAATATTCACATATAGGTTCCAGGCTCGATATTTGGAGCCTAGTAGCACCAATTTATCTTGAATTCTTCTATTTGTTAGTTTTATTGTTTTACATGTTAGTTTTATAATTTTATATGTTTGTTTGTAAATTAAATTATTTAATTATTATAATTATACAATATTTAATTATTAAATATTTATATATGGGTTCCAAGCTCGATATATGCGGCCCAGTAGCACCAATTATATGTTGACTATAATTGGACAGAGTTTGTGTTTGATCTATCAGTTATTTTGACGTATTTTTGAGTATAAGAGATACTTAAACTACAGAAAAACTATGCTAAAAGGCACTACGTTTTACTATGCTAAAAGGTATTACATTTTACTACCCCTAAAAGGCACTATATTACTAGTCTTTAAGCAAATAAATAATTTAAACCAGATAAAACACAACAAATACATTGTAATCATAAAATACATATAAAACAATAATAGTAATTTATTAACATTTTTATTAACAAATAATAACGATTTCACAATTTTTACATATTTTTTTACGACATTAATATCTTAGTCCGGATAAAAATAACATATCAATTTAATCGCAAAAAAAATAGAAAACAACATACAACACATTCAAAGCAACTAATATGCATTATTTATACGAGTTTGAACATAAACTAAATCGGAATACCTCGATTTATGTTTTTCGAAAAGTTGAAGATTTGAAAATTTGACTTCGAAACAAGCAACTCATAACAATAGAAGGCTTGCTTACAATGTGGAACCAACAATATCTACTTTTTACGGGACGAATGGGGTCCACACGAGCTTTTTGGGTCGTTAATGGAGGGGGAACTGCTGTAATTTTTTAAAGAAAAGGGGGGAATTGTCTTGGGAAGAATGTGGGGGAAAGGGAAGGGGATCTATTATTTATATATATGTAAAACGCAGTTTATTACTGCATTTTATATAAGATGTGGTAATGAACCGCGCTTTATATAGCCGTCTTATCCGCTAACATGTAAAACGCAGTTCATTATCGCGTTTTATGTAAAACGCAGTAACAAACCGCGCTTTACCTCAACGTTCCAAACGGCCGTTAAGGTAAAATGCGGTTCATAACCGCGTTTTATATAGAATGGTAACTTTTTTTTTTCATCTAAAAAAGTATTTTGAGTCCAAAAAATTCATATTTTGGTTCCGGACTCGTATAAAAAGCACTTGTGTGGACTATACTTTTGCGAAATTCTCGTTCTAAAGGTAAATACCTACCACCTTAAAGTTGGCACGGATTATTTGTTGCACACTTAAATTTATTCATAGGTTTAATAATTCTCTGAACTTAGTTATTTGATAATCTTTATCCCTAAATGATATGTGACAATGAGCATAAATATATTCTCCTTTAGGAGCGTCGGAATTGGAAAAAATTTAAAAAAGATGGAGCATTTTTCTAGTCGTTGATTGTTATATATTTATATATAATGATTTATTTATTTTATTTGTGCATTTCTTCTTGATTCATATTTATATACAATCAACGGCGAGCCAAACATTTCGCATAACTTTAGGGATCTTTATACAAATAGCTAGCTGGATTTATTATTTTCTTTTTCTTGCTTATATACATATTTATATTAATTAATATTTTATATATATATATATATATATATATATATATATATATTCACAGCTATTTTTAGTTTAAGTGATTGAGTGAGTTGCTATTTGGGTTAATTCTTCGTAACTTTAATAAAATATATTTTCTTGAGCACGCTTATGTAGTCGGATGAAAAGAACAATTTGTGCAAAATATCCATGGAATTTAAAATAATTACTCTTCTCTGCCCATTTAGAAACTAGTACAATATATATTCCAATTAAAACTGATTACCATCCTACTTACCCATTTGTTATAACGTAGCTTGATTTTGGATTGAATTGTCTTGGCTTACTTGATTTGACTGACTTAATTTGATTTGGCTTGGCTTGGTTTAATATCTTAGTTTGACTTCCTTTGGTTGGCTTCAGCTGGGCATTAAAAAAAATGGGCAGGGGTCTATAAAAGAGTGTTTGACTAAGCTTATAAGCTAGTTAAACTGGCTTATAAACACTTTTTGGTTTATCTACTCGTTTGGTAAAATTAAAAGTGTTCATAAGTTAAGTGCTTATAAGACCAAAATAAGCCAAAAGCCATAAGTTGATCTTCCCCAACTTATCAAATTTCAGCTTATAAGCACTTTAGGTTTGATAAAAATATTTACTATTTTATCCCTAAAATAATTCATTTTAAACAAAACTCTTCGTATACCCAGTTCTTCAACTGCTTATTATTAATTTCAACGAACGCTTTTATCCAAACGCGTAACTGCTTATTTTTTAAGTCAATTTCAACACTTAAAAGTATTTTTCAATACCTAATACTTATCAGCTGCTCTAAATCAGCTAAGCCAAACGGACTCTAAATAGTTTGTGGTGGGTGAATATTTGCCAAAGATCCCCCATATGTGCAATGGTTTAGGTACCTCATTCCAATAATATAAAATGAATATTTCTGTTAAGGAGATTGATTTGGCGCGTCCATGCGTGATTATTTTGTCCCATTTGGTGACAATCTATTTACTTATGGAATTCTCATCCTGGGTCGGTAGATTGTTGATCCTTTTCTCTTTGGGATTGAATTATACGTATTTAGAATGCACAAGTATGTATGGTTGTCCTCCTAAGAGACTGATCTTTACATATATACTATTTTTTATTTTTGTTGCGAAAATAAACTTCTTCTTCATTGAGTACACCAATGTACAACAAGTCGGTGGTCTAGACCCTGCTAGGGCTGGCAAAATGGTTAAAAGAAAACAGTTAACCATCCATATTATCACTAAAAGTGGGTTGGATAATGAACTTTTTAAAATTGGGTCAAATATGGATAAGAACCATATTATCCATTTAGAAAATGGATAACCAATGGGTCTAACTTTTACATTTGTAAAATCTCAAATTGGGGTTCCTCAAGTTAGGGAGACTAAGAATTCTCCCAAAAGTGATAATATGCAAGAATTCATGAATAATATGGTTACTCATATTATCTGTCAGTTAACCCGTTTTTTATCCTTATTAAATATGGGTCGGGTAGGGTCGGATAATTGATCCGTTTTTTCATTATCCATTTCCGATCCGACCCGCCCATTTGACACTCCTAACTGCTGTTGGTTATGTTAAAGTCAACAGTGATGGAAGTGCGCTAACAAACCCATGTAAAATATGGGTTATCATCAGGGGTCATCAGGGATAATTCATCCATGCCATAGCATCTCCTTTGGGTGAAGGCGTCAACAACCTTGCAGAAACATAGGCATCATATCTTTGCATTAGATGGTGTATTGACAATGGATTCACCAAAATACACCTGGAAGTTGATTCTTCATTTCTAATCCGATTCTACACCCTCTTGGAACTTGAGTACGCACCTACAGAAGCTCAAGCACACTTGTCAGTAGTGTGAAACTATCACCCTCAGTCATGTATACTGACAAGCAAATTGCCCTTCAAATTCACTATCCAAAATCAGCCATGAACTTCATGTCATTACTTATTATCACAACCTGAATGAGTTACCTCAACACATCAGAGGGCAGATATACCTGGACCAAATTGGCACTCTTTCTTTCAGACACAAGTTGACAAAAAAAATTCAAGTACCATCACAGTTGGCCCCCAGTTCCTCTCATGGATATGGTTAACAAAAATGCACATTGGCGAGCAGATCTAATCCAAGTCCAACTTTTTGTGCTCATGCTTGAGTATAGCAGTAGAAAGAAAATGCACTATGCTCAAATCCTTATGAGGAGAGAATAGATGTAGTTTTCAACACTCACTTTTTTTTGCATGTGATGGACTGTTCAATCCACTGATTTACCCCTAGTGTGTGGTACCAACATCCTAATGCTCAATTTATTGAGGGTTCATCAGTGTATTGATGCAAGCTTCTCCAATTCTGAAACAAAAAAGAAAATACTACCCAAAAGCTTCAAAATGCACAGTAAAGATATCATACCACCTGTCCAATCCAAACCTCCTCAGAACAAAGGCCAACACACCATGACAACTCACATTCAAGATCCTGAACACCCTCAACTATGCATCACCCCTCACTGTCATCACATACACACCCATATTTTATCACACCCTCTTCACACTCCAACTAATTACAACATGCACACAGACACACCAATCCACACCCACCCCCACCTATCCTCAAGAACTCATAACTGGATGTGAATCTCTAAAATGGCAATGGAATTTGAAATATAAGCTACATGTCCAAATTCTGGGGAAGAAGGATATGATAGCTTCATTTACGACTAACTCAGTTTGTTCTTTTGCAAGTACCCTCTTACATGCCATGTTCACCTTGTTGAATCCTTTCCATTGCATGGCAGCAGACTTTCCTAGGTTTTCCCATGTAAGAGAAAACTGTTGGGTTTTAAAGCTTAATGTAGCTTAAAAGAGGGTGAATGAGAAATGAAGGGAAAATAAAATATTTGAGTTTCATTTGAGATTCCCTCCTTGACAAAGGGACATTATCCCATATTGGAAGAGGAAAATATTTTTGATGGGTATATATACAATTGCTCTTCTTGTAACTCTTAAAGAGTTAAGAAGAAGGCAAGCCTCGCGCTGTCGTCCTCATCGCTCGGCTCGGTTTCGGCTTCAGCTTCAGATTCGGTCAAATGGTCGATTGATTGATTATTTTTTTGGACCAAATTTCCATTTTTTGTAACGACAAACGTTTCCTCTGCCCGTTTTAATTTGCATAAATGGCAATTTACATTATGACCATTTTACGTAACTGACTCTAAAGAGTTACAACTCTTCATTTGAACTCAACAGGTTGGGGCTATAAATTGCAGTCCATTCTCTCAGATTTTCCATACGAATTTCTGAGTTCTCCTCCTTTCTTCTGCATTGTTTTAAATACTAAGAAAGCAACAGTAAGTGTGATTTGCTACTGATCTTTGTGTTCGCGGAAACCCCGAGGTTTGAAGTACCACTACACCAGTGTGTAATTCGTTCTATCCTCGGAGGAAATAATTCACAACCTTGGGTACTAGGAGGAGATTAAATTCCTTAAGGAAACACCGTGAATTCAATGGGCTCGGATTAAATTCTGTTTCTAATTTTCATTTCTTTTTATACGTTATTTTATATTCTCTAGAATTATTTTACAAATACAGTATACTAACAAGCTTAAGGAATTTAATTTATTTTTTGTATTTGTGTCTTACTCACTATTTCTCGAGAGTAAAACCTTTGTGGTTTTCTACTCCATTGGAGATTAAAATCTACGTGATTTTAACGTTTGTTTGTGTCATTCTTTTACATAAATGATGAATGACAACAGGAACCAGACTGTTCCTATGGTGACTGCCAATGCATCAATAAGCCGAACAATACTGGCATTGGCACCGGTAGAAAAACTCAAAAAATATTCCGGGATTGATTTCTAGAGGTGGCAGCAGAAGATGTTCTTCTACTTGACTACTTTAAGTCTACAAAAGTTCATTAAGAAAGATGTTCATGTTCTGCCCGACGAAACTCCAGAGAATGAAACGTTTTCTCATGATTGAGGCATGGAAACATTCTGATTTTTTGTGCAAGAATTACATTCTTAGCGGATTGGAGGCGATCTATATAATGTCTATAGTAATGTGCAGACATCAAAAGAATTGTGGATTGCTCTTGAAAAGAAATACAAAACTGAAGATGTCGGGTTGAAGAAATTCGTTGCCGCTAAATTTTTGATGGTAGATAGCAAGTCTGTTATTACCCAAGTCCAAGAATTGCAAGTGATTATTCATGATCTCTTTGTTGAAGGTATAAGTCGAATTAATACTAATGTTGAAAGTATTAATTATAATATTTTGACTAACAGAATTTTCATTGAAGGTCATGTCATCAATGAAACATTCCAAGTAGCAGCAATGATTGAGAAGTTGCCTCCTTTGTGGAAGGAATTCAAAAACTACTTGAAACACAAACGCAAGGAGATATCGCTTGAAGATCTCATTGTTTGGTTAAAAATCGAAGAGGACAACAAAGCTGCTGAAAAAAGAGGTTATGGAAACTCAACAATAATAGGAGCAAACATTTTTGAGGATACTCCTCAAAATAAGAGAAAGAGGAAGCAGGCTTCTGGACCAAAAAGCAACCCAATAAATAAGCGGTTCAATGGAAATTGCTACAACTGTGGGAAAGCTGGACAAAAATCTACAGATTGTCGTGCTCTAAAGAAAGACAAGAAGAAGGGTCAAGCAAGCATGGTTGAAAAGCACGATGATGTTGATGATTCGTGTGCTATGCTTTCTGAATACAACCTGGTGGGAAATCCTAAGGAGTGGTGGATTGATTCTAGATCCACTCACAATGTTTGTGCCGTTAGAGAAGCGTTTGCTACATATGCTCCCGTTGGACCCGAAGAGACGCTTTCTATGGGAAATTCTGCAATGGCCAAAATTGAAGGATGTGGGAAGATATTTCTGAAAATGACTTCTGGCAAGGTGGTGATTCTGAACAACATCCTTCATGTTCCCGATATTAGAAAGAACTTAGTCTCTGTTGGACTTCTTGTGAAGAATGGGTTTAAATGTATCTTTGTATCTGATAAGCTTGTAATAAGTAAGAATGAGATGTTTTTAGGAAAAGGTTACCTCACTGAGGGCCTTTTCAAGATCAATGTAATGGTTGTTGAGAATAATAATAAAATTTCAGCTTCTTCTTACTTACTTGAGTCAAATGATTTATGGCATATACGTTTGGATCATGTCAATTATAAAACCTTGCGAAAAATGATTAACTTGGAAATATTGCCTAAGTTTGAATGCGACAAATCAAAATGCCAAATATGTGTGGAATCTAATTATGTTAAACATCCTTATAAGTTAGTTAAAATGAATTCAAATCTTTTAGACTTAACTCACACAGATATTTGCGACATGAAGTCAATACCATCTCGCGGTAGAAAGAAGTATTTCATAACTTCTATTGACGACAATACTCACATTGCTATATTTAATTACTTAATAGTAAAGATGAAGCAATAGACGCATTCAGGTAATACAAAAATGAAGTTGAAACGCAACTTAACAAGAAAATCAAAATGATAAGAAGTGATAGGGGTGGTGAATATGAATCTCCTTTTGAAGAAATATGTTTAGAATATGAAATTATTCATCAAACAACGGCCCCTTACACGCTCCAATACAATGGGATTGCGGAAAGAAAGAATCATTCATTAAAGGAGATGATAAACACATTGTTGATAAGTTATGGTTTGCTACAGAACTTGTGGGGGGAAGCCGCTCTTACGGCTAACCGAATACTAAATCGAGTATCCCATACAAAAACCCAATCCATTCCATATGAAAAATGAAAAGAAAGTAAGCCCAACTTGAATTATTTTAAAGTGTGGGGGTGTTTGGCAAAAGTGCAAGTTCCTAAACCCAAAAGGGTAAAAATAGTACCGAAAACCGTTGATTGTGTTTTCATAGGATATGCGATCAATATTAAAGCATATTGAGTTCTCGTTCATAAATAAAACAATCTCGACATTCATAATAATACGGTTATAGAATTAGATAGTTTGAGTTCTTTGAAAATATATATCCGTATAAAAAGGAATGTGAGTCGATTGATGAAGGATCTAAACGACCTCGGGAAGAAACAAAAGAAAGTACATTTAATCCGGAGGATCCAAGACGTAGTAAATGTCAAAGAACGTCTACTTCATTTTGACCAGATTTTGTGACTTTCTTATTTGAAAAATGAGCCTCGAACATTTAAAGAAGCTATGTTCTCTTCAGAATCATTGTTTTGGAAAGAGGCTGTAAATAGTGAAATATAATCCATATTGAACAACCATACATGGGAATTGATTGATCTTCCTCTTGGAAATAAACCTTTGGGTTCTAAATGAATTTTTAAGAGGAAAATGAAAGATGATGGCACTATTGTTAAATTTAAGGCAAGACTTGTAGCCAAAGGGTATAGGCAACGAGAAGGTCTTGACTACTTTGATACATACTCTCCAGTTACAAGAATCACATCTATACGAATGTTAGTAGCATTAGCTGCAGTTTATGGTCTTGAAATTCATCAAATGGACATTAAGACGTACTTCTTAAATGAATATTTAGAGGAAGAAATCTATATGGAACAATCTGAAGGGTTTGTGGTTACAGATAAAGAAAAGAAGGTATGTAGACTTGTTAAGTCCCTTTACGGACTAAAACAAGCACCCAAACAATGACATGCGAAATTTGACCAAACAATATTGCCAAATGGTTTTAAGATAAATGAATGCGATAAATGTATGTACATTTAAAATGTTCCAAATCACATAGTCATTATTTGCTTATATGTGGATGATATGCTGATAATGAGTAATGACATTGCTAACATAAATGCGACAAAGCATATGCTAACTAGCAAGTTTGATATGAAGGGCTTGAAAGTTGCTGATTTAATTCTGGGGATTAACCATAAGACTCCTCAAGGTCTGGCATTTTCACAATCTCATTATATTAAGACAGTACTTGAAAAATTCAAGCACTTAGGGTTTAAAGTTACAAATACTCCAATTGACGTGAATCTTGCATTAACAAAGAACAAAGGCCAAAGCATATCACAATTGGATTATGCTCGTGTGTTGGGATGCTTAATATATATCATGAATTGTACACGACCAGATACAACTTGTGCTATAAGCAAATTGAGTCGATACATGAGCAATCCAGGTCAATCTCATTGGATGGCCATGAAATGAGTTTTGGAATATTTAGAACATACCCAGGACTTTGCTTTGCACTATAGTAAATATCCTACGGTGATTGAGGGATATTGTGATGCAAATTGGATCACTAGTTCAACTGATTCTAAGTCCACAAGTAGATATGTATTCACTATTGGTGGAGGTGCGGTATCTTGGAAGTCATCGAAACAAACTTGTATTGCCCGCTCTACAATGGAGGCTGAGTTCATAGCCTTAGATAAAGCCGGTGAAGAAGCTGAATGGCTCCGGAATTTCATTGAAGACATTCCATTTTGGCCCAAACCGTTGGCACCAATATACATATATTGTGATAGTCAAGCGACAATTGGAAGGGCTAGGAGCATTATGTATAACGGTAAATCTCCTCATATACGACGAAGACATAAAAATCGTTAGGTAACTATTCTCTAGAGGAATTATTACGATTGACTACGTAAAGTCAAGTGATAATATGTGGGATCCACTTACAAAGGCCTAACTAGAGAGGTAGTTGAGAAATCATAGAGAGAGAATGGGACTATGGCCGAGAACAAATCATTGTGGCGGTAACTCTACCTAGAATACTGGAGATCCCAAGATTTAGGTTCAAGGAGGTCAAAAAAAGTCATTAATGACGGTTCAACATTGTCAACTAAAATTTTGATCCATTCTCGTGATGAGACAATGTTTAGTATCAAGGATAAAACATTAAGGCTTTTTAATTATTTCTAAATTTGATACGGGATATATCAGATAGTGTATCTACGGGATAACACGTTTAGTAATCATCTATGTAAGTGTGAAGTCTTAGTTGCTTCAAAGAGAATTTTGTAAGAATAGTTCTCTATGCACTTATGAAATCAGGCGGTGTTCATGGCTGAAACGAACGCAACAATGTGAATCAAAGACAGTTAAAGGTTGGTTGTGTGACTTATAGTTGTCTAGGTATACACCAAAGTTTGACCGTTCAAATATATCAAATCTACCGATTAACCGAGTATATCCGACATAAATTCACTATGGAAAGTTCAAAGGGAAACCTACTTATCAAGATGTGATTAATCCTTGCTTGAGAATCACACAGTTTTTCATGAATATTTCCGTGATATAGATATTCCCCATTCATGTGGGGGATTGTTGGGTTTTTAAGCTTAATGTAGCTTAAAAGAGGGTGAATAGAAAATGGAGAAAAAATGAAATATTTGAGTTTCATTTGAGATTCCCTCCTTGACAAAGGGACATTATCCCATATTGGAAGAGGAAAAGGTTCTTGATGGGTATACATACAATTGCTCTTCTTGTAGCTCTTAAAAAGTTAAGAAGGCAAGCCTCGCGCCATCGTCGTCGTCGCTTGCCCGGCTCGTCTTCGGCTTTGGATTTGGATTTGAATTTGGTCAAATGATCGATTGATTGATTAATTTTTTGGACCAAATTTAATTGTTAATAGTATATATTAACGTAATATTATCCGTATTTGTAACGGAAATTTAATAATCCAAATTATCCATTTCATTGACTCTTCCCGTCTGGTTTTTAGTAACGGAAAATGTTTCCTCTGCCCGTTTTAATTTGCGTAAATGGCCATTTATGTTATGACTATTTTATGTAACTGACCTTTGAAGAGTTACAACTCTTCATTTGAACTCAAGAGGTTGGGGCTATAAATTGCAGTTCATTCTCTCAGATTTTCCATAGGAATTTCTAAGTTCTCCTCTTTTCTTCTGCATTGTTTTAACTACTAAGAAAGCAACAGTAAGTGTGATTTGCTACTGATCTTTGTGTTCGTTGAAATACTGGGGTTTGAAGTATCGCTATACCAGTGTATAATTCGTTCTATCCTGAAAGGAAATAATCCACAACCTTGGGTACTAGGAGGGGATTAAATTCCTTAAGGAAACACTGTTAATTTAGTGAGCTCGGATTAAATTATGTTTCTGTTTTTCATTTCTGTTTACGTTATTTTATATTCTCCAAAATTATTTTACAAATATAGTATACTAACAAAAACTCGCCATTGATAAACCACACACAACAACCCATCCACTCACATTTTTCATTAACCACCACCTTGAACCTAACCTCCAATCATGTCTCCTCTTCTCCAGTCGCCACACCAACAAACACATAGGCACCAAAGTCTATAACCCATATATTACAGCATCACACTTAAAGTCCTACCCCTGCTAAACAACCACACCTTGATGAACCTTCACCTCCAGCTATCCACAAACACATCACTGCCAACATCTTCTCAAATTGAAAACATGATTGGATTAAACAACACCCTCTCTAATCTCTTATGAGGAAAGAGTTGGGTGCCCCGTTTAATACTAACTCTGTATTATTTTTTTTGCAGGTACCAATGATATTGTATACTCTTCTCATTGATGTGTTCTTGGAGTGTGGTATTAGCATATTTTATGCTTAATCTACTGAGAATACATCAATGGATACATGCTTGTCACACATTGATATTCAAACACACACACATACATCAAACAAGACACAACTAGGGGTCCAAACCTTGACGTCCTAGTTACCCCTACATGCACTCATCATACAGAGAATGGGAGATCACATCAACATACACACATATGCTAAAAGGATTAACATGGACACACTTAGGGGCTCAAACCTAACGGTCTAATTATCCTCACTCACTAGCAACTTCCAGGTGAAGACCTCGGCATCTACACAATACAGAGGCACCAACATCTACTTGGAAATGCCACTAGTCCAACATGCCATATGCAGACTTCTGAAGAAGACAACAAGCCACCCACATACATTGCATTGCAGACAGCTCTTGTGGCCATTCACAGGCAGCAACAAAGAAATGAGGCTCCAATCTTAATTTCTTTGATGTTACTGTTGGGGTTTTAAGTATATTAACTGCTTAAAAGAGGGTGAATGAGAAATGGAGGGAAATAAAAAATTTAACTCCCCCCCCCCCCCCCCCCCCCCCCCCCGATGAAGGAACATTGTCCCATTATGGGTATATAAGCAATTGCTTTTCTTCTAGCTTTTAAAGAGTTGAGAAGAAGGCAAGCCTCGCGCCGTCGTCTTCGTCGCTCGCTCGGCTCGACTTCGGCTTCGGCTTTGGATTCAGATTTGGATTTGGTCAAATGATCGATCGATCGATTGATTAATTTTGTGGACCAAATTTATTTGTTAGTAGTAAAATATTAACAAAAAAGTTATTAAATATCCGTTTTAATAACAGAATATTAATATTTATATTAAATCCAATCAATTTTTTGTTTTTCAGTTGTGTAACTGAAAATTAAACTTCCCTCTTCAATTCCCGGTTTATTATTACATAAATTAGCCATTTATGTTATGGCATGTATGCTATGGGCGATTTGCATAAACAGCCATTCTGAAGAGTTGCACCTCTTCAATTTTTAGCCCAACTTTGGCTATAAATACAAGTCCATTCTCTTAGAATTTCCATACAATTTTCTGAGTTTCTCCTCCTACTTCTGCATACTTTTAACATCAAACAAAGCAGCAGTAAGTGTGATTTGCTACCGAACTTTGTATTCACTGAAACACTGGGGTTTGAAGTACTACTACACCAGTGTATAATTTGTTCTATCCTGGGAGGAAATAATCCATAACCTTGGGTACTAGGAGGGGATTAAATTCCTTAAGGAAACACTGTGAATTTAGTGGGCTCGGATTAACTTTTGTTTCTTTACATTTTCTCTTTATATGTTATTCTATTTTCTCCAGAATTAGTTTACAAATACAGATTACTAACAAGCTTAAGGAATTTAATATTTTTTGTATTTGTGTTGTATTCACTGTTTTGGAGATTAAAACCTTTGTGGTTTTCTACTCCGTTAGAGATTAAAATCTATGTGATTTTAACGTTTGCTTGTGTCATTCGTTTACAAAAATGACTAATGATAACGGAAATCAAGTTGTTCCAATGGTGACTGCCAATGTGTCGACAAGCCGAACACCAGCATTAGCACCGGCGGAGAAACCCGAAAAAATTTTCGAGTTAGATTTAAAGCGGTGGCAACAAAAGATGTTCTTCTACTTGACTACTTTAAGTTTGCAGATGTCCATCAAGGAAGATGTTCTTGTTCTGCCCGATGAAACTCCAGAGAATGAACGTTTTTTTGTGATTGAGGCATGGAAGCATTCTGATTTTCTATGCAAGAATTATGTTCTTAGCGGACTGGAAGACGATTTGTATAATGTCTACAGTGGCGTGGAGACGTCAAAAGAATTGTGGACTGCACTTGAAAAGAAATACAAAACTGAAGATGTCGGGTTGAAGAAATTCGTTGCCGCCAAGTTTTTGGACTACAAAATGGTAGATAGCAAGTCTGTTATTACCCAAATCCAGGAATTGCAAGTGATTATTCACGATCTCCTTGCTGAAGGTATAAATCAAATTAATACTGATGTTGAAAGCAGTAATATTAATATTTTTACTAACAAAATTTTCATTGAAGGTCTTATCATCAATGAAGCATTCCAAGTAGCAGCAATGATTGAGAAGTTGCCTCCTTTGTGGAAGGACTTTAAAAACTACTTGAAATACAAACGCAAGAAGATGTCCCTTGAAGATCTCATTGTTCGGTTGAGAATCGAAGAGGACAACAAAACTGCTGAAAAGAGATGCCGTGGAAACTCAACAATAATAGGAGCAAACATTGTTGAGGATACTTCTCAAAATAAGAGAAATATGAAGCAGGCTTCTGGACCAAAAAGCAACCTAGGCAAAAAGTGGTTCAATGGAAATTGCTACAATTGTGGGAAGGCTGGGCACAAATCTGCAGAGTGTCATACTCAGAAGAAAGACAAGAAGAATGGTCAAGCAAACATGGTTGAAAAGAGATGTTGATGACTTGTGTGTCATGCTTTCTGAATACAACCTAGTGGGAAATCCAAGGGAGTGGTGGATTGATTCTGGAGCCACTCTCCATGTTTGTGCTGTTAGGGAAGCCTTTGCAACATATGCTCCTATTAGACCCGAAAAGACTCTTTCTATGGAAAATGATGCAACCGCCAAGCTTGAAGGATATGGGAAGATCTTTCTGAAGATGACTTCTGGCAAGGTGGTGACTTTGAACAACGTCCTTTATGTTCCCGAGATTAGGAAGAATTTAGTCTCTGTTGGACTTCTTGTTAAGAATGGTTTTAAGTGTGTTTTTGTTTCCGATAAGGTTGTAATAAGTAAGAATAAAATATTTGTAGGAAAAGGTTACCTCACTGAGGGCCTTTTCAAGCTGAATGTAATAGTTGTTGAAAATAATAGTAAAATTTCAGCTTCGTCTTACTTACTTGAGTCAAATGAATTATGGCAATACGTTTGGGTCATGTCAATTGTAAAACCTTGCGGAAAATGATTAACTTGGAAGTATTGCCTAAGTTTGAATGCGATAAATTAAAATGTCAAATATGTGTGGAATCTAAGTATGTTAAACATCCTTATAAGTTAGTTGAAAGGAATTCAAATCCTTTAGGCTTAATTCACACAGATATTTGTGACATGAAGTCAATACCATCTCGCGGTCAAAAGAAGTATTTATAACTTTTATTGACGATAGTACTCGATATTGCTATGGTTACTTACTTACTAGTAAAGATAAAGCAATAAACACATTCAAGCTATACAAAAATGAAGTTGAAACGCAACTTAACAAGAAAATCAAAATGATAAGAAGTGATATGGGTGGTGAATATGAATCTCCTTTTGAATAAATATGTCTAGAATATGGAATTATTCATCAAACATTGGCCCCTACATACCCCAATCCAATGGGATTGCTGAAAGAAAGAATCGTTCATTAAAGGAGATGATAAATGCATTGTTGTTAAGTTCTGGTTTGCCACAGAACTTGTAGGGGGAAGTCATTCTTACGGCTAACCGAATACTAAATCGAGTACCTCATAGCAAAACACAATCTATTCCATATGAAAAATGGAAAGGAAGGAAGCCCAACTTAAATTATTTTAAAGTGTGGGGATGTTTGGCAAAAGTGCAAGTTCCTAAACCCAATAAGGTAAAAATAGGACCGAAAACCGTTGATTGTATTTCATAGGATATGCAACCAATAGTAAAGCATATCGATTTCTGGTAATAAATCAGAAAATCCCGACATTCATAATAATACGGTTATAGAATCAAATAATGTTGAGTTCTTTGAAAATATATTTCTGTATAAAAAGGAATGTGAGTCGATTGGTGAAGGATCTAAATGACCTCGGGAAAAAAACAAAAGAAAGTACATTTAATCATGATGATCAAAGACGTTGTAATCGTCAAAGAACTTCTACTTCATTTGGACCAGATTTTGTAACTTTCTTATTGAAAAATGAGCCTCGAACATTTAAAGAAGCTATGTCTTTGTTTTGAAAAAGGCAGTTAATAGTGAAATATAATTCATATTGAACAACCATACATGGGAATTGGTTGATCTTCCTCTTGGAAATAAACCTTTGAGTTTTAAATGGATCTTTAAGAGGGAAATGAAAGATGATGTCAGTATTGATAAATTTAAGGCAAGACTTGTAGTCAAAGCATATAGACAATGAGAAGGTCTTGACTACTTTGATATATACTCTTCAGTTATAAGAATTACGTCCATACGGATGTTAGTAGCATTAGTTGCAGTGTATAGTCTTGAAATTCATCAAATGGACATTAAGACGACCTTCTTGAATGAAGATTTAGAGGAAGAAATCTACATGGAACAACTTGAAGGGTTTGTGGTTCCAAGTAAAGAAAAAAAGGTCTGTAGACTTGTTAAGTCCCTTTACGGACTAAAACAAGCACCCAAACAATGGCATGCAAAATTTGACCAAACAATGTTGTCAAATGATTTTAAGATAAATGAATGTGATAAATGTGTGTACATTAAAAAATTTCCAAATCACATAGCCATTGTTTGCTTATATGTGGATGATATGCTGATAATGAGTAATGACATTGCCAACATAAATGCTATTAAGTGTATGCTAACTAGCAAGTTTGATATGAAAGACTTGAGAGTTACTGATTTAATTCTGGGATTAAGATCTATAAGACTCCTCAAGGTTTGGCATTGTCACAATCTCATTATATTAAGACAGTACTTGAAAAATTCAAGCACTTGGGCTTTAAAGTTGCAAAGACTCTAATTGACGTGAATCTTGCATTAGCAAAGGCAAAGGCCAAAGAATATCCCAATTAGATTATGCTCGCGTGTTGGGATGCTTAATGTACATCATGAATTATACACGACCAGATATAGCTTGTGCTATAAGTAAATTGAGTCGATACACGAGCAACCCAGGTCAATCTCATTGGATGGTAATGAAATGAGTTTTGGGATATTTAGAACATACCCAAGGATTTGCTTTGCACTACAGTAAATATCCTGCGGTGATTGAGGGATACTATGATGTAAATTGGATCACTGGTTTAGCTGATTCGAAGTCCACATGTGGATATGTATTCACTATGGTGGATGAGCGGTATCTTGGAAGTTGTCCAAACAAACTTGTATTGCCAGCTCTACAATGGAGGTTGAATTCATAACCTTAGATAAAGCCGGTGAGGAAGCTGAATGACTTCGGAATTTCTTGGAAGATATTCCATTTTGGCCCAAACCGTTGGCACCAATATGCATACATTGTGATAGTCAAGCGGTAATTGGAAGGGCTCGGAGCGTTATGTATAACGGTAAATCGTCATCTACGACAAAGACATAAAACTGTTAGGCAATTATTTTAGAGGAATTATCACGATTGACTATGTAAAGTCAAGTGATAACGTGTCAGATCCACTTACAAAAGGCCTAACTAGAGAGGTAGTTGAGAAATCATCAAGGGGAATGAGACTATGGCTGAGGACAAGTCATTATGGTGGTAACTCTACTTAGAAGACTAGAGATTCCAATATCTAGGTTCAAGGAGAACAAACAAAGTCATTAATGACGGTTCAACATTGTCAACTAAAATTTTGGTCCATTCTCGTGATGAGACAATGTTCAGTACCAAGGATAAATCATTAAGGCTTTTTAATAATTTCTAAATTTGATACGGGGTATATCAAATAGTGTATCTACGGGATGACACGTTTAGGAACCACTTATATAAGTGTGAAGTGTTAGCCGCTTCAAGAAGAACTTTGTAAGTCCAGTTCTCTACGCACTTATAAAACTAGGCGGTGTTCATGGATGAAATGAACACAACAATGAGAACCAAAGACGGTTAAGTGTTGGTTGTGTGACTTATGCTTGTCTAGGTATACACCAAAGTTCGACGGTTCAAAGATATCAAATCTACCGATTGACCAAGTATATCCGACATAAGTTCACTACGGAAAGTCCAAAGGGAAACCTACTAATTCAGATGCAATTAATCCTCACAATTTTTCATGCATATTTCTATGATATAGCCATTCCCCATTCATGTGGGTGATTGTTGGGGTTTTAAGTATATTAAATGCTTAAAAGAGGGTGAATGGGAAGTGGAGGAAAATAAAAATTTTAAGTCCCCCCCCCCCCGATGAAGGAACATTGTCCCATATTGGAAGAGGAAGAGAGTTTTTGTGGGTATATAAGTAATTGCTCTTCTTCTAGCTCTTAAAAAGTTTAGAAGAAGGCAAGCCTCGCGCCGTCGTCGCTCGCTCTCTCGACTCGGTTTCGACTTCGACTTCAGTTTCGGCTTCGGCTTCAGCTTCAGCTTCGGCTTCGGCTTCAGCTTCGGCTTCGGATTCAGATTCGGCTTCGGATTTGGATTTGGTCAAATGATCGATTGATTGATTGATAAATTTTTTGGACCAAATTTATTTGTTAATAGTACAATATTAACAAAAATGTTATTAAATATCCGTTTTAATAACAGAATATTAATATTAAAATAAAAATTAATATTAAATCTAATTAGTTTTCCATTTTTCAGTTGTGTATCTAATAATTAAACCTCTTCAGTTTCTATCCCAACTTTGGTTATAAATACAAATCCATTCTCTCAAAATTTCTATACGATTTTCTGAGTTTCTCCTCCTTCTTCTGCATACTTTTAACATCAAACAAAACAACAGTAAGTGTGATTTGCTATCGAACTTTGTGTTCGCTGAAACACTGGGGTTTAAAGTACCACTACACTAGTGTGTAATTTGTTCTATCCTGGGAGAAACACTAGGAGGGATTAAATTCCTTAAGGAAACACAGTGAATTCAGTGGGCTCAGATTAACTTCTGTTTCTTTACATTTTCTGTTTATATGTTATTCTATTTTTTCAGAATTAGTTTACAAATACAGATTACTAACAGCTACAAGCCACACAGTACACCCATATATCATATGCTCCATCTCTTCTGTTATTCACAACACAGAGAGGCAGACTACTCACACTTTTTTTGATTTCACTCTTTCCTATCTTCAGCATAGCTTTCTTGGATGATATTGTTAAAGCCAAGTTGAATATAGATGTCTTGCTACATAGGATTATTCCCTTTGGATTTTTGTATACCTGTTTTTTGTCTTCTTTCGTAGGGAGAGTCTACTTACATAGTATATGTAGGACCTCTTGTACATAAAAAGAGTCCTTCCATCCTTCCTATATAGTTGACTTAGGCTTCTTATTTCTCTATTTTTAGGATCCAGTTGTTTATCAATTGTCGATAGGCAATTAGCTTTTCTTTATAGGTCTAATTACACTACAAGAAATTGGACTTATTGTGGCGACCCTTTGGGTTACAGCAAAAGTTATAGTTTTAGCGGCGACTTTACAAATGTCGCTACAAAATGACAATATTTAGTTGCGACTTTATTAGGTCGCCTCTGATATGTGCAACTAAAGGCTGAAATGTTTCATTCTCGCGAAAGTAAAATTTTGGCTCCACGGATTTTGTGGCAACTTTGATAGAGTTGCCGCTAAATAGGTTTTGGAGCGATTGGGTCGCCTCTATTACTTTAGTTATTTTAATTTTAAAAGAAAAAAAAGAGGCGTGTAACAACTAAAACAACAGAAGACCTTCAACAACAACAACAACAGCCAAGTATAATCCCACAAGTGGGGTCTGGGGAGGGTAGTATGTACGCAGACCTTACCCTTACCCCGAGGGGCAGAGAGGCTATTTCCAGGAGACCCTCAGCTCAAGAAAGCACCAAGTGACGATATATTAGTACCATCGATAGACTCATAATAAAATAACATAAAATACATAACATAACATAAAGGAACCTAAAATAGCAAAATAACAGCAATATAAGAGAATATAGTAAATACGAGCGAGATGGAAGGTAAACTAATACCCAGCGCATAAAGCCCTGCATCAGCAGCTGACCAGTAGCATCCTAAGCCTAACTCCTAACTGGCTAGGCTCACTCTAGTACGCTATAGAAATATTCACAACTTCTCCCTAACCTTCAACCTTAATGTTCGACCTCCACAATTCCCTGTCTAGGGCCATGTCCTCAGTAATCCTAAGTCGCGCCATGTCCCGCTTGATCACCTCTCCCCAATACTTCTTAGGTCTCCATCTACCTCTTCTCGTACCCACCACCGCCAATCGCTCACACCTCCTCACAGGTGCATCAGTGCTCCTCCTCTGAATGTGCCCGAACCATCTAAGTTGTGCTTCCCGCATCTTATCCTCTATGGGAGCCACGCCCACCCTCTCTGGAATATCTTCATTCCTAATCTTATCCATACTTGCTCAAGAGAACAAAATTCTTGCTTTCCCCTCCATTTCTCAATTTTACATTTTTATTGTTCCGCTCACTAGAAACCCTCTTTCTTTTAAAACTCACTGATTTCCCTTACTCTGCTCAAAATTCCTCTCTGCTCAAAATCCCTAAAATCATAAAATGTGAATCTCATATAAATGCTCCATTTCTCAACTACAAAGGAAGAACTATGTTGGCTGCTCCGTTTCTCTGCTTCCAGTTACTAGCTCAAATCATGTATGTGTTCAAATACCTAATACTTTCATTTTTCTTTTGGGTTATACGAAAGTTTGTTGGGTTTTCTTAGGATTTTCCAAATACAACAAGAATGAAGGAAAAATTTTATATTTGGGGTTCTTTATAATGATTCTAGAAGGCAAAATTTTTAACATGCAGCTAGCAATAATTATTATTTTAATATTTTTACATTTGTATTCTCATATTTCATCTCAAATTTCTTTGACCCATTTGAATATTTACAGGAATTCGTACAGATTGTGTCATCTAAGTTTTCACTGAACTCTCAACTATATATTTTTCTGGGTAAGTGAAAGTTTCTTCTTGAAAGACCCTTCGGTGTTGTTATTGTGATTGCATTTTTGATATTTCATTCTTTTTATGTTATTACATGGTTATGAGCATTTTCAATTTTTTTTTGGACAATATTTATCTGGGTTTCGTTCGAACCTTCAATCTGAGGTCAGTTTTATTTTTCTATGTTTCTCTTTATTTTTGTTCGAACCTCAATATGATAATATTTTATTATTTTTATGTTCTTATATGCTTTCTTAAAATTAGTGAATCAGTCTTTTTGGCCATATGATTTGATATTTAAACAGAAGGTAGAGTTAAAACATTGGAAAAAGCTTTGTGGCAATATATGCTCTTGAGGAAATTAAATACCTTGCTGAATAAGGGAACATGGTAAGAAATGAGTTGATGTGATGTGTATCCTAATCTAATAGCTACTGTTATTCAAGCTTTTATCATAAGCCATCATTCTTATTTAAAGAAGTTCTTCCCGAGGGGTCAGTTGTGCCAAATTCTTTCTATGAAGCAAAGAAAGTTCTTTGTGACCTAGGCTTGGGGTACACCAAAATAGATGCATGTCGGAATGATTGTATTTTGTGATGCCTAAAGCTTTAATTTCATAACAGAATCAGTGGTGAAGTAAAATCAATGCTTTACTTCAATATTTTCATTAATTTATTGAATTCTTTGCTATATCAATTAATTTTTCTCTAGTTTGATCAGTCCCTTCCTTTTTATTTGATGTTGCAGGAAATGAAAGGAACTGGACGAGGTAAAAGTGGGAGTGGCGGGACATGCTATAGTGATGGCAATATTCAAGGATGTGGCAATTCGGTAGCGGCGTCTCAGCTATGCATACATCCAATAGGGACTACTGAGGCATCTCTAGAGACGAGACAATCATGTAACCTGAGTCAAAGACCCATACAGACAGGACGAATATTTGGTAATCCACTCCAAAGGCCTTCTGTAGAAACAAAATCATCACGGAATGTAGCATACAATGTACATTGCTCTCCGGAAGCTGAAAAATGTACAAGTTAGTTTTTTGGTTTTTTGTGTTTCATGAAAATTCTCTTTACTGATTGTGCATAAATACTAAAACTACTGGTGATGGTATATGTTTTTTTTACTTTGCAGTTTCTTGCAACAATAGAAAGAGGGGAAGAGGGAAATATAAATATAATAGTATAGATATAAAAACTAAGTGTGGTGAAAAAATCAAAATTATGATTCCAGATGACATTGATAGAGCAGTAGGTTTTGGGGCAAGAGATATTGTTAATTATTGTGGTTTGATCATGAGGAGCACTATATCGTTCCGAGATCGAAATTGGCAAAAGATTGTTTTGAAACATGGAGAAGCAATGTGGTTGAAGGTCAAGGTAATAAATTAATTTCACAATTGTATTGACTTTAGATTGCAAGATCTTTGTGGTTAATATATAAAATATAAATTACTTTTGTTTTTAGGATAAATTTGAAGTTTCCAACGGGCTGCGAGAGCATAGAATGCAAGCCTTTGTTATCAGCGCTATGCAAAGGCTTTTTAGAGCATGGAAAGCTCAACTCAGCATTCGGTACTCTAATTACAGTACTAATAAAGAAATATTATCCCATCGACCTGAAGATGTTGAGCTCGAGGACAGGAAATACCTAATACAATATTTTGGAAGTCTGGAGTTTAAGGTAACTCAATACCTCAAGATTTCTACCAACCAAGGAGCATCATACCCATATTTGAATGATTGTTTATTAATATGTTGATTGACTTAGTGCAGGCTGTAAGTGAGAGGAATGAGTGTGGTTGGATCCATATTCAGAACAAATTCATGTAATTCTCTAAAATAATAGACTTATTATCTTTTTGTATTATGTAAGTTACTTTTAATATGTTTTATTATGTTTGGTGTAAATGATTGTGCATAATTGCAGAACCAAGAAACTTGTCACTCATCAACAATCTAAAGAGATCGAGCATCCCATGACTAGAGATGAAATTTTATCCTCCGTTCTTGGTGAGAGAACAGGCTATGTTTGTGGAAAAGGGTATGGAAAGAAGCCTCCCAAAAAGAGTCACATGCAACATGCAAACATAGAGGCCAGCGTCTCATCTTGTTAGCACTGATAATGGACAGGATAGAGGAAAAGGGCTGGCCCAATAAGAATATCCTAATACCCGGCCCAATTGTAGTTTCCTTATTTTTTAGTTTAGTTTTATAGTCTCATTACTGTAAATATAAATACAGGGTTGTAATATTCATATTAAATATAGAAATAAGAAAGAAATGGGTCCAAGGAAACAGACCCTTCTTTTCTCTCTTTCCACTCATCTGTTTTAGGGTTTTCCTTTTCTCATTTCTGCCATAGCTCGTAAATCTTCAAGTTAACATGGTATCAGAGTGGGAATTCTGATTTCTCTCATCATGAGCTTCACTCCGATGTTACCCTCCATTTGAGTTTCCATCGATTCGAGCTTTGATCCATCCAGAATGACGAAATTGTCGAACAACATTTTCTACCGTTAATTTTTGGGGATTTCATCACCGATCGACTCCTAGTATCTTCATGGTGCCAGACATCTCGGATTTCATCAAATTTCGCACTCGATTTTGCAAATCTAGTTTTCTAGGGTTTATACTTCAGAGAAGACTCTTCTTCTTTGAGTTTCAGAAGAAGGCTGGTAATAACCTTCTCGCTTTCAACTATAAAATTGTTCGGATTTGGTTGCATGTACTGGGATACATTCAGAAAACTTTCTCTTTGTTACATTGTAGATATTATTGCTCATACTGTTCTGATTCAATTTAGCTAAGTTTCACGCTATGGGTAGTGTTATGGATAATCTAGGATCACCAAGTAGCACAACTTCTGATGGCTTCACACCTTTTACACTAGATCCATCTCATCCACTGTATGTGCATCCTTCTGATAGTCCTTGTAGTCAATTAGTGGTTGTACCTTTCAATGGGTGTGGTTTTGTGCTATGGAGAAGTAGTATGCTTACTTCTCTGTCTGCAAAGAACAAATTAGGGCTTTTAGATGGTAGAGTTCCCCAACCTACACCAGACGCCCCCTATTATCCGTATTGGGAGAGGTGCAATAACATGGTTAAGGCATGGATCACTAATTCTGTGTCTAGGGACATTGCAACTAGTGTCATGTGTCTTAAGACTGCAAGGGAAGTCTGGAAAGACATTAATAATAGATTTGGTCAATCAAATGGTTCCAAGTATCTTCAAATTCAAAGAGAAATCAACACAACCACTCAAGGCTCTTCTGATATTGCCACATATTTCACAAAGTTCAGGAGTCTATGGGATGAATTAAACTCTTCTTATGTGGGTCCTGTCTGCTCTTGTGGAGCCCTTCCAAAGTTCATAGAGGATCAGCAGTTATTCCAGTTCCTCAATGGTTTGAATGAGTCATACTCTACTGTGAAGAGTGACATTATGATGATGAACCTTCTTCCTCCAATAAGCAAGGCTTATTCCCTGTTGCAACAAGATGAGAGTCAAAAGGAAGCTCTCTCCAATGTTTCTAACTTCTCTGGTGACTCTGCCTCCTTTTCTGTGTCAACTGGTCAATCAGCCAATAATAAAAATTTCACTCAAAGGGTAAATTTTGAATCCAGAAAGAATGTCAGTGGTCTGTCTTGCAAATATTGCAAGAAACCTGGACACACAGTGAAAAAGTGTTACAGACTTCATGGGTTTCCCCCTGAGTTCAAGTTCACAAAGAACAAGAAGTCTGCATCATGTGTCCAAGGTGATACTTCTCCTGTTATCAGTCAGACTCAAGGGACTTCTTCTCCAATTCATGGGTTTACCAGAGAACAATACCAACACCTCTTGACTATGTTTCAACAAGTTCAAGTCTCTCCTGGTCCTGTTTCCAACACTCCTTCCATTGAGGACTCTGGTTTTGCTCATTTTGCAGGTTTGTTTACTACTTATGTTGTAGAATCTGTAGACTCTCATGTATGTGCATCCTCACAGGCTAATGTGGATCCTTGGATCTTAGATTCAGGGGCCACTAATCATATGACTCCACACAAACACTTACTTCATGATATTGTACCTTTAGTTAGACCTTTTATTGTTACCTTACCAATTGGTTATAAAGTAAAGGTTATATCAACTGGGTCCTTGCACCTGAGATATGATATAACTTTTCTCAATGTTCTTCTTGTACCTTCTTTTCATTTCAACTTAATCTCTATACATCAACTCATTACCCAACTTGATTGTATAGCAATACTTACCAAGTTCCATTGTTATTTACAGGGCCCTTCTCTGAAGAGGCCACTGGTAATTGGTAAGGCTGATGGCAAACTCTACTATCTACATCCAGATGCAGATTTGTTTCCCATTTCAGCTCATGTTTTGTCTCCCAATGCTACTACATCTTGTATAGATTCTAGTCTTACTATAGGTTCTATTAATTGTAATAGGCCTGCAGCAATTCCTCAATATGTACTTTCTTCACCTAAATGTAAACAGACTTCTGTTGTCAATAAAATGGATTTGTTTTGGCATCAAAGACCAGGTCATATGCCCTTTCATAAGATGCAATTTATTACTTTCTTATCTGATAAAGTATCCAGCAAACAAAATTTTATATGTCCTATATGTCCTATGGCTAGACAACAAAGGCTGCCTTTTCATGGCAGCACTATTCATTCTACTAAACCTTTTCAGCTAGTTCACATTGATATTTGGGGTCCTTATAACACTAAAACTTATAATGGCTTCAGGTATTTTCTCACCTTAGTTGATGAGTTTTCTAGAGTCACTTGGACTCATCTCCTTTCTTCCAAAAGCAATGCCTTATCTGTCTTAAAATCCTTCACCTCTATGGTAAAAGTACATTTTAACTCTTCAGTTCACACTATCAGATCAGATAATGCTTTTGAACTTGGGAGTAGTATTGAGGCTTCCACTTTCTTTGCTTCTCAAGGCATATTGCATCAGACCACCATTCCACATACCCCACAACAGAATGGTGTTGTGGAGAGAAAAAACAAATATTTATTAGAGGTTTCCAGAGCCCTTTTGTTCCAATCTAAACTACCTATGTCATTTTGGGGTGATTGTGTTTTGACTGCCACTTATCTTATAAATAGGATGCCTTCACCTCTTCTGCTCAAAGTTTCTCCTTATGAAAAGTAGCATGGGTGTCCACCATCTTATGATCACTTGAGGTCTTTTGGTTGTATGTGCTTTGCAACTTCCCCTAAATTTGGTAGGAATAAATTTCAATCTAGAACTATACCTTCTATATTTCTTGGTTATCCTTGTGGTAAGAAAGGTTACAAATTGTTGAATATGTCCAATTCTTCAGTGTTCTACTCTAGGGATGTCATATTCCATGAACACATCTTTCCCTATTCTTCCTCTTCCTCCCCTTCTCTTTCTTCTATTTTCCCTTCACCATTTGTGGACATCCCATCTTCAGAACCTCTTATCTCTTCTCACCCTACTCCTTCTTCTGTTGTTCCTCCTCCTGTTATTTCAACAAAGGCTACCTCTCCTGTCATTGATCCACATGAACCCATTCCTGAACCTATTCCTCCATCTGCTACCCCTCCTTTAAGGAAATCCTCCAGAACTATCACTCAGCCTGCCTACCTCAAAGACTATGTCTGTTCTTCTGCAACCTCCAATCTTTCCTTCTCTACTATTTCTCCAGTTTTTCCTAGTGAAGCACACATGCATGAACCTCAGTTCTACCAGCAGGCTGCCTCTCATCCTGCCTGTCAGGAGGCTATGATAAAGGAATTCAATGATCTTGAAGCAAATCAGACTCGGCACATTGTTCCCCTTCCTCCTCATAAAAGGCTATTCCTTGTAAGTGGGTTTATAAGATCAAACAGAGGGCAAATGGTTCTGTTGAGAGGTACAAAGCCAGGTTGGTCATTAGGGGTGATACTCAGAGGGAAGGCATTGACTTTACTGAGACTTTTTCCCCTGTTATCAAACTCACCACCATCAAATGCCTGCTGACTCTTGCCATCAAAAGAGGATGGAATGTGTTCCAGTTGGATGTCAATAATGCATTCCTCCATGGTGATCTTCATGAGGAAGTTTATATGAAGATACCTCCTGGCCTTGATGTTACTTCTTCTTCTTCTATTCCATTGGCTTGCAAACTTAAGAAGTCTTTATATGGCCTTCGGCAAGCATCCAAACAGTGGTTTTCAAAACTGTCTGAAGCCTTGCTCTCTAGAGGCTACATTTCAAGTTTTAATGATTACTCTCTTTTTACCAAGTCTTCTTCTGGTTCTCTAGTGGTTCTGGTAGTGTATGTTGATGACATACTTTTGGCTGGAGATGATCTCACTGAAATGAACTCTTTGAAATCCTATTTGGATGATCAATTTAAGATTTAGGATTTAGGATCAGTCCATTACTTCTTGGGGCTGGAAATCACTGCTCATACTCAGGGTTATCTCATGAGCCAACACAAGTACACCTCTGATCTCCTCACTGAGTTCAATTGTCATCATTTTTCTCTAGTTGTGACTCCTCTAGATCCTTCTGTCAAGCTCACTTTGGACATGGGGGATCCTCTTCCTGATCCTAGCCTTTACAGAAGACTCATTAGAAAACTCAATTTTTTACAACATACAAGACCTGATATTTCCTTCTCTGTACAGCACCTGAGTCAATTTCTTCAGCATCCTCAGGTCCCTCACATGCTGGCTGGCCTACATGTTCTTAGATATCTGATGAATGATCCTTCTCAAGGTGTTCTCCTCTCCAACTCTTCTGATTATTCTCTTGCTGGTTATTCTTATTCTGATTGGGCATCTTGTGCTATCTCTCGAAAGAGTGTTACTAGATTTTATGTGACCCTTGGTGGCAGTCCTATTTCTTGGAAAAGCAAGAAGCAACCCACTATTTCCTTATCTTCAGCTGAAGCTGAGTACAGGGCTCTTAGGAAGGTGGCTGCTGAGGTATCCTGGTTGACTCGACTGCTTGGGGATCTTGGACTCTCTATTACCAGCCCTGTTCCCATCTATTGTGACAGCCAGGCTGCTCTTCATATTGCCAAGAACCCTATTTTCCATGAACGTACTAAGCATATTGAGATTGACTGCCATTATATTCGTGAATGCTTGAATTCTAGTCTTATTTCTCTACATTTTGTTTCCAGTCACAACCAGTTAGCTGACATCATGACAAAGGCTTTGGGTGGTCAACTTCATCTCCACATTCTTGGAAAGCTTGGTGTGTGTTCACCCTCCAGCTTGAGGGGGGTGTTAGCACTAATAATGGACAGGATAAAGGAAAAGGGCTGGCCCAATAAGAATATCCTACATACCCGGCCCAATTATAGTTTCCTTATTTTTAGTTTAGTTTTATAGTCTCATCACTGTAAATATAAATACAGGGTTGTAATATTCATATTAAATATAGAAATAAGAAATAAATGGGTCCAAGGAAACGGACCCTTCTTTTCTCTCTTTCCACTCATCTGTTTTAGGGTTTTCCTTTTCTCATTTCTGCCATAGCTCGTAAATCTTCAAGTTAACACATATGCTATGGAAATTGTGCGTCAAGAGATGCAAGCCGCTATGGATTGAAAGTTGCAAGAAGAACATGAACAAATGGCTGCTGTGTTGCGAAGGAATATAGAAGATGAGTTACAAAGGAAGTTGGAAGAAGAGCGTGAACACGCGAATGTAGAAGTAGGCAAGATGATTAATCTAGAAGTGGAAAAGAGGATGCAAGAACAATTTGTTGTTCTCATGACCACAATGAAAAAGGTACTTGCTCTGCTCCTTCTGGACAATTCCTCCTTTCTTCTTGATAATTCTTCTTGGGTGAAATCTGGGCTGTTGTGTGTTTGAAAAATGCCATGTAGAAATCTGGGTTGTATTTTGCTCATCCTCTGCTTTCCTCCAATTATATGATTGATAATATATTTGCATTAAGTTAAAAGTAAAAAAATGCTCTTCATCCCTACTATAGATAAGGGATACTTTTGCTATTGTGCAATTTAGTTCTGTGGATATGTGCTTTAATTGTAATACAATTTACTTTTTACTAGACGCGTGTACAATGTAATAGCTCATGTGGTTGTTTGAAAATTTTCATGGCATTTTATGAGAAGAGGGTCTACTCCCTCTAGTTGATGAATTGAGATTCGTGTTTCCATTTCCTTTAGTGGTTTATTTGTTTTATCTTTATGCCAAGGACTTTGAATGTTAACTCTTTACCATTAATATTATCTGCAACAAGGTTTTGAAAAGCTTTTTGATTAGAGACATAACCAATTTAATATGAGTGAGCCAACTATTTCCTTCCAGAAATGAGTTAATGGTGACTGTGTACATTTTATTTATCTGACTCTGACCAGCTGAAAGAGTTGAAATCTTAAACTAAATTCATCACAAGCTTTACCATTTTTGCTGGGAAATCTTTTTTTTCTCTTTTGCTTTGTTCCTACTGAAATGTTTGATGGGAAATCTAAAAGAGAAGAAAAAGGATCTAATGGCCCCATTTATTCCAGTGCAACAAAGATGGAGGATATGATTACTTGAAGTCAAAATTGTATGTAGTATGATTATTTCAAGTATTCTTAAACCTTTACTTAGTTGTGTCCTATATTCGTAATATCAGTCACAAAGAATGCTTCTTTTTTTTAAGTATATGTATCATTTGTAATTTAGCACTACCTTAGTGTTACATTACCTTTCTCTAAGAACTGTACATCTCGTGCCTCTTTTAGCACTACCTTAGTTTTATATTATTGAACTTTAACTCTTTTTTTAAATGCTTATATGTTTTCTTCTCTTTTAGATACTCTTGAATAGGAAGACGTTAAGATCACAGGCTCTTTTTAGATACTTTTGTTTTCTTGTGAGTCATGAAAATTGTATGAAATGTCATTTAGATTCTATTATCTTGGATTCTCTTTTTCTTTTTCACCATTTTATATTTCTCGGAAAGTTTAGTCAAATTTGAAAGTCTGCGAGGAGGCTTACCTAAAATTTGCTGCATCTTCTTTAGTTAAAATTAGTATTATTATTTTGTTGTCAGTTGCCTTTTATTTCTATTTGATATGTTCTGTAAGTTGTTCCCCTCAAGTGTCCAGCATATATTGGTCTAATCCTGATAGGAATGTGTATTGGAATGGTAGAACTAGTCAAAATAGTAGTAGACTTGCCTATTTCGATAAAATGGATAGATTTTATCAAGTCACCTGCTATAGTTCACCTTACTGACATGGTTTCTTATTTCCTATAAATCCTTGTTTTAAACTGCTATCTCATACAGAAAGTGCTCCTACATTAAGTCCTTGAATTGGTTGAACAAGTTCCAAATGCCATCCAGTTTGCTTCAATTGTAGTTAATTAGTGAAGATTTCTAATGCAACTGGTTGTTAGCTTAATCTTATGGAACCACCTAGTGTTTTGGTTATTTCTTCTGGCTATAATTGTATATGAAGAACCTCTAGTGAAATGAATGTTTTTAGGGCATATATGTCAGTCCATTTGGTCACAGTTTTTCCTTGAATCTTTAAAAGGCATGTATCATAGACTATAACTCTTGTTTCTTAAGATTATATTCCTTGCTTTGTCAAGATCCTTTCCTATGCCACATGAAACATATGGTGCAGTATACTCCCACTCTCTAGGCTGCATTTATATCATTTCACACTCAAAGCTTGTACTTTATTTGTCTATGCATATTTGGATATAACAAATTTTATTATGTTCCTTTCATTACTTTCTGCTTTCTTCTAGCAGGGACATGGTACTTCTTAACCAGTAGTGCTTATCAAGGATGTCGTATACCAAGGAGCAATTACAAGACACTTAATATTTTGTCTTTTTTTTGGGTCACATGCGTACAATGTTAATGCACAATAAAGTGTCATGTAGTATATATGTAATTGCTATTTTAGTAATCGACCAAGGATGTCGCCCACCAAGGAGCAATTACAAGGAACTAAATATTTTGTCTCTTTTGGGTTTTATATATATATATATATATATATATATATATATATATATATATATATATATATAATGTCGGGTTGAAGTGCCATGTAGTTGTGACGACCGGCCAGTCGTCTCATGAGTTACCGCTCTGTTTTCCCCCATTTATGCTTCTTTATGCTTTGTTATTCGCGTTTTATGTGATCGAGTTGATTAGTTTGTGTTCGGGGTGGATTTGGTAAGAAATGAGACACTTAGTCTCTTTTAAGAAGGTTTAAGTTGGAAAAGTCAACCAGATGTTGACTTATGTGTTAGAGAGCTCGGATATGAGTTCCAATGGTTCAGTTAGTTTCGGGAGGTGATTTATGACTTAGGAGTGTGATCGAAATTGGTTTTGGAGGTCCGGTGTAGAATTAGGCTTGAATTGGCGAAGTTAGTATTTTGGCGATTTCCGATTGGTAGGTGAGATTTTGATCCGAGGGTCGGAATGAAATTGCGAGAGTTGTTGTAACTTCGTTATGTCATTTGTGATGTGTGTGCAAAATTTCAGGTCATTTGGGCGTGGTTTGGTTGCGTTTTTATCGAAAGCGTATTTCGGAAGTTTTTAGAAAACTTAGGCTTGAATTCAATGTGAATTGATAGATTTGATATTGTTTGAGGTGTTTTGATGATTGGAACAAGTTTGAATGAGATTTTAGGATGTGTTGGTACTTTTGGTTGAGGTCCTGGGGGCCTCGGGTGAGTTTCGGGTGGTCAATCGGACCATTTTGAGTTTGAGGAGTTGCAGAAAATCAACTCAGCTGTTGCAGAGATTTTGGCTTTCGCGATCGCGTAGGTTGTGTCGCGATCGCGTAGAAGAAATTTGGAAGGTCAGGATTTAGACCTTCGCGTTCGCGTCTGAGGGCTCGCGTTCGCGGAAGGTTAGAAGCTTGTGCTTTGCGCTCGCAGGAGGAGGTCCGCGTTCGCGTATAAGGATTTGGGGGTCCAGTGGAATTGTTCTTCGCGTTCGCGCTATAGGTCTCACATTCACATAGTTTGGAAAGTGGAAGCATCGCGTTTGCAGTGCTCATGTCGCGTTCGTGTAGCGTGTTTTTTGAGCCTTGGAATTTTGCTCTTCGCGATCGCGAGGCTTGGGCCGCGATCGCAATGAAGAGAGGTCAGAACTGGGCAGAAAGTGGTTAAATTATTTCATCCGCAATTTTGAATCATTTTTCCACCATAGTTGATCATTTTGAGAGCTCTTTGAGGGAGATTGAAGAGGGATTCAAGGAGAAGTGATTGGAGGTAAGATTAATGAACCTAAAACGTGATTCTATTGTGAAATTAACCTAGAAATTCATGGAACCTAAGATAAAAAAATGGAAGAACTAGGGCTTGGGATTTTGAACTTTTAAAGTGGGATTTGAAGGACCATTTGAGGTCGGATTTGAGAACTTTTGATATGTATGAACTCGTGGGAGGATAAGGAACCCGTTGATGTAAAAATTTCTTAGTTTCGAGAAGTGGGCCCAAGGCTCGGGTTTTGCTAATTTCGGGATTTTTGATATTTTTTGATTGTTTTCGCTTGGGCTTTGTTCCCTTAGAAAATTGTGACGTATTCGTTCTGATTTTGGATAGATTCGACGCGCGTGGAGGTCGATTCGAGGGGTAAAGGCGTCGCGAGCTAGAGTTGTAGCCGATCCGAGTGAGTAATGATTACAAATGATGTCCTGAGGGTTTGAAACCCCGGAATACACATCGTAGTGCTATATTGAGGTGAGACACGCGTTGGATGATGAGCGTTGGGTCTTTTACTACTGGGGATTGAAACTTGGTCCGTCCCGACTGATATTTTACCGCGTATTTGACTGAAACTTATTTGTTATCATCATAATTTGGGCTAGTTGCCATATTTGGGCTTCGTGCCAACTATTTGAGCCCTTCGGGGATTTTGACTAATTTTCCTCACTATACTTGTTAAAAATCATATCCTCGATCATGTTTCTATCTGTTTTAAACGATTCGAGCCGGTTTTTATCATACTATTCCTAAATGAGAGGAATTTGTGGGCTGAGATCCTTATCTTCTATTATTGTGCCCGAGAGGCTGTGAGGTAAATGACTGAGAGGGGTTGAGAACCCAATGGTGAGGATATTATATATGTTACGGAATCGGGCTGCACGCCGCAACAATACTTATATGGATCGGGCTGCACGCCGCAACAATATAGCGCTTGGGCTGTAGGAGCCCCTCCGGATTCTGTACACCCCCAGTGAGCACAGTCGACTATCTATAAGGATCGTGCTGCACGCCGCAGCGATGTACGGATGGGGCTGCACACCGCAACGGTTATTCTAATTTCTGTTATTATGAGAGATATATGGGTCGAGAGCTGATAATGAGCACTAAGTGATGAGAGTGAGCCCGAGGAGCTGATATTATTCTGAGTGATTGACACTGTGCCCGAGGGGCGAATTTCTACTAGTTAATTACCTGCTAAATTACCTGTTTTACTTGGTTTAAAGGGATTCCATTTGACTTCTTCACTGATCTACTGCTTTAAGTGATTTTACTGCTTGATATAGAACTGCTTTGTGCCTTTACGTGTTTTCTTGCTTTCAATCATTATTTATGATTATTACTCATTGGGTCGGAGTACTCACATTACTTTATGCACCGTGTGTGCAGATTCAGGCATCGCAAAGTCCGCTCCTGAGTGCTTATCTTCCCGTCCAGGTAGTGTTTCGGAGATCACGAGGTAGTTGTTGGCGTCCGCAGCCCCCGTGCCTCCCTTATCTTATCATTTTCATGTTCTTAGAATTATTGTATCGGGTTTAGTGATTAGTAGACTGTATCAGGATTTCTCTTAGTTGCTCATGACTTGTGACACCCTGGTTTGGGCTATGTGGGGATGGCTTTTACTGTTGTTATCATTAATTCTGCAAATTATGGATATTATATCATGCTTTAGAACTGTTTATGATATTTAACTGTTTAAAAGAGGTGTTCTGTTTTGGTATGGCTTACCTTGCCTTCACGAGAGACGTCATCATGACCGGGTTCGGGAATTGGGTCGTGACAAGTTGGTATCAGAGCCTAGGTTACATAGGTCTCACGAGTCATGAGCGGGTTTAGTAGAGTCTCCGGATTGGTACGGAGACGTCTGTATTTATGCTCGAGAGGCTGCAGAACCTTTTTAGGAAAAACTTCTTAGTCTTGAAATTCTTGTCGTGCAACCTTGTTTATCCGAGAACTAAACTTGTGTTATTCTATTCTCTCACAGATGGTGAGGACGCGAGCTACCGGACGAGGTGGACAACCACCAGTGCCACCCATTGAGGCCACCAGTGGTCGTGGCAGAGGCAGAGCAGCGAGGGCAGCACCTGTTGATCCACCAGCTACCCCAGCTCTGGATCAGGCTCCAGCAGCACCAGTTCAGGCACCAGCTGTGCCTATCGTGATCCCGGGTCTATAGAAGGCCTTGGCACAGATCTTGACAGTTTGTACTGGTCTTGGCTCAGGCAATTTTAGCCACCACAGCAGCAGCACTATCATCTCCGTATTCTTATGACCCGAGAGAGGGTGTTAGGTGCTATATTCGAGGAGGTGGTTGATATCGCTCGCGAGATTGAGACGGTTTGCCGTCAGGATCGAGAGGAGAGGGAGGCCAAGAGGCCTCGAAGATCGGGCAATTATAGTGGTGCTCCTTCGAGGGGCCAGTTCCAGCATGGTAGAGGTCATTCTTTTAGGCCTGCTCAGTCAGCCCGTCCAGAGTATCGCGGGGCATCTTCAGGTCATGGTCATCATGGATCTCAGTGGGGCTAGTCATCACTTAGTGCCCTACCAGCCCAAAGCTCGTCACGTGCCCCATCAGTCCAGGGTTCTTCCATGCCAGGTCCTTTTACTGGTCATTTTAGTGCCAGGGGTTCCCTTCAGTCCCCATCTCTAGCACCGGGTAGTTGTTATGAGTGCGGAGAGTTTGGACATATGAGGAGGCAGTGCCCTCGACTTCGTGATGGTCAGCTTCAGCAAAAGGGTCAGCCCTCGACTTCTGCTCCAGTTACTTCACCACCCGCCCAGCCAGCTAGGGGTGGGGGTCAGGCAGCCAGGGGTCGCCCCAGAGGGGGAGGTCGATCAGGCGGTGGCCAGGCTCGTTTTTATGCTATTCAAGGCAGGACAGATACTATTGCTTCAGATGCTGTCATTACAAGTATTGTTTCAGTTTGCCACAGAGATGCCTCTGTATTATTTGATCCCGGTTCCACCTATTCTTATGTGTCCTCATATTTTGCTCATCATTTGGGTGCGTCTCGAGAGTTTCTTGCTTTACCTGTTGTCACACCTCCTTTTTACTACCCCGGAAGGGTGATATAAGGGAGTTTTTTCCAATTTAAGTGACAATCTAAACGAGATTATTTTATTAAAATTCAGAGTCGCCACTTGGGATAATTTATGGTGTCCCAAGTCACCGGTTCAAATCCCGAATTGAGAAAAAGATTGACTCTGTATTACAGTCCGCGAACATAGAAATCCGGGTAAGGTATTCTGTTAACCTTGGAGAAGGTGTTAGGCATTCCCGAGTTCCGTGGTTCTAGCACGGTCGCTCACTGTTATTATTGGCCTAATTATCTGATTTATTACACATTTTGAACCTACATGCATTTTTAATTTTATAACCACTTTTATTTATTTCGAGAAAAATTCAAGGTCATTTAAAACACATCGTAAGCCACGCTACATGAAATGCACCCGTGGTTCACGACACGTTCTATTTAGCCTTGTTGGAAATTAGAATCGGGTCACATGAAATGCACACCCGAGTTTGGAAAATAGGTATCCCAACTACGTCACAGGAACCGTACCCGTAGCTACGATAATTTATTAATTAGTCGCGCCTAAAGCAAACTACGAGGTGTATGAATTATTATCCTAAGCTAAGATTATCGCAAGGTCACGAACTGCGGATGAAGAATTACGGGGAGTCATTAGCTCTTTAGATTATTAACCACTCACTTTAAATTACTAACTTAATAAATTCTCACTATTCCATCTATTTACAAAATTAGGCCCAAGCTGATTGCTTCATTTTTATTGGGCTAGGGAAATTGTATATTTGGCCCAAACTTACTAAAGCAGCTTAACGAGAAAGATCCAAACCCAACAATAGAAAGTTGCACTTATCAAAACCTATTGCATAATTTAAAAGTAACTCACTACAAACCTTTTGCTTATTATTCAAAAATATTTCGACAATATGATTAATAATCTTGTATCAAAGTACAACATTATCTCCTAATTAAATCATTTATCAGGTCATTATTTTATGCTAAATTAACATCCGCAAACGTTAATCACATATTGGATCAACAACTAAATCAAACCACATAACAACAATCAAAGCAAACAAACCAATTCACATGTAAAACAAAAGAGGGGGGGGGGGGGGATATTTGCAAAAGGGCAATGAATCAGTCAAAAAGAAATTTCACCAAACTAGCAATTTCATCGAAACAGAAGGAAATCTAAAATAAGAAATGGAACCTTTAAGAGAATTTTTAGCCGGAGTCTTCTCCAATACTTGATTCAATACAAAACCTTCAGAGTGTACTGTGCAAACAACAGAGAAAAAGGACTCGATTTTGAACCAACGACGAGAAGCGACAAATCCTCGAACCCAACCTCAACCGTGAACAGAAAAGAAAACTCGACTTGAACCACAATTTTGGCTATTGGACTATTTTGCGGTGTGTTGAAGAATCGTTATGGAGACCATTGAGAAGGTCGTTGCAAATCTTGGTGCATCTGATATTGATGCTTGATTGGAAGAGCTTCTAATTGATGGAATCCTTTATGCCTTCCTAGAGCAATCCAATGACGATGCCAATGTGATGCTTAACGGATTTGGTCCTATTGTAAATGCACTTGGCCAAAGAGTTAAACCATATCTTCCTCAGATTTGTGGTGCCATAAAATGGCGACTGAACAACAAGAGTGCAAGGGTTTTTGTTTATTAAGAAAATGGCGGATCTAAGTTTTTTGTATAGGTTTTTAGGTATTTTTTTTGGTGTCTCTATATTTAGGTGTTAGGTACTATTATATAGGGTTATGGATTAGGTTAGGGGTATGGGCCTAGGAATTATGGGCTAGGTAATTGGGCCATGACTAGAAAATGGACTACAAGATTTATAAAGACGGGATAAACCAACCTAAAACTAATTCCTTCTTCTAAAATTATGTACAATTATAATATAAAAATATAAAACTAATTTTAATTAATTAAACTAAACTATAAAACATAGAACTATTTTTTTGTGTGTTTTAAGATTATATAAAAATAAAGATAAGGTACTATTTTTGTATATTTTTTATTTAAATTTACGAAAGATACGTAAAATAAAATATTTTTTGTAATTTTCATTTTTTTGTGACGAAATAAAGTAAAAGAGTCAAAATTAGCTGAAATAGCGATATTAGGCCTAAACTAAATATTTATATGCTAAAATGGGTGAAATTTAGGGGAGGGTCAAAAATCACATGTCTACACTTGTTCATGTATCTACCCGATGGGCGATACTATTGTTGTAGACCGTGTGTACCGGTCATGTGTGGTGACTATTGGGGGTCTGGAGACCCGAGCGGATCTATTGCTATTGAGCATGGTGGATTTTGATATCATTTTGGGCATGGATTGGTTATCTGCGTGTCGTGCTATTCTAGAATGTCATGCTAAGACAGTCACTTTGGCTATGCCGGGTGTACCGCGGATCGAGTGGCGTGGTGTGACTGATTATGTTCCTAGTAGAGTGATATCTTTCTTGAAGGCCCAGCGTATGGTTGAGAAGGGTTGCCTTTCATATTTAGCGTTTGTGAGGGGTGTAGGAGCTGAGACTCCTAGCATTGATTCTATTCCAGTTGTGAGGAATTTTCCCGATGTGTTTCCTGCAGACCTGTCGGGCATGCCACCGGACAGGGATATTGATTTTGGTATTGACCTGGTGCCGGGCACTCAGCCTATTTCTATTCCACCGTATCGTATGGCACCAACAGAGTTGAAAAAATTGAAGGAGCAGCTTCAGGAACTCCTAGATAAGGGGTTCATTCGGCCTAGCGTGTCACCTTGGGGTGTGCCGGTTCTGTTTGTAAAAAAAGAAGGATGGCACAATGAGAATGTGCATCGATTATAGGCAATTGAACAAGGTAACAATTAAGAACAAGTATCCCTTGACTCGCATTGATGATTTATTTGACCAGCTTCAGGGAGCGAGAGTGTTCTCCAAGATTGATCTCCGTTCGGGCTATTACCAGTTAAAGATCAGGGATTCAGATATTCTTAAGACTGCTTTCAGGACCAGATATGGTCATTATGAGTTCTTGTCATGTCTTTCGGGCTGACCAATGCCCCAGCAAGGTTCATGCATTTGATGAATAGTGTATTTCGGCCTTATCTGGATTCGTTTGTTATAGTATTCATTGATGTTATTATGGTGTACTCTCGTAGTCAGGAGGAGCACGCAGAGCATTTGAGGGTTGTATTGCTGAGACTGGGGGAGAAGAAGCTTTATGCAAAGTTCTCCAAGTGTGAATTTTGGCTTAGTTCAGTGGCTTTCTTGGGACACATGGTGTCCAGTAAGGGTATTCAGGTAGATCCAAAGAAGATAGTGGCATTTCAAAGTTGGCCTAGACCATCCTCAGCCACAGAGATTCATAGCTTTCTTGGGTTGGAAAACTATTATTGCCGGTTTGTTCAGGGATTCTCATCTATCGCATCTCCCTTGACCAAGTTGACTCAGAAGGGTGCTCCATTTGTATGGTCGGACGAGTGTGAGGAGAGCTTTCAAAAGCTCAAGACAGCTTTGACCACAGCTCCAATATTGGTTTTTCCATCAGCTTCAGGTTCATATACCGTATATTGTGATGCCTCGAGAGTTGGGATTGGTTGTGTATTGATGCAGGAGGGTAGAGTTATTGTTTATGCTTCTCGTCAGTTGAAGCCCAATGAGAAGAATTACCCCATTCATGATTTGAAGTTGGCTACCATAGTTCATGCATTGAAGATTTGGAGGCACTACTTGTATGGCGTATCTTGTGAGGTATTCACTGATCATCATAGTCTTCAACATTTGTTCAAGCAAAAGGATCTTAATTTGAGGTAGCGGAGGTGGTTAGAGTTGCTTAAGGATTATTATATCACCATATTGTACCATCCGGAAAAGGCCAACGTGGTGGCCGATGCTTTGAGCCGAAAGACAGTGAGTATGGGGAGTTTGGCATATATTCCAGTTGGGGAGAGACCTCTTGCAGTTGATGTTTAGGCCTTGGCCAATCGGTTCGTGAGGTTGGATATTTCGGAGCCCAGTCGGGTGTTGGCGTGTGTGGTTTCTCGGTCTTCCTTATATGATCGCATCAGAGAGCGCCAGTATGATGATCCGCATTTGCTTGTCCTTAAGGACAGAGTTCAACATGATGATGCTAGAGATATGACCATTGGTGATGATGGGGTGTTGAGGATGCAATGCCGGATTTATGTGCCCAATATGGATGGGCTTCGGGAGTTAATTCTGGATGAGGCCCATAGCTCGCGATATTCTATTCATCCGGGTGCCGCGAAGATGTATCAGGATTTGAGGCAACACTATTGGTGGAGAAGAATGAAGAAAGATATTGTGAGATTTGTAGCTCAGTGTCTTAATTGTCAGCAGGTGAAATATGAGCATCAAAGATCGGGTGGCTTGCTTCAGCAGATGGTTATTTCTGAGTGGAAGTGGGAAAGGATCACTATGGACTTTGTTGTTGGACTTCCACGGGCGTTGAAGAAGTTCGATGCTATTTGGGTGATTGTGGATCGGTTGACCAAGTTCGCACACTTCATTCCTGTGTATACTACCTATTCTTCAGAGCGGTTAGCAGAGTTATACATTCGAGAGATTGTTCGGCTGCATGGTGTTCCAGTTTCTATTATTTCAGATCGGGGTACTCAGTTTACTTCCCAGTTTTGGAGAGCCGTGCAGAGAGAGTTGGATACTCAGGTGGAGTTGAGCATAGCTTTTCATCCTCAAACGGACGGGCAGTCCGAGCGTACTATTCAGATATTGGAGGACATGTTGCGTGCTTGTGTTATTGATTTTGGAGGTTCATGGGATAAGTTTCTACCGCTTGCAGAGTTTTCTTACAACAACAGCTACCAGTCAAATATCCGGATGGCTCCATATGAGGCATTGTATGGGAGGCGGTGTAGATCTCCAGTTGGTTGGTTCGAGCCTGGTGAGGCTCCGGAAGTATATTGGGGATCTGTCTCATGTTTTGGACTTCAGCACAGTTCAGTTGGATGATGATTTGACCTTTGATGTGGAGCCAGTAGCTATTTTGGGTCATCAGGTTTGGAAGTTGAGGTCAAAGGATATAGCTTCAGTGAAAGTGCAGTGGAGAGGTCGGCCCGTGGAGGAGGCTACCTGGGAGACCGAGCGGGATATGCGGAGCAGATATCCTCACTTATTCGAGGCTTCAGGTATGTTTCTTGACTCGTTCGAGGACGAACGTTTGTTTAAGTTGGGAAGGATGTGACGACCCGATCAGTCGTCTCATGAGTTACTGCTCGGTTTTCTCTATTTCTGCTTCTTTATGCTTCGTTATCAAAATAATTTCTTTTCATTATTTGCAATTTTTGTGGATTTGTGGCATTTTCTGATAATTGTTTGCATTTGTTTGTGCATTTTTATTTTTGTTTAATTAATTAAAAATACAAAAATATGATGCATTTGCATTTAGGATCTAATTTTGCATTGTTGAATTAATTAGTAATTTAGTGTTTTATAAAAATGGAAAAAATCACAAAATAGTTTATTTTGCACTTTTAACTTTAATTCTTGAACTTTGGTAGTTTTTTCCTTTAAATTTGGTTTTAATTAATTGTAGTAAGTATTATTTGTGGTAATTAATTTGCTAAGACAATTTGATTAGGAATTAATTTAGGTTTAGTTTTAGTTTTAATTTAAAAGAAATTAAAAAGATTAATTTAAAAGAGAAAAAGAGAAAGAATTGAATGGTTCAAAGGTTTTGGGCCATGTTTGATTTGAATTACCCCAGCCCAATAGATTCCTCCTCAAAACCCGGTTAATCACAGCCCAAATCCGTTACAATACCCGCCCAATTGCAGCCCAGATCCGCCCCAATACCCGGTCCGACCAGTCAATAAATCAAACGACGTCGTTTGGATTGTGGAATCTGAGCCGTTGATCTCCCCTTGATCAAATGGCTCAGAACTGAAGCTTCATAAGTATATTAGTGTCCAAACGCACCCCCATACCCCCTCTCATCGTCCCCACACACTCAAAGAACCCTTCACCGCCTCCGCCGTGAGCCACCTGCCGGAAATCGCCTCCGCCGGCGGCGTTGCTCCAATTGACCCCATTTTTACACCATCGATTCTTCTCCTTCTCCTCTTTCCAAATCTCCAAATCTCCACTCTCGAATCCCAGCCCAGCCTCACGAATCTTGAATCGAAAGGAATGACTGAAAACCTAACTCATCCGATTGGCCCCAAAATAACACCCTGTAACCCCCTTGACCCCCTCATACCTGTTTCACAATTGGTTTCCCTCGAATCTTCACCAGACCCGTCAAATCTGGATTTGAAAATACGAACCCTAAGTCCCAAAAATCAGAGTAGCAATGTTTCGAGATTTTTGAGTTTGAAATTGACTTAATCGTGTGTTTTCAGTCGAGAACACACGGTTAAAGTCTATCTCGGCCAAAAATTAGGGGGTTCGTTTGAAGATTAGTTCAAGACTTGTGTCCGTCCGGCTTGGCAGGTTTTTCTAGTATTTTCTCTATCCCATTTTTCTTACCTTCTTCTACTTTTCTTCTTTTTCTTCCGTGTTCTTTAAATCACTACTGCATGTGTTTCTTTTTAAGTCAGGATTAATGGTTAGTTATTAGCTTCTTCAGTTTTGTTTGAGTTCGTTAGGCTAGTTTGTTTGATTGTTCCCTTTAGTCTTGGGCCGATTGAGAGCATTTGGTTCGAAAGGCTGAATGAAATCCTAATTGCCTTTCATCTTTCTGCTCTCTAGTTTCTTCTGAACTTCTGACTTGGACCTGGGCCCATAAGAAAGGGACTAGCCCAGGTTTTCAAAGGCCTATATCTGGTTCACCTTGGGTCAGCATTGACCCATACCCATTGGGTTCAAAAGGGAAATAACAGGGGCATGGGGGTTAGTTTGGGTATTTGTTTGAGGGAATCTCTCTGATAACAGAAATAGGAAACTTCTAGTAGGGGTTTTAATTTGAAGTTTAGATTGTTAGTAGGATAGTTTGGTCAACAAGTCAAAGTCTTAGGGATCTCTGAGCTAAAAGCAAATTTGAAAAGGGGTGAAAAGGTAAAACAAAAATCTAAAAAGTTGCCCTATTGGCTTGCCTATAAAGGCACATTTTCTTGCATTGAAAGGCAGACCTAAGAGACCCAAGATTGAAGAGAGAAAAATGGAGAGAAATACAAACGACTGTTTTACTGTTCCATTGAAATTGCTTCAGTGATTTCTGATTCTTTTCTTTAATTTCTGAAGAACACTGATTTCTCACTTGGGTATTGAAAAGAACTGGTTTAAGTTTGCTGATTGGTTTACTGTTCTATTGATTCTTCTGAGTGGATTTTCACTGTTTCAATTGCTGAATCTGGGGCTGTATTTTGCTACTATTTACTGCTGATCCTTCACTCCTTTTCCTTTGCAATTTCCAGGTATGCTTTCGAAACTGTCATCGCATTGAAGCTTGACTAAATCTGTGTAAAGGTCTGGGAGCTTTGAGTTGGAGTTTGAATGGAAACATTAGTTCTTGCTGTGATCACTACTAGTTTCTGCTATGTTGTGTGATTAAATTCCCCAGTTCTGTAGTAGCTTAGTTCTGTTGCATGTGTTAGATTGTTGGTTCATGCTTAGTAGCTTAAGGTGGTTTTGTTATTTAGATTAGGTGTTTAATTTCAAATGTTGGCATTGTAATAATGTTTGAACCCTATTGTATGAATGAACTATTAGACATTTTATAGTGGAAGATTGCTTGAGGGTGTTTTGGAAGTGGATTTTTATCTATTATTTAAGTTGAATATGTCTGCCCGTTTCCTTTAAGGCTGAAACTTAATTTCGATTGAATTAGTTGAGTGCCTTTCTTCTAGAATAAAGTTCTATGGCATGTTAACATTCAACGTGGGTGTTTGACACATTTCGTTGATGAAAATGAGTATCATTTGTGAATTTGCAAATTTCGAAGTAATATCCATAAGAACATGAATTTAAGATTTTTGTTAAAGTGGTCATCCTGTGTAAGTCAACAATGTCGAATGTGTTTCACGTTCAAGGTCACAATCCTTCACTTGATTTCTCAAGGTCAAACGTTTTGTCATTCGAAATCTTAAAGTTCTCGTATTGTGTGGATTATGTGTCTATCCTTTGTTTGTTGGTCTTGCCTCCCATATTAATTAAGTCACTATCGTTATTAAATTGTCTTGTTGGGCTTGTCTTGTGCCCTTTTAAGATATACTTGGGCTTTGGATTTGAGTGTCGGTTCATATTAAAAAGGATATCGGATTGATTATATCAGCATGAACCCATTTAGTTGTATTAGCTTGGAATTGAAAGGAATAGAGGTGTGCCGCGCCAAATAAAATCCCAAATGTGTGGCCCTCGCTTAATTGTTTCTTTTAAAGTCCTTAGAATTTGAGGCGTGACATTTAGCTAATTTTCATGGCTCTCGCAAAGTTGCTAACGTGTAGTTGCTTTGGGCGCGTCATTTTAATAAAATTACCTTCCTAAATTCGGATGCGCATTTATGTGACCCAACTCCAAATTTCAACAATGTCAAAATATGTCGAAAACCGCGGGTGCATTTATGTAACGTGGTTCAAGACGTATTTTAACAATGTTGCAATTTTCCTTAAATATAATTAAAGAAGGTTATAAAGTTTAAAATTGAACCATAGGTTAAAACATGTATTAAAATCAGATAATAGGCCAATTATAACAGTTGAGCGACCGTTCTAGAACCACGGGACTAGGGAATGCCTAACACCTTCTCCCGGGTTAACATAATTCCTTACACGAATTTCTGTGTTCGCAGACTCTAATACATAGTCAACTTTTTCCTCGATTCAGGATTCAACTGGTGACTTGGGACACCATAAATTATCTCAAGTGGCGACTCTGAATTTTAAATAAATTAATCCCGTTTCGATTGTCACTTTAAGTTGGAAAAAACTCCGTTGTAAGTATAGAAGGGTTGTGTGATGACCCGTCTAGTCGTCTCATGAGTTACCGCTCTATTTCCCCCATTTCTACTTCTTTATGCTTCGTTATCCTTGTTTTATGGTATCGGGTTGGTCGGATCGAATCCGGAATGATTTTGGTAAGGTTTGGATACTTAGTCTCTTTTAAGGGAGTTTGAGTTGAAAAAGTCAACTGGATATTGACTTATGTGTTAGAGAGCTCGGATGTGAGTTCCGATGGTTCGGTTAGCTTTGGGAGGTGATTTATGACTTAGGAGTATGATCAGAACTGATTTTGTAGGTCTGGTGTAGAATTAGGCTTGAATTGGCGAAGTTAGTATTTTGGAAATTTCCGATTGGTAGGTGAGATTTTAATCCGAGGGTCGGAATGAAATTCTGAGAGTTTCTGTAGGTTCGTTATGTCATTTGTGATGTGTGTGCAAAATTTCAGGTCATTCGGACGTGGTTTGGTTGCGTTTTTGATCGAAAGCGTATTTGGTCGCGTTCACGTCTGAGGGCTCGCGTTCACGGAAGGTTAGAAGCTTGTGCTTCGCGTTCGCAGGAAAAGGTCCGCGTATAAGGATTTGGGGGTCCAGTGGAATTGCTTTTCGCGTTCGCGCTATAGGTCTCGTGTTCACATAGTTTGGAAAGTGGAAGCATCGTGTTCGCAGTGATCATGTCGCGTTCGCGTAGCGTGTTTTTGGAGCCTTGGAATTTTGCTCTTCGCGATCGCGAGGCTTGGGCCGCGATCACGATGAAGAGAGGTCAGAACTGGGCAGAAAGTGGTTAAATTATAAAATCCGCGATTTTGAGTCATTTTTCCACCATAGTTGATCATTTTGAGAGCTCTTTGAGGGAGATTGAAGAGGGATTCAAGGAGAAGTGATTGGAGGTAAGATTTTTGAACCTAAAACGTGATTCTATTGTGAAATTAACCTAGAATTCATGGAAGCTAAGCTAAAATAATGGAAGAACTAGGGTTTGGGATTTTGAACTTTTAAATTGGGATTTGAAGGATCATTTGAGGTCGGATTTGAGAAATTTAGATATGTATGAACTCGTAGGAGAATTTGAAACTCGTTGATGTAAAATTTTTTGAGTTTCGAGAAGTGGGCCCAGGGCTCGGGTTTTGCTAATTTTGGGATTTTAATATTTTTCAATTGTTTTCGCTTGGGCTTTGTTCCCTTAGCATATTGTGACGTATTCGTTCTGATTTTGGATAGATTCGACACACGTGGAGGCCGATTCGAGGGGCAAAGGCGTCGCGAGCTAGAGTTTTAGCCGGTCCGAGTGAGTAATGATTGTAAATGATGTTTTGAGGGTTTGAAACCCCGGATTGCACATCATAGTGCTATATTGAGGTGAGACACATGCTGGATAATGAGCGTGGGGTCTTTTACTACTGGGGATTGAGACTTGGTCCGTCCCGACTGATGATTTTACCGCGTATTTGACTGAAACTTATTTGTTATCATCATAATTTGGGCTTCGTGCCAACTATTTGAACCCTTCAGGGATTTTGACTGATTTTCCTCACTATACGTGTTAAAAATCATATCCTCGGTCATGTTTCTATCTGTTTTAAATGATTCGAGCCGATTTTTATCATACTATTCCTAAATGAGAGGAATTTGTGGGCTGAGATCCCTATCTTCTATTATTGTGCCCGAGAGGATGTGAGGTAAATGACTGAGAGGGGTTGAGAACCCAATGGTGAGGATATTATATAGTTATGGAATCGGGCTGCACGCCGCAACAATACTTATATGGATCGGGCCGCACGCCGTAGCAATATAGCGCTTGGGCTTTAGGAGCCCCTCCGGAGTCTGCACACCCCCAGTGAGCGCAATCGACTATCTATAAGGATCGGGATACACGCTGCAGCGATGTACGGATCGGGCTTCACGCGCGCAGCGGTTATTCTGATTTCTGTTATTATGAGAGATATATAAGTCGAGAGCTGAGAATGAGCACTAAGTATGAGAGTGAGCCCGAGGAACTGATACTGTTCAGAGTGATTGATACTGTGCCCGAGGGACGAATTTCTACTTGTTAATTACCTGCTAAATTACCTGTTTTGCTTGGTTTAAAGGGATTCCATTTGACTTCTTCACTGATCTACTGCTTTAAGTGATTTTACTGCTTGATATAGAACTGCTTTGTGCCTTTACGTATTTTCTTGCTTTCAGCTATTATTTATGATTATTACTCACTGGGTCGGAGTACTCACATTACTCCCTGCACCGTGTGCAGATTCAGGCATCGCAGAGTCCGCTCCTGAGTGCTGATCTTCCCATCCAGGCAGTGTTTCGGAGATCACAAGGTAGCTGTTGGCATCCGCAGCCCCCGTGCCTCCCTTATCTTATCATTTTCATGTTCTTAGAACTATTGTATCGGGTTTAGTGATTAGTAGACTATATCAGGATTTCTCTTAGTTGCTCATGACTTGTGACACCCCGGTTTGGGCTGTGTCGGGACGACTTTTACTGTTGTTATCGTTAATTCCGCAAATTATGGATATTTTGTCATGCTTTAGAACTATTTATGATATTTAACTGTTTAAAAGAGGTGTTCTGTTTTGGTCTGGCTAACCTTGTCTTCACGAGAGGCACTATCACGATCGGGTTCGGGAATTGGGTCGTGACAGTAGTATATATGTAATTGCTATTTTAGTGATTGAAATATTTATAATATTCGGTTTGAGAAATTCTTTTGATGTTTTTTACATATTATTGAATACGTTTAATATTGTTTGAAAATTGATATGAATATTCCTATATTAAATTTTAGAGTAACATGTTGCTACTGAAAATGTATATAATTATGGTCAATATATAGTTGTTGAGAAAATAGGTATTGGTGGCGACATAATTTGTTCACACTGTTGGTTTCTTTGTTTTGTAGCAACTGAGGTTGCAACAAAAAGACATTAATCTTTTCGTGGATTTACCACTTTTTGTGGCAACAAAAAGTTGCCACTAAACATATAATATTTTGTAGCGATGAAAGTCGCAGCTAAAGCTCACATACAATGGCGACCTAATTAAAATTTATTCTTGTGAAATTGTTTTTTGTAGCGTATTTGTATACGTTTTGTGGCGACCAAATCACTACAAATGGGGGTAGTTTTTATGGCGACTCGTCAATATCGCCGCAAATAACATTTAGTTACGGTTGTACTTGCAGCAACATGAAAGTCGCCACTAATAAGTTTTAGCAGTGACTTTCATAGATTTTGCAGCGACTTTGGTCGCCACAAGAAGGCTGAATTCTTGTAGTGTTACACTTAGTTCACAGGACCTAATTGATAATCATGTTTGGATAATCAATTGGGATTCCACCATAGGTATCGAGGTAAGTTCCATATCCTTCTCCTTTGTTGTACTTCAGTTGTTTTATATATATATAAAAACGAGCCCTAAGTATAATGGCTAGTGGAATTATTAAAAAAAGAAAAGAAATTCATGTTTGGGAGTGAAAATTGGAGGTTAATAACTGAATATTATTAAGATCATTTGAATGTTGATTATTTGTGCTTAAATTTTTAGTTCAAATGCTAATTTAGTAATTTACTTTTAAAGCCTCAAAACTTCATTGTTGGTCCTTAGAAAGTGTTAAGAAGAGAAAGCGGGTCTTCTGGATTCGGTGTTATTTAATTAAATTGGTGATTAGAGATTATTTATGTTAGTATATAGATGTTTTGTTTAAAATTTGAGATCATTTAGAGCAAACTTGAGGTGGTTTAATCGAACTTGGAATTGCAATTGCAATTCTAAATATACATTGTTGAACAATACATATAAAATTTTATATGCCAATCAGATAGACTTTGATAATCAATTTAATGGATAGGTTGATTGCAGATAAGACAAAGTCAAACAAATTTGATAGAGTTTGATTAACAATTGAACAAGCACAAAATCATGCCAATCGGGTAGAGTGTATGATCAATTTAATAAATAGATCAAATGCAAATAATACAAAACCATGCCAATATTGTAGAGTTCGGTGAATAATTAAAAATCATATTGTGAACAATTAACAATATAAATAAAGTAAATATAGCTTAAAATCTACCGATTAATAAATAAATATCTGAGAAGCAACGTGTGTGAAGATGGAGGTAATCTTCTAAATACATTAAAAACATAAAAATAATATTTAAAGACCATCCTCTTATAAGATTATCCGTTATTCCCCATTAAGAATGTGCACATATAGCATGCATATATCCGTGGATATTGTGCTCTTATGTTGAACATTTGCAACAAAACAAAGCCATTTTTTTCAAGAGTCTTTAGTTAAATTATCATACATATGTTTTCAATATATATTTGGTCTAAAAGTAAATAAATTAGTTTAAAAATGCATAGATGACCATAAATTAACTGTATGAGATGATAATGACTTTGATGAGTATTATTTTCTTTTACAAAAATAGCCTAAATGACACTTATACTTGTGCCACTTTTTCATGCCGGTTGATCACGTCCAACTCTAGTCCTAAGAAGGATAAGCGGTAACTACAAATATAATTCGGTCTAAAAGTCTGGAGTCGAATCCCACAGAAAACTAAGGCTTAACTATATCTGTTTAATATCACTAAAAAGACAAGTTTGAACAATTTTCTAAATTATAAAGATTGAGATTTATATTTCTAACTAATTAACTAGCAAATACTAGAAAACGGTAAAATTATCAACTAACGAGACGAAGGGTTGGAGACTAAATTAAGGAGGTCTAGAGTTATGATTTCCCCAATTATCAGAATACTTGTAGCTATGTTCCCTACAATTTTGCCAATGTATTCTCTACTGATCGTGAGCACTTTAGATGTCGTAATTCTCTCTCGAACAACTAAAACAATTTACTAGACATATTTTCTCGAACTACGCTAATTGGCTTTATCTAACCGCTCATTATGACCACGTCAAGGCTTTGTTATTTCTAAACTTGCCTTTAAACCCATTGTATTGATTTCTCACATATGTTAGGAGTGACGTTGTTCAACAACTACTTAAATATGTACTCTCCCTCGAGCACTACACACTAAATAGGTACAGTCAATTAATGGCCATTCAATCAACAACAACAACACGTAGTTGAACAAGTAGAGAAATCCAACGGCTCAATTATATAACAACATAACAAGAATTTATCCTACAAAAGGTTCTATCAAAACCCTAGATAACAAATTAGCTATTCATAATAGTATGTAAAACTACAATACTAAAAGTCATAACCAACAATGAAAAAATAGGAAGAGGAAGGAAAAACTCGTAGAGGAATTCTCCGGCTTGCTCCTATTGTGTCTCTGCCTCCTTAGGTCGAATCTGTGTCAAAAATTGGTCCCCTCTCCTCAAAATACCATTTTTCCATGTATATATACCAAGTAGGGTCGGGCTCAAACTATTATACCTTTTCCTACGCGAAAAAGGACAAGTTTCCAGGATTAGACGTGGGGCCGCGGCCCGAGCGCAGTATTTGGCAAGTCTACTATTTCAGTCCGTGGTCAAGGTTTCGACCGCATTTTTCACCCTGTTCCGTTTGGAATTTGGAAAAATGTAAAACATGAAAGTTGTAGCCCTTTGAGTTATCTTTCCAACCATATATTATGGAGCCCTAATGGTATTCTGAGTAAAATGTTATGTGTATTTTACTAGGCAGTGCGCAATATGCCTACTCGATTCTTCGTTTTGTTGCTTTATCATTCGTTGATCTCCGAATACGATCCCGACTTAATTCCTTCGGCTTTTACTGAGACTTCAAAGCTTCAAATCACTTTAATTCATTCCATAACATCTACATAGCTCGGAATCACTCCTACAAGGCATAAAACACACAATTAGTTCAAGACACTAGCGATTAAAGCTCAAACTCAATTAAAGTGCAGTAAATTTGAGTGTAATAAACGACTATTATATGTAATTATAGCCTATCATCACCGGTCCCCAAAATTATCATTTTGCCAATTGAACACTTACACTCGTTCAAAACTAATCTTCTAAATCCTTCTGACCATGACCGAGCTTATGTGACATTGACATAGCTGAGGTGGATAAATTATGTGTAACACACGCGTGTAAAGAGAGTGATACTAGTAATTTTGATTAAAAATGAATTAAACTAAAAAAAAAAGAAGTAAAGTTAATAAGTTAATCAAAATTATCACCCCCCTCTCGATTTTCTTCTCTTTCTCGGTTTCTCCCACCTTTCTTATCGCCCTCAATTCCTCTTTTCCCCTCCATACTACTGTAAACAATAGATGAGCCTTCAAAATCACAAAATCAGGCAGAAATATACTTATTTTCTCTATTTCTTTAACAAAAGAATCTTTAACATTTCTTATTTCTTTTTTTTTGTTTAATCAAAACCCAACTGATTAGGGTTCCGGCGAGTTTCCTTCCTCCTACGACACTGCTCCAGTGCCCTAACCGTGGTAGTAGCGTCACTGATTCCGACGACTCTTTAGGTTAACGAACGGAGCTGTTTTGGTATTGTTGTTGTGTTTCGCTATTTGGAACTGGTCACGGCGGAATAATTTGTCCGGTGGCCCTTACTGTTGGTATTTGTACACTTTTCGACGAAACTCATATCCTCGGGCGAACATCCCCTTGGCTCTGTCTTGTTACTGTTTTTCCATTGCACTTGTTTTGGTTAAGTTGGTTGAAATAACTTGGTGAATCAAGGTTACAATTTGCCGCTAAGGAGTCCGAATCTTTGGGCGTTCACTACCCAAACGGCTTCTGATTTTTGGCTTAGTGTTCTTGCATATCTGGAGTTTTGCTTTTTGTTGAAGATTTGCAGCACTTGTGTGCGCTTGTGCACTTCGGTGTTAGTGCCTCCTTTAGGAAATCTTCTGTTGCTGGGTGGGATTTTGAAAGGATGATCTTTGTTGGTGGTTTGGGAATGGTTGACAGTGGTCAGATAAAGAAAGAGGTTGTAATGGTGGCTATGAGGTTGTTTATTGGGGCATTTTGGATTTTTCTTTAAATTTTAAAAGAAATACTTTCTGAGAAAATAAACAATGTCGTGGAATAATCCATAAGGTGTAAAATGACAGAAAATATTAGGTTTGGGTGACCAGTCCTATTTTTTAATTGCTTATTTTCCTATATGGCACTAGTAGTGACATGACGTTAGATTGTATTACACGCTATGGTAGCCTTTTGTGATAAGTGTTTATTATACACGATTTGAACGAGCGTAAGTGTTTAATTGGCAAAATGATAAGTTTGGGAACCGACATAACAAAGTGACACAAGTACAAGTCGCACCATTTTTTTTTACATGTCTTTGGGCACCTAGCCATAATGGGTCGAACTTCCTTTTTGCAAGAAAAGGTAATATAAGCAGTAATTTTGTTTAACTTCAGGACTGATACTACTGTTTTTACAACTTTTAGGCCTCATATGAATAACTACGAGGGCAATTATGTAAATAGCCCTAGACCCGTTCTTCTCCTCATCTATAAATAGCAGTAGAAAACCCTAAGTCGAAGTGAGCGCCGAATTAGCCATTAGACTCTGTAAGTTTCAATCTAGGCTATTCTTTTTGTTGCTTGTTTTGGTTGTATGAGCATTTACGTCATATACATACATTCATCATACGTTGTATGTACTGTGATGTGATAATGTAATTAGCTTTGATTGAAAATTATAAAGGAGGTGCGATGATGATGAATATTGAAAAATCTCGTTAATCTGATGATTTATGAGGAAAATCTCTCTATCCATTCTTAATAGTCTGAGCACTTTTGTTTTTAATTCTTAATTTATATATGAAAAAATATTTGTAATTTATTTTTTTGTTTTTATCTTTGTTTTGGTAAGGGGTGCGATTGCAGTGATGACAATCATCTAATCCCAGCTCTATGAGACCTTTAATGAAGGTCCTGGATTATATTCTTTTTCCAACACATCTGAGCGTCGCCTCTTTCTCTGATTTTCCTTTTTTTTCTTTTGCATTTTGACCTTTTTTCGAAAAGAGTATCCTTTTCTGTTTTAATCTATTCACAATCGATATTATTGGGCAAAGATTTACTTATAGTCCATCCATTTTTCTTAGTTATTTTTGAATGTAAGGTCTAACTATCTTGAATGCTCAGTTTGTCTACCGTGATCTGTTTATCGATAATGGTCAATGAAATTGGAAGATATTCGTTGGCTTCTAACTTTGCTTGTTCTTGCTATTGTAGGACGTGTTTTCTCTTTCGGCATAGCCAGTAGAATACGTCTGTTTGCTTGTCTAATTTTATCTGTTAATTTCTATGAGACTTTTGTTACTTTAATTCGTGGGAAGGATGAAGTTAAATTTTTTGTAATAGTTGAAACTGAAAATATCAGGCAGTCAGAAAATAAAAAATCAACTAGAAAACATTACTTATTAATTTTGAGTTATATCATGGTTGATTTTAAAGTGGTTGTGATACGAAGTTTTCAAGCCACGGTTTATTTTTGTTTGCAGTTCCATGTTATGTCTTATGATATATCACTAGTTTAAAGATTATTTTCAAGAATAATTAAATTGACCCAACTTTTACTGGTTTCGGATAAATTTTCATCCTTCTATTTTGCATATTGTACCGGAGGGGTAAAAAGAAATCCAAAGGAAAAACTATTGTCAATTGAAGAACCAAAAGTAAAAGGCACGGATTATTAGTTACAACCTTAAACTATTTGTGGTTTAATTAATTATTCCCATCAATTTGTCTTTTTGAGAGCCATATATGGCGAAGAGTGAGTGCATTCGCTTGTTATGTGGATTTTCAATTGTACACTCTTTTTATTTTTGAAAATTAAAGTCCAAAACGTATAATTGGCAATTGTGGGTCAATTTAATTATTCTTGCAAATACTCCTTCAAATATGGGGGTATTGGTGTTTAGAATTAAAAGATGTGAAATGTATGGAGCTAACCATTTTGATAAGTCTATTTGTGTTTAGGGTTAAAAAAAATCTGAAATGTATGGAGCTAACCATTTCAATAAGTCTCTTGGTTGAAAGGAATATTTGGAGATTCAACAAACTTTAAGTCTCCTATAAATATTGAGAATAGCTGAATACTGTCGGACTCACAAGGATAAGAAATAAGTTGTTTGTGCTCAAATTGAGCAATATTTTTTAAAGGCAGTGTTATCTTTCATCTAATTTTATCAATTGAATATTTAGTTTTTAAAAAAAGTAAGTATATTTATTACTATTATTCATTTTAATAAATAAAGATTTTTTCAAAACTTTGTTTCTACTCCATAGAGATATTGAATACAATTTGTTCCATTTTTGCTTTTCATGTACAAATTGCATGGGTGCTCTATTTGGTCCCTTTTTTAATCTATATTTATTTTTAAATTTTTTTAACTTGTATCCACTTTTAAACAATTTCAGGTTTCTTTCTCCTCCTCCTTTGTTTTGCCTGATGATTCATATATATTTGCTTGTCCCATTATGTTCAGTTTAGTCTTATTCACAATAATTTAACCTTTTAGATATTTTAGCTTTACAACACATTGGTTTTTGGTTCTTATTCAATTGCTGCTAATCATGATATATTAAATTCATTGTTGTTTAGAATTTAAGCTCTAAGAATGTTGAAGTTCAGCAAATATAAACAAAAACTTCAGTTCCTATAATATTGAAGTTCAACAAATACAAAATAAACTTTAGCCCTAGAATACTGAAGTTCAGCAATTACAAAACAAAATTTAGCTCCCAGAATGTTGAAGTTCAACAATTACAAAACAAACTTCAAGTTCAACAATTACAAAACAAACTTCAGCTCTTGAAATGTGAAGTTTGGCAATTATAAAACAAAAACTTCAACCAAAACATGTTGTAGTTTTATTGAACTGAAGTTTGTTATTGTGCTATGAACTGAAATTTGCGTGATTGTCTTAAGCCAAATTTCAGGCAAAAATATAGTTTTGCTATACTTTAGGCAAAACGTTTTGAAGTTCAAACTTCAGACATAATTTTTTTTTACTTCAGACCCGTATGTCTGAAGTTATCCGATAAATGAGTACGTTTGCAATTTTTTAATTAAGCGGGTATAAGTTAAAAAGTGACCCAAAAACTGGGTATAAATACAAATGCTACGCTTTCCCATCATAATTTAAAAATTGAACGTTTAAATATCCTTCAAAAGCAAGTAAATATATTTGAAACATATAAAATGTGGTTAATCCCTTTGGGGTCAATTAGGAAGATTAGAATATCACAAAGAGAAAATGTACCTAATAAAAATATAATTTTGGCTCAAGAGATTAAAATAAATGAATGTATATTAATTAGAAAGGTAAGTGGAATTTAATAATAGTAATATGTGTGTAAGTTTGCAAAACACTTTTTTGTAATATGCATCTTTGAGAACTCTTGAATGAGGAATGAGCATAAATGTGTGATTAGTAAGCATAAATTGCATAAAGAGCAGACACGTTTAAGTTGGTTCAAGTGGGGAAAAATGTGACAACTCAACTTTTGATTTGTGATTTTGAATTCAAAATCATATTGTGAATGTGTTTATATGTTGTTTAAATTGTTTACAGCTTGTTCGTATGGTTTGTATTAAGTTGCGAAGGGTTCGATATGTTTTAGATAGGTTGTCAATCCAGAAATAGTGCTACAGATAGAGCATTGCGATCGTTAAGTATTGATCTTAGGTTTTTTCGAGAAGGTGGAGAGGGTGCTGTAATTGCGAAGCCTCCTACGTATTTAAAGAACAATCTGCTGAAAAAATTATTATTTCTTAATTTTTGGCACCCCAAGCCTTGGGTTGGACTTATTTTGAATTGAGATTTGACCTATTAGATTAGGGTTGTTATTCTACTCTACTATTTGAGTTTATACTTGATTAATGTTTGGAATGTTACATCTACAACATGAAGATTAGGTATTTGAGCTTAAACGCCAATATTTCTGTATATTAGAGATTGTAATCATCATTTTCAGTCATCAATAAAATCATCATCAGCATTCAAAACCCAATTCTCTCTCAGCTTCCGCAATTGCTCACGGCATTGGTTTTCCCGCACGGCACTGACAATCTAGTCTAGCGTGCGGCGAGGACCTCATTGGCGGACAGCAACCGCACTGACATCGGTTGCTTAGCCTTACGTTGCCCTTCCAATGATCATCTCTCAGCTTCCGCAATTGCTCACGACATTGGTTTTCCCGCACGACACTGACAATCTAGTCTAGCGTGCGGCGAGGACCTCATTGGCGGACAGCAACCGCACTGACATCGGTTGCTTAGCCTTACGTTGCCCTTCCAAAGATCATCAGGAAGGCGTTGCGTAACAGGAACTTTCCAGTGGCATACGCAAAATTTTTTATAAACGGTGTCACAATTTTAAAGAGTGAACAAACAATAATTCACAATACCAAAATCACATTAAAACAATATAGTAATAAAAACACAACTCAAGAATAGTAAGTGATTGTTTATTTTTTAAAATGTACTCAACAACCTCACTAGAAATAATATTAAATATTTTTTAATATAAAACACCAGATAATTACACAAAAAACCCATCTTTCATTCAATTTTGCAAATCATTCTTGAATCAATTTCAATGTTGAGAAAGAAGATGAAAGAAAAAAAAAAATACCTGAGAAACTTACAACAAAAGTCAAATAATTTAGTGTTGCATAAAATATGCAAACGTGACTTTTGATCCATTTTTTTAGTATTATGGTAATATTTAAGAGGCTAATGCTTTAAACAATAATATGCTTTTATTTGTAGATGAGGCTCGATAAACTGTTGAAACAAAAATATTGAAGCTGCCAGACTTCGAACCCGCGACCCTCCCTCGGGAACTGAAGCTCTTGACCAAATGTGCTAGACAACAGTTATCGTCAAGTGGTGTCACTTCATTTAATTTAACGGTTATTATTCTTTTGGATTTTAATTATATATACATATTTTATAAAATTTTCCAACCAAGCGGTGTCACGTGACACCGCTTGGGATAAGGTGGATCCGCCCCTGGAACTTTCAACATAGGATGACCCAACATGTAATATAAACTTATACATATGACATACGGTCCTATGAGACCAAAATGATCACTTGTACACTGAACATAAGCCGATAAGGCAATACAATCATTTATATACATGACATCTGTCTACAAGTCTCTAATTCTCCAATTTTTTTAACCCCTAATTTCCAATAGTTTCAAGCCTAATCAGTAAGATAATGCCATAGAATCGAGTATTGGGTTCCAAAATCTTACTTCCAAGCGTTATCCCTTGAATTCCTCTTCAAATCCTCTCAAAAAGCTCTCAACCCGTCTAAAAAATGGTGGAACAAAGCTGAAATTCACGAAGGCAGGTTTATATAGTTTCTGCCCAGGCATTTTCGCACATGCGGACAAATTATCGCATTTGCGGTCCGCACCTGCGGACAAATCTCTGCTTCTGCGGATTTTCACTTAAAATCCCTCATCCGCACCTGCGGGCTCGTAGGTGCGCCTCAACTCCCGCTTCTGCGCTGCCCAACCGCATCTGCAGCCTTTCCTCGCTTCTGCGGTCATCGCACCTGCGGTCCCTTAACCGCAGGTGAGGTTATGACAGAACCAGCAGCTTCAGCTGCATTCTCCAACTTCCAAACTTTCCGATAACCATCCGAAATCATCCCGAGGCCCTCGAGACCTCATCCAAAAATACGAACAAGTCACATACCACTATTCAAACTTGTACCAATCCTTGGAACACTCAAAACAATGCCGAAACACCAAATCACCCTCAGATTCAAGCCTAAGGATTCCAAAAAATTCCGAATTCCGCAAATGATCAAAAAGTCTATCAAACCTCACCCGAATGACCTGGAATTTTGCACACACGTCACAAATGACACAACGAACCTACTTCAATTCTCGGAATTCTATCCCGACCCTGATATCAAAATTTTCACTACCAACCGGAAAACGCCAAAACTCCAATTTCGCCAATTCAAGCCTAAATCTACCACGAACCTCCAAACTACATTCCGATTATGCTCCTAAGTCCCAAATTACCTAACGAAGCTATCCGAACCATCAGAATTTATATCTGAGACCTTCTACCCATAAGTCAATATCCGGTTGACTTTTCCAACTTAAGCTTACTCAAAAGAGACTAAGTGTCTCATACCTCTCCAAAACCACTCTGAACCCGAGCCAACCAACTCGATACCACATAATACAACTGAACAACACATAAAGAAGCAGAAATGGGGAAAACAGAGCGGTAACTCATGAAACGACCGGCCGGGTCGTTACAGTTAAAAGGAAAGATGCAAATCAAGCAAAAATAGAAATTGATTATTCATTTTTGGCAACAAAAAAATTTTCATTATCAATGGAGTAATGTAAAGTAAAACAACCCCTCATGTATAGCGAATTTGTTTTTCATGTATAACCATATCTTGAATAAAAATAAAATCTATTAAGTGCATGTAATATCAATCTTATTACATAAACTATCTAATTGAGAAAGTAAAGACTGATAATTATGATGGGTTATGATAATTGTTTGGATGGTGGAGTTGGGCGTAGCAAAGAGGCAGAATAAAAAAATAAGGCGGTGGTTAGTGATTTTGTTGTAGCTAATCTTTTCGTGGTTTGGCTATAACTTGCAATCAAATATAATGCGCTAGCGGTTGTCTTAAGTTTGTGCCGAGCGGCCAATTATATCCATCTCTCTTTTTTATTGGTGACAAGAGGGGTTGCTCTAGTGGTAAACAACCTCTGTTTCTAACCAAGGTCCAAGAGGTTGTGAGTTCGAGTCACCCCAAGAGCAAGGTGGGGAATTCCTAGAGGGAAATATGCTGAGGGTTTATCAGAAACAACCTTTATCTTAAAGTAGTGATAAAGTCTGCGTAAACACTACCCTCCACAGATTCCACTAATGTAATTATACTGGGTTGTTGTCATTTTTTATTGGCATCCATTCAATGTTTATTATTATGCTTGTTTCAGAATATGGCACATGGCTAGTTTGGAACTTGTTATTTAAAGCATGCTATTATGTACACTATATTAGTGCGGATATACTTAACATATTACGATTATATATTTTGTAAGCCTTATTATAATTTTTTTTGAGGTCGGTGATGAGATTTACCTTTTTTTTCCTTTCCGAAACCTTGATGACATTCTAGGTTATATGACTCACTCTTTTTTTTTTCTTTCATAATTTTGTAGATATAAATCTGAATACCAATAGAGTACATGGCCAAGAATATCTGGACTTGATAACTGTTCCAACGGGAAGCCAACCGCTTTAGTTTGTTGTGGTTGAGTATATCTCTTTAGTGCCTTTTCAGTTTTACTTGGTCGAGTTATTATCATTTCTACTCTTTGTTTAACCTAAACTTTAACTATTAGATAATCGATTAAATTTGTAAAGTTGGGCCACTAACAATTGAGTCAAACCAATTGAGCAGATCTTTGCTAATGTAAAATAAGAAAATGATGGTAATAACATAAATACAATCAATGAAATAACGATAAAAAGAAGTGAAAGAGATTCTTATTGAATATTCTTTGTTGAACTTCAAGTGTTGAACAACAGAAAGTAGCACCAAATAATAATGATCTCAATATATTTTTGAGTAGCAAGACGGGAGAACCAAAAGTTGGATGCAATAGTGGGGAAGTGGGTCTATGTCACGACCCAAAATCCAACTAGTTGTGATGACACCTAACCCAGCCAGCTAGGTAAGTCAATTAATAATACACCACAATATAATGATAATGGTAAGAGAAAAAAAGGAAATAACTAAATTTTATACAACTACTCAAGGACTGATAGTACAAATCATGAGCTTCTAAGATTTAGAGTTTACAAAACTGATATGAAATAAATACATCATATGTCTGAAATATTCTTGAACAAACCAATAATTCTAAAGCTACCAAGAACAAGAGGCAGCTATGACCGGAACGCAGGTACATCTTCAATTCCAGCTCCCGCCATATACAGCAACATCAACATCCAAAATATGCACGCAAGGTACAGAAGTGTAGTATGAGTATAACCGACCCCCATGTACTCAATAAGTAACAAACCTTACCTTAGGTTGAAAGCAGTGACGAACTTGGACAACGGTCAGAGTCCAACACCAATAGCCAATAACAACTCATAATAATATAATAAAAGTAGTACAAGAAACAACTCAAAGATATGATGCTCAGCTCGTTCACAGTTAAAAAAAAATAGGTATGCTTTTCAAGTATAATAGTAAAACTCAAATCTTTCACCAAAATATGAGTAAGTCAGAAATCTGTGATTTTTCCCAAGAACTTTCTACAACAGATTAGATGTTTCAATCTAAGATAGTATGAAGAGAGTACATCTCTATGCCTACATGTCAAGGTGCATGTGAAGTCATAAATGCCACAAAACCGTGTAACATGAGGAAACTCATCTCTATTCATGCATGACAAGTGTGCATGTCAAATGCAATGCATCATAGTGATGAACTCATATACGTACACTCTCAGAGTACTCAATATCATTGTCTCACACTCCCACTCATCACGCTCAATCACTCAACACGCTCAGTCACTCAGCACTGTACGGTACCTGCTGTGGCGTGTAGCTCGATCCCATCAATAATATATGTAAAGCCCATAGGGCCTGCTGCGGCATGCGGCCCGATCCATACAATAATAATACATATAAAGCCAATGTGGCCTACTGTAGTGTGCAACCCGATCTCATCAATAATATATATAAAGCCAATAGGGCCTGCTGCGGCGTGCAACCCGATTCCCTCAATATCACTCATAATCCGGCCCTTAGGCCCCAACTTAGTCATCAATCTCTCTAATCTCTCAGGCTTACAAATCTCATGTCAATCAACGCAATAGTGATAACATGATGTGACAACAAGTGATAACAGAGACAGAGGTATAATATGCAAATGAATAAATATGATTGATGTGTAATTGCGATTTAAGCAAAGAACTCAACAACAAAAATGACCTCAATAGGTCCTAACAGGATAAGCATATAGCCTAAACATGATTTCTAACATGGATCACAGCTCAATTACGCTAGAACGTAGAAATTTTATGGATACAAATAAGATTAGGTCACTACGCAATACCACAGAGTCAACCGAGTCATAATTCACACGGCGCACACCACACGTCCGTCACTTAGCATGTATGTCATGTCAACACCAAACACATAACACGTATATTCGAGGGGGTTCATACTCTCAACACCAAGTTTAGAAGTGTTACTTACCTCGAACAAGCCGAATCCAATACCGAGCAAGCCAAACAATACTCTAGAAATGCCATACCGCGCATACCAACCTCAGAACAGGTCGAAACTAGCCAAAAGCAACTCAAGAATATCAAATAATACAAAAGGAAACAAACTCAATCAATAAAAGTCGAATCTTCAATTAAAAATCCAAAGTCAATCAAAAAGTCAAATCCGGGCCCACACCTCGGAACCCCGACAAAACTCAAAAAATCCAATAACCCATTCAATTACAAATCCAATCATACTAGGTTCACTCAAATCTGATTCGAATCGATGTTCAAAACTCAAAAATTTACTTCATGAAATTTTATACAAAAAAACCTTCAATTTCTCTCTTGAAATCATCAATCAATGCCAAAAAAAAGATAGATTCATGAAATATAATCAAAACCGAGTAGAGAACACTTACCCAATTCATATGGTGAAAATCACCTAGAAAATCATCTCAGTCCGAGCTCCATAGCTCCAAATATGTTAAAATGGCCGAAACCTCCAAAATCGAGTGCTTATAATTCACTGAACAGACATACCCTTCGCTATTGCGGAACATCCTTCGTGATCGCGAAGAATAAACTCCATTGCCTCCAAAAATACTCTACGCGTTTGCGGAATAGGCTTCGGGAATGCGATGCACAACAACTCCAACCTTACGTGAACGTATCTGCGCGAAGACATTTTCCCTAGTCATCAACTTCTCATGTCAACTCAATATGAACACGAGCATAAGGACGCGAACACGATGCCAATGTCTCACAAAGGCACGCGAATGTGATAACACAGCCGTGAATGCGATGAACGAAAAATGTCAGCTTCCACAATACACTACGCAATCACGACCCAATCTTCGCGATCGCGAAGAAGGTTTGAAACACCAGAAATTAGCAGTGCCAAATAACATGAAAATGATCCGAAACTCATCGGAAACTCACCTAAGCCCCTCGAGACCCGTCCAAATATACCAACAAGTCCCATAACATAACATGGACCTTCTCGAGGCCTCAAATCACACATAACAATATCGAAACGATGAATCATGCCTCAAATCTCTTAATAAACTTTTGAACTTTCAATTTCCAAAACTCATGCCGAACCATATCAAATCAAACCGGAATGAACCCACATTTTTCACACAAGTTCTAAATGATATAAAGAAGCCATTCCAATTCATGGAACCACAATCTGAAACCGATATCATCAAAGTCAACTCTCGGTCAAACTTATGAACATTTCAAACCTTCAAATTTCTAACATTTCGCCAATTAGTGCCGAACCCTTCTAGATATATCCAAATACAAATCCAGACATGCCCAAGTCCAAAATTACAATTCTGACCTAATAGAACCATGAAAATTCCAATCCGGGGTCAAATACTCAAAAGTCAAACTTCATCAACCATTTTACTTAAAGCTTCCTAGTTGAGAATCATTCTTCCAAATCAATTTCGAATCACCTGAAAACCAAAACCGACGATTCACACAAGTTATAATACATTATACAAAGCTACTCAAGACTTCAAATAGCTGAACGAAATGCAAATGCTCAAACAATCGGGCAGATCGTTACAATATATATAAGACAATACATCTGTAAACATTCCTAAAAATCCTTTTGCACGTTATATCAGCTACATAAAGCATATCTCATTCGTTACACCTTTATTGTATTGGCTAGGTGTGATTAATGCAGAATCGAGTATTTTGGAGTCCGTTGTCTCTGAGATGATACCTACACAGACACTTGTGGTTAAGATTTCTGCCACCCATAATCCAGAGAAGATGGCTCACGGGTATCAGACCCTGGTAGTTCAGCCAGTTGGGGCAGTTCACCCTTTTATTGCTACACAGCCTGGGGAAAGGTCGGCAATGTCAGCAGAGGGGCTGCATAGGTTGGACAAGTTTAGCATGTTGTTCACCTTCTGAGCATGTTGTTTCCTCCCTCAGTTTAGTGGTTCACCTTCTGAGGACCCCTAAATTTATCAAATAATTTCCATGATATATTGCGCAACATCTGTATAGTGGAGACCAATAGAGTTGATTTCACAGTATTTTAGATGACTAGTTCATCCAAGAGGTGGTGGCAGGAGTGTGTTCGGGGCAAGCCAACAGGTTCACCTCCTCTCTCTTAGGCCTAGTTCTCTGTTTACCTTGAAAATGGTAATTACAATTAAATTTGATTTTGTGATTCTAAAAATACGTGATTTATTTTTATGCTAGTTGTAAGGCAGTAGATGCTAAGTGTGAGACTAGAAAATAAGATAAGAGCTTGAAGGTAGTATGTTAAGAAAACCGAGAGGCCGAGAATCGGGGCCTCGAGCTAGCCTATACGGGGCCTCGAGGTCAAGCTAAGCGTTAGGCTATGAACGGCTGATGAAGGACTAAAAATTCTAAGAGCTTTGATATGAGCTCTTTATGACTAATAATGAGCAATAAATGAAGAACAATTAATGAGACACAATAAATGTAAGCAATAAACGTAAGTAATAGAATCAAGAGAGAGTATGTTTAAGTTATAGAGCGGAGAATGTTCTTGTATTGAATGTTGTATATCTCCTTACAAAATGATAAAGGTCCCCTTTATATATGAGGGGGAATCCCAACATAGTACATATGCATTTATTACAAGGATTTGAGGCTGATACAACCATTTAATGCCACGGTACGGGCTTGAACTAGCCTAATAGACTTGGTCAGCTTTAATCAGCCCTTGAGAACTTCCTGTTTGTCCATCATAGCCTTTGATTTGCACTGCCTCGAGGTAGATCATTGAGAACCCTCAGAGTTGAAACCCGAGCTGAGCTTCGAGCCTTCTCGGGGCGGTCTTACAAAGTGCCATAACGATCATAAAATCGGGCTCCCTGATTTTCACTGTATACAGGTAGTCCCCGCGTTCCTTAGAATGAAAATGATAAGAAACAATCTTGAATTCTTGCCTCTTCGATACTGCCATCATGACATCAGTCCATCAGAGCATTAAATGTCAAGACTCAAAGGCTGCGCATGAGTCGCTGTCAACACGCCTAACGAGAAGCCCACAAACTACTATTGGTTTGACCTTTCCGCTTCCCAAACGCTACCCATGTGGCTTCTATAAATACCTCAATCGTTTTGTTATTCGCACTTCTACAGCATTTTCAATTTTCTAGAGCCAAGTTCACCATCTTCTACATTCTTCTCCCTTCTGCGCTTGCCTTCTTACTTTCTTTCTTGGAAACCTCTTTTATAGTAATGTCTAGGACCTCTAGAATGGTACCTCAGAAAGAGGGCACTGCTTCTTCGTCTCACCCATCCAGGGGTAAACCAAAAGTACCCCTAACTTTCAAATTATGTACTCCTACCCAATTCGATACTATATCTGATTTTTCTATCGAAAATCTCCCTTCTACACCAGTCCGATGTAAGCACGTGTCTCAGTATATCAGCATAGTGACCAATACAGATAGAGTGAAGGAAGACTACTGAGGGGAGGAGGCAGTGTTAGTAGAAATCCCCAATTTTGGGGAAAACATAGTAGACCACAAAGCTGGATTCCTCAGCGTGTATACATACCTATTTACTCTAGGCCCCGTAGATTCCTCAGATTCTTCTTCCCTGTTGATAGATATGGTAATTCTCGGCTTTTATCATGAGCATCGAGTGACACTCGGTCAGATCTATCCTTCTTTCTGGAGGATCGTTTATATGCTCCGATACTTTTCCAACCAGGTCGAGGGTATGACCTTTACCCTCAACCACTTGGTCAGATTATACAACCCTTATCTATTCCGGGGTTTGATCAAGCTTCACCTTAGATCCGCGAGGCCGTTCTTTTAGAGCATCGATGTGGACAAGGATCGAGGGTAGATGAGCCGGTTTGTCCGAGTAAGGACCTCGGATATCATCCCAGCTAATAGGATGTCGTTCCCGGAGGAATGGAATATGACCCTACTTCTAGCATATTTTATTGCCCTTTCATCCACTTCTAAAAAAATGACCTTCTTTTGATTATGCAGCTACCATTTGGTACCTCGACATGGTTCAGAACCTAGCAGGATGGATCAGACAGTTGGACTCCACTTTCCTTTATGTCGAGCGTTCTTGGCGTGACTTGGCCAAAATGCGGTGGCAGGCCAAGAACCACAGTATACTCTTTACTGTTATGTTTACCATGTTTGCTTATGAATATCTTTTATGGTGGTAAGTTTGACATATCACGCTCGTGTAGGCCTCGGGGATGGAGTGTTGATGAGACCGTCTCCTGATGGTGAGGAAAGGACCTCGAAACATGGTAAAGGAAAGAAGAGGAAGAAAGAGACATCAGATAAGTCTCCCAAATCAGAGAAACCTAAAGTTCGAAGGCCTCGGCCCGATGCCAAGGTCTCGACTTCGGCTACTGTGGCAAGTCCTCATACCGAGGACAAAGGTGATGATGATGATGAAGGCCCTTTGGTATAAATGACGAGTTGAGATGCAGATGCTCCACAAGTTGTTGGGCGGAAAGCCACCAAATCGGGGGAGGTCGATATGGACCAAACCCATGTTGCGGAGACCCTCGAGGATGGTGCAGGCACAATTCCCGAGTTTCAAGCCGGACATGGTATCGTCTGTGATGATGAACCCGCTGCTGGTGACTTTGGAGGGCCTGAGCCCGAAGCTTTTCGGGGGCAAGATGAGACCCTTAGAGAAATTAATGCTCTGGGTAGCCTTAATTTGGGCCCTTCGTACTCACCGGGGGAAATCAGGGATGCACATGACCCGAGTACCGCTGATGCAGGGGCCTCTCATGGAGGGGAAGATATGCTCAGAGACCTCTCTGTTGGTATTGACGAGGACATTGATCTTGATGCTCCCGTCACTATTGAGGAGGCGGAGAGGCTTCAACAACAATTTATATTCCTTTACATAACGTTTGTGCTTCAATCTTTACCTTTGGTTTTCTAACTTCTCCGCCTTGCTGTAGGCTAAGAAAATGTATGACCACGCCTTTTCTAGGCTTCGAGATGAGCTTTCATGCTGTGGGAAAGAGGTCGAGAAGCTCACCTCGGAGCTAAAGGAGTTGAAGGCCTCCTTTGCCCGAAAAGGGGAGAAGTTAAATGGGCTCGAGGCTAGTTTGGAGGGAGTGTACCAGGAAAGGACTGGCCTTGCTAAGCAGGTAACACGACATCCATGAACTCATTTTTTATTCTTATAACTTGATGTTTACCAACTTGTTTTGCCTTTGCAGATCGGGCAAAAGGATGCCCTCGTGGGGTAATTTCAGGAAGAGGCTACAACCAAGGATGCGGAGATCCTCGAGCTGATGGGGCAAAATGAGGCAGTGACCTCAGAGAGAGAGATTTTGCGGATGGAGTTGGCATCAATCCAGGGTCTTCTTCGAAATACTCAGAAGGAGGCTACTGCACTATCTGTGGCCAAATCTGAGGCTGAAGAAAATGCGTCTTCATACATGAAATATGCCTCCACTGCAAATGAACGAGCCCGAAAGATATTGGAGAAGGCCAAGCGGAAGCTAGCTCGGGCCGTTGCTTACGCTCGTTCGCAAGCAATGAGGCAGGCTCTTGAGGAAGCAAGCGCCAAAGGCGCCGATCTCTCAACTGAGATTAAGGAAGCCCGAGTTTTAGAGAAAGAATCGGCATTTTCGGCCACTTCGGATGAGGGTTCCAGAGATGATCTAGAGAGCAGTGATAGTGAAGAATAGATTCACGTCGTCTTCCTTTATTTTTTGTGTATGAATTTCCGGGGGGGGGGGAAAGGTTTTGCAAAGAACACCCCTTGAAAATATATTTTTGTTAATGTAAGAAGATTTTTCTGCTTCAAGTCTTCGAATTTTATATTTCAGTGTTTACGCAAAGTTAGCCTTTGAACTTTGATGTTGGCTCTTCGGAGCCCATACTTAGAGCAATCAGGTCCCTCGAGATCGGGCACCATCTCGAGATAAGGTCGATAGCTCTTCTAGAGTCGATGCTTGTAATAACAGAAGTTCTGGGGATCTCAATGGCTCCCGAGTGCCGTAGGACAATGTCATTTATGTGACACAGTTGCGAAGTGATCGGGGTGGCCCCACCGGTACATTTCCCCAAAAATGGCTCTGACATGGTCAGAATTAATTGGCCTTCTGGATAGGCTAACAGTCGTTGCTTGCTCTAAATATGCATTTGCTTATTTCTTATCTGAGGACTCCGCTAATTTGAGTAACTATCCCTTTTATAGAGCTCTTATTCTTCGTGCTAGTTCTATTACGATTTCAACTCAAAGCTTTTGCCCAAATCTTCATCTTCCTTTCTTTATTTTACCATAGCCATGGCTGCTACGTCCAAATCCGTTCACCAAGGAGAGGAGAGTTCCGCCTCTATTTCGTACTCGATCGGTGGTACACCGCTGGGGCCTGGTGAGCTAACTTCGAGGTGCTTTGTCTCGAGGAGGGACTTTACGTTATAGAGACCTCCCAATATTCAGGGCCATCGGGAGCATGCATCGAGGTTTATCTCCTCAATAGGGGAGGAACACCTCGAGACAGTTAGGAAAAACTGCAGATAGGGAGAAAAGGTGGTACTGTAGGTACCTTCCCCGAAAGAGAGCATCATGGCTCACTTAGAGGGTTTTTTGAATGTATACACATACCCCTTTACATGGGGCCCTCTCGATAGGGTCGTGCTCGAATTTTGTAGAAGATATTAGGTTACCCTGTCACAGGTTCACCCGTCGTTCTAGAGGATAGTGCTGATGATAAGGTATTTCACAGATAAAGCCAAGCTCGTGTTTACCCTCAGCCATCTTATTAGATTGTACCAGCCCTTGCATTATCGAGGCCTGATTACTCTGCGACGTCGATGTAAGCACGTAATTTTTGCCCTATATGAGAATTACTCCCAAAAAATTCAAAAATAAAATGATTTTCCTTGGTGTGCAATTTTGTGATATTTTGTGATATTTTTGAATAATTATTTGTATTTGTCTGTGCATGTTTATTTGTTAAATTGATAAAAAATACAAAAATATGTCACATTTTGCATGTAGGATTTAATTCTACAATTGTTAGTAATTAAGTTTGTTTTACAAAAATTAAAAATTACAAAAATAGGCGTCTTTTGCATTTTTAGCATTTAATGTCCAAATATACAATTTTATGCTTAATTATTACTTAATTGTGTGTTAATTGTTATTGGGAGTTAATTTGCACTTTTATAACTTAATTTAGCTCTTAATAATAGTTTAAGTATTTTTATAATTTAGTTTTAGAAAAATAAAAGAAGAAAAGAGAGCAAAAAATAAAGAAAATCGAAATTGGGCTCAAATTTAAGTCATAGGTCCAAAGAGACCCAATCTTCCCAAACGTCCCAGTCCATTTCGAACTGGGTCGACCCAGTCCATAACCCAAATACCCAACACCCCTATTATCTTACATTTTTACAAAAAAAAAAACAAACAAAGGAAAACCCTAAAAATCTAAACCATCCGCCCCCCTCATTTTCCTTCTTCTTCCTCAAGCTCCCCTCCCTAGCATCAATGGCTGCCCCTCCATCCTCACCACCCAAACACAGTTGTGGCCCGCTTCTTTGTCTTACAACTTCATCCTCATGACCACTGGATCAACACCAGCCCGTCATCTCTAAGGCTCACGTCCAAACGCACCTCGCTGCTGCTGCGTTTCTTTCCCCAGTGATGCGGTGTTGCTGCCTCACTTCATCATCTACATGACCCACCTGCTGTTGCCTCACCCCATCGTCTGCTGCTTCAGTGACTACCATGGCCATGCTTCATCTCCCTCGTCGCCATGGACAACTACACAGCCGATGCCGTGTCGCCGCTGCTGCCACTGCGTCGCCGCTGCTGCCACTGCGTCGCCGCTGCTGCTTTCCTCTTCACTGCATCCCAAACAAACCCCATCGATGCCTTTTGCTCCAATATCTCCATAGCAGCTGACGAGTCCGAAAACCATCTCGTTCGTTTTCGAGACTCAAACCATCTCGTTCAGTCCAGTCCGAAAACCTACTGCTTCAGTCCAGTCGAGTTCGAGTTTTTGTTCGAGCTTTGGTCGATGTTTGGCAAAACAGTCCATACATGGTTCGAGTTCGTCGTTGTTCATCTCCGGTTAGTTGGTTTTGAGTTTTATTTTTGTCCGTATTTCGTTTTGATATTCTCGAATCTGAAATCGGTAAATGTTTGTTTAGTTCATTATTTTGTGAATTTTTCAGTTTGTTTTATTGTTCTTATTTATTGCTTAAATAAAAATTTGTTAGTTTAATGTTTGTTGGATACAAATTGAAGTTTAATTAATTTGTTTCATGTGTTCTATGTATTTTTTCAGGAATTGTTAATATTGTTAAGTTCAAGTTTAAATTCATAATTGTTTCTTCTTAAGTTTTGTTTTGTTATTTGCCTAAAATAATTTATTTGTAATAGGGAAGTATGTTGGTTTAATCATTGGAATCCGTCGTTTTTATTTTTAGATTTAATTCATGTCCGTACTTTGTTTGGTTGATCTTGAATCCGAAATTTGTATAGTTTGATTTTCTTGTTTATTGTTTATCATTTATGATTATTTCTTGAGTTTGTCTCATAATCTTGTTTAAGTTTAATATAGGAATTGTTTGTTGTAATGTTGTTAGAGTTGATTTTAAGTTCAAATGATTATTGAATTTAGAAATTTGAATATACTTGTTTGTTGTTGTTGTTGTTGAATCTGAAAGTAGGTTTGTTTGTTGCTAAAAATATTGTTCAATCAAAATTTTAGTTGTTCTTTGTTGTTCAATTTGTGTTCATGTGATATTGTTGTTGTGTTGTTCATTCGTGTTCATATGATTTGTTGTTTGAATTTGTGTAGAAATTGGTCATATTGGCTATATTTTGGTTGAGTTTGATTAATTGATTGGTTATAGCTGATGAGGGTAGTTTGGTAAATTGCAGTACATTCGGGGGTAAAATGGTAATTGCAATAAGATCGGAGGGGTAGTTTGGTAATTAAACATTTCGTAATTCTTTATGTTAAGCATGGGGGACAAAATGTAATGGGGTGTGGGTGATATAGTTGTTTAATATAAATGGGGGACAAGACAAAATGTAGTGGAGGGGAATATGTTAATTGTTTATGGTAGGCATGGGGGACAAGATATAATGGGGTGGGGTTGATATACTAGTTTAATATAGTGGGAGATGAGTGGGAAGATAATGGGTTTGGTAGGAGAAAGTGTGGTTTTATTAATGAATTAAAGGGTTTGGGATGGGAAATATATAGAGAAGTCTTGAATCAGATTTAAGGAAGACAGAAAAGAAAAAGAACGGACAGAGAGAATAAGAGAGAAAAAAAAGAGAGCTGAATATTTAAGAGAGAAAGAAAAATTCCGAAAAATATTTAAACTTTCAAATAAAAAAAAAACTAAAAAAAAATCTTCTGCTTTCTTTCATTGTTTGAAATCAGCATTAATTGTTGTTGTTTCATCGAAGCTTGAAGCTTTTGTTTTGGGATTAATACTCCACCGGTTTGCAAACTCTGTTCCTGGGTTGTTACTGTTGCTGGACTGTTGTTGCTGTGCTGTATTGGTATTACTGCTGCTGATTCTCATCTTCATCTTCTTTTGTTTCCAATACCAGGTACACGACTGTAATACTAGCTATTGCAAGCTAATAATGTGGAAGCATGAATACATATGAAGAATGAAATTTTGAAGTTTTAATTTCGTTTTTCTTTGTTCCTTTTGTTGATTGTATTTAAGCTATTTCATGTATTACTGAATAATAATTGGAATGAGAAAAAATAACATAAGTTAGTCTTTAATGAATCGGCTTGGCAAAATGGGTTAATTCACTAGTTATGGAAGTTTCAAGATTATCAACAGTAGGTTGATCATGAACAAGTAGCTAAATTTAGCTAAGGCACGAATTTAAATTAAACTTCGTAAATTAGGCATTAAGGCATGACTTGAGTTCAAGCAAGATTAGAAGAACGTTTAAGTCTAATAAACTTTCTAATAAGCTTTAGTAATTATGGTTAAATCTAGTTTCAAATGGTTGTGAATAATTAATCTCAATAATTTTTTTTAATAACAATGCTGAGTTTTAATCTAGCTATATTTGATTCTTTTGAATATTAGTTGTCGAATTTTTATTTTATTTATAATTTCGAAATTTTGAGTAAAATTCCTTTTCATCAGTATTTGTATTAATCTATCAATAGAATCCATGTTTTCTTAAAATAATAATAATAATAATAAAAAAAACATAATTAATTAGGATTTTCTTTGTTCATTTTAGAGACTAATTTTAAGTAGAAAAATGTAGTCGCTTTAAGATTTGTCCATTTAAAATAAAATGAGATGAGCCTCGCTTAGTAAAATGTATAGATTGCGGGGCCCTCACAAATGTATGTATTAATTATTTAGAACATCGGAATTGGCCGTCTAGCAAAATTTCACGGCCTTTCCCAAATCGACAATACGCTAGTCGCTCTAGGCGCGTCTTTAACAAAATTATTTTCTTAAATATGGGTGTGCATTTATGTAACCCAAATCCAAATCTCAACGGAGTCGAAATGCGTCGATAACCACGGGTGCATTGATTGCGACGTGGTTTGAAATACGTTTTCACAATGTTGCAATTCTTCGTAAAATAATAACAATAAATAAAAAATAATAAAAGCGGCTAAAGGATAAAATTTGCACATAAGTTTATAATACGTATTATATTAGATAGTCAAGCCTAATATAACAGTTGAGCGACCGTGCTAGAACCACGGAACTCGGAAATGCCTAACACCTTCTCCCGGGTTAACAAAATTCCTTATCCGGATTTCTGGTTCGCGGACTGTACTACAGAGTCATTCTTTTCCTCGATTCGGGATTAAAATCGGTGACTTGGGACACCCTAAATCTCCCAAGTGGCGACTCTGAAATAAACAACTAAATCCCGTTTCGATTGTCCTTTAATTGGAAAAACTCCTGTACCAAAGCGGGGGCGGAAAAAGGAGGTGTGACAATTCTGGCGACTCTGCTGGGGATTAAAAACCAGAACCATTGGTTCAGGGTTTAAGAATTCGAGCTTAAAATAACTGTTATAGTTGGCTTTATTTATTCTCTGATTTTTACATGTTCATGCTTAAGGTGCTAAATGTTGCTTTTTACCACTTTCATATTATCTGAATTGTGTATATAAAACTACTATGAAACCCTTCTTCTTTCTGAGTCTTCTAAATTTATGGTGCACACGTGCGCGTGGCCCACCTTTCTGTTAGAAGTCATGCCAAATAAGACGAAGTTGGGGCAAGTAGACTTTCGTGCTCCCGGTACGTTGCCCCCATTTCGGCTCAAGCTGTTCACTTGGGTAAGCCATGTCTAAAACAATATGCCTCAGGTTTTTCACTTAGAATAACTCAGCTTCATGCCGGATCCCTAGTAGGAACGTTTGTTTGCATCACGTGCATTTGACTTTGGAGGCTCAACACAGGGGTTGGGTCTGTCTAGGATAGGTGTACCAAAAAATGAAAATGACCATCCTGATGCATCTTACTTGCTGCTACTTGCGCATTTATTTGATTCAGACTTGTGTGTTGACTGACTTTTGAATATCAGGAATAATATTTTGAAATTGAAAAAAAAAGAAATAGCGGTTAGGGAATTGATTGTTTATTTTTGAAAAAAACAACAACGCCCGAATACCGTCAAAACTCTGCCGAAATTTTGAGAAAATGAAAAAAATATTTGTCTTATTAGTTTATTTTATTAAAAGCAAAAGAAAAATAGAAAAAAAAAAGTCGTTGTTCTGTCTTATTTTTCAAAAAATAAAAATAAAAAAGGAAAATAGTTTGTCTTCCCCTGAAAAATGACAATGAAAAAAAAGAGTCTTATTTTTAAATAGTTTTTTTTATTTGTTTCTGAAAATGCCAAAATGAAACTGAAAGAGTCGTGCTTGGAAAGTGGTTTTGTTATTTGCTGCTGAAAAAGAAAAAAAAATTCTGTTTTAAAATAGTTTGATTAATTTGCCCGAACTACGCGGGTTTGATTCTCACCGGATGTGAGATACGTAGGCAACCCTCATCGGGTCCAACCCCCCTTTTGCTAAAATAGCCAAAAACAAATAAATAAAAAACATGTCAAAATTTTAATTCTTTCATAAAGAAGTCGGGTGACGCTGTTTTGTCAAAACATAGCAAATAAATAAATAATAATAATAAAAAAAAACATGTCAAATTTTAATTTTGTCATAAAGAAGTCGGGTGACGCTCTTTTATCAAGACATAGCCGAATGTTCCCGAAAGGGACGCCGGAAGGCTGACTTTGTATAAACAGCCACCTTTGGGTTATTTTTTAAGATTTGGTCCAGTTGACCCACACAGCCTTAAAAATCTTCGTCCCCGAGGCGCTGAAGGGCCGTGTTTGCAACACCAGGTTTTTATTATAATTTGAAAAAAAAAGAGTCAGCAGTCAGGTGAATACCGTTTGGATTTTTTTTTGTCAAAAATAAGCCGAGTCAGCTTCGGCCGCGTCTTAAACCGTTCTTGCCGAAATAGCCTTAGAGTATCTTTCAGTTGTCGAAAGACTATTTTCGTAAAAGAACGGACAAGTTTGTAAAGTGTCATAAAATAATCCTCCCCGGCCTCAAAATTCATGTGAAATTGGGAAGGGGCCACATTTGCAAAAATAGCCATTTGGTTGCATTTGTCAAACGGGGAAAGGAAGCTGGCCTTTTTGTTTTGAGGTTATAAATCTTTTGACTAGAATATGTGGGTTGTTTGATTTTTGAGTTTGTTGGTCATCTTTCAACCTTTGAAACCCAGTTTGTTTTATTATGAAAATTGAGAAAGAAAAAAAAAGTCTCATTGTTGTTACCTTTCATTTGGTCCGAACTACGCAAGGTCTGATTCATGCGGGGTCATGATACGTAGGCAATCTCCATAAGATTCAACCACAAAAAAAAGAAAAAATGAAAAAAAAATGAAAACAAAAAACGAAAAAAAATGATGAAAAAAAAAAGAAAAAAAATGAAAAAAAAAAAAATGAAAAATCGAAAAAAAAAGAAAGAAAAAAATGGAAAAAAAGATGTTGTTAATAATGAGGACCGACTGAGGCCATTCTAACCTGTTTTGTTTTGAATCACAAAGAAAGAAGGTGGTTGGTTCGTGGTAAGCCGGAAATACAAGACCCAGAAGCACACTTTGCGGGAATCAGGCCTGATAACAGAAGCACTCGAATCCTATTGAGAATTGTTGACTAAGGATGATGATATCGAAGTTGGAAATGGTCTGGACAATACTGATGCAAAGCTCAGTGGCTAAAGATGCCAATTTTGATAAAGTAGGAGGACGCTCCGCTCCTTGGTCAGCAAGAGAGGACCTTGTGGTGGCTTATTTTGTTGTCATTTCTGTTGTTCGAATTATTAGGATTGTAATTCGGACATTGGGTTGTGTCAAACCTTCTTATCTTTCCATTTTGTCATAACGGTTTGTTTAAGTTTGTCCAGGCTGTGTTAGGATTTTATTCTGGTTGTTTTGTTTGTTTTGTTATTCAAACCATCTCGCCGGTAGTCTAAAGCAAATCGGTCCTTTATTATTTCCAGTTTTCTTTTTGTTTAGTCCTTTTATAATTTTTTTTGCCAGCGCCGATTCTAGTGACATGACATGTGCGCACAGTTGGGCTTGATCTTAAAAGATAATCTTAAAACCATTGGGAGGTGATCGGAACATTTAAAAGGAATAAAGATGGTTTGAGATTGTTCGGAGCTCGAGTCATGTGGAACTGGGGCAAATAAAACATAAAGAAAACCATAAAATTAAGTGAGAGAATTGCCTAGCTGTGCTTTAAAAATGACAAAAGAAAAGGCAAATGTTTGCATATGGTTATCAAGTCCGGCACAATCAGAAGATGTGGCGAATATTTAATAGTGTTGTTTGTGATTGGCATGTTTTGAAGGCTGTAATGACGAAGGCATTTTGTTCTGCTACCTAAACACTTTATCCTTTGTTACCCCTTTTGAGCCTTATTTATTTTCTTTCATACCCCTCGTTCGGAATCAATAGCAACGACTAGGAAATAAGAGCCTGGAAGGTAAAGAAAAAAAAAACAACAAAAAATAAAAAAAAAAGAGAAAAATGATAACAAAAAAAAACAAAAGAAAGTCATAATTAAGAAGAGGAATTGAGAACTACGTTTGACCTGATTCCTCAAAGAGGATACGTAGGCTCTTCACGACTCAATCATGGGGTGCATAATGGCCACAATGGTCACAATGCGCATGGTGTAATAAATTTTTTTTAAAAAAAATTTAATTATAAATAAATAATCCCCAAGCAAGAAACTGGGGCAAGGGTTGCACTTGTGGTAAGCAAAATTGGTTCCGAAGGTTGTAATTTTGAACCTCAAATTGATTTGTTTTTTTCCAGCCTTTAATACCCTTTCTTTCTAGCCTGTCCAAAAACCCATATTACGGTCCAAAGAAAGACCTCCTGATCAGTCTTCAAGAGATGCCAAGTCAGACAAATGAGAGTCTTACCGGTAAAACATAGCATTCTGTTCCACAGCAGAAAGGACTCTAATCCCCAGTAGAAAGAGTCATACTGGCAACACTCCAAATCCCCAGCTGGAAAGTGATACAAATGAGAGAGTCTTATCGGTGAAAATCTTCACGGACACCATAAGGCGATGAAAACTGAGAGAAAAACCAAAATGAGAGAGGCTTGATAAGTGAAAACCCTTTGGGCACTACAAGTCGAATAAGATTGAGAATCAGAGGGGGAATTGCCAATTGAAGATTTTGAAAGACGATTGACGACGGAGGATAGGCCACATATGCATGTCATGACCATTAGAGTCCGTGTCTGCGTTTGATAGGTTTTTATTTATAGTTTCTTTTATTAAAGAGTCATATTTTTCCTTTGTCTTTTTATTTTGTTCCCTTTTATCTTTTCCTTTCATAGAAAAATTCCCAGTAGAGTCTGTCTGGTCAGAACAAGTGAGAATTGACTTCAAAATAGGCCATCAGCTTTCCAATTATGCAAGATGAGATCTGGCTAGTACATCCAAGTGGTATAGTCAGCATTGAACAAGCGCAAGGCCAGTGTCAAGAAAGATATCCCCAGCAAAAGGGAATTGACAAAAGGATTGACGAGTGTCAAGAGGGATATCCTTGCCGAAATCAAAGGTTATTAAACCCCAAGGCCAAGGCCCGTGGACAAATCAAGGAGAGCAATGAGCATGATTTGGGAAATTCATATGAGACTAAAAGGTCAGGGAAATGCCAGTTTCCGAGCTGTGCCACAAAAGAAGAGGGATATCCCCAGCAGAAAGGGATAATTCCCAGCAAATAATATCATCCCCAACAAGTTGTGGAACGCAGAGCAAGGAAGGAGAAAAGGAAAGCCATCCCCAGTAGGAGTATCACAACCAACCACCGCGTTTTAAACTAACAAATTTTGTTTAATTTGAAACAGGTAAAGGGAATGGCATTGATGACAGAAATGCATACCATAAGGGAGATTGTCAAACTGGGGCAGAAAATTTTCCTTTCATTTAGAAAATTTTCTGGAAGTCAGGTTCCCATTCGAGGAAGAATAAAGATAACACCAGCCTCAAGGGAAGTGGTTTTTGAACCGGTGTTATCCCCAGCAGTGTTGAAAGAAAGAAAATAATGAGTTTTAATAAAAGGAGTTGTATCCCCAGCAGACAGAACCAAGAGATGAAACTGGTGTTTAGAAAAAGCAAAAGCCATTATCATCCCTAGCAGCTTCCAAAAGAATGAAGCATCGATTTGAAGGGATAAAATTCCCCAGCAGCGTTATCCTCAACAATGTTATCCCAAGAAGATAACACTTTTATCCCCAGCAGTGTTGAGAGAAAAAAAAAAAAAATTTTTTTTGAGGAAGGGGAAGAAAGGAGACTCCCACAGTGGTATTATCCCCAGCAAGCAAGAACAAAGCAGCGCAAAGGAAAAATAAAAGAAAAGAAGAAATTACGAAGGTAAGTTTCTCAAATCATTGATCTTACATTTTCCTCATAGGATAAAAGTCCTAATCTGATGAATTTCCCTCCCGATACAATCTTGGTCCGATGAAATTTTTTCTCCCAAGATAAGATATCAAATCTTAGTCCGATGAATTTTTCTCCTAAGATATCAAATCTTAGTCCGATGAATCTTTCTCCTAAGATAGAAATCTTAGTCCGATGAAATTTTCTCCTAAGATATCAAATCTTAGTCCGATGAATCTTTCTCCTAAGATCACAACAAAATGGACCTAGTTTGACGATTTATCTCCTAGAGTCACAATCTTGGTCCGATGGAATTTTTTCTCCCAAGATAAGATATCAAATCTTAGTCCGATGAAATTTTCTCCTAAGATACCAAATCTTAGTCCGATGAATCTTTCTCCTAAGATAGAAATCTTAGTCCGATGAAATTTTCTCCTAAGATATCAAATCTTAGTCCGATGAATCTTTCTCCTAAGATCACAACAAAATGGACCTAGTTTGACGATTTATCTCCTAGAGTCAAAATCTTGGTCCGATGGAATCTTTCTCCCAAGATAATATAATAAAATCTTAGTCGGATGAATCTTCTCCTAGGATCAAAATCTAGTCTGATGAATTTTCTCCTAGGATAATTTGAAAAAGAAGAAGTTTGAATTTGAAAAAAAAGGAGTCATTTTTTTAGTTTTCTTAAGATTATCAATATTCAGTTGTTGTTGAGGTCAGGAGCCCGCCTGAAGAGAGGAAAGACGTTTTATTTTTAAAAGTTGTTGAAATCTCGCCAACCTAAAGAAAGGAATGACATTTTATTTTTAAAGTTGTTGTTGAAGTCAGGAGCCCGCCTGAAGAGAGGAATGACGTTTATTTTAAAAGTTGTTTGTTTGAAGTCAGGAGCCCGCCTGAAGAGAGGAATGACGTTTATTTTTAAAAGTTGTTTTTGAAATAAGGAGCCCGCCTGAAGAGAGAAAAGACATTTTATTTTTAAAAGTTGTTGAAATCTCGCCAACCTAAAGAAAGGAATGACATTTTATTTTTAAATTTATTGGTTGAAGTCAGGAGTCCGCCTGAAGAGAGGAAAGGCGTTTTAAAAGTTGTTGAAATCTTGCCAACCTAAAGAAAGGAATGAGAATGGCGATTTATTGGTTGAAGTCAGGAGCCCCCCTGAAGAACAGAATGGCGATTTATTGGTTGAAGTCAGGAGCCCCCCTGAAGAACAGAATGGCGATTTATTGGTTGAAGTCAGGAGCCCCCCTGAAGAACAGAATGGCGATTTATTGGTTGAAGTCAGGAGCCCGCCTGAAGAGAGGAAAGGCGTTTTAAAAGTTGTTGAAATCTCGCCAACCTAAAGAAAGGAATGGCATTTTTAAAGTTGTTGTTGAAGTCAGGAGCCCCCCTGAAGAACAGAATGGCGATTTATTGGTTGAAGTCAGGAGCCCCCCTGGAAAACAGAATGGCGATTTATTGGTTGAAGTCAGGAGCCCCCCTGAAGAACAGAATGGCGATTTATTGGTTGAAGTCAGGAGCCCGCCTGAAGAGAGGAAAGGCGTTTTATTTTTAAAAAAAGTTGTTGAAATCTCGCCAACCTAAAGAAAGGAATGTCATTTTTAAAGTTGTTGTTGAAGTCAGGAGCCCCCCTGGAGAACAGAATGGCAATTTATTGATTGAAGTCAGGAGCCCCCTTGAAGAACAGAATGGCGATTTATTGGTTGAAGTTGGGAGCCCGCCCATAGAACAGAGGAATACATTTTAGTCTTTTCATTTCAAGTGATGAAGTTGGGAGCCTGCCCATAGAACAGAGGAATACATTTCAGTCTTTTCATTTCAAGTGTTGAAGTTGGGAGCCCGCCCATAGAACAGAGGCATACATTTCAGTCTTTTCATTTCAAGCGTTGAAGTTGGGAGCCCGCCCATAGAACAGAGGAATACATTTCAGTCTTTTCATTTCAAGTATTGAAGTTGGGAGCCCGCCCATATAACAGAGGAATACATTCAGCATTAATTTTCAAGTATTGAAGTTGGGAGCCCGCCCATACAACAGAGGAATACATTTCAAGATCAAGTCAGAGGACAATAAAACAGAGGGTTACAATAGGAATCCCCAGCAGGAAACAATAAAAATCCCCAGCACCGGGAAGCAGAAGGTTGCAACAAGAGGTCCCAGCACAAACTCAAGTACATGTGTCAAAAAGAAGAAAAGCACCGGAAGAAATGCAAGCAGACAAGAAAGCAAGGCAACAAGAACAAATTGCAGTCTGGCCTAGCTTCTTGTTTTCTTTTAAGCACGGTGTAACAAGGAGATCGGTAAGTAGTGGTAATAGCATGCAACAACAGTAACATTGCAGTCCCACGGTAGTCCCAGCTACCAAAACTTCCCGAACTACATTGACCTGATTCCTGTTTAGCCCAGGATATGTAGGAAATCTTTGAAGCAAAGGTTCGGTTAAATCTTTTTCAAAAAAAAAAAATGCTTCACACGGAGTACTCGGATGGGCAAAAATCGCTTGCTTTATCTTTGCACGAAAACCCTTCGTATCTTCGGGTAAAGAGGGGCAGCTGTAAGCACGTGATTTTTGCCCTATATGAGAATTACTCCCAAAAAATTCAAAAATAAAATGATTTTCCTTGGTGTGCAATTTTGTGATATTTTGTGATATTTTTGAATAATTATTTGTATTTGTCTGTGCATGTTTATTTGTTAAATTGATAGAAAATACAAAAATATATCGCATTTTGCATGTAGGATTTAATTCTACAATTGTTAGTAATTAAGTTTGTTTTACAAAAATTAAAAATTACAAAAATAGGCGTCTTTTGCATTTTTAGCATTTAATGTCCAAATATACAATTTTATGCTTAATTATTACTTAATTGTGCATTAATTGTTATTGGGAGTTAATTTGCGCTTTTATAACTTAATTTAGTTCTTAATAATAGTTTAAGTATTTTTATAATTTAGTTTTAGAAAAATAAAAGAAGAAAAGAGAGCAAAAAATAAAGAAAATCGGAATTGGGCTCAAATTTAAGTCATAGGTCCAAAGAGACCCAATCTTCCCAAACGACCCAGTCCATTTCAAACTGGGTCGACCCGGTCCATAACCCAAAGACCCAACACCCCTATTATCTTACATTTTTACAAAAAAAAAAAAAAAAAAAAACAAAGGAAAACCTTAAAAATCTAAACCATCCCCCCCCTCATTTTCCTTCTTCTTCCTCAAGCTCCCCTCCCTAGCATCAATGGCTGCCCCTCCATCCTCACCACCCAAACACAGTTGTGGCCCGCTTCTTCGTCTTACACCTTCATCCTCACGACCACTGGATCAACACCAGCCCGTCGTCTCTAAGGCTCACGTCCAAACACACCTCATTGCTGTTGCGTTTCTTTCCCCGGTGATGCGGTGTTGCTGCCTCACTTCATCATCTACATGACCCACCTGCTGTTGCCTCACCCCGTCGTCTGCTGCTTCAGTGACTGCCATGGCCATGCTTCATTTCCCTCGTCGCCATGGACAACTACACAGCCGATGCCGTGTCGCCGCTGTTGCCGCTGCGTCGCCGCTGCTGCTTTCCTCTTCGCTGCATCCCAAACAAACCCCATCGATGCCTTTTGCTCCATTATCTCCATAGCAGCTGACGAGTCCGAAAACCATCTCGTTCGTTTTCGAGACTCAAACCATCTCGTTCTGTCCAGTCCGAAAACCTACTGCTTCAGTCCAGTCGAGTTCGAGTTTTTGTTCGAGCTTTGGTCGATGTTTGGCAAAACAGTCCATACATGGTTCGAGTTCGTCGTTGTTCATCTCCGGTTAGTTGGTTTTGAGTTTTATTTTTGTCCGTATTTCGTTTTGATATTCTCGAATCTGAAATCGGTAAATGTTTGTTTAGTTCATTATTTTGTGAATTTTTCAGTTTGTTTTATTGTTCTTATTTATTGCTTAAATAAAAATTTGTTAGTTTAATGTTTGTTGGATACAAATTGAAGTTTAATTAATTTGTTTCATGTGTTCTATGTATTTTTTCAGGAATTGTTAATATTGTTAAGTTCAAGTTTAAATTCATAATTGTTTCTTCTTAAGTTTTGTTTTGTTATTTGCATAAAATAATTTATTTGTAATAGGGAAGTATGTTGGTTTAATCATTGGAATCCGTCGTTTTTATTTTTAGATTTAATTCATGTTCGTACTTTGTTTGGTTGATCTTGAATCCGAAATTTATATAGTTTGATTTTCTTGTTTATTGTTTATCATTTATGATTATTTCTTGAGTTTGTCTCATAATCTTGTTTAAGTTTAATATAGGAATTGTTTGTTGTAATGTTGTTAGAGTTGATTTTAAGTTCAAATGATTATTGAATTTAGAAATCTGAATACACTTGTTTGTTGTTGTTGTTGTTGAATCTGAAAGTAGGTTTGTTTGTTACTAAAAATACTGTTCAATCAAAATTTTAGTTGTTCTTTGTTGTTCAATTTGTGTTCATGTGATATTGTTGTTGTGTTGTTCATCCGTGTTCATATGATTTGTTGTTTGAATTTGTGTAGAAATTGGTCATATTGGCTATATTTTGGTTGAGTTTGATTAATTGATTGGTTATAGCTGATGAGGGTAGTTTGGTAAATTGCAGTACATTCGGGGGTAAAATGGTAATTGCAATAAGATCGGAGAGGTAATTTGGTAATTAAACATTTCGTAATTCTTTATGTTAAGCATGGGGGACAAAATGTAATGGGGTGTGGGTGATATAGTTGTTTAATATAAATGGGGGACAAGACAAAATGTAGTGGAGGGGAATATGTTAATTGTTTATGGTAGGCATGGGGGACAAGATATAATGGGGTGGGGTTGATATACTAGTTTAATATAGTGGGAGATGAGTGAGAAGATAATGGGTTTGGTAGGATAAAGTGTGGTTTTATTAATGAATTAAAGGGTTTGGGATGAGAAATATATAGAGAAGTCTTGAATCAGATTTAAGGAAGACAGAAAAGAAAAAGAACGGACAGAGAGAATAAGAGAGAAAAAAAGAGCTGAATATTTAAGAGAGAAAGAAAAATTCCGAAAAATATTTAAACTTTCAAATAAAAAAAAAACTAAAAAAAAAATCTTCTGCTTTCTTTCATTGTTTGAAATCAGCATTAATTGTTGTTGTTTCATCGAAGCTTGAAGCTTTTGTTTTGGGATTAATACTCCACCGGTTTGCAAACTTTGTTCCTGGGTTGTTACTGTTGCTTGTTGTTGTTGTGCTGTATTGGTATTACTGCTGCTGATTCTCATCTTCATCTTCTTTTGTTTCCAATACCAGGTACACGACTGTAATACTAGCTATTGCAAGCTAATAGTGTGGAAGCATGAATACATATGAAGAATGAAATTTTGAAGTTTTAATTTCGTTTTTCTTTGTTCCTTTTATTGATTGTATTTAAGCTATTTCATGTATTACTGAATAATAATTGGAATGAGAAAAAATAACATAAGTTAGTCTTTAATGAATCGGTTTGGCAAAATGGGTTAATTCACTAGTTATGGAAGTTTCAAGATTATCAACAGTAGGTTGATCATGAACAAGTAGCTAAATTTAGCTAAGGCACGAATTTAAATTAAACTTCGTAAATTAGGCATTAAGGCATGACTTGAGTTCAAGCAAGATTAGAAGAACGTTTAAGTCTAATAAACTTTCTAATAAGCTTTAGTAATTATGGTTAAATCTAGTTTCAAATGGTTGTGAATAATTAATCTCAATAATTTTTTTTAATAACAATGCTGAGTTTTAATCTAGCTATATTTGATTCTTTTGAATATTAGTTGTCGAATTTTTATTTTATTTATAATTTTGAAATTTTGAGTAAAATTCCTTTTCATCAGTATTTGTATTAATCTAGCAATAGAATCCATGTTTTCTTAAAATAATAATAATAATAATAAAAAAAAAACGTAATTAATTAGGATTTTCTTTATTCATTTTAGAGACTAATTTTAAATAGAAAATGTAGTCGCTTTAAGATTTGTCTATTTAAAATAAAATGAGATGAGCCTCGCTTAGTAAAATTTATAGATTGCGGGGCCCTCACAAATGTATGTATTAATTATTTAGAACATCGGAATTGGCCGTCTAGCAAAATTTCACGGCCTTTCCCAAATCGACAATACGCTAGTCGCTCTAGGCGCGTCTTTAACAAAATTATTTTCTTAAATATGGGTGTGCATTTATGTAACCCAAATCCAAATCTCAACGGAGTCGAAATGTGTCGATAACCACGGGTGCATTGATTGCGACGTGGTTTGAAATACGTTTTCACAATGTTGCAATTCTTCGTAAAATAATAACAATAAATAAAAAATAATAAAAGCGGCTAAAGGATAAAATTTGCACATAAGTTTATAATACGTATTATATTAGATAGTCAAGCCGAATATAACAGTTGAGCGACCGTGCTAGAACCACGGAACTCGGGAATGCCTAACACCTTCTCCCGGGTTAACAGAATTCCTTATCCGGATTTCTGGTTCGCGGACTGTAATACAGAGTCATTCTTTTCCTTGATTCGGGATTAAAATCGGTGACTTGGGACACCCTAAATCTCCCAAGTGGCGACTCTGAAATAAACAAATAAATCCCGTTTCGATTGTCCTTTAATTGGAAAAACTCCTGTGCCAAAGCGGGGGCGGAAAAAGGAGGTGTGACAGTCGATCCACTCGGTCCTTTGTTGCTAGCAATGAAGAAGATGAGGACCAAGGGTGGATGAGCCATTTCGTCCGAGTGCGGACTGTCGATATTAACTTCATAGAGTTCCTTCTATTTCTTGAGAAATGGAATTTTACACATAAGTGGTACACTCGTGTTCTTATTGTTTTTGTCCATGGTGGAGGCGAATTCTGTAAAGATGCTTTCTTTTTCTTTTCTTTTTTACAGCAATCCCGTGGATGCCATACGAGGTTCCCGATCTGGCAGATTGGTCTCGGAAACTGGCAGCTTGTTTGACTTACGATGAGCGTAAGTTGCGGGATCTGTCCAAGGGTAGATGGGAGGCAAAACATCACGGTACGTGGTATGTGGCTTGTTTTCTTTGAAAGGTACTTTCTTTTATATGTACTAACTCCATGACCGCATGCATTGGAGAATTTTTTTATATGAGATCGTGCCCCCTCGGGGAGGAGGAAGGGTTGTCAGCTTTGGGATCGAGGACTGATAATAAACAGAAGGAGCCCTCGAAGGATGAGGGTGCTTATAGCGAGGCAAGCCCTACTTGGAGGCTCAAAAAAGTGTATCAGCTGAACCTGCGGCATCTGATGCTTCTATCCTCGGAAAAATGGTTCCTCCCTTGCCGTCGTCTTCATTTCCCGTCGAAGGTACTTCGAGGGATACAGGTGTTCAGCCGTCGTCCTCCCCTCCTGTTGAAGGTACTTCGAGGGGTGTTCGAGACCAGGGCCTGCCTAAATCAAGCGGGATCTCGAGCGACCATGTTCCCGTCGAGATAGGTTCAACTGGGGCTGGTAAGACTAGACCAGTAGATGCACGCTCAACCTTTGAGGGGGCTCAACGGTTTTGTTCTGTGGTGAGCTTTGGTTGACTTTGTTGGTCTTTTGATTTCACATTTTTGTTTTCTCATTGAGCTTCTTTTTTCATAGGTTTTTGACAAGCTCAAATCCGAGCTGCTCCGTTGTGAAGCCAGGTTGAGGAAAGCCTTGGATGGGGAGAAATCCCTCAGGCTTCTTTGTGATAAAAGGGGAGAGGAGTTGGTATACCTGCAGTACAAGGCAAATCGAAGCCTGAATTACGAAAGCCACTTTGAGAAACAAGTAACCTTTGCTCCGAGGGAATATATGCTTCTTCTTTTATCCTTAAAGATTAATATTTTGATACTTTAGTTGCAAAGCAAGAAAAAATATCTAGAACGCCTTTGGGGCGAGGTTGGCCAGGTCAAGTATGAGTGTAACGACCTAAGGGCTCAGGTAGATGCCCATGTTGCGGCCAAGAAGAATGCTTTGGCTAAGGTTTCTGCCCTTGAGGTGCAGCTTTTGAACGCCCATGAAAATAGCTCGGTATAGACGAGCAGGATTGCAAGGCTCGAGTCCGACCTTCTGGAGATGAAGGCTGAGGTTGTGGACGCCAGGGCTGAAGCAGAAGATATTCGGGCTAAGGCCGATAAGAAAGTGGCCGTCTATTTAAAAGACGCTGGTGATGCTCAAGCTAAATTGAGAGGGGCTTTCGATCGGGAGAGCAGAAGCAATGAGTCTGCCCGGTGCAAATCCCGAAGGGAAAGCCTTGAAGAAATTCACGCTAGGGGCTTCGATCTCTCAGAAGAGATAGTGCAGGCCAAGGAAGATGAATACGATGCCAAATTCCTCACATCTGGTGCCGAATATAATGGAGAAGAGGCCGATGGGGCCGTAATTCCCGAGGGAAAATAGACTAGGCTTTTTTCTTTTTGATTATTTGTAAATAGAGCTTTTGTATATTTTCACGTATACGTATAAAAGGAAACCTTTCGGTTTCATCTTTCATGTATTTCCCTTTGCTTGTGCACCTCTTTCTTTGTTTTGAATTTATATGTTCATCATTTATTGGCCAACTGAACTTGACTTCGAGGTGAAACCCTTAGATTTTCAAATCGGCACCGAGGCTTGTTGGGCTTGCTCGTAGGCTCTTATGCATTCGCCCTAGGTGTTTTTAGTTAACTATTTCGGGCTTAGTCTTCGAGTCGGATTTCGACTCGAGCTCATTAACCCTTAAGTTTTTGAGTTTTAAGCTGGCTTTTAGGATCTTACACGTTGGGTCGGTACGACCTCTTAATATAGACTGGCAATAGTGTCTCTTACGCATTGGGTCGTTACGATTTCTTAATATAGGCTGGCGACAGTGGCTCTTACGCGTTGGGTTAGTATGAACTCTTAATATAGGCTTTATTTTCCCTCGCTAAAGACTTTTTAAAGTTTTTGTGTTCGCTCGACTCTTCGATGACTCGATAAGAGCCTCAATTGTAAGCCGTTATGTAGTAATAAATGAGCACCTCGAGATGTTTCGCTCGATGTCTGAATTGTTTTGATGCCTATTGTTTGGAGCTGATATGATTGAAGCTCTTTTGCTTTTGCTGAGGGTAGCCTAATTAACCGGTTCTTTTCGAAGTAATTGAAGGCCTGTGATTTTATAGCGACGGTCGGGCGTCCCTGAGTCGCGTGAGTTTGGCCGGAGCCTTGTGACCGTAGTTATTGCATTTGGCCATAGCCTTTTAGTCACCGAGTGAAGTAGTTTCGGCATTTATATCGAGGGTATGCCTTTTTAAGGGTCTTACAAGTTCGAATATATAGGCTTAACTTTAAGATCAGGATGATGCCTTTTTGTAAGGTTTTATAAATTTTAACATGCCTTACTTGAGGTCTTATAGATTAGGTTACTTGGTATAAGTATAATTCACGCCTTGCTTGAGGTCTTATAGCTTTGGTTACTTGGTACAAGTATAATTCATGCCTTGCTTGAGGTCTTACAGATTTGGTATTGCCTTATGAAGGTCTTATGAGCTCGAGGTTGCTGCATGAGGTCTTATAGCCTCTGGTTTTTGACAAATCGATGGGGGTGACAGTCGGCGACAATCCCTGAGTCATCGAAAGTTTCTTGGCTCTAGAGCTGTTCCTTGTAAACTTGGTATTGCCTCATTGAGGGCTTACGAGTTCGAAGTTTCCAACCCCGAGGTCATGTGGCCTCGAGTTTTTGGCGTCAGTCCCCGAGTGTTCGGGAAACTTTTGGCTTTAGAGCCATTTCTTGTAAAAGTAGCATACTTCTTTGAAGCGTAAAGTGTTTTTATGGAGGGGAAATATTCTTCGATTACTTGGTAGAAGTACACATGTTTTCTCTATCAAGGGATCAATTATTCTATGCGGACACGGTTCATTCGACCGTTTGGCCGAAACATCATATTCCTATTAAGACCCATTTTGGCTCATCTTGACTTCTTCGAGAAGGTGATCTTCCGGGGGGATGCCCGCCAGCGTTCGAGGTTGATTGAAGAGAAGCCTTGAACCCTTGTGAAGTTCTCCTTAGGTAGCATATAGATGTTGCCTCGTTAAAAACCTTGCCGGTAAAACCTTTCTTGGGATAAAATTCGATCGAAGGAAAAGAGTGCAACGTATGCTTTAAAACCTAAGGTCCTTAAGCTGGAAAGCGCTTCGACTCTTCTTGACCGAACGCCTGCACAAAGGTTAGTGTAAAACGTATATAAAAAGGGAGAGGTGGTTATACCTTAGTTACGATAGCGTTTCGAGCCTCGATATGCTTTAACTACTTGCTCTGGGGACGCGGTACGGTCCCTTGTTTATTCACTCAGGTGAAGCCGAGGATGTAGCTTGTGATTGCTACTTTGCTATTTGCTTGTCCATGGGCTCCTTCGATGTTGAAGGTGTCGACGTCGGTGCCTCATTGTGCACTGCGAACATCTCTCTTGCAGCATGTTGTTCCCCGTATACCATTTTTATTCCATCCTTTGTTGGAAATTTCATCATTTGATGAAGGGTTGATGGTACTGCTCTCATGTAGTGTATCCATGGTCTTCCGAGCAAGACATTATACCTCATATCTCCATCGATAACAAGGAATTTGGCATTTTGGGTTGTTCGACCACGTTGACCGGTAGGGTGATTTCCCCTTTCATTGTCTCGCTTGCCATATTGAATCTGTTGAGGACTCGAGAGACGAGAACGATCTGGTCGAGCAGTCCGAGCTTCTCCACCACCCTCGACCTGATAATGTTGGATGAGCTACCTAGATCCACAAGCACACATTTAATTTGAAACGTATTCACAAGAAAAGAAATTACCAATGCATCGTTATGAGGCTGAGACAGGGTCTCGATGTCCTCGTCGTTGAATGTGAGAGCATCCTCGGGTATGTAACCTCGAGTTCGCTTTTCCCTGGTGATGGATATTTTTGTTCTTTTGATAATGGGTTTTTGCGGGATGTCGATTCCTCCAACGATCATATGGATAACATGTTGCAGCTCATCTATTTCATTTTTCCTATCCGCCTCTCTTTCCCGGAACTAATTTTTGGCTCGGTCGCTAAGGAACTCTCGGGGTGGCCTTTACTGAGTAGTCGGGATACTTCTTCTCGGAGATGCCTACAATCTTCGATCCTATGACCGTGTGTGCCATGAATTTGCACACTAAGTTGGGGTTCCTCTGCGACGAATCTGATAGTAAAGGTCTTGGCCACCTAGTGTCTCTGATTTTACCGATGGCAGATATGATATATGAAACATCAATATTGAAGTTGTTTTTCGACAAGCGAGGTGCCTCCGACGGTCCTGTGTGTCTGTCGAATCCGGCTCTGCTCACGAGTTTCCGAAGATTCTGACCTCGATCTGTCCTTTGATCATTTCAGGGCATGTTATGCCTTGGGGCATTTCTCCTATCTTCGGTGTATGGTTGGTACCTTTCTTTGATTGGCTTTGTGTCCTTTGCCATGAGTATGCTTGGATATACCGAGCTCGTGGGGGCTCCCAGTTGGTCATCCTCAACCCTAATCTTCGATTGATATCGGTTGTGGACATCCGACCAAGTCACAACGGGATATTTAACCAAATTCCGCTTTAGCTGCTTCGAAGCTACCGAGCTTCGTTCATTCAAACATTGGGTTAAGGCTTGTACTACCCAGTCATCGGAGACTGGTGGTACATCCATTTGCTCCATTTGAAAGCGAGATACAAACTCCCACAACATCTCATTTTCTCTTTTTTTGATTTTGAAGACATCGGATTTCCTTGTAGCCACCTTGATGGCACTGTCATGTGCCTTTATGAAAGAACCTGCCAGCATGAAAAATAAGTCTATTGAATTCGGAGCCAGGTTGTGATACCACATCATGTCCCCTTTCGAAAGTGTTTCTCCGAACTTTTTTAGCAAGGCGGATTCGATCTTGTCGTCCCTCAGGTCGTTGCCCTTCACCGCACAAGTGTAAGCAATGACGTGCGCGTTGGGGTCCGAGGTTCCGTTGTACTTCAGAAGGTCGGGCATTCTGAATTTCTTCGGGATGGGCTTTGGAGTGGCATTTGATGGGAACAACTTTTGTACGAATTACTTTGAATCAACACCCTTCACGATCGGGGGTGCGCCCGGGATCTAGTCGACCCTTGAATTGTAGGTCTCCACCTTTTTGTTGTTAGCTTCTATCATCTTTTCGCCTGATTCAATCCTCTTTGTGAGGTTCTCGAGCATCTTCACAATAGCGGGGTTGGTTGCTGACCCGTTGTTACTCGATCTTTCTGGTACCTGTTTGGATCGAAATCCGTTTCCGGTGCTGTTGAGCTTGGAGAATTTTGGTGGCTTTGCAGTTGAGCAATCGCCAGCTGTTGTGCTTGTAACATCTCAAAAATAACGTGAAGGCTAACCTCTTGCTCCCCTTACGCTGGGATTTCCTGAGCTTCTTGTTGGTTTTCTTGGCGTATACTCTTGTCAGTATGGGAGCTTACATCGACGTGTTGGGCGTTGCGCGAGACCACGTCCACGGGAATTGGTTCTGGTGCATCCTCAAGGTTCCGTGGTGGCACACCAATACCTGAAATAGCTACACCATTCTCCCTATGGTCCTCAAGACCGTTGTTTTCATGTGCATTCACTGAGTTAGACATTTTGACTAAAAATCAAAGATTCTTGGACAAGAAAAAGTGTGAAAGATAACTTGCGTTATGTAGTAAACCAGCAATAAAACAATCACTATTATTTTTAGCCCCACGGTGGGTGCCAAACTGTTTACCTTGAAAATGGTAATTACAATTAAATTTGATTTTATGGTTCTAAAAAATACGTGATTTATTTTTATGCTAGTTGTTAGGCAGTAGATGCTAAGTGTGGGACTGGAAAATAAGATAAGAGCTTGAAGGTAGTATGTTAAGCAAACCGAGAGACTGAGAATCGGGGCCTCGAGCTGGCCTATACGGGGCCTCGAGGTCAAGCTAAGCGTTAGGATATGAACGACTGATGAAGGACTAACAATTCTAAGAGCTTTGATCTGAGCTCTTTGTGATCAATAATGATCAATAAATGATGAACAATTAATTAGACACAATAAATGTAAGCAATAAACATAAGTAATAGAATTAATGGAGAATATGTTTAAGTTAGAGAGCAGAGAATGTTCTTGTATTGAATGTTGTATCTCCTTACAAAATGACAAATGCCCCTTCATATATGAGGGGGAATCCCAACATAGTACAGACACATTTATTACAAGTATTTGAGGCTGGTACAACCATTTAATGCCACGATATGGGCTTGATGTAGCCTAATAGACTTGGTCAGCTTTAATCACGCCTTGGGAACTTCCTGTTTGTCCATCATAGCCTTTGATTTGCACGGCCTCGAGGTCGATCATTGAGAACCTTCGGGTCGAACCCCGAGCTGAGCCTCGAGCCTTCTGGGGGCGGTCTTACGAAGTGCCATAACGATCATAAAATCAGGCTCCCTGATTTTCACTGTATACTTTCTCACAATTGTTCTTATAGAAGTTCATCCCCTTCATTCAGAGAGAGGACTTTTGCAGTCAGTTCGAGGGCCTTCAGCAAAGTAGTATATCCGTCACTCAATATAAGACTAGATTCATGGACTTATCATGCTACAACTATCTTGATCCCTATTGAGAGGGAGAGGGTGTGGAGGTTTATAGATGGCCTTACATATGGTATCAAGCTATAGATGGCTAGAGAGACTGTGGATGATATCTCCTTCACTCAAGTTATGGAGATAGCTAGGCGAATTGAGAGGATTCGCGACCATGATAAAGAGGCGACATCTAAGAACTCTACCTTGTCATTTTGATGGTTTCAATGGCGCCTCGTCTGGAGGTAGGGATTCATTTGTTAGAGGCCATCCTATCCGACCAATTCAGTCAGCACTGTAGGTGTGTCTCATGGTCCTTCAGGTGGTCACGGTGCGTATGGGTCTCATTCCGAGCAACCAATATTTAGTACACCTTCAGCTCCTATTAGTGCACCACCACTACAGAGTTATTACAGTGATCATTTGGGTCATTAGGGAACGTATCAAACTCAATAGTTATGCCAGTCAAGGGGTTTCTTTAAGTGCAGTGGCGTATGCCATATTAGGAAGTATTATCCTTGATTGAGGAGTAGTAGGCCACAATAGGGTACTCATGCTATGATTTTGGCACCAGTTGCTCCACCACCAACTCAGCCAGCTAGAGGCAGGGGTCAGGCATCTTGAGGTGGAGGTCAGACAGCTAGAGATGGAGGCTAATCAGTGAAAGGCTATCGTAGAAGTGGGTTTAGATTGATGGGACCCAACCCCATTGCTATGAATTTCCAATTATACTTGAGGCGGAGTCGTCTAATGAGGTCATCAAAAGTATTATTCTGGTTTTCCATAGAGTTGCATCAGTTTTATTTGATCTGGGATCTGCTATTCGTATGTCTTATCCTGTTTTGCTTCATGTTTGGATATGTATTATAATTCTTTGGATACTCCTATCTATGTGTCTACAATCATTAGGGATTCTATTGTGGTGAACCATGTATATCGCTCTTGTTTTGTCGCTATTGAGGGCTACAATACTGTGGTTGATCCATTATTATTTGATATGGTGAATTTTGAGGTTATTCTCGATATGGATTGGTTATTCCCGTATCATGCTATCTTGTATTGTCATGCCAAGACTGTGATGTTAGCCATGTTGGGGTTACCTAGGGTGGAGTGGGGAAGGATTCATGGTCACTCCACTAGCAGGGTGATTTCATATGTGGAGGCTCGGCGTACAATCGAGAAGGAGTGTTTAGCATATTTGGCTTATCTATTCTAATGCGTAGGTTCCTTTCATAGATTCTTTTCTGGTTGTGCGTGAGTTCCCATAGGTGTTTCCTACAGATTTTCTGGGTATGCCACCTGACAAGGATATCGACTTATGCATTGACTTGGTTCCAAGTACTCAGCCTTTTCTATTCTACTATACCATATGGCCCTAGTTGAGATGAATGAATCGAAATATCAGTTGCAAGATTTGCTTGACAAGGGATTCATTAGACCTAGTGTCTTACCTTGGGGTGCAAGGTGTTGTTTGTGAAGAAGAAGGACAGATCGATGAGGATGTGCATAGACTATCGACAGTTGAACAAGGTCACTATCAAGAACAAGTATTTGTTGCTTAGGATTGATGACTTATTAGAATAACTTTAGGGTGACAAGGTATTTTCCAAGATTGATTTGAGGTCGGGCTACAATCAGGTGTCCCTAAGATAGCTTTTCAGACTTAGTATGGTCACTACGAGTTCTTGGTAATGTCATTTGGCTAGACTAATGCACTAGCGACCTTTATGAATTTGATGAACTGGGTGTTCAAACCTTATCTTCATTCCTTTGTGATTGTCTTCATTTATGATATTTTAGTTTACTCCCGCAGACGAGAGGAGCATGAGCAGCACATACATATCATAATTCAGACTCTGAAGGATCGTCATTTATATGCCAAGTTTTTGAAGTGTGAGTTCTAGTTAGACTCGATTGCATTTTTGGAGCAAGTTGTACCTTCCGAGGGCATCAAGGTGTATCCTAAGAAGATTTAGGCAATTTAGAACTGGCCTAGACTTACATCAGCCACAAAGATTCGAAGCTTTTTATGTTTGGCGGGTTATTACCACCAATTCGTAGAGGAATTTTCATCTATCTCAGCCCTATTGACCAAGTTGACCCAGAAGGGGGCTCTTTTCAGATGGTTCGATGAGTGTGAGACGAGCTTTCAGAACCTCAGTACTATATTGACTACCACCCTAGTGTTGGTGTTGCCTAAGTTCAGGATCTTACATTGTGTATTATGATGCATCACATATTGGGCTCGATGCGATATTGATGATGTAACGACCCGACCGGTCATTTTGAAATCTAGCAAGTCGTTTGGTGTTTTGAGGCCTTGAGTAGCTTCACTTTATTTATTATGACTTGTACGTGTGGTCAGTTTCAATTTTTGAGAAGTTCGGCGTTGATTTGGAAGGATAATTCTTAATTCAGAAGCTTTAAGTTGGAAGAGTTGACCAAGGTTTGAGTTTTGAGTAAACGACCTTGGAATCAAGATTTGAAGGTTCCAATAGGTTTGCATGATGATTCTGGACTTGGGAGTATGTTCGGGTTGAGTATCGGATGGTCCAGGAGCGTTTCAACGCCTATTGTGGAAAGTTGGAATTTTAAAGGTTTTAAAATTTCCTAAGTTTGATTTGAAGTGGAATTCTGTGTTATTGATATGCGTTTAGGATTTCAAGCCTTGGAATAGGTTCGTATTGTGATTTGTGACTTGTACGTAAAATTTGGCATCATTCCGGAATGTTTAAGTGGGATTCGGACGCGTTCGGCGAAGCATGAAAGTTTGAAAGTTAAGAGAGTTTAATAAATTGTGTTTGATATTTAATTCTTGTTTTTGATGTTTTAATTCGTGTTCCGAGCCTTTAAACAAGTTTACATAGGGTATATAAACTTGTTAGAATGATTAGACGTGGTTCCTCGGACCTTGGGTGAGTTTTGGGGTGGTTTTGGATAGCTTTTAGGCACTTTTGAACTGATGATATCTGATGCTAGGGGTGTGAATCATGATCGCGGAGGTCAGGGCCATGATCACGAAGAGCAAAGTGCATTCCAAGCGTTGTGGATCACGATCTTGGAAGGAAGGTCGCGATCGCGTAGAAGGAATTTATGTTGTTAGTAGTCTGACTTCGAGAGCTTATATCTTGCAATTTATAAGGAATTTAGGGATGATTTAATCATGAAAGGTGTAGCCCTTTGAATCTAGGTTTCAGAAAATCAAACCTTTTGTCATTTAGAATTTTGTACAAAAATATATGATCGTTATACCGAAGGGTGTCTGTAAAGAAGAAAACACAATTCATATATCGCAATTGCAGGATTTTGGCCGCGATCGCAATGAAGAAAACAATGTTGGACATTTGTTAACCGCGATCACATGGCTAATGACCGCGATCGTGAAGAAGGAGGCCTGTCAGGTGTATTAAACATCTAATTTCTAGATTTTGAGCTCACTTCTTCACTTTTATGTTCTTGGAGCACATGTGGGACAATTTAGGGTGATTCTTGAAGACCATTTTCGCCATATATCATAAGTTAAGTTATTCCTACTTGTTTTGAGTTAAATACATGAATTATATATAGATTTTAACATGGAATTTGATAGAAATTGTGGAATTTTTGGAAGAAAACCTAGAAATGGTATTTTTGAATTTTGACCACGAAATTGGATATGGAATTAGGAATAAATTATATATTTGAGTTCGTGGTGCTATGGATAATGTTTGTCTTTGAAAATATTTGGAATCCAGGCACCTAGCCCGGGGTTGACTTTGTTGACTTTTTGAGCGGAGTTGGAAATTATTATAAATTGATTAATTATGAGTATTGGAGTATATTTTTATTGATTTGCACGTTGTTTGACTAGTTTCGGATCGATGAGCATCGACTTGAGGTGTTAGAGAGGCATTGGAGCCGGTTATGGGACTTCGGAGCGAGGTAAGTCTCATGTCTAACCTTGTGAGGGGGAATTTATCCCATAGGTGTTATATTTGCTATGTGCTACATGTTGTGGGGGCTACACACGTATGAGGTGTCGAGTGTCCGTGCGCATGCTAGAATTCATGATTAGGTTCGGGTAGACTTAGACTCATGCCATGCTTTAATTATAATATTTGAGTTATTCTTGCATGTTTAATTGCTTTAATATACAGTTAGCCAGAGACTAGACTTGCGTAAAATATCAGACTTATGATTCGTGATGTATGGAGAGCTAATTGATTATCAGTAGAGATTTCACTTCCTATTACAGATTTCTCCCGTGTTGTATGTATTTTTTCGGAGGTTTTCTTGAATTTCACAACTCACATGTATATTCGTGAGTGGGGCCAGTGACCCATCAAGTCTTCACTATTCCTATGGGATCGGGTTGATCACCTCAGCAGTATCATTATGGGATCGGGTCATTTGCCTCAACAATATATTTGAGATGCATCCATGGATTGGGTCGTACGACCTCAGTAGTGTGTGTACACGACTATTATGGGATCATGTTGTATGCCACAGCAGGAATTCATGCCTTTATTATGGGATTGGGCCGCTCGCCTCGTGCCTTTACTCTTATGGGATCGGGCCGCTCGCCTCGACAGAATCGTGCAAAATACTTTATAAGGAGTCCGCGTACTCATGAGTTTTCCTGATTTGAGATGTGACTGTTGATTTGATGATGACCATTACGTGTTCCATTTGGGGAGATATCCGGTATTTGAGGACTTTGTATTCACTATTCAGTTGTAGACCGTATTATTTGCCTATATCTTTTCTCATTGTTTTCTTACCATATTGCATACTTGTCTACTTTACTATATTTGATTTATTGGACTACTAGTAAGTGTCAATATCGACCCATTGTCACTACTTCTTTGGGGTCAGGCTAGATACTTATTGGGTACGCGTTGATTTACCTACTCATTCTACACTTCTACACTTATTGTGCAGGTATATCTTTGATGTTCATTTGGGCACAAGGGCACAACTAGTGAGGGGACTTTAAGGTGAGCTGCATCCCATGATACGACCCGCGACACACAGAGTCTCCATCATGTTCATTAGTGTTATCCTGTCTATTTTACATTCTAGATAGATGTTGTATTATTATTGTACTTCCTAGTAGATGCTCATGTACTTGTGACACTGGGTTTTGGGATATTCTAGTAGATGTTAATGGTTTTGCATTAATATTCTTACCTTTTATTTTATATCTTACTAAAATTGTATGTATCTATGATTTTAAATGCATTAGATTCTTTATTTTATATAACTTATGATTTCAAAAGTAATAAAATGAATAGTTACTTCGATGGTTCACCGTCGACTTGGCTAACGGCTTGGGCACCATTACGGCCTATAGCGGGTATTGGGTCGTGACAGTTTGGTATCAGAGCTCTAAGTTCACTTAGGTCTTATGATTAATGAGCAAGTCTAGTAGAGTCTTGTAGATCAATACGGAGACGTTGTGCTTATCTTCGAGAGGCTACAAGGCTGTTAAGAGAACTTTCCTTCTTGATTCCTCCTCATACGAGTTGATTTCGTTGAAGCTTATGTCTTTATTTTCTTTCTACCCATTCTTATACAATTTTTAGTGCTTGTAATCAATTGGACATCGAGGAGTTGTAGTGGTGATGCAAATGTCGTGCAGGATGTTTTTCCCTATGCATTTAAGCAAACTATTATTGTCACTTTGTGGAGGGGTGTTATGTCGTTTCAGCCCAATGTTAGTATTGCCTACGGTTTCAAGGATATGTCTGGTGTAGTGTGATGTATATACGTCGTTACTGCGCAGTGCTATTGTAAATGGTAGGATACTTAATTATGTGTCACAGTATTAAATGACTTAAGAGGAGGAGTATTCAGATCATGATTTAGAGATTCAGCATTTTATCCGAGCGGAGGAGAGGCAATTGGACTATGAATTTTCAATCTTTGGTTGACAGAGTAGCGAGATAGGATATTTCCAAACTTGGTGGAAATTCTCATTTGTGATGTGGTATTGTCATACTTGTTTGAATGCATTAAGGCTCGCCGGTGTTATGGTCTTCTTTGATTTGCCTTCGGGGCGGGGTGTTGTGAAATGGTGCCTAAGAAGTGGTTATCAGAGATGCAGTATGTAGCGGTTTCAGAGTAGAATCGGTGTTTCTAATGTTGATGGCTCGAGAAAGAAGATCTTCAAGGAGGCTTAGAGTTGGTAGCAATTTATTAGTTCAGGTTCTATAGAGATGGATTATGATTTGAGGTTGTATTTGGGCAGCGAAGGATGGGGAAAGACATGGTAGGAGGTGTCTTACGGAGGTTGAATTTCTAGAGGTCAAGTAGTTTCCTTCGAAAGATGGTTAACTCAGAGTGAGAATGTTAGCGTATAGTATGGATTTCATGGTTGGATAGCCACATGTTTCCAGAAAGCTTGGTGCAATTATGGTCATGGTGAATAAGAGGCTAAGTTTGTGTACTTCAGTTGAGATGGTGGCTTTTGTGCTTTAGAAGTTCGAATATGACAGAAAGAGTTTTCTTGGGATGTAATATGACTTTGAGTTTTGGATGCATCATTGGACCTTCATTTGATGTTGATGGGAATGAGCGGGCGTATTCAATTGGTGGGCGAGTGTGGGCTTAGGAGGATTAATTTATTTCGTGGTGGCTGTAATTAGGGCAATGTTGTTGGAATATGTCGATATGGGGTTACACATGTGGCTATCTCCTATGAGGTGTTATGAGTTGTGTAATTTCTAGTAAAGGTCCTATAAAGAATTTTATTTTCTCTCCAACATGAAGTATGTACTACGATGTTAGCTGGGATCACTAGAAGGAGATTGTGTAGCGGTCATGAGGTCGAGTGTGTATTTGGAGATGATAATTCGAGTTATGTTATGAAAAGTTCAAGAGATTTCAAGGAATTTGGCAGAGTGACAGTGCAAAATCATGGTAACCTAGGAGAAGGAGTCATTGTGATTTATGGATTTAAGTGATTATGGTGTAAAGTTAAGTGGGGTAGCCTACCGTCTCCGATTGGGTCGCTTGGTTATATGCCTTAGCAGTATCAGGTTATTGGTATGTTGGTGGATTAGCTATGATTAAAGGAAGAAAACATTAGGGGTAAGTCAAGCAAGGGATTTGATGGTTTTGTGCTACAATTTCACCTTATTTGGTGTGGGAATTTTGTTAAATGACTCGGATTCGATACTTCTTCATAAAGATAATGTGCAAGGAAATAGAGTCATTCGATTGCTTCTTCTGGGGTATTCAGGACCAGGTCAGAGTGGGTGATTCTCAACAATGGTTCTAGTGGGTTCAAGAAGTAAAGTGTAGTTCCTAAGGATTTTTGAGTTTGTCGTGTGGCTAAGGAATTAGTTTTGCAGCAAAGTGTGAAAGAGACTTGGAGTATTTCTATGATTGTCACCAGGTCTATGGTGCAATGTTAGAGAGATGGAGAAAACAACTTCGGATTCACAGAATATCTTTCATAGCGGGTGTATCAATTGGAGATGATTGGTTGCATAATGGGAGTATAATTAAAATAGTTTATGGGTATTGAGATAATGAGGTCTCGTGATTCGGGTCATTTGGGATGGGTGTTGTTTGGGGTCCTTTGTGTGTTTGAATAGAAGTGTTGTTTCGAAGGAAAGTCAAGAGTAAATTGGAAGAAGTTGAGTCAGTCAGTAGCGGTTTGAATCAGCATGGTTAAGGAAAGGGTCAGTTCCTTTGGTGTGGTAAGGTTATACAGGTGATTCGTGGTTATACGTGCGGGCTTGATAGCCTCCATGATTTGATTGATTTGGAGGTATTTGATTCTGATGGTTTTGTTATGTGTAAATGGGTCCCAGAAGAGTTATGACGGTTTAGACCCTGACTTGAGCTCTACGCCTTTTGTGTTTACGGGGAGTTAGTTGTGTGTTACAATTCTTCTTTTAAGATGAGTTAAGTGAAATGTTCTAATCGATAAAGTATTTATTCTACTGGTGATTTTGGAATTATAATGAAATTCTTGTACTCTCGGGTAGCAACATGATAAGTGTAGTGAGCCGTCCCAGGTTGCGATCCAGTTTGACAGGAATGTCACGAGCTCAGAAGAGTTGGGGATAACTTTAAGATGTTCAGAGTATGCTACATTACTTTTGTGTCGCCTAAGAATGGTGTTCTATGGAAGATGCATTATGTATAATAGTATGGTTGGTAGCCACGAATGTGTAGATTTTGCTACATGGTATGGAAGATTGTGGAAGTATCTCCTATGGGACGACTGTGTAAGTGTGATGTATTAGTCACTTAAATGGTGCAGATTGAAATCAGGTATGAAGATTCTAGTACTGACACTTGTCACACCTCCTCTTTCCTCCCCCGCGAGGGTGCGAAGGAGTTTTCTCCAATTAAAGGACAGTCGAAACGGGATTAGTTTGTTTACTTCAGAGTCTCCACCTGGGAATTTTAAGGCGTCCCAAGTCACCGGTTTTAATCCCTGAATCGAGGAGAACATGACTCTGTTTGTTATTCTGCGAACCAAAAATCCGAGTAAGGAATTCTGTTAATTCGGGAGAAGGTGTTAGGCATTCCCGAATTCCGTGGTTCTAGCACGGTCGCTTAACTGTTATTATACTTGGCTTAATTATCTCGATTTGCTAAATACATGATTTTGTTATCGCTACAATTAAAGATTTTCTTGAAACGAATCACGCGTACGTATATTCGTGTTATATATTTTTTATAAACGTGAAGAATCATGTCACGCATACGTGTACACAATAAGGTTGACAATATTATTATTTTTTTGTTTATTTTTATTATAAGAAAAATAGACTTATGTTCGAAATTGTGCTTAAAATAAAATTAAGAACGTTCGTCGCTCTTATATGATTAAATAGTGAACTGCACATCTCGGGTTATATGAAATTAATTTGATATTCTCCGAAGAACCCCCTTTTTATTAAATGTTCGCTCGAAGTTGCACGAACGCATAATCCGAATTGCCTTTAGAAATATAATCAGGTCACGCGAACGTATCCCAAATCACACAAAATACTCTTGATGGTAGTGTAAATTTTCCACAAATTGTTTATTACATCCATACATTTTATGTGAAAGTCATGAGAAATCACTATTTGAGATGATTCTAAATTCCTTGAAAAGAATTCACAATTTATTAAGTGTTGACCGCGAATTATATTTTTCGCGTGTGAATTATATTCCTCAAAACCATTCGAATTTAAAGAGTAAAAAAAACAATGTGTGATTAATACTAACATTTTATCGTAAATACAATATTTATCTACCCAAAAAGCGAATTGTATATAAAACTTAGGAAAAGAATTGATTTAATAAACGAAGTAATATTTTTCGAAGAATTTTCATTGCTATATTTGGAGCGAACGCTTTTTACACATTTTTGACATAAAATGTTACAATTTATAAATCCCACCCTTCTTTTACACCACTTATTTTTAGTCCGAGGTTATAATTATTTGGTTAACTTTGCTTACGAAGATTGAGTTTGGGATAAATAAACCAATTCTTATTCTCCGCCTACGCGAATATTTGCAAACACTAACTCTATATTTTGTAAAAAAAAATCCTTGACATCATTTTATACATTAAAAGAAATGAGTTGATCGCGTTCCTAAAATAGCTAAGCCATTTGTTATTAAGAAAGAGAACTAATCCACCAATTGATTTAATAAGACGACATTATATAACGTAAACATACATCATGACATGTTTGCAATATTCCAACATTATAATAGTAATGGATTATATCAATTCACCTTTCAACTATAGGTTATACGCATAACCGTTATTACGCCATATACGAATAAAATACAACTGACATCATCTAGTCTCAAACAAAATTGGATATTTGACAAAATAAGCTAGTAATGTAATTTCTGGGTATTTCCATACTATTCTATACTTAGCTAACAATATCACAGGCTTTAATTAGTGGCAAACTTTCTACCATATTCCCTATCTCAACAATTCAAACAATAACTGTCATCACTAGTCCTCTAAACACATAAGATTATTGTGGAATTTACTACTTGAGAAGGTTAATTAGTTAACAGTTTGTCATGTCAAGTATAATACTATATTAACCAACTAAAACAAAACTGAAACTTAAACTAGTAAAATTTAAATGAGTAGAAGACATCCTTATAATTCCAAACTTCATTTACTTGCCATGTTGAAGCTTTTCATGACATGAGTTTACAGATATATACCTGGAAATGAGGGTAGAAGAGGTAAATTTCAGCAGTAGCAGCAGCAACAAAACCAGCAGAATATACCAATGTTTCAACAGATTTGAACAACAAAACAACGAGACCCGTGAAGCCCAGACGCACAGTGGCAGGAAATTTAGGAAATTTCAGATTTAACCCAAGCAATACCAACAAACAAACCCGGACAGGTTCAAAGAAAACTATGTTTCTTATTTTCTTTCCTTCTTCTATATCTGTTTCAGATTCTGTGTGTGTGTGAGTGTTCTCTTTTCTGTTTCTTTTTCTGTTTTCTTCCTCCTTTTCAGATTTCTGTTTTCTGATTTTTTTCTGCTCAGTTTTTCCTTGTGTCTCTTTTCTCTCTGTGTGTATCTCCTAATTTCAGATTCCTTTCTCTATCTGGTTCTCTTTCTTTTTTTTCTCTCTCCTCTCTCCCTCAAATTAGTCCCAACTCCTCTATCTTATACAGGTCTGCCCCCTTTCTAGCAGCCTACTGTCCGGACCCCTTTCTCTTTTAAAAATCAGAAAATCTCCACTCTCATAGCACTAAGGCTGATTTTCTAATAAATCAGTCACTAAAGGTACTTTTTTCCTTATTTTCAGCAATCCCATTATCCTTTGTTTCCCATTATCCTAATAAATTATAGTCATCAACATTCCACTATAACACACTAATACTAACATATTATCCCTACTGTTTCAATCCCAGAAATACCCCTGAAATCCTACTGTTATTACTGACCCAGACTAAAATCTGCCCAAACCTTAAAAATTGTTTAAACTAATCTGCCTAACATCAAACAGCTATTATATCCTCACAGATTGTGCTAAACAAAGAAATGCAATCTATGATTGAGACAGTATACCACATTTCTAATAACTGATTGACAAGAATTGAATTCAAACAGGGAATTCACAGACTGAACATTGAACTTAAATAAAACATACTAACATTACACAGAACCTGCAGGATCATTTCGACTGAAATTCAAAACTGAACTAAGATCAACAAATGTAGGGGGCATTGTCAGTATTGACACTGCCTGAAACTAACTACTCAGAAACCAACACACACAGGTTTGACAAACTTTCTGACTTATCAAACAAGAACCAACTGATTACAACAAAATGATAATAATCAATCCAAAACAGATAAACAGGTTGTTACAATCATTAATGGAAATAAGAATTTACAAAACAACTAATCGACGAACTTAATCGAGTCGATTATACATATTGTAAACAATCATAACCAACAAAGACAATGCTATAATTTGATCTCATAAACGGGTATGAGATAGAATCACAGAACCAAATAAACAAATATGAAAATTACACAGGCTACTGAAACAGGCAACAATATACACATAAAATACAGAAAGGAGTAGGAAAAATACCTTTGAACCTCCAAATTTATACGGACACAGGGTCAACTTGGATTTGGACCTTTTGAGGCTGAACAGACTTTATTCAAAGTATTCTCAATTGAGAATACCTCGATTAAAGTCTCTTAGACCTCAATCCCTTAATTAATCGGACAACTTCCACGATTTGGCATTTTAGGGTTTCGGATTTTTTTCAAATTTAGGGTTCGACCAATTCTGGGTAGATTCGAAGGGAACCAAAGATGCCTTAGGGGTGAGGGAGGCCTAGGGGTCATTGGGTGTGAATTTGAGATAGATCTGGGTGAGTTCTTGTTTGGCTCGAATCTTCAAATGAAGATTCGAGAAGCTCTGAGGTGATTCGAGCCAAATTAACAACAGATCCATAACGAGGCAGGTTAGGGGGTGCTATGGTGTTAATTAGGGGCTGGTTGGTTTGGATCTGAGTTTGGCTCGAATCTTCAAATGAAGATTCGAGAACCTCCAGGAGGATTCGAGCTCAGTGGCTAACAGATTTGGATAGAGGATGGTCAGGGGATTCAGGGGTGTTAATGTGGTGACCGACGGCGTTGTTGCCACCGGGTTTCAGGCGAGGGGGAGTTAGGGCGGCTAGGGTTAGGGGTGTGTTTTCAGAGATGATGATGAACAGGAGAGGAGGGGAGGGGTGTTTAGTTAGGGGTCCGGGGTATGGATTTGGGGTTTATATAGGGGAGGGGTGAATTGATCTAAGCCGATGGATCAAGCAGAATAGATGGCCAGGATCTATCCACTTACAGGAACGACGTCGTTTTAGTTTAGTTGGGGAATGGGTCGGCCCGGGCAATGGATCGGGTAGGGGTTACGGGTAAGGGGTGTGGAATATCAGCTGTTGGATTGATTTAATCCAACGGCCCTTGATGAAATATGACCAAACGTCGTCGTTTGGTTTGTTTGAATTGGACCGGACATGGGGTGTTTGGATTGGGCTGTGGGGAAGTTGATTTTGTTTAGGCCTGGATTTCAGTCCAGGTCCGATTTTTACCTTTATAACTTATTTTTCATTTCCTAATTTTATTCCTAATTATTAAATTCCTAATTTTAATTATAAAAACTAAATTAACCTTTCAAAACATTAATCACCCTTTAACAAATATTAACCTACAAGACAAATCATTAATCACACAATGGCATATTTAAATAACGAACAAATAAGATAAATGCATATTTTTTGTGATTTTTAATTAACTCTTAAATGCATAATTAAATCCTAGATATGCATGCAACATGTATTTTTATTTTATTTTTTCATTTAATTATAATAAAGTAAACATTTACGGACAAAACACAAATAATTAATAAACGCCACATAAATTCTAAAAATTGCACACTAAGAAAACAATTATTTGTGATTTCTTTTGGAGTAGTACTTGTGAGGCAAAAATCACGTGCTCACAGCTGCCCCTCTTTGTGCGGAAACTCGAAGAGTTTTCGTGCAAAGATAAAAGTGAGCGGATACGAGCGATTTTTGCCTGTTTGAATACTCCGTGTGAAGCATTTTTTGAAAGATTTGACCGAACCTCTGCTTCAAAGGTTTCCTACATATCCTTGGCTATAAAGGAATCGGGTCAATATAGTTCGGGAAGTTTTGGTAGCTGGGACTACCATGGGACTGTGATGTTGCTGCTATTTTGGGCTGCGTTTACTGCTTGCTGACCTCCTTATTACACCCTTCTTTAAAGGAAAAACAAAAAGCTAAACTAGGTTACGGTATGTGAATTACAAAATCTTATCTAGATCATGCCTTTGCGTTTCTTGTTGTCTTGATGCCTTGGTGACTCTCGGGCATTTGACTTATTCCGCATTTCCTTTCATTGTGTCTCGTATTTTCTTTCCCTGTTTGGGACTCTTGTTGTGTCCTGCTGGGGATTTGGTTGGACTCCTCTGCTTTATTGACTCTAAGTGCGCTTCTTTCCTATATGGGCGGGCTTTTGACTTCAACCCGTAATGTTAAAATAAATTTCCATTCTGTTCTTCAGGGGGGCGCCTGATTGCTTGATACTTCAATTGTATTCCCTTATTCTCCAGGTGGGCGCCTGATTGCTGACATTCCAACTGCTCTTCCTTGTTCTCCAGGTGGACGCCTGATTTCTTCTATTTCCCTTGCTTCTTCCTTGTTCTCCAGGTGGACGCCTGATTGCTAATTCTTCCATTGTTCTTCCTTGTTCTCCAGGTGCACGCCTGATTTCTTCTATTTCCTTTGCTTTTCCTTGTTCTCCAGGTGGACGCCTGATTTCTTCTATTTCCCTTGCTTTTCCTTGGATGCCTGATTGTTTCTATTTACATTCTTCATCCTTGTTCTCCAGGTGGACGCCTGATTGCTATTTCCTTTCCTCATCCTTGTTCTCCAGGTGGACGCCTGATTGCCATTTCCTTTCTTCATCCTTGTTCTCCAGGTGGATGCCTGATTGCCATTTCCTTTCTTCATCCTTGTTCTCCAGGTGGACGCCTGATTGCCATTTCCTTTCTTCATCCTTGTTCTCCAGGTGGACGCCTGATTGCTATTTTAATTCCTCATCCTTGTTCTCCAGGTGGACGCCTGATTGATATTTCAATCCTTCATCCTTGTTCTCCAGGTGGACGCCTGACTGCCATTTCCTTTCTTCATCCTTGTTCTCCAGGTGGACGCCTGATTGCCATTTCCTTTCTTCATCCTTGTTCTCCAGGTGGACGCCTGATTGCTATTTCTTTTCCTCATCCTTGTTCTCCAGGTGGACGCCTGATTGCTATTCTTTTCTTCATCCTTGTTCTCCAGGTGGACGCCTGATTGCTATTTCCTTTCCTCATCCTTGTTCTCTAGGTGGATGCCTGATTGCTATTTCCTTTCTTCATCCTTGTTCTCCAGGTGGACGCCTGATTGCTATTTCCTTCTTCATCCTTGTTCTCCAGGTGGACGCCTGATTGCTATTTCTTTTCTTCATCCTTGTTCTCCAGGTGGACGCCTGATTGCTATTTCCTTTCCTCATCCTTGTTCTCCAGGTGGACGCCTGATTGCTATTTCCTTTCTTCATCCTTGTTCTCCAGGTGGACGCCTGATTGCTATTTCCTTTCTTCATCCTTGTTCTCCAGGTGGACGCCTGATTGCTATTTCTTTTCTTCATCCTTGTTCTCCAGGTGGACGCCTGATTGCTATTTCCTTTCCTCATCCTTGTTCTCCAGGTGGACGCCTGATTGCTATTTCCTTTCTTCATCCTTGTTCTCCAGGTGGACGCCTGATTGCTATTTCCTTTCTTCTTCCTTATTCTCCAGGTGGACGCCTGATTTCTTCTATTTCCTTCACCGGGTGTTTCCTGACACAAATGTTGTTTTCGCTCCTATTTCAAATCAAAGAAAATTTCGTCAGTTTAAAGCAGGGTGGTTAGTTGTGGCATTCTTGCTGAGGGTGGGGTTTCTCTTTGTCTTGTTTTACTGCCTTGGAGCGGTTGAAAAGACAATTTTGTCTTTGTAATTGATCCTTAACCATAGGATCCTCAACTGTTGTTTTCACTTCAAACCCTTTTAACTGTAATCATATGTCTCTCCTGACATTGCTGAATCACTTTTTGGATTCAACTTTTCTTACACCCACATCTTATTTTTATCCTATTACTTCCTGCTCATCATGGCCGTATTTTGCCTTATGCAATCTTGAATCTTGGTAGTATACCTTGACATTCCTTCTTATTTGGTTTGGAACAAAACTTACCTCAAAAGCTTTAGAAGAGTAAGATTATTAGTGACGAAAACATGACGATTTTCGACAATCTGGAATGAAAAGAAAAATCCAAATTTGGATGACTGTTGGAGAAGGAATAAAGAACTTATCTGATTGGAGTTACTGTCACCAATGATCAGGGTATGCATTTCGGATTAATCAATCCAGTCTTTTTAATCAATCTCTTCTTTCCAATTGTTTCATTCTGCTTTCCCAAAATTTCCACAACCCAATTTCACTTTTTTGCCAATTTACAGACCTTGTTCGACTTGCAGTATCCAAAAGAGTTTTCACCGACAAAACTTCCTCATTTGTTATTTTCTTAATTCCTTTTCGCCTTATGGTGCCTGCGAAGGTTTTCACCAATAAGACTCTCTCATTTTTCTTTCTCTCAGCTTCCGTCGTCTCATGGTGCCCGTGAGGGTTTTCACCTATAAGACTCTCTCATTTTCATTACTTCTTCTTGTTTGGACCAGAGTGTTATGAATCATCTTCATTTGTTTGACTCGGCGTTTTTTCTAAGATTGGTCGAAAGGTCTTTTGGTATATGGTTGGAATGGAAAGGTATCAAAAGTTAAACAATTTGGATACGGTTTTTTTTAAAAACTACAACCCTTGGAATCATTTTTCTTATTTTCCAATACAATTCCTGCCCCAGTTTCTTGATTGGGGGTCTCTTGATGTTTCATTTTGTGCACATTATGCATGTTATGCATATTATGCACCCTATGACCGAGCCGTGAGGCGCCTACGTATCCTCTTTGAGGAATCAGGTCAAACGTAGTTCACTCCGTAATAGTGATTTTCTACTTTTTTTTTATATATATATTTTTTTATTTGATTTTCATTGATTCCAAGAGAGGGTAAGAAAGAAACGAATGTGGCTCAAAGGGGAAACAAAGGGTACAGTGTTTGGATAGCAAAATAAATTGCCTTTGTCATTCCAATCTTCGAAATAATGCCGAATACAAACATTCAATAACTTATACCAAGGAAAAATCATGCATAATATCTCTTTACTGCGTCAGAATTGATAGCCATGTCTATGCATTTTCCTTCAATATCTGTTAAACATAATGCACCATTGGATAATACCCTGGTCACAATGAATGGTCCTTGCCAATTCGGGGCAAATTTGCCCTTTGCTTCAGCCTGATGTGGAAGAATACGTTTCAGCACATGTTGACCCACTTCAAACTTTCGGGGACGCACCTTTTTGTTGTATGCCCTTGCTATTCTTCTTTGATATAATTGGCCATGACATACTGCTGCCAATAGTTTTTCATCAATCAAGTTTAACTGTTCCAGACGGGTTTTGACCCATTCATCATCATCAATCTTAGCTTCGGCGATGATCCGAAGGGAAGGAATTTCAACTTCTGCAGGAATTACCGCCTCAGTGCCATATACCAACAAATAAGGAGTTGCTCCTACTGAAGTGCGAACAGTAGTGCGATATCCCAACAACGCAAATGGTAATTTTTCGTGCCATTGCCTTGAACTTTCTACCATTTTCCGAAGTATCTTCTTTATGTTTTTGTTGGCTGCCTCGACTGCTCCATTCGCCTTGGGCCGATATGGGGTAGAGTTGCGATGTATAATCTTAAACTGTTGACATACTTCCCTCATTAAGTTACTGTTAAGATTAGCACCGTTATCTGTGATGATCACCTTTGGGATTCCGAATCGACATATGATATTTGAGTGAACAAAATCGACCACAGCTTTCTTGGTCACTGATTTGAATGTTTTGGCCTCAACCCATTTGGTAAAATAATCAATGGCTACCAGAATGAACCTGTGCCCATTTGATGCTGCTGGCTCAATCGGTCCAATCACATCCATGCCCCAGGCGACGAAGGGCCATGGTGCTGACATTGTGTGCAACTCGGATGGTGGAGAGTGAATCAAATCCCCGTGTATCTGGCATTGATGACATTTGCGCACAAAACTGATACAATCTCGCTCCATGGTAAGCCAATAGTAACCGACTCGGAGAATTTTCTTTGCCAACACATATCCACTCATGTGGGGTCCGCAAACTCCCGCATGTACTTCAGACATGACAGCGGTAGCTTGTCTGGCATCTATGCATCTTAACAATCAAAGGTCTGGTGTTCTTCTATACAAAACTCCTCCGCTTAAGAAGAATCCATTTGCCAATCGCCTAATGGTTCTCTTTTGATCCCCTATGGCTCGTGCTGGATATATCCCTATTCTGATATACTCCTTGATGTCGTGGAACCATGGTTCACCGTCAAATTCCTCCTCAACCATATTGCAGTAAGCGTGCTGATCGTGGACTTGAATATGCAGTGGATCCACATAAGCTTTGTCCGGATGGTGCAACATTGATGCCAGGGTAGCCAATGCATCGGCGACTTCATTATGGATCCTTGGAATATGCCGGAACTCCACTGATTGAAACCGCTGACAAAGATCATGTAGACAATGTCGGTATGGTATGAGCTTCAAGTCTCGGGTTTCCCATTCTCCTTGAATTTGATGTACCAGAAGATCCGAATCTCCCATGACTAAGATTTCCCGGATACCCATGTCTACGGCTAGCCTTAACCCCAAAATACAAGCTTCATATTCAGCCATATTATTGGTGCAATAAAATCGAAGTTGAGCCGTAACAGGATAGTGATGCCCGGTCTCAGAAATAATTACAGCTCCTATCCCGACTCCTTTCATGTTAGCGGCCCCATCAAAGAAAAGTTTCCAGCCAGGTTTTTCAATCTGCTCCATCTCACCGATATGCATTATTTCTTCATCGGGAAAATAGGTTTTCAATGGCTCGTACTCCTCGTCGACCGGGTTTTCGGCTAAATGATCGGCCAATGCTTGGGCTTTCATTGCAGTCCGAGTCACATAGATGATGTCAAATTCTGTGAGCAATATCTGCCACTTCGCAAGTCTCCCCGTTGGCATAGGCTTTTGAAAAATATATTTCAACGGATCCAGACGCGAAATGAGGTAAGTAGTGTAGGATGACAAATAGTGTTTCAATTTCTGAGCTACCCATGTTAGGGCGCAACATGTCCTTTCCAGATGAGTGTACTTAACCTCATAAGCTGTGAATTTCTTGCTAAGGTAGTAGATGGCCTATTCTTTTCTGCCGGTGAGGTCATGCTGCCCCAATACACAACCAAAGGAATTTTCCAAGATCGTCAAGTAAAGAATCAAAGGTCTTCCTAGCTCTGGCGGAACCAGCACGGGTGGATTTGACAAGTATCCTTTTATCTTATCAAATGATTCTTGACATTCATCAGTCCAGTTGACCGCCGCATCTTTCTTCAACAATTTGAAAATAGGCTCACAGGTTGCCGTGAGCTGAGCAATAAACCTGCTGATGTAATTCAACCTCCCTAACAAACTCATTACTTCAGTTTTGTTCCTTGGAGGTGGCAGTTCTTGGATGGCTTTGATTTTTGATGGGTCTAGCTCGATGCCTCGTCGACTGACTATGAATCCCAACAGCTTTCCAGATGGAACACCAAATGCGCATTTGGCAGGGTTAAGCTTGAGGTTGTACCTGCGAAGTCTCAAGAAGAATTTCCTCAAATCCCAAACGTGGTCGGCCTGATGCTTTGATTTTATGATTACATCGTCCACGTATACCTCAATCTCCTTGTGTATCATGTCATGAAACACCGTGGTCATTGCTCTCATGTAAGTTGCCCCGGCGTTCTTCAAACCGAATGGCATTACCCGGTAGCAATAAGTTCCCCATGGTGTGATGAATGCCGTCTTTTCTGCATCTTCTTCATCCATCAGAATTTGATGATATCCGGCATAACAATCCACAAAAGATCCTATCTCATGCTTGGCGCAATTATCGATCAAAATATGGATATTGGGTAATGGGAAATTATCCTTCGGACTCGCTTTGTTGAGATTGCGATAATCGACGCATACTCTGATTTTGCCGTCTTTCTTTGGCACAGGAACGATATTAGCCAACCAAACAGGATATCGAGTGACTCGAATGACCTTTGCCTCTAACTGTTTGATGATTTCTTCTTTAATTCTCACACTCGTATCATACTTGAACTTTCTCAAACTTTGCTTGACAAGAGGCACCATTGGATCAGTGGGCAATTTGTGAACCACTAAATCAGTGCTCAAACCTGGCATGTCGTCATATGACCATGCAAAAACATCTTTGAATTCTATGAGTGCTTTAATCAACTCTTCTCGGATCTTTGGTTTGAGATGGACACTTATTTTAGTTTCTCGGATATTATTCGTGTCCCCTATGTTGATGTCTTCGGTATCACTCAAGTTAGGTTTGGTTTTTTCCTCAAAATGAATTAACTCTTTACTAATCTCTTCGAAAGCCTCATCCTCATCATATTCTGATTCATAATCACAATATACTTCTTGAATTATTATTTCGGAATCAGATTGATTTTTAAGACTGGGCTGAGGATTCCTCATGCATGCCATATCACTAGAGCCAGCGTAAAAAGAACTGTACAGAAAAAGAAGAAAAGAAAAAAAAATATCAGGAATGATAATGAAAGGGAAACTGTATTTTATTGGATGATGAAAGATAACAAGGTTTGCACACTTCAAACAAACTGTAAGATAAACATTGGGATTACAACCCTGAGGTAACCCAAACAAACTGAAGGAAAATCAAAATAAACTACCAAGACCCCTTTCGAATGGGGAGAGGAGTGGCTTTCCAATTATTAAGCCTTGTCTCTGGCCTGACGAATTGCACTTCTGCGTCGCTAGAACCTTCACTGCTTTCCACCATATTCACATCGTCAAACAATTTCTCGAATCTTTCAATTAATTCCTCCTCAGGATTGACCAAGGATTTAGGAATTGTTGTTATCGGGTGATTTTTAGCACCGATCTTGATAAAAGACTTTGATAGATGTGAGACTGGTTTTAGAAGAACCCATGCCTTTTGTTTCAGCTTTCTGGCCTTTCTCACGTCTGTGACAGTGGGTATGAATCCCAAACCAAATGTTCCCCAGTTCTCGGGGAGAGATACTGGTTGTATAATTCCTTGCAAAGATGAGCCCAAACCTTTGCCGGGTATAAAACCATTTTTTAACATTTCATAGGCTACCATGACTGATGCAGAGGTTATCTTTGGATTCGGAATGTATTTCCCCTCTGGAATTTTCTCTACCGACATTGTGTCGGACACTTGGTAAACCTATGGTCCCTGGTCATTTTCTATTCCCTCGACTGGTACAATGGCACCGCTGTGAGCATTTAAACTGTCTTCCCCATGCACAACTATTTCTTGTTTATCCCATTCAAACTTGACTACCTGGTGTAGTGTTGACGAGATTGCTTTAGCAGCATGGATCCATGGTCGACCCAACAGCAAATTATAAGAAACAGTTATGTCCAGCACTTGAAACTCCATTGTGAATTCAACTGGACTTATTGTCAGCTCTAGCACTATGTCGCCAAATGAATCTCTACTTCCACCGACAAACCCCCGTACGCAAATACTATTCTTCTGGATCCTCTCCTCTTTGATTTTCAACTTGCCCAGAGTGGAGAGAGGGCAGATATTTGCGCTTGACCCGTTGTCAACCAATACCCGGGTTACTACGGAGTTTTCACATTTCAATGTGAGGTAAAGAGCTATGTTGTGCTCAGTACCTTCCATAGGCAGTTCATCATCAGAAAATGTGATTCTGTTTGCCTCAAAGATTCTGTTGGCTATTTTTCCCAAATGATTCACGGAGATCTTATCAGGGACGTGTGCCTCATTCAGGATTTTCATCAAAGCTTGATGGTGCTCCTCTGAATGGATCAGTAATGACAATAATGAAATTCGAGCGGGCGTCTTTTTCATTTGATCCACAACAGAATAGTCATGGAGCTTCATCTTTCTCAAAAATTCTTCCGCTTCTTCTTCCGTAACAGCTTTCTTCATTGGTGTTGGATTTTTAGTTTTTCTTAACTCTTCGGGAGTGAAACATCTTCCCGAGCGAGTCAAGCCTTGGACCTCACAGACTTCTTCCTTGACTTCTTTTCCTTTGTACATTACAGTCACCCGTTCATAGTTCCATGGAATGGCCTTGTTGTTGATCACTGGTAACTGGGTTACCGGCTTGATAATAACCCGCTCTATACGAGCTCCCTCCACGACTACAATGGGTTTGCTGGCGATCCCTGGTACAATCACTTTTAATCCTTCCCGCTTTGTAGAAATTTTGCTTGAAGATCCCTTCTCAAATACCACAGATGGTTCATCACCCTTTTTGTTCTGCGTAGGTACCGACTTCTCCTCTATTAACTGCTCTTCTGGCTTGGCTTCATGAGACCTAATCATCATGACGGTTTGCGATGGCTTCTTTGTTTCCCCATCAACCTGTACTATTTCTATCATATTGGCCTCCTGATGGGCTGGCATTGGATTTTTGTTGATATTGGGAGCTTCGGGGGTTTGAACTTCAATTTTGTTAGTATCACTCAGCTCTTGTATTGCATTCTTCAAATGCCAGCATTTTTCTGCATCATGGCCTGGTGTGCCGGAACAATATTCACAGCTTATGGTGTAGTCCAGATTCTTTGGAGGAGGATTGGACACCTTGGATTGTATCGGCCTTAGCATGTCTAGCTGTCTCAACATGTGGAACAGACTAGTGTAAGATTCACCCAATGGAGTGAAGGTTTTCTTTTTCTGTTCCCTTTCTCCCCTGAATGCTTGCCTAGGCCTGAAACCTGGTCCGGGGTAGGCTCGTGGGTAAGTACTTGATATGACAGGGGCGCGCCAATGAGCGTGAGCAGGTGGTTGATTGAATGCTTGTGCATGATTGATGGAAAAATGAGGTTCCGACGGGTGATAGTAGTGTTGGGGTGAATTGTGGTGGTAAGTTGATTGGTGGGACCGATGTTGATTGTAGTAATGAGGTGAACCTCCGGATCCTGACCAAGTTCCTGAATCAACCACCACTGCTTCCTCCCTTTTCTTTCTTCCAATTCCTCCTACTCCGCCTTGAATAGCTTGAGTAGTCGCCTTAATAGCCGAATAACTCATGATTTTATTTGTCTTGAGGCCTTCTTCCACCATACCTCCCATCTTCACTACTTCGTTAAATGATTTTCCTACCGCCGAAACTAAATGGGCATAGTAAGTTGGCTCCAGGGCTTGTAGGAAGTAGTCTACCATTTCACTTTCCTTCATAGGAGGATCCACCCTTGCTGCCTGTTCCCTCCACCGGAAACCATACTCTCTAAAACTTTCATTGTGCTTTTTCTCAAATTTTGTCAAAGATAGTCGATCTGGGATGATTTCCAGATTGTATTGGAAGTGGTAAGCAAATGTCTGTGCTAAGTCATCCCAGGTGTACTATCTCCCATGGTCCTGGCGTGTATACCACTCTAAAGCTGATCTGCTCAAACTTTGACTGAAGTAAGCCATCAATAATTCGTCTCTTCCCCCAGCTCCTCGCATCTTGCTGCAGAATCCTCTCAAGAGGGCTACTGGATCGCCGTGCCCGTTGTATAGGTCAAATTTGGGCATCTTGAAACCAACTGGCAATTGCACATTTGGGAATAAGCATAAATCCTTGCAGGCCACACTGACCTGTCCTCCTAACCCTCGAATGTCTCGGAACGATTGTTCTAGGCTTTTGACCTTTCTGAACATTTCTTCTTGTTCAGCATTTTTGGCTGGCTTGTCAATTTCGGTTGGGAGGTCAAAACGAGGAGTAGTTGAATGGATTTCGGAGGCTTTGAAGGTGGGCTCCGGGGGGTAGTATCCTGGAGTATAGGCTCACTAGGAGATTTGTGGGATATAGCCGGGGGAGGTGCTACGAAGACAGGAGTTACTGGTGGAGGATGGTATGGAACTGGTTTCGGAGGCGGAGACTGCGGTGTCTGAGAGGTGGTGCCTCGGTAGTGTTGGTAGATGGGGAAATTTGGGGATAGTTCAGTGGTAAGATTATCCTGAGCTTGGGCTAGTGATGGAGCAGGGTTAGCTGGGTAAGATGGGGGTGATTTCCGTATAGACCAGGCTCGGTACATCTTAGCCATTTGCTGCTTGAGTTTAAGCATTTCTTCTTTCATTTTGCCAACGTCCATCTCCTCTATCTGAATACCTGTGTCGACATCCGGAATAGACATACTTTCGGGTATCGGTCCTTTTGATCTGGTGTGATAATGATAATATGCCAGTATCTCTTAGAAAAACTAACTGCTTGAATTCTGGAAATGAGCAAACTTGTTAGTTTTGAGAGTTTAACACATATATAATTACACGTTGAGATGCAATGTTCCTAGACAAATAACCCTTTTCTATTATGCATTTGCTCGGCTGCTCGTGTCATCCCAGCTTTTCTTGGCCTTTCTTTTTATTGTCACTCACTCTTATTTTATTCTTTTATGATTGTGGATGTGGTCGAATCTTATAGAGATTGCCTACGTATCATGCCCCCGCATGAATCAGACCTTGCGTAGTTCGAACGTAAAGCAATTGTCAACACTTTTATTTATTTTACAAAGATGAAACAGACATTACATAAAAATGGTTTTAAAACTTGACACAAACCCAAATCAAACAAAAGCCATAACTCTCAATAGTTGTGAACATGCTCCACTCCCCACTTTTGTTTTCAATCATTGGATCATCTGCTCATGGTGGGGCTTGACCCGGATGACCTCCCAGTGTACGATACATTCTTTCTAACTCCATCGCTAGATGACGGGCGAAAATAGGTGCGTTCTCTATAAACCTTTCATAATCCATTCCTTGGCAGTTTACATAACTTTGAGAGGTGTAAACCGCTAAATCATGGATTTGTGCCCTGAAATCTTGGAGACGTTGGTCTTGGTTTTGCAGTTGTTGTTGGCGAGTGGTGGCTATATCTCTGACACGGTCTTCACGATCTAAAGCTGACTCTAATTGAGCTCGGAGTCTGGCCTGATCGAGTCTTGCCTGTGCTCTTTCTCTGTCGATGTCTGCATGCTGATATTCTCTGTTGTACCTTCTCGCTTCTTCCAGTTGTGCATGAAGTTGGGCTTCTGAATGTATCCAACGGTCTTTTTCCTTCTTGAATTGTGCCCTGTCTTCTTCGAATTGCCTTACTTGGCGTTCCTTATTAGATCTGGCCTCTTCGTTTAATTGTTGGATTCTTTCTTTAGCTTTGCTCAACGCCTTTTCATTTTTTGCCAAAATGGAATCATAATCTTGCATTTTTTCAAAAAGATTGGCGATGATTTTTTTATCCTTCCAACTCCTCATTGGTGTTTCAGAAGCTTTCTTCATTTTTTGAAATTGAGCGTGAAGATCTTTATTCTCACGAGCCAGACTCTTCTTCTCTCCTTCTGCTTCTTGTGCTTGCAAATCTTTCTCCAAACTGAGGCTCCTCAAATTTTCTTTTAAAGCATGGATGGTCGCTTTATACCCCTTTTCCTTTTCTCCCCAAATCAGCCGCTCTTGGATTTTATCGTTAAAGGTTTGAACATGGGGTCTTTTTGTTGGCCTTCTTAGATCGGGTTCTGGTGCATCATCCACGCGGGACCGTTTCTTAAACCACCTTGCATATCCTGGATTTATCTCGCCCTTTGTAGTGTCTGGAACTTGAGTATCATCTTTCAAGTATCGACACCCATTCCACATTTGCTGAATTAAAGCCTCGGGAAGAGTGGCTTCAGGGTGTAACTCGATTACTTGCATACTCAAATCTTCATCATCGGGAACTACTTGGTATCTCCCTAGTTGTCTTAGAACTCTTTGTGGCGCATATGGCTGGATGCTTCTCAATCCCAATAGTAGCAAATAACTATTTGAGGTTGACATGTGGATCACTTCCCTTACCGGGAGCCATCCCAAAGTCCACTCAATTTGACTTGCCGTTGAAGATCTTAGATGAGATACCCAGGCTTCGACCCCTTCTGGTGACTTATAGTCTTTTATTCTTTCTTCATAACTCTCGATGAAATTATCATGGCTTGGACCATACTGTATGAGCTTGGGGTGATGCTGGAGATGTTCAATCATCCACATTTGCAACAAAATTTTGCACCCTTCGAAGACCTTTGCCCCTGATTTACATAAAGTCAACGCCCGATAAATGTCGGAGAGAATGATCGGGGCAAGGATATGATTTTCCTTGGTAGTTAGGACTTGTACGACTTTCGCCGTGCGAATATCAATTGTTCGTTCTTTGTTTGGGAAGACCATGATTCCTAGAAAAGCCACCATGAAAGCGAAGCGACGGTGAATCTGCCAGGTGTCTTTGTTCTGCTTGTTGGTAAGGCCCTTCTCATGAATTTCAAATCCATCTGGCTTTCCGAACCTTGAATGTAGGAAGTTGAAAGAACAACACCCGTTGATAACGTTGCTTTTTCTGATTTGATTACTGATGTTCAGGAGCCCAAAGAATCGATGCACTGAGGGAGCTTTTGGGAATATAAGACTTTGGTTTCTTAAATCTCCGTCAAAACCGGCATATCCAGCTATCTCTTCTAATGTAGGAGTAAACTCAAAATCAGAAAAGCGAAAGACATTGTGAACAGGGTCCCAGAAAGTTACTAATGCCGCAATCAAATCATCACGTGGTTTAACTTTCATAATATCTGTGAGAGTTCCCAAATGTTTAATGACCCATTTTTGACCATCTTCTCCTAACTCATGCCACCATATCTGAAGCCGAAATAGAAACTCATCTGCATTTGCGGACGGTGGGTTTTGGGTAGTGCTCATTTTGTGTCTGCGATTAATTTTAGCAAAAATCAAGACTCATTTTGAAAATAGACACTCGTAAAAAAAAATCATTTTTTCCCTTTTTTTTTTTATTTAACACTTTTTTTTTTCAAAACTTAAAACTATTTTTTGGGAATTTTCTTAAAACAACCTATTTTATTCCTCGGCTCTCACAATGATTTTTTTTTTCAATTAAGCTGGTCAACAAGCAAATCCGAGGCAAATGAATGCACAAGTAGCAAGTAGGATGCATCAGGATGGTCTTTTCATTTCGGGTTCACCTGTCCTAGACAGACCCAACCCTTGTGTTGAGTCTCCAAGGCCAAATGTACATGATGCAAATAGATGTTCCTACTAGGGATCCGGTACATGACTGAGTTATTCTAAGTGAAAAACCTGAGGCAGATTGTTCTAAACCTGGCTTACCCAAACGGACAGTTTGAGCCGAAGTGGGGGCAACGTACTGGGAGCACGAAAGTCTACCCGGCCTAGTTACTTGTCCCAACTTCGTCTTATTTGGTATAACTTTAACAGAAAGGTGGGCCACGTGCACGTGTGCACCATAAATTCAGAAGACTCAGAAAGAAGGGGGTTTCGCAGCAGTTGTATATACACAATTCAAATAATATTAAAGCGGTAAAAACATCATTTAGCATATTAGGCATATATCATGTAAACATCAGATAATAAATAAAGTCAACTATAACAGTTATTTTAAGCTCGAATTCTTAAACCCTGAACCAGTGGTTCTGGGTTAACTCCTTTTTTCCCCAGCAGAGTCGCCAGAGCTGTCACACCTCCTCTTTCCGCCCCCGCGAGGGTGCGAAGGAGTTTTCTCCAATTAAAGGACAGTCGAAACGGGATTAGTTTGTTTACTTCAGAGTCGCCACCTGGGAATTTTAAAGCGTCCCAAGTCACCGGTTTTAATCCCTGAATCGAGGAGAACATGACTCTGTTTGTTATTCTGCGAACCAGAAATCGAGTAAGGAATTCTGTTAATTCGAGAGAAGGTGTTAGGCATTCCCGAATTCCGTGGTTCTAGCACGGTCGCTTAACTGTTATTATACTTGGCTTAATTATCTCGATTTGCTAAATACATGATTTTGTTATCGCTACAATTAAAGATTTTCTTGAAACGAATCACGCGTATGTATATTCGTGTTATATATTTTTTATAAACGTGAAGAATCATGTCACGCATACGTGTACACAATAAGGTTGACAATATTATTATTTTTTTGTTTATTTTTATTATAAGAAAAATAGACTTATGTTCGAAATTGTGCTTAAAATAAAATTAAGAACGTTCGTCGCTCTTATATGATTAAATAGTGAACTGCACATCTCGGGTTATATGAAATTAATTTGATATTCTCCGAAGAACCCCCTTTTTATTAAATGTTCGCTCGAAGTTGCGCGAACGCATAATCCGAATTGTCTTTAGAAATATAATCAGGTCACGCGAACGTATCCCTAATCACACAAAATACTCTTGATGGTAGTGTAAATTTTCCACAAATTGTTTATTACATCCATACATTTTATGTGAAAGTCATGAGAAATCACTATTTGAAATGATTCTAAATTCCTTGAAAAGAATTCACAATTTATTAAGTGTTGACCGCGAATTATATTTTTCGTGTGTGAATTATATTCCTCAAAACCATTCGAATTTAAAGAATAATAAAAAAATAAACAACGTGTGACTAATACTACTATTTTATCGTAAATACAATATTTATCTACCCAAAAAGCGAATTGTATATAAAACTTAGGAAAAGAATTAATTTAATAAACGAAGTAATATTTTTCCAAGAATTTTCATTGCTATATTTGGAACGAATGCTATTTACACATTTTTGACTTAAAATGTTACAATTTATAAATCACACCCTTCTTTTACACCACTTGTATTTCGTCCGAGGTTATAATTATTTGGTTAACTTTGCTTACGAAGATTGAGTTTTAATAAACGAATTCTTATTCTCTGCCTACGCGAATATTTGCAAACACTAACTCTATATTTTGTAAAAAAAATCCTTGGCATCATTTTATACATTAAAAGAAATGAGTTGATCGCGTTCCTAAAATAGCTAAGCCATTTGTTATTAAGAAAGAGAACTAATCCACCAATTGATTTAATAAGACGACATTATATAACGTAAACATACATCATGACATGTTCGCAATATTCCAACATTATAATAGTAATGGATTATATCAATTCACCTTTCAACTATAGGTTATAAGCATAACCGTTATTACGCCATATACTAATAAAATACAACTGACATCATCTAGTCTCAAACAAAATTGGATATTTGACAAAATAAGCTAGTAATGTAATTTCTGGGTATTTCCATACTATTCTATACTTAGCTAACAATATCACAGGCTTTAATTAATGGCAAACTTTCTACCATATTCCCTATCTCAACAATTCAAACAATAACTGTCATCACTAGTCCTCTAAACACATAAGATTATTGTGGAATTTACTACTTGAGAAGGTTAATTAGTTAACAGTTTGTCATGTCAAGTATAATACTATATTAACCAACTAAAACAAAACTGAAACTTAAACTAGTAAAATTTAAATGAGTAGAAGACATCCTTATAATTCCAAACTTCATTTACTTGCCATGTTGAAGCTTTTCATGACATGAGTTTACAGATATATACCTGGAAATGAGGGTAGAAGAGGTAAATTTCAGCAGTAGCAGCAGCAACAAAACCAGCAGAATATACCAATGTTTCAACAGATTTGAACAACAAAACAACGAGACCCGTGAAGCCCAGACGCACAGTGGCAGGAAATTTAGGAAATTTCAGATTTAACCCAAGCAATACCAACAAACAAACCCGGACAGGTTCAAAAAAAACTATGTTTCTGATTTTCTTTCCTTCTTCTATATCTGTTTCAGATTCTGTGTGTGTGTGAGTGTTCTCTTTTCTGTTTCTTTTTCTGTTTTCTTCCTCCTTTTCAGATTTCTGTTTTCTGACTTTTTCTGCTCAGTTTTTCCTTGTGTCTCTTTTCTCTCTGTGTGTATCTCCTAATTTCAGATTCCTTTCTCTATCTGGTTCTCTTTCTTTTTTCTCTCTCTCCTCTCTCCCTCAAATTAGTCCCAACTCCTCTATCTTATACAGGTCTGCCCCCTTTCTAGCAGCCTACTGTCCGGACCCCTTTCTCTTTTAAAAATCAGAAAATCTCCACTCTCATAGCACTAAGGCTGATTTTCTAATAAATCAGCCACTAAAGGTACTTTTTTCCTTATTTTCATCATTCCCATTATCCTTTGTTTCCCATTATCTTAATAAATTATAGTCATCAACATTCCACTATAACACACTAATACTAACATATTATCCCTACTGTTTCAATCCCAGAAATACCCCTGAAATCCCACTGTTATTACTGACCCAGACTAAAAACTGCCCAAACCTTAAAAATTGTTTAAACTAATCTGCCTAACATCAAACAACTATTATATCCTCACAGATTGTGCTAAACAAAGAAATGCAATCTATGATTGAGACAGTATACCACATTTCTAATAACTGATTGATAAGAATTGAATTCAAACGGGGAATTAACAGACTGAACATTGAACTTGAATAAAACATACTAACATTACACAGAACCTGCAGGATCATTTCGACTGAAATTCAAAACTGAACTAAGATCAACAAATGCAGGGGGCATTGTCAGTATTGACACTGCCTGAAACTAACTGCTCAGAAACCAACACACACATGTTTGACAAACTTTCTGACTTATCAAACAAGAACCAACTGATTACAACAAAATGATAATAATCAATCCAAAACAGATAAACAGGTTAATACAATCATTAATGGAAATAAGAATTTACAAAACAACTAATCGACGAACTTAATCGAGTCGATTATACATATTGTAAACAATCATAACCAACAGAGACAATGCTATAATTTGATCTCATAAACGGGTATGAGACAGAATCACAGAACCAAATAAACAAATATGAAAATTACACAGGCTACTGAAACAGGCAACAATATACACATAAAATACAGAAAGGAGTAGGAAAAATACCTTTGCACCTCCAAATTTATACGGACACAGGGTCAACTTGGATTTGGACCTTTTGAGGCTGAACAGACTTTATTCGAAGTATTCTCAATTGAGAATACCTCGATTAAAGTCTCTTAGACCTCAATCCCTTAATTAATCGGACAACTACCACGATTTGGCATTTTAGGGTTTCGGTTTTTTTTTCAAATTTAGGGTTCGACCAATTCTGGGTAGATTCGAAGGGAACCAAAGATGCCTTAGGGGTGAGGGAGGCCTAGGGGTCATTAGGAGTGAATTTGAGACAGATCTGGGTGAGTTCTTGTTTGGCTCGAATCTTCAAATGAAGATTCGAGAAGCTCTGAGGTGATTCGAGCCAAACTAACAACAGATCAATAACGAGGCAGGTTAGGGGTGCTATGGTGTTAATTAGGGGCTGGTTGGTTTGGATCTGAGTTTGGCTCGAAGATTCGAGAACCTCCAGGAGGATTCGAGCTCAGTGGCTAACAGATTTGGATAGAGGATGGTCAGGGGATTCAGGGGTGTTAATGTGGTCACCGGCGGCGTTGTTGCCGCCGGGTTTCAGGCGAGGGGGAGTTAGGGCGGCTAGGGTTAGGGGTGTGTTTTCAGAGATGATGATGAACAGGAGAGGAGGGGGGGTGTTTAGTTAGGGGGCCGGGGTATGGATTTGGGGTTTATATAGGGGAGGGGTGAATTGATCTAAGCCGTTGGATCAAGCAGAATAGATGGCCAGGATCTATCCACTTACAGGAACGGCGTCGTTTTGGTTTAGTTGGGGAATGGGTCGGCCCGGGCAATGGATCGGGTAGGGGTTACGGGTAAGGGGTGTGGAATATCAGCCGTTGGATTGATTTAATCCAACGGCCCTTGATGAAATATGACCAAACGTCGTCGTTTGGTTTGGTTGAATTGGACCGGACATAGGGTGTTTGGATTGGGCTGTGGGGAAGTTGATTTTGTTTGGGCCTGGATTTCAGTCCAGGTCCGATTTTTACCTTTATAACTTATTTTCCATTTCCTAATTTTATTCCTAATTATTAAATTCCTAATTTTAATTATAAAAACTAAATTAACCTTTCAAAACATTAATCACCCTTTAACAAATATTAACCTACAAGACAAATCATTAATCACACAATGGCATATTTAAATGACGAACAAATAAGATAAATGCATATTTTTTGTGATTTTTAATTAACTCTTAAATGCATAATTAATTCCTAGATATGCATGCAACATGTATTTTTATTTTATTTTTTTATTTAACTATAACAAAGTAAACATTTACTGACAAAACACAAATAATTAATAAATGCCACATAAATTCTAAAAATTGCACACTAAGAAAACAATTATTTGTGATTTCTTTTGGAGTAGTTCTTGTGAGGCAAAAATCACGTGCTCACAGCTGCCCCTCTTTGTGCGGAAACTCGAAGAGTTTTCGTGCAAAGATAAAAGTGAGCGGATACGAGCGATTTTTGCCTATTTGAATACTCCGTGTGAAGCATTTTTTGAAAGATTTGACCGAACCTCTGCTTCAAAGGTTTCCTACATATCCTTGGCTATAAAGGAATCAGGTCAATGTAGTTCGAGAAGTTTTGGTAGCTGGGACTACCATGAGACTGTGATGTTGCTGCTGTTTTGTGCTGCTTTTACTGGTTGCTGACCTCCTTATTACACCCTGCTTTAAAGGAAAAACAAATAGCTAAACTAGGTTACGGTATGTGAATTACAAAATATTATCTAGATCATGCCTTTGCGTTTCTTGTTGTCTTGATGCCTTGGTGACTCTCGGGCATTTGACTTATTCCGCATTTCCTTTCATTGTGTCTCGTATTTTCTTTCCCTGTTTGGGACTCTTGTTGTGTCCTGCTGGGGATTTGGTTGGACTCCTCTGCTTTATTGACTCTAAGTGCGCTTCTTTCCTATATGGGCGGGCTTTTGACTTCAACCCGTAATGTTAAAATAAATTGCCATTCTGTTCTTTAGGGGGGCGCCTGATTGCTTGATATTTCAATTGTATTCCCTTATTCTCCAGATGGACGCCTGATTGCTGACATTCCAACTGCTCTTCCTTGTTCTCCAGGTGGACGCCTGATTTCTTCTATTTCCCTTGCTTCTTCCTTGTTCTCCAGGTGGACGCCTGATTGCTAATTGTTCCATTGTTCTTCCTTGTTCTCCAGGTGGACGCCTGATTTCTTCTATTTCCTTTGCTTTTCCTTGTTCTCCAGGTGGACGCCTGGTTTCTTCTATTTCCCTTGCTTTTCCTTGGATGCCTGATTGTTTCTATTTCCATTCTTCATCCTTGTTCTCCAGGTGGACGCCTGATTGCTAATACTTCAATTCTTCATCCTTGTTCTCCAGGTGGACGCCTGATTGCTAATACTTCAATTCTTCATCCTTGTTCTCCAGGTGGACGCCTGATTGCTATTTCCTTTCCTCATCCTTGTTCTCCAGGTGGACGCCTGATTGCCATTTCCTTTCTTCATCCTTGTTCTCCAGGTGGACGCCTGATTGCCATTTCCTTTCTTCATCTTTGTTCTCCAGGTGGACGCCTGATTGCCATTTCCTTTCTTCATCCTTGTTCTCCAGGTGGACGCCTGATTGCTATTTTAATTCCTCATCCTTGTTCTCCAGGTGGACGCCTGATTACTATTTCAATCCTTCATCCTTGTTCTCCAGGTGGACGCCTGACTGCCATTTCCTTTCTTCATCCTTGTTCTCCAGGTGGACGCCTGATTGCCATTTCCTTTCTTCATCCTTGTTCTCCAGGTGGACGCATGATTTCTTCTTCCTTCACCGGGTGTTTCCTGACACGAATGTTGTTCTTTTCTTCATCCTTGTTCTCCAGGTGGACGCCTGATTGCTATTTCCTTTCCTCATCCTTGTTCTCTAGGTGGACGCCTGATTGCTATTTCCTTTCTTCATCCTTGTTCTCCAGGTGGACGCCTGATTGCTATTTCCTTCTTCATCCTTGTTCTCCAGGTGGACGCCTGATTGCTATTTCTTTTCTTCATCCTTGTTCTCCAGGTGGACGCCTGATTGTTATTTCCATTCTTCATCCTTATTCTCCAGGTGGACGCCTGATTGCTTTTTCTTCATCCTTGTTCTCCAGGTGGACGCCTGATTGCTATTTCCTTTCCTCATCCTTGTTCTCCAGGTGGACGCCTGATTGCTATTTCCTTTTTTTCATCCTTGTTCTCCAGGTGGACGCCTGATTGCTATTTCCTTTCCTCATCCTTGTTCTCTAGGTGGACGCCTGATTGCTATTTCCTTTCTTCATCCTTGTTCTCCAGATGGACGCCTGATTGCTATTTCCTTTCTTCTTCCTTATTCTCCAGGTGGACGCCTGATTTCTTCTATTTCCTTCACCGGGTGTTTCCTGACACAAATGTTATTTTTGCTCCTGTTTCAAATCAAAGAAAATTTCTTCAGTTTAAAGCAGGGTGGTTAGTTGTGGCATTCTTACTGAGGGTGGGGTTTCTCTTTGTCTTGTTTTACTGCTTTGGAGCGGTTGAAAAGACAATTTTGTCTTTGTAATTGATCCTTAACCATAGGATCCTCAACTGTTGTTTTCACTTCAAACTCTTTTAACTGTAATCATATGTCTCTCCTGACATTGCTGAATCACTTTTTGGATTCAACTTTTCTTACACCCACATCTTATTTTTATCCTATTACTTCCTGCTCATTATGGCCGTATTTTGCCTTATGAAATCTTGAATCTTGGTAGTATACCTTGACATTCCTTCTTATTTGGTTTGGAACAAAACTTACCTCAAAAGATTTAGAAGAGTAAGATTATTAGTGACGAAAACATGACGATTTTCGACAATCTGGAATGAAAAGAAAAATCCAAATTTGGATGACTATTGGAGAAGGAATAAAGAACTTATCTGATTGGAGTTACTGTCACCAATGATCAGGGTATGCATTTCGGATTAATCAACCCAGTCTTTTTAATCAATCTCTTCTTTCCAATTGTTTCATTCTGCTTTCCCAAAATTTCCACAACCCAATTTCACTTTTTGCCAATTTACAGACCTTGTTCGACTTGCAGTATCTAAAAGAGTTTTCACCGACAAAACTTCCTCATTTGTTCATTTCTTAATTCCTTTTCGCCTTATGGTACCTGCGAAGGTTTTCACCAATAAGACTCTCTCATTTTTCTTTCTCTCAGCTTCCGTCATCTCATGGTGCCCGTGAGGGTTTTCACCTATAAGACTCTCTCATTTTCATTACTTCTTCTTGTTTGGACCAGAGTGTTATGAATCATCTTCATTTGTTTGACTCGGCGTTTTTTCTAAGATTGGTCGAAAGGTTTTTTGGTATGTGGTTGGAATGGAAAGGTATCAAAAGTTAAACAATTTGGATAGGTTTTTTTTTAAAAACTACAACCCTTGGAATCATTTTTCTTATTTGCCAATACAATTCCTGCCCCAGTTTCTTGATTGGGGGTCTCTTGATGTTTCATTTTGTGCACATTATGCATGTTATGCATATTATGCACCCTATGACCGAGCCGTGAGACGCCTACGTATCCTCTTTGAGGAATCAGGTCAAACGTAGTTCACTCCGTAATAGTGATTTTCTACTTTTTATATATATATATATATTTTTATTTGATTTTCATTGTTTCCAAGAGAGGGTAAGAAAGAAACGAATGTGGCTCAAAGGGGAAACAAAGGGTACAGTGTTTGGATAGCAAAATAAATTGCCTTTGTCATTACAATCTTCGAAATAATGCCGAATACAAACATTCAATAACTTATACCAAGGAAAAATCATGCATAATGTCACACCTCCTTTTTCCGCACCCGAGGAGCGCATGGGGAGTTTTTTCCAATTAAAGGACAATCGAAACGGGATTGGTTTAATTATTTCAGAGTCGCCACTTGGGAGATTTAGGGTGTCCCAAGTCACCAATTTTAATCCCGAATCGAGAAAAAAATAATGACTCTATATTACAGTCTGCGTACCAGAAATCCGGATAAGGAATTCTGTTAACCCGGGAGAAGGTGTTAGGCATTCCCGAGTTCCGTGGTTCTAGCACGGTCGCTCAACTGTTATATTCGGCTTATTTATCTGATTTTTAATACAATTATGAACCATGTGAAAATTTTATCTTTTAACCACTTCGTTAATTATTATTATTAGGAATGTGAACGTCGCTTAAAACATGTCTTTGGACTGCGTCACATGAAATGCACCCGCAATCCGGAACATATCTTATTTGACGTTTTGGGATTTGGATTTGGGTCGCATGAAATGCACACCCCGAGTTTTAAGAAAGTAAATTATTAAACACGCGCCTAAAAGACTATCGCGTTATTATTTTTGGGAAGGCCACGAAATTCACTAAGCGGCCCTCCTGAGTTCTAAGTAATTTAAAACAAGTATTTACTGAGGGCCCCGCAATTTGTATTTTTATTCGGCGAGGCTCATCTCATTCTTATTTTAAAGGATATCCTATAGCAACTACGTTTCTTGTCGTGTTTGTCTCTATCAATCGAAAGCAGTAGATAGTCCTAATTAATTAATGCTTGCAAGTTATTTTATAACAGAATTCGGAAATGCTAAAATCAGGAACAAGGCTGCGCGCACAGTCAGTCGAATAAATAATCATGGGCCCAAATTCGACCCATGCGTGATGGGCCAAACCTGGGCCACTGCTTTGTTCGAAGCAGGCCGGCTAGGCCTATTTTGGCTTGAACTCGACCTTTATGGGGTTGAGATTGCAAGTTTGGTGTTCTTTGTCTTAGCAGGTGGTTTACTAGTTATATGAGGCCATCAATTCGAAAAGGAAGAACTTAATCCAGGATATACAGTGTTCATACTTGCTATACATTACAACCTATACTGCAAAGTAAACTAAAATCTGAGATGCAACCTATCACATTGGACATATTATCACCTATCAGCATACATATGTACTCTACCATTTAGCTAACTTATATTGATATACACTAGGCATACAGGCTGCTTCGATTGTCAACACAAGAATGTAAATTATCATACAATACATGATATCTAATATAACAGTATATATATGAAAATCAACTTCAAGTCTTTTTCCCCTTTTTTGCATTCATGCTCAATGTTCCAATTACATTTGATAGTGCCTTGGTTGTGTACCTGATGTAGAGGAACAGAAGAAGAAAGAAAGGATCAGCTGAGTAGCACACATCAAACAACGGCAATCAGCAGATTCACAGCAACAACACAGCAACAGACAACCAGCCAATAATGATGAAGCTCAACAAAGAGTCGAACAACAAATGGACAATCCCAATGGTGTCCACAGTCCACAGACAAACAACAATATTTCCCAGAACCAAAGAGAAACCAGCAAATAGTTGAATACTAAACCAGTGATCCCAGAAAACAGAGTAGGAAATAACAGCCCAGGATGTTGAATGTAACAGCAACAGAAATCCAATGATCACAAGAAAGCTTGGCAAACGGCAGAAAAGCAAAACTACAAAGACAACCTGATCAAACTGGACTCTTACACAGTTTCTTCTAGACAATACTCATTCACAATGTTCTGAAATTTATTCCTGTTTTTCCCTTTTTTAGTTTTCTTACTCACAGAAACTCTCAAGACTCCAAAAAAATGAACCCCCTTTTTTAATCGAAGGTCTCCCTCTTTTATAGCCTAACATTAACACTTTACAGTCTGTTTTACAACTCACAATTGCCCCCCCCCCCTGTTGTTTTTCCACTCACTTATTTTAAATAACCAAGCTCCCATGAAATCCCTGACAGCCCCTCTCTCCTTTTGGTTGTTAAAGTGTACTGATCACTTGTTTATTTAACCAAAATATGGGCAGTGGGAATATAATCTGACAGCACATGCTGTCCAATTATTTTAATCCCTTAAAGCTAACCATACACATGCTGCCCACGGTCCGAACCAAATGGCATTGTGTTTTAAAACCACAGTCTGAATTTGCCATTATAACCTTTCCCCTAGATGTTCTTTTAATTCAATTTGAACAAAATCAACAGTCAATACAATTTAGTTCCTAATGAGACTCAAATACGATCACAGCAGAAATAAGCAATACGAATCAAGTTGTTACCATTAACGATTGAAACTAATTGACGACATATATTGACTCGACTATATTAGTCGTAACATATAACAATCAATCGTTCATATAAACAACACGTATAGAGTCCCGAATGGCTTCAGACAAATTTGTTCAAACACTGGGAACTTATATAAATTAAACTCGCTTGACGATTAATCTAATTGATGAGCACGTATATCACAGGGTATATTCAGAACACAAACAGAAGACAAATGGCCAAATAAAAAGGCCTTTAACAGAGATGGAAGAAATCCGAACGAAAAATAACAAAATAACAAACAAACACAAAGAAATATGCTGACAACTTAATTAGAAATAAAACAAAAGAAAGGAAAACTTACCAAAAAGAGTTTGAAATCAAAATGACCCAAATCAGATTCAACTTCGAACTTTTGAGGCCGAACAAACTTTAATCAGGGTGTTCTCACATGAGAACACCTTGATTAAGGTCTATTAGACCTCAAACCCTTGTCAAGGCCGGCCAGATTCCCCAGGTGCATGTGTTCTAAGGTCTGGATTTCCAGATCTGATTTTTAGGGAGTTGTGGGTAGATTCGGACCAAACCAAGCTTGGTTTGGTCACGAGGAAGGTCAGGGGAGTGTCTGGTATGAAGATGGGGTGGTTTGGCATAGATCGAGTTTTGTCTCGAATCTTCAAATCCAGATTCGAGACGATAGGAGGTGATTCGAGGTTCGTGGTTAGTGGATTCGTGTTCAGGGTGGTTGGATGCTTTAGGGGTGTGAAGGGGGTGGTCACCGGCGTTCATGCCGCCGGGTTTTGGTGGAAGGGAAACTAGGGCGGCGTTAGGGTTTGGGGGTTTCAGGGTTCGGGGAAGGAGACGAGTGAGGGGTGGGGTTCGGATAGGGGGCGTGGGGTGTAAGGGAAGGTTTATATATGGTGAGGTTGATCGGATCTGAGCCGTTAGATCAGATGATCTCAACGGCTTAGATCTGATGCTGAGAAATGGGACGGGGTCGTTTGATAGTTAAACGGGGTCGTTTGGTTTAAGTGAGGGGTTGGGTCGGATTGGTTATTGGGTCGGGTTTGAACATGGGTTACTGAAAGAGGTCCTGAGCCGTTGGATTGGCCTGGACGGACGGCTCAGATCGAACGCCCTATACGACGTCGTTTTGGGGGCGTGCCTGGGCAGGCCTGGTTTGGACTGGGTCTTGCCTTGGCTTTGGGCCTCATTTTGGGGCCCAATCCGATTTTCCCTTTTCTTCTTTTTTTTTTTTATTTTTTTTTCAAATCAACAAATTAAACTAACAATTCCTAAAAATTGTAAAAATTAAAATAAACTTACACACATATTGGTTAACACCTATAACAATTAACACACCATTTTAACATATATTTTTGATTTTTCTTTTTTCTTTTTGGAGTAACTGAAGCAAAAATCACGTGCTTACACATAATATCTCTTTACCGCGTCAGAATTGATAGCCATGTCTATGCATTTTCCTTTAATATCTGTTAAACATAATGCACCATTGGATAATACTCTGGTCACAATGAATGGTCCTTGCCAATTCGGGGCAAATTTGCCCTTTGCTTCAGCCTGATGTGGAAGAATACGTTTCAGCACATGTTGACCCACTTCAAACTTTCGGGGACGCACCTTTTTGTTGTATGCCCTTGCTATTCTTCTTTGACATAATTGGCCATGACATACTGCTGCCAATCATTTTTCATCAATCAAGTTTAACTGTTCCAGACGGGTTTTGACCCATTCATCATCATCAATCTTAGCTTCGGCGATGATCCGAAGGGAAGGAATTTCAACTTCTGCAGGAATTACCGCCTCAGTGCCATATATCAACAAATAAGGAGTTGCTCCTACTGAAGTGCGAACAGTAGCGCGATATCCCAACAACGCAAATGGTAATTTTTCGTGCCATTGCCTTGAACCTTCTACCATTTTCCGAAGTATCTTCTTTATGTTTTTGTTGGCTGCCTCGACTGCTCCATTCACCTTGGGCCGATATGGGGTAGAGTTGCGCTGTATAATCTTAAACTGTTGGCATACTTCCCTCATTAAGTTACTGTTAAGATTAGCACCGTTATCTGTGATGATCACCTTTGGGATTCCGAATCGACATATGATATTTGAGTGAACAAAATCGACCACAACTTTCTTGGTCACTGATTTGAATGTTTTGGCCTCAACCCATTTGGTAAAATAATCAATGGCTACCAGAATGAACCTGTGCCCATTTGATGTTGCCAGCTCAATCGGTCCAATCACATCCATGCCCCAGGCGACGAAGGGCCATGGTGCCGACATTGTGTGCAACTCGGATGGTGGAGAGTGAATCAAATCCCCGTGTATCTGGCATTGATGACATTTGCACACAAAACTGATACAATCTCGCTCCATGGTAAGCCAATAGTAACCGGCTCGGAGAATTTTCTTTGCCAACACATATCCACTCATGTGGGGTCCGCAAACTCCCGCATGTACTTCAGACATGACAGCCGTAGCTTGTCTGGTATCTATGCATCTTAACAATCCAAGGTCTGGTGTTCTTTTATACAAAACTCCTCCGCTTAAGAAGAATCCATTTGCCAATCGCCTAATGGTTCTCTTTTGATCCCCTGTGGCTCGTGCTGGATATATCCCCATTCTGATATACTCCTTGATGTCGTGGAACCATGGTTCACCGTCAAATTCCTCCTCAACCATATTGCAGTAAGCGTGCTGATCGTGGACTTGAATATGCAGTGGATCCACATAAGCTTTGTCCGGATGGTGCAACATTGATGCCAGGGTAGCCAATGCATCGGCGACTTCATTATGGATCCTTAGAATATGCCGGAACTCCACTGATTGAAACTGCTGACAAAGATCATGTAGACATTGTCGGTATGGTATGAGCTTCAAGTCTCGGGTTTCCCATTCTCCTTGAATTTGATGTACCAGAAGATCCGAATCTCCCATGACTAAGATTTTCCGGATACCCATGTCTGCGGCTAGCCTTAACCCCAAAATACAAGCTTCATATTCAGCCATATTATTGGTGCAATAAAATCGAAGTTGAGCCGTAACAGGATAGTGATGCCCGGTCTCAGAAATAATTACAGCTCCTATCCCGACTCCTTTCATGTTAACGGCTCCATCAAAGAAAAGTTTCCAGCCAGGTTTTTCAATCTGCTCCATCTCACCGATATGCATTATTTCTTCATCGGGAAAATAGGTTTTCAATGGATCTTACTCCTCGTCGACCGGGTTTTCGGCTAAATGATCGGCCAATGCTTGGGCTTTCATTGCAGTCTGAGTCACATAGATGATGTCAAATTCTGTGAGCAATATCTGCCACTTCGCAAGTCTCCCCGTTGGCATAGGCTTTTGAAAAATATATTTCAACGGATCCAGACGCGAAATGAGGTAAGTAGTGTAGGATGACAAATAGTGTTTCAATTTCTGAGCTACCCATGTTAGGGCGCAACATGTCCTTTCCAGATGAGTGTACTTAACCTCATAAGCTGTGAATTTCTTGCTAAGGTAGTAGATGGCCTATTCTTTTCTGCCGGTGAGGTCATGCTGCCCCAATACACAACCAAAGGAATTTTCCAAGATCGTCAAGTAAAGAATCAAAGGTCTTCCTAGCTCTGGCGGAACCAGCACGGGTGGCTTTGACAAGTATCCTTTTATCTTATCAAATGATTCTTGACATTCATCAGTCCAGTTGACCGCCGCATCTTTCTTCAACAATTTGAAAATAGGCTCACAGGTTGCCGTGAGCTGAGCAATAAACCTGCTGATGTAATTCAACCTCCCTAACAAACTCATTACTTCAGTTTTGTTCCTTGGAGGTGGCAGTTCTTGGATGGCTTTGATTTTTGATGGGTCTAGCTCGATGCCTCGTCGACTGACTATGAATCCCAACAACTTTCCAGATGGAACACCAAATGCGCATTTGGCAGGGTTAAGCTTGAGGTTGTACCTGCGAAGTCTCAAGAAGAATTTCCTCAAATCCCCAACGTGGTCGGCCTGATGCTTTGATTTTATGATTACATCGTCCACGTATACCTCAATCTCCTTGTGTATCATGTCATGAAACACCGTGGTCATTGCTCTCATGTAAGTTGCCCCGGCGTTCTTCAAACCGAATGGCATTACCCGGTAGAAATAAGTTCCCCATGGTGTGATGAATGCCGTCTTTTCTGCATCTTCTTCATCCATCAGAATTTGATGATATCCGGCATAACAATCCACAAAAGATCCTATCTCATGCTTGGCGCAATTATCGATCAAAATATGGATATTGGGTAATGGGAAATTATCCTTCGGACTCGCTTTGTTGAGATTGCGATAATCGACGCATACTCTGATTTTGCCGTCTTTCTTTGGCACAGGAACGATATTAGCCAACCAAACAGGATATCGAGTGACTCGAATGACCTTTGCCTCTAACTGTTTGGTGATTTATTCTTTAATTCTCACGCTCATATCAGACTTGAACTTTCTCAAACTTTGCTTGACAAGAGGCACCATTGGATCAGTGGGCAATTTGTGAACCACTAAATCAGTGCTCAAACCTGGCATGTCGTCATATGACCATGCAAAAACATCTTTGAATTCTATGAGTGCTTTAATCAACTCTTCTCGGATCTTTGGTTTGAGATGGACACTTATTTTAGTTTCTCGGATATTATTCGTGTCCCCTATGTTGATGTCTTCGGTATCACTCAAGTTAGGTTTGGTTTTTCCTCAAAATGAATTAACTCTTTACTAATCTCTTCGAAAGCCTCATCCTCATCATATTCTGATTCATAATCACAATATACTTCTTGAATTATTATTTCGGAATCAGATTGATTTTTAAGACTGGGCTGAGGATTCCTCATGCATGCCATATCACTAGAGCCAGCGTAAAAAGAACTGTACAGAAAAAGAAGAAAATAAAAAAAAATATCAGGAATGATAATGAAAGGGAAACTGTATTTTATTGGATGATGAAAGATAACAAGGTTTTCACACTTCAAACAAACTGTAAGATAAACATTGGGATTACAACCCTGAGGTAACCCAAACAAACTGAAGGAAAATCAAAATAAACTACCGAGACCCCTTTCGAATGGGGAGTGGAGTGGCTTTCCAATTATTAAGCCTTGTCTCTGGCCTGACGAATTGCACTTCTGCGTCGCTAGAACCTTCACTACTTTCCACCATATTCACATCGTCAAACAATTTCTCGAATCTTTCAATTAATTCCTCCTCAGGATTGACCAAGGATTTAGGAATTGTTGTTATCGGGTGATTTTTAGCACCGATCTTGATAAAAGACTTTGATAGATGTGAGACTGGGTTTGGAAGAACCCATGCCTTTTGTTTCAGCTTTCTGGCCTTTCTCACGTATGTGACAGTGGGTATGAATCCCAAACCAAATGTTCCCCAGTTCTCGGGGAGAGATACTGGTTGTATAATTCCTTGCAAAGATGAGCCCAAACCTTTGTCGGGTATAAAACCATTTTTTAACATTTCATAGGCTACCATGACTGATGCAGAGGTTATCTTTGGATTCGGAATGTATTTCCCCTCTGGAATTTTCTCTACCGACACTGTGTCGGACACTTGGTAAACCTATGGTCCCTGGTCATTTTCTATTCCCTCGACTGGTACAATGGCACCGCTGTGAGCATTTAAACTGTCTTCCCCATGCACAACTATTTCTTGTTTATCCCATTCAAACTTGACTACCTGGTGTAGTGTTGACGAGATTGCTTTAGCAGCATGGATCCATGGTCGACCCAACAGCAAATTATAAGAAACAGTTATGTCCAGCACTTGAAACTCCATTGTGAATTCAACTGGACTTATTGTCAGCTCTAGCACTATGTCGCCAAATGAATCTCTACTTCCACCGACAAACCCCCGTACGCAAATACTATTCTTCTGGATCCTCTCCTCTTTGATTTTCAACTTGCCCAGAGTGGAGAGAGGGCAGATATTTGCGCTTGACCCGTTGTCAACCAATACCCGGGTTACTACGGAGTTTTCACATTTCAATGTGAGGTAAAGAGCTATGTTGTGCTCAGTACCTTCCATAGGCAGTTCATCATCAGAAAATGTGATTCTGTTTGCCTCAAAGATTCTGTTGGCTATTTTTCCCAAATGATTCACGGAGATCTTATCAGGGACGTGTGCCTCATTCAGGATTTTCATCAAAGCTTGATGGTGCTCCTCTGAATGGATCAGTAATGACAATAATGAAATTCGAGCGGGCGTCTTTTTCATTTGATCCACAACAGAATAGTCATGGAGCTTCATCTTTCTCAAAAATTCTTCCGCTTCTTCTTCCGTAACAGCTTTCTTCATTGGTGTTGGATTTTTAGTTTTTCTTAACTCTTCGGGAGTGAAACATCTTCCCGAGCGAGTCAAGCCTTGGACCTCACAGACTTCTTCCTTGACTTCTTTTCCTTTGTACATTACAGTCACCCATTCATAGTTCCATGGAATGGCCTTGTTGTTGATCACTGGTAACTGGGTTACCGGCTTGATAATAACCCGCTCTATACGAGCTCCCTCCACGACTACAATGGGTTTGCTGGCGATCCCTGGTACAATCACTTTTAATCCTTCCCGCTTTGTAGAAATTTTGCTTGAAGATCCCTTCTCAAATACCACAGATGGTTCATCACCCTTTTTGTTCTGCGTAGGTACCGACTTCTCCTCTATTAACTGCTATTCTGGCTTGGCTTCATGAGACCTAATCATCATGACGGTTTGCGATGGCTTCTTTGTTTCCCCATCAACCTGTACTATTTCTATCATATTGGCCTCCTGATGGGCTGGCATTGGATTTTTGTTGATATTGGGAGCTTCGGGGGTTTGAACTTCAATTTTGTTAGTATCACTCAGCTCTTGTATTGCATTCTTCAAATGCCAGCATTTTTCTGCATCCTGGCCTGGTGTGCCGGAACAATATTCACAGCTTATGGTGTAGTCCAGATTCTTTGGAGGAGGATTGGACACCTTGGATTGTATCGGCCTTAGCATGTCTAGCTGTCTCAACATGTGGAACAGACTAGTGTAAGATTCACCCAATGGAGTGAAGGTTTTCTTTTTCTGTTCCCTTTCTCCCCTGAATGCTTGCCTAGGCCTGAAACCTGGTCCGGGGTAGGCTCGTGGGTAAGTACTTGATATGACAGGGGCGTGCCAATGAGCGTGAGCAGGTGGTTGATTGAATGCTTGTGCATGATTGATGGAAAAATGAGGTTCCGACGGGTGATAGTAGTGTTGGGGTGAATTGTGGTGGTAAGTTGATTGGTGGGACCGATGTTGATTGTAGTAATGAGGTGAACCTCCGGATCCTGACCAAGTTCCTGAATCAACCACCACTGCTTCCTCCCTTTTCTTTCTTCCAATTCCTCCTACTCCGCCTTGAATAGCTTGAGTAGTCGCCTTAATAGCCGAATAACTCATGATTTTATTTGTCTTGAGGCCTTCTTCCACCATACCTCCCATCTTCACTACTTCGTTAAATGATTTTCCTACCGCCGAAACTAAATGGGCATAGTAAGTTGGCTCCAGGGCTTGTAGGAAGTAGTCTACCATTTCACTTTCCTTCATAGGAGGATCCACCCTTGCTGCCTGTTCCCTCCACCGGAAACCATACTCTCTAAAACTTTCATTGTGCTTTTTCTCAAATTTTGTCAAAGATAGTCGATCTGGGATGATTTCCAGATTGTATTGGAAGTGGTAAGCAAATGTCTGTGCTAAGTCATCCCAGGTGTACTATCTCCCATGGTCCTGGCGTGTATACCACTCTAAAGCTGATCCGCTCAAACTTTGACTGAAGTAAGCCATCAATAATTCGTCTCTTCCCCCAGCTCCTCGCATCTTGCTGCAGAATCCTCTCAAGTGGGCTACTGGATCGTCGTGCCCGTTGTATAGGTCAAATTTGGGCACCTTGAAACCAACTGGCAATTGCACATTTGGGAATAAGCATAAATCCTTGTAGGCCACACTGACCTGTCCTCCTAACCCTCGAATGTCTCGGAACGATTGTTCTAGGCTTTTGACCTTTCTGAACATTTCTTCTTGTTCAACATTTTTGGCTGGCTTGTCAATTTCGGTTGGGAGGTCAAAACGATGAGTAGTTGAATGGATTTCGGAGGCTTTGAAGGTGGGCTCTGGGGGGTAGTATCCTGGAGTATAGGCTTACTAGGAGATTTGTGGGATGTAGCCGGGGGAGGTGCTACGAAGACAGGAGTTACTGGTGGAGGATGGTATGGAACTGGTTTCGGAGGCGGAGACTGCGGTGTTTGAGAGGTGGTGCCTCGGTAGTGTTGGTAGATGGGGAAATTTGGGGATAGTTCAATGGTAAGATTATCCTAAGCTTGGGCTAGTGATGGAGCAGGGTTAGCTGGGTAAGATGGGGGTGATTGCCCTATAGACCAGGCTCGGTACATATCAGCCATTTGCTGCTTGAGTTTATGCATTTCTTCTTTCATTTTGCCAACGTCCATCTCCTTTATCTCAATACCTGTGTCGACATCCGGAATAGACATACTTTCGGGTATCGGTCTTTTTGATCTGGTGTGATAATGATAATATGCCAGTATCTCTTAGAAAAACTAACTGCTTGAATTCTGGAAAGGAGCAAACTTGTTAGTTTTGAGAGTTTAACACATATATAATTACACGTTGAGATGCAATGTTCCTAGACAAATAACCCTTTTCTATTATGCATTTGCTCGGATGCTCGTGTCATCCCAGCTTTTCTTGGCCTTTCTTTTTATTGTCACTCACTCTTATTTTATTCTTTTATGATTGTGGATGTGGTCGAATCTTATAGAGATTGCCTACGTATCATGCCCCCGCATGAATCAGACCTTGCGTAGTTCAAACGTAAAGCAATTGTCAACACTTTTATTTATTTTACAAATATGAAACAGACATTACATAAAAATGGTTTTAAAACTTGACACAAACCCAAATCAAACAAAAGCCATAACTCTCAATAGTTGTGAACATGCTCTACTCCCCACTTTTGTTTTCAATCATTGGATCATCTGCTCATAGTGGGGCTTGACCCGGATGACCTCCCAGTGTACGATACATTCTTTCTAACTCCATCGCTAGATGACGGGCGAAAATAGGTGCGTGCTCTATAAACCTTTCATAATCCATTCCTTGGCAGTTTACATAACTTTGAGAGGTGTAAATCGCTAAATCATGGATTTGTGCCCTGAAATCTTGGAGACATTGGTCTTGGTTTTGCAGTTGCTGTTGGCGAGTGGTGGCTATATCTCTGACACGGTCTTCACGATCTAAAGCTGACTCTAATTGAGCTCGGAGTCTGGCCTGATCGAGTCTTGCCTATGCTCTTTCTATGTCGATGTCTGCATGCTGATATTCTCTGTTGTACCTTCTCGCTTCTTCCAGTTGTGCATGAAGTTGGGCTTCTGAATGTATCCAACGGTCTTTTTCCTTCTTGAATTGTGCCCTGTCTTCTTCGAATTGCCTTACTTGGCGTTCCTTATTAGATCTGGCCTCTTCGTTTAATTGTTGGATTCTTTCTTTAGCTTTGCTCAACGCCTTTTCATTTTTTGCCAAAATGGAATCATAATCTTGCATTTTTTCAAAAAGATTGGCGATGATTTTTTTATCCTTCCAACTCCTCATTGGTGTTTCAGAAGCTTTCTTCATTTTTTGAAATTGAGCGTGAAGATCTTTATTCTCACGAGCCAGACTCTTCTTCTCTCCTTCTGCTTCTTGTGCTTGCAAATCTTTCTCCAAACTGAGGCTCCTCAAATTTTCTTTTAAAGCATGGATGGTCGCTTTATACCCCTTTTCCTTTTCTCCCCAAATCAGCCGCTCTTGGATTTTATCGTTAAAGGTTTGAACATGGGGTCTTTTTGTTGGCCTTCTTAGATCGGGTTCTGGTGCATCATCCACGCGGGACCATTTCTCAAACCACCTTGCATATCCTGGATTTATCTCGCCCTTTGTAGTGTCTGGAACTTGAGTATCATCTTTCAAGTATCGACACCCATTCCACATTTGCTGAATTAAAGCCTCGGGAAGAGTGGCTTCAGGGTGTAACTCGATTACTTGCATACTCAAATCTTCATCATCGGGAACTACTTGGTATCTCCCTAGTTGTCTTAGAACTCCTTGTGGCGCATATGGCTGGATGCTTCTCAATCCCAATAGTAGCAAATAACTATTTGAGGTTGACATGTGGATCACTTCCCTTACCGGGAGCCATCCCAAAGTCCACTCAATTTGACTTGCCGTTGAAGATCTTAGATGAGATACCCAGGCTTCGACCCCTTCTGGTGACTTATAGTCTTTTATTCTTTCTTCATAACTCTCGATGAAATTATCATGGCTTGGACCATACTGTATGAGCTTGGGGTGATGCTGGAGATGTTCAATCATCCATATTTGCAACAAAATTTTGCACCCTTCGAAGACCTTTGCCCCTGATTTACATAAAGTCAACGCCCGATAAATGTCGGAGAGAATGATCGGGGCAAGGGTATGATTTTCCTTGGTAGTGAGGACTTGTACGACTATCGCCTTGCGAATATCATTTGTTCGTTCTTTGTTTGGGAAGACCATGATTCCTAGAAAAGCCACCATGAAAGCGAAGCGACGGTGAATCTGCCAGGTGTCTTTGTTCTGCTTGTTGGTAAGGCCCTTCTCATGAATTTCAAATCCATCTGGCTTTCCGAACCTTGAATGTAGGAAGTTGAAAGAACAACACCCGTTGATAACGTTTCTTTTTCTGATTTGATTACTGATGTTCAGGAGCCCAAAGAATCGATGCACTGAGGGAGCTTTTGGGAATATAAGACTTTGGTTTCTTAAATCTCCGTCAAAATCGGCATATCCAGCTATCTCTTCTAATGTAGGAGTAAACTCAAAATCAGAAAAGCGAAAGACATTGTGAACAGGGTCCCAGAAAGTTACTAATGCCGCAATCAAATTATCACGTAGTTTAACTTTCATAATATCTGTGAGAGTTCCCAAATGTTTAATGACCCATTTTTGACCATCTTCTCCTAACTCATGCCACCATATCTGAAGCCGAAATAGAAACTCATCTGCAATTGCGGATGGTGGGTTTTGGGTAGTGCTCATTTTGTGTCTGCGATTAATTTTAGCAAAAATCAAGAATCATTTTGAAAACAGACACTCGTAAAAAATAATCATTTTCCCCCTTTTTTTTTATTTAACACTTTTTTTTTCAAAACTTAAAACTATTTTTTGGGAATTTTCTTAAAACAACCTATTTTATTCCTCGGCTCTCACAATGATTTTTTTTCAATTAAGCTGGTCAACAAGCAAATCCGAGGCAAATGAATGCACAAGTAGCAAGTAGGATGCATCAGGATGGTCTTTTCATTTCGGGTTCACCTGTCCTAGACAGACCCAACCCTTGTGTTGAGTCTCCAAGGCCAAATGTACATGATGCAAATAGATGTTCCTACTAGGGATCCGGTACATGACTGAGTTATTCTAAGTGAAAAACCTGAGGCAGATTGTTCTAAACCTGGCTTACCCAAACGGACAGTTTGAGCCGAAGTGGGGGCAACGTACCGGGAGCACGAAAGTCTACCCGGCCTAGTTACTTGTCCCAACTTCGTCTTATTTGGTATAACTTTAATAGAAAGGTGGGCCACGCGCACGTGTGCACCATAAATTCAGAAGACTCATATACACAATTCAAATAATATTAAAGTGGTAAAAACATCATTTAGCATATTAGGCATATATCATGTAAACATCAGATAATAAATAAAGTCAACTATAACAGTTATTTTAAGCTCGAATTCTTAAACCCTGAACCAGTGGTTCTGGGTTAACACCTTTTTTCCCCTGCAGAGTCGCCAGAGCTGTCACACCTCCTCTTTCCGCCCCCACGAGGGTGCGAAGGAGTTTTCTCCAATTAAAGGACAGTCGAAACGGGATTAGTTTGTTTACTTCAGAGTCGCCACCTGGGAATTTTAAGGCGTCCCAAGTCACCGGTTTTAATCCCTGAATCGAGGAGAACATGACTCTGTTTGTTATTCTGCAAACCAGAAATCCGAGTAAGGAATTCTGTTAATTCGGGAGAAGGTGTTAGGCATTCCCAAATTACGTGGTTCTAGCACGGTCGCTTAACTGTTATTATACTTGGCTTAAGTATCTCGATTTGCTAAATACCTGATTTTGTTATCGCTACAATTAAAGATTTTCTTGAAACGAATCACGCGTACGTATATTCGTGTTATATATTTTTTATAAACGTGAAGAATCATGTCACGCATACGTGTACACAATAAGGTTGACAATATTATTATTTTTTTATTTATTTTTGTTATAAGAAAAATAGACTTATGTTCGAAATTGTGCTTAAAATAAAATTAAGAATGTTCGTCGCTCTTATATGATTAAATAGTGAACTGCACATCTCGGGTTATATGAAATTAATTTGATATTCTCCGAAGAACCCCCTTTTTATTAAATGTTCGCTCGAAGTTGCGCGAACGCATAATCCGAATTGCCTTTAGAAATATAATCAGGTCACGCGAAAGTATCCTTAATCACACAAAATACTCTTGATGGTAGTGTAAATTTTCCACAAATTGTTTATTACATCCATACATTTTATGTGAAAGTCATGAGAAATCACTATTTGAGATGATTCTAAATTCCTTGAAAAGAATTCACAATTTATTAAGTGTTGACCGCGAATTATATTTTTCGCGTGTGAATTATATTCCTCAAAACCATTCGAATTTAAAGAGTAAAAAAAATAAACAACGTGTGATTAATACTACCATTTTATCGTAAATACAATATTTATCTACCCAAAAAGCGAATTGTATATAAAACTTAGGAAAAGAATTGATTTAATAAACGAAGTAATATTTTTCGAAGAATTTTCATTGCTATATTTGGAGCGAACGCTATTTACACATTTTTGACTTAAAATGTTACAATTTATAAATCCCACCCTTCTTTTACACCACTTGTTTTTAGTCCGAGGTTATAATTATTTGGTTAACTTTGCTTACGAAGATTGAGTTTGGGATAAATAAACCAATTCTTATTCTCTGCCTACGCGAATATTTGCAAACACTAACTCTATATTTTGTAAAAAAAAATCCTTGGCATCATTTTATACATTAAAAGAAATGAGTTGATCGCGTTCCTAAAATAGCTAAGCCATTTGTTATTAAGAAAGAGAACTAATCCACCAATTGATTTAATAAGACGACATTATATAACGTAAACATACATCATGACATGTTCGTAATATTCCAACATTATAATAGTAATGGATTATATCAATTCACCTTTCAACTATAGGTTATACGCATAACCGTTATTATGCCATATACGAATAAAATACAACTGACATCATCTAGTCTCAAACAAAATTGGATATTTGACAAAATAAGCTAGTAATGTAATTTCTGGGTATTTCCATACTATTCTATACTTAGCTAACAATATCACAGGCTTTAATTAATGGCAAACTTTCTACCATATTCCCTATCTCAACAATTCAAACAATAACTGTCATCACTAGTCCTCTAAACACATAAGATTATTGTGGAATTTACTACTTGAGAAGGTTAATTAGTTAACAGTTTGTCATGTCAAGTATAATACTATATTAACCAACTAAAACAAAACTGAAACTTAAACTAGTAAAATTTAAATGAGTAGAAGACATCCTTATAATTCCAAACTTCATTTACTTGCCATGTTGAAGCTTTTCATGACATGAGTTTACAGATATATACCTGGAAATGAGGGTAGAAGAGGTAAATTTCAGCAGTAGCAGCAGCAACAAAACCAGCAGAATATACCAATGTTTCAACAGATTTGAACAACAAAACAACGAGACCCGTGAAGCCCAGACGCACAGTGGCAGGAAATTTAGGAAATTTCAGATTTAACCCAAGCAATACCAACAAACAAACCCGGACAGGTTCAAAGAAAACTATGTTTCTGATTTTCTTTCCTTCTTCTATATCTGTTTCAGATTCTGTGTGTGTGTGAGTGTTCTCTTTTCTGTTTCTTTTTCTGTTTTCTTCCTCCTTTTCAGATTTCTGTTTTCTGATTTTTTTCTGCTCAGTTTTTCCTTGTGTCTCTTTTCTCTCTGTGTGTATCTCCTAATTTCAGATTCCTTTCTCTATCTGGTTCTCTTTCTTTTTTCTCTCTCTCCTCTCTCCCTCAAATTAGTCCCAACTCCTCTATCTTATACAGGTCTGCCCCCTTTCTAGCAGCCTATTGTCCGGACCCCTTTCTCTTTTAAAAATCAGAAAATCTCCACTCTCATAGCACTAAGGCTGATTTTCTAATAAATCAGCCACTAAAGGTACTTTTTTCCTTATTTTCAGCATTCCCATTATCCTTTGTTTCCCATTATCCTAATAAATTATAGTCATCGACATTCCACTATAACACACTAATACTAACATATTATCCCTACTGTTTCAATCCCAGAAATACCCCTAAAAAACTACTGTTATTACTAACCCAGACTAAAAACTGCCCAAACCTTAAAAATTGTTTAAACTAATCTGCCTAACATCAAACAGCTATTATATCCTCACAGATTGTGCTAAACAAAGAAATGCAATCTATGATTGAGACAGTATACCACATTTCTAATAACTGATTGATAAGAATTGAATTCAAACGGGGAATTAACAGACTGAACATTGAACTTGAATAAAACATACTAACATTACACAGAACCTGCAGGATCATTTCGACTGAAATTCAAAACTGAACTAAGATCAACAAATGCAGGGGGCATTGTCAGTATTGACACTGCCTGAAACTAACTGCTCAGAAACCAACACACACATGTTTGACAAACTTTCTGACTTATCAAACAAGAACCAACTGATTACAACAAAATGATAATAATCAATCCAAAACAGATAAACAGGTTGTTACAATCATTAATGGAAATAAGAATTTACAAAACAACTAATCGACGAACTTAATCGAGTCGATTTTACATATTGTAAACAATCATAACCAACAGAGACAATGCTATAATTTTATCTCATAAACGGGTATGAGACAGAATCACAGAACCAAATAAACAAATATGAAAATTACACAGGCTACTGAAACAGGCAACAATATACACATAAAATACAGAAAGGAGTAGGAAAAATACCTTTGAACCTCCAAATTTATACGAACACAGGGTCAACTTGGATTTGGACCTTTTGAGGCTGAACAGACTTTATTCGAAGTATTCTAAATTGAGAATAACTCGATTAAAGTCTCTTAGACCTCAATCCCTTAATTAATCGGACAACTTCCACGATTTGGCATTTTAGGGTTTCGGATTTTTTTTCAAATTTAGGGTTCGACCAATTCTGGGTAGATTCGAAGGGAACCAAAGATACCTTAGGGGTGAGGGAGGCCTAGGGATCATTGGGTGTGAATTTGAGACAGATCTGGGTGAGTTCTTGTTTGGCTCGAATCTTCAAATGAAGATTCGAGAAGCTCTGAGGTGATTCGAGCCAAACTAACAACAGATCCATAACGAGGCAGGTTAGGGGGTGCTATGGTGTTAATTAGGGGCTGGTTGGTTTGGATCTGAGTTTGGCTCGAATCTTCAAATGAAGATTCGAGAACCTCCAGGAGGATTCGAGCTCAGTGACTAACAGATTTGGATAGAGGATGGTCAGGGGATTCAAGGGTGTTAATGTGGTAACCGGCGGCATTGTTGCCGCCGGGTTTCAGGCGAGAGGGAGTTAGGGCGGCTAGGGTTAGGGGTATGTTTTCAGAGATAATGATGAACAGGAGAGGAGGGGGGTGTTTAGTTAGGGGGCGGGGTATGGATTTGGGGTTTAAATAGGGGAGGGGTGAATTGATCTAAGCCGTTGGATCAAGCAGAATAGATGGCCAGGATCTATCCACTTACAGGAACGGCGTCGTTTTGGTTTAGTTGGGGAATGGGTCGGCCCGGGCAATGGATCGGGTAGGGGTTACGGGTAAGGGGTGTGGAATATCAGCCATTGGATTGATTTAATCCAACGGCCCTTGATGAAATATGACCAAACGTCGTCGTTTGGTTTGGTTGAATTGGACCGTACATGGGGTGTTTGGATTGGGCTGTGGGGAAGTTGATTTTGTTTGGGCCTGGATTTCAGTCCAGGTCCGATTTTTACCTTTATAACTTATTTTCCATTTCCTAATTTTATTCCTAATTATTAAATTCCTAATTTTAATTATAAAAACAAAATTAACCTTTCAAAACATTAATCACCCTTTAACAAACATTAACATACAAGACAAATCATTAATCACACAATGTCATATTTAAATGACGAACAAATAAGATAAATGCATATTTGTTGTGATTTTTAATTAACTCTTAAATGCATAATTAAATCCTAGATATGCATGCAACATGTATTTTTATTTTATTTTTTCATTTAACTATAACAAAGTAAACATTTACGGACAAAACACAAATAATTAATAAACGCCACATAAATTCTAAAAATTGCACACTAAGTAAACAATTATTTGTGATTTCTTTGGGAGTAGTTCTTGTGAGGAAAAAATCACGTGCTCACAACACTGGTTGGAGGATTTATGTCTGCGAGACGCTCTATTCCTTTGGTTGCGGACTGACAGAGTTGTTCTTGATTGACAGTTGATCATATATGTCATGGATAGTGTCATTGTCAATCTTTAGAAGGTTATTGACCTATTTTGGGATCACCTGAATCGTCTTTGAGGTTTTTGGGTAGGCCTTATGTGAATGTATATTTTATACTAGATCAGATATACTTATTCAACATAGCATTGCTTATAGATGAGTCTTTGGGCGTGGTGCATAATATTCTGCCTTAGCCTATTTAGGTGCTACTCTTTTATGCCATGTAGGTTGTGAGACGACTTGATTATTCACACGTGTATTGTGGTCCTATGTAGCTTGTGGTGTTATATGAGTGAGATAGTTCTCGAGATATAGGTCATTTATTGCACCTTAGTCGTGCTTGGCATTTTATAGTGCATGGCACTATCTGTCTCCAGGGTTGTGTTTATGCATATGGCGTGTTTGTGGTCGATATTCGAGCATTTCGTGGGTATGAGCATTTTGGCTCAATGGGTATTTCCTTATTGATTGTTATGTGTGGATCAGGTGGCATGCAGCCACAGGTATGCTGTGTAGATTGGGTTGCACGCCGCTATAGTGAGATGTTGAGTACGACTCCTTATACTTATTTCTTGTATTTTATTTCCTACCCTTGAGATAGGTTTATAGTGGCTATCTAGTTGATTTGAATGTTATGCGGGCTGGGTAGTTCTTTACCCGAGTTTATTTTTCCTTATTGGTCATATTCGAGTTGGCTTTTTGGCGCATTGATGGCGCCGTATGAGATTTTAAACGGTGTTTGAGGTGGCTTATTCCCCGGGCATCTTGTACTGGGTGAGACGAGGTTGTTGGACCTGAAATTAGTGCAATCGGATTATTGTAATGTATACTAGAGAGAAAATGTCACTAATCAGCTTAGAGTAAGGCAATGGTTATTGTCAAGCGGAGAGATTCCATGAGCTATTGATTTGACAGGTGGTTATAAGTTCCTGCACATCTCTTTCAGTGTTGCAGTATTGTGAGGGTTGAGACCGGGCATATATGTGTTATAAGGTATACTATGGGCATCTGGTTCATAAATTTGCATGTATTTAGTTGGATGATGCTATTATGAACACACAAATTTTGTGGTGCATTGTGTGATTTCAGCATAGGTGCATGAACATGTTTTGGTACAACAAGTTGAGGTTGATGCGGTGTTCGTATGTTAGAATCTGACCTTGTAGATAATTCTAGATGTTGGAATTTGGTTCTAAGGCTTGGGGGCTAAGGTAGCAGGAAGGATCTTCAGTGTGACTTGAGCCGATGTGCTCGTATGGGTTATGGTGGCACGGTCAGGTACACGTGGTGTCAAACAATGATTTTGGGGCAACACCAAAACGGTTCTTGGTACATTCGACAAACGTATGTTTAAGTGGGGGAGAATGTAATGACCCGATGTCACGACCCAAATTCCACTAGTCGTGATGGCAGCTAACCCGACCCGCTGGGTAAGCCAATTAACAATAATCCAATTCAAATGAGTTTTATTAAGAAGATAAATGATGAAATAACTGAATTTTTATACAACAATCCAAGGACTAGTAATACAACTCATGAGCTTCTAAGACTTACAGTACAAAGCTAGTATGAAATAAATACATCATCTATTCGAAATATACATAAATAGATTTATAAATCTAAAGCTACCAAGAACAAGAGGTAGCTATAACCGGAACATATGTACAACTTCAATGCCAGCTCCTGCCATACACGGCAACATCAGCTCCAAAATCTGCACGCAAGTTGCAGAAGTGTAGTATGAGTACAACCGACTCGATGTACTCAATAAGTAACAAACTTAACCTTAGGTTGAAAGTAGCGACGAGCGCGGAAAACAGTCAGAGTTCAACACTAATAGTCGAAAATAACGTAACAATAAAATGAAAACAGTACATGTAAACTCAAAATATCTCATGATCAGCTTGTTCACAGTTACAGAAGAATATACATTTCTTTTCAGGTATAACAGAAAAACCCAAATCTTTCACCGGAATTACTAAAATATGAGTATATCAGAAAACTGTGATTTTCCCAAACTTTCAACAATAAACAAGACATTTCATTATCAAATAGCATGAGGAAAGTATATCTTTATACCTACATGTCAATATGCATATCAAGTCATCATTTATCGTATACCGTCTAGCATGAGGAATATACATCTCAATGCCTGCATGTCAATGTACATGTCAAATCATAAATGTCACAATATTGTGTAGCATGAGAAAAATTGCATCTCTATGCCTACATGCCAAGTGTGCATGTCAAATGAATGATTTCATAGTGATAATCCCAGATACTTACATGCTAATAGTACTCAATATGCCAGTCTCAAACTCCCACTCATGACACACAATCACTCAGTACTATACAGGTGTCTGCGCTCACTGCTGGTATATCAGACTCCGGACGACAGATCCTGTCCAAACGCTAATATAAAGCCAATGTGGCCTACTGTGGCGCGCAACCCGATCCCATAATAATAGATAAGACGATAAAGCATGCTGCGACATGTAGCCCGATCCCATAAATAAGCCAATAAAACTTGCTAAGGCGTGCAGCCTAATCCCATAATGATCTCTCAAAATCTAGCTCTCAGGCCCTAACTCAGTCATCAATCTCTAAAGTTTCAAGGGCTCACAATCTCGTACCACTCAGCCCAAACAATAATAATATGTTATGGAATAATGAATGATGAACATAGACTGAGATATTATATGCAAATGAAGAATCATGAGTGAGTATATAATTACAGTTACAACAGATAACTCAAAAAAATAGAGATAGCCTCATTAGGTCTCAACCGAATAAGCACATAGCCTAAACATGATTTCTAACATGATTCACTACTCATATAATCAAACAAGTAGGGAGAACATGGATGTAACAAGATATAATAGCAAAACAAGTCCGGTCATAGTCTAATAGTCAACTAGAATTATGATTTCCCCGGTGCACGCCCACATGCTCGTCACCTAGCATGTGTGTCACCTCAATACATCTCTTATAACATAGTTCCTAGGGTTAAATACCCTAAAATCCCAGTTTAGATATGTTACTTATCTCGAACAAGTCAAATCCAATATCGAGCAAGCCAAACAATACTCTAGAAATGCCATCCCGCGCATATCAACCTCCAAACAGCTCGAAACTAGAATAAAGCAACTCAAAAACATCAAGTAATGCCAAAGGAAACAAACCCAATCGATAAAGGTCGAATATTAAATCAAAAGACCGAAGTCAACCAAATAGTCAAACCTGGACTCGCACCTCGGAACCCGACAAAACTCCTAAAATCCGACAACCCATTCAATTACGTGTCCAACCATACTAATTTCACTCAAATCTGACTCCGAATTGATGTTCAAATCTCAAAATTCACTTTAGGAAAGTTTTGACAAAAATCCTCAATTTTTATTTTGAAATCATCAATCAAATGCCAAAAACGAAGATGGAATCATCGAATATAATAAAAACTGAGTGAAAAACACTTATCCCATTCCATGTGGTGAAAACGCCTCTGAGATCGCCTGAATCCGAGATTCATAGCTCAAAATATAATAAAATGACTCAAAGTCCAAAAATAGAGTACTTAAATGCATTACCCAGGTGATCCCTTCGTAAACGCGGAACAATCAACGCGTTCGCGATGAACAAAACTACACTGCCTCAATTAGCTCTACGCGTTTGTGGTACAAGCCACATGAATGCGATGCACATAGCTAACAGACCTATGAAAACTTGGAAAGAAATCACGAACGTGAAGAGGAAACCATCGACCTTCCCAGCTCAGCCCAACACTACGCGAACGCGTAGAAGCAGACACGAACACGAAGAAGACTAGCCCTAACACAACGCAAACACGATCATCCTGAATGCGAGGAAGAAAAGTTACCCTACTCCAAGAATTACTTCACAATCGTGGCCTAATCTTCACGATCGCGTAGAACAACTGAAACAGCAGCAACCAGCAGTGGAAACATGAGATGAAATGATCCGGAACACGTTTGTAACTTACCCGAGCCCCTTAGGACCCTGTCCGAACATATCAACAAGTCTCATAACATAATACAGACCTACTCGAGATCTCAAATCATGCATAACAACATTTAAACAACGAATCACACCTCAAATAAACTTAATGAACTTTCAACTTCCAAAAACTCGTGCCGAACCATATCAAACCAACCCCGAATGACCTCAAATTTTTCACATAAGTCTCAAATGACATAATGAAGTTATTCCAATTCCCGGAACCATAATACGATCCCAATATCATCAAAGTCAACTTTTGGTCAAACTTATTAATATTTCAAACCTTCAAATTGCCAACTTTCGCCAAATAGTGCCGAAACCTTCTAGAAACATCCAAATGCAAATCCGGGCATACGACCAAGTCCAAAATCACCATTCGGACCTAACGGAACCATCAAAAATCCAATCCGAGGTGAAATAATCAAAACTCAAACTTGATCAACTCTTCCAACATAATGCTTCCTAGTTGAGAATCATTCTTCCAGATCAATCTCGAAACATCTGAATACCAAAACCGACAATTCACACAAGTTATAATACAACATATGAAGCTACTCAAGACTTTAAATAGCTGAACGGATTGTAAATGCTCAAAACAACTGGTTGGATCGTTACATTCTCCCCCACTTAATCATACATTCGTCCTCGAACGTGCCAAGAGTCGTTCCAAAGCCATCAAATCACTGTGTAACCTTTCCATGCACATAACCGGGTTGATCCCATATTACCCCAATCCATATAAGCCTAACAACACAACATGACTAAAGATCCTTAATTCAACCTTAGCCCATAAACCTTGGAACCCAATTTCCAATATCCGAAATTCATTACAAGACCCGAATCTCGCATATACACACTGTACAAGTCTGAAGAAGTTGTATCAAGCCATAACCATAACTCAATATGTAATGACATTAGATACCACATAACTCAGATACTCGTAGCAATAATTTTCGATCACAGTAGCTGCTAAAAAATAAACCCGGTACTGGTAATGAACCTCATATCAAATAAAACTTCGTTTAAAACCTTCATACACTGCCAATGAAGAAAGACACATGCAGGAACTCATAACCACTCATCAGATCAACAATTCATGGAGCTCTCTTTCTCCTGAAAAGAACTAAAGCCAAACTCTACGTCAACTTCTGATATTATTCTTCCAAACAAACGTTAATCAAGTCCGATAGTACCCAATCTAGGTCCAATGACCTCATCTCATCACACATAACTATTCTATTGACATGTCACACCAATACAACCTAAAGCTATAATCCGTACAATCCGCGCACCAATAAGCAACAATTCAAAAGTACTCAAACATGGAAAATGACTTGAATGAGAGAACCGTCCTGCAAGCTGAACAAGTACCACCACAAACGCAGTGGTATGAACCCATCACACATAGTAGAACCAATACACACGAATCTATCATAAAGGATCATCTCCCAACATAACCCAGCTGCAATGTGTGACTCCATCCAAACATCGGTCCATATGAAATACCTCAAGCCAAAATGCTAAAAAATAACAACCACACGCAATTCGATATCAAGTACATGAAGTGCATGACCATAACCATGGATAAGCAAATAACACAGTATACTACAGCCCGAAAAGACCATAACCAAGGCACAATCAACCATTCAACACTCCAATAACCATCTTGCTCAAATTCCGCTACGAGGCCCAAACAGAACTGCATCATGTGTGCATATAACCAACACATTATACATGAAAATCTCAGTTCCATAGGATGCACCACATCTGTCATGCCATCATGTGAAAAGCATGAGAATCTCATAGTCAATTCTGAGTCACAAGCAGAATACATACCCGATCAGTCAGAAACCTTCCAAATGATCCCATCTAGGAGAAAATTACAACAAGCAACATACCCCTAATACATGTAGATAATATCCATCTGAAATTGTGGCAGAAATCATCGAGAACACTTCGAAACCTATTTGTACATAAACAATCCATTAAAATTGAATCTCTCTAACTCAACCAAGCCACACAGGTCGCCAAGCCCAAGGGTTTTGCCACAAAACATATGTAGAGACTCACCACATCATAAGAACCCAAAGAACCGACTATACCCATTATCATGTTGATCCGATCTACCACCAAGCTGTTATATTTCTCGGATTTCCTTCCAAATTACCTTTAAGTTAACACTTCTCCTTGCTAGTACATTACCATCATTAACCCAAAGTTCCATGCAAAAGATCCTAGCATAAAACCACACTGCTCTAATGCCCATAAGCCGTTGTATTCCCTCTTAAGCACCCCAAAGGTACATCAACCAAGATACCTACTCTGAAGTGACCTTCTATGAATTTAAAGTTGTTTCTTATACCTTTCTGATACTGAAATGTAGAATCCATAGTGATACAGAAATATCGCAAGTCCTGGCACCATCTAATGCAAATCTCAGATCTTAGCCATATATAAATTCGGGGGAATCCTCTAAATGCCACATATACATCTTGAATCCATTAGAACCTTCTCGAGATTCATCTACTCTGCTCTAATCTCAATTGCATCGCCCAAACGGGCCGAACGATCTGTGCCCCATTATCATAATAACACCTAAAAATGTAATCCACACCCATACACAATCGAGTGAATCCCTTTTATTAGTACATTACATCCATCACAAACAACAACCCTAAACCATTCCCAAGACTTCCATATAACCATAAGGTATAATACATCATGCATCCAGAAATTTCCTTGCTTAAGTCATCCACAAAACCAATCTTTGCAAGTCATAAACGATACACAAGTATGTTTCAAACCGAAACCAGTACAACACATAACCATGAAATCAAATCGCCAATGGTATACTCCCCCACTTGGCCCAAAGCCATAGAACAAAACATCCGATAACTCACAATGGTCGTTACTTCCATAATTCCTTAGTGAAATTCAACTAAGTTCTTCACAAGCTCATGTAACAAAAACCATAAAATACCTCAAATCATATGTCAAGCTCGCATTCATCCTCGTGACAGTCAGGTCAACTTTCTCAACCAATCCTTACTCAAATCGCAACACATACAACCCACTGGTAGAAAGAAACTCTCCACAACATCATAAGGATCATACATCCGTAAACTACCTCGCAGGAGATAACCCACCTGTTTAGCCTCAAATTGACATCTCTCTATACCCTTTCACATCCACAACTACTATGCAATCACTTAATCTTCCTAAGTCTGAACTTATCAACAAGACATGAGAATCTACTTCGTTCCACAAATAACCAACATGAAAGATCCCTCAACACAATCATAACTCGAGACTGTACAACACATCAAGGCAGAAATCAAGCATCCAATAGTTCTTTTTACATCCCAAGCAACCCTTCTTATAACATCAAAGCCATTTGAACACATCTCCTAGTCATATGATACACATCATATAGCTATCCAACCACTCACCAAGCCGCCAGTCCCAATTATAGGGACACCATCAGACATAGAAGTCCAAATGCACATACTCACACAACTAAAACCACCGAACCCAAACTGCATTCTAAACTCGACCTCAAATCCTCCAGACTGGTCCAACTCTAAAACACAAAAAATGCATCTCGCACCTCATCCATGGAATCGCAAGCCGTCGATGCACAGCTATTATTGAATACTCACATGCGCATACGAGTGAGTGGATGGAATTCAAATACGCTTCAAGCTGAATCAATGTCGTACGTTAAGGAAAGAAAGATGGGAGGTTTATCCTAAATACCATGTAACCTCTCAAAGATAGGTACGAACGTCATCATACTAATCCGCAAGTCTTTACTAGACACTTGCTCATGACTCGTAGAACCTATAAACCTAGAGCTCTGATACCAACTTGTCATGACTCAAACTCCACTAGTCATGAAGGCACATAAACCGACCTGCTAAGTAAGCCAATTAACAATAATCCAATTCAAATGAGATTTACTGAGAAAATAATAATGAAATAACTGAACTTTTATACAACAACCCAAGGACTGGTAGTACAAATTATGAGCTTCTAAGACTTAGAGTTTACAAAGCTAGTATGAAATAAACACATTATCTATTCAAAAAATATATAAAAATTTTATAAATATAAAGCTACCAAGAACAAGAGGCATCTATAACGGGAACAAATGTACATTTTTAATTCCAGCTCCCGCCACACACATCAACATCAGCTCTAAAATCTACACGCAAGGTGAAGAAGTGTAGTATGAGTACAACCGACCCCATGTACTCAATAAGTAACAAACATAACCTTAGGTTGAAAACAATGATGAGCTCAAAAAATGGTTAGAGTCCAACACCAATAGCCGAAAACAACTCGTAACAATATAATGAAAATAGTACATGTAGTAACTCAAAATATCTCATGCTCAGCTCGTTCGTAGTTACAGAAGAATAGTCATGCTTTTCGGGTATAATAGAAAAACCCAAATCTTTTATCGGAATTACCAAAATATGAGTATATCATAAAATTGAGATTTTTCCCAAACTTCAACAATAGGTAACATATTTCATTATCAGATAGAATGAGAGAAGTACATCTTTATGCCTATATGTCAATATGCATGTCAAGTCATCACTTATCGTATACCATCTAGCATGAGGAATATACATCTCAATGCCTACATGTCAATGTACATATCAAATAATGAATGTCACAATATTGTATAGCATGAGGTAAAATGCATCTCTATGCCTACATACCATGTATGCATGTCAAATGAATAATTTCATGATGATAATCCCAGATACTTACACACTCAAAGTACTCAATCTGTGTGTCTCAAACTCCTACTCATCACACACAATCACTCAGTACTATATGGGTACCTGCCTCAATGCTGGTATGTCAGACTCCGGAGGGGCGGATCTTGCCCAAGCGCTAATATAAAGCAAATATAGCCTACTGCGGTGTGCAGCTTGCTCCCATAATAATATAAAAGACGACAAAGCCTGTTGCATCGTGCAAACCGATCCCATAAATAGGCCAATAAGTCCTGTTGTGACGTGCATCTCAATCCCATAAATATCACTCACAATCCGGCTCTCAGGTCCCAATTCAATCATCAATTTCTCAAGTCTCAAGGGTTCAGATTCTCGTACCACTCATCCCAAACAATGATAATATGTGATGTAACAATAAATGATGAACAGAGACTCAGATATGATATATAAATGAAGAATCATAACTGAGTAAATAATTACAGTTAGAGTAGATAACTCAAAATAACATAGATGGCCTCAGTAGGTCTCAACTGAATAAGCGCATAACCTAACATGATTTCCAAAATGATTCATAGCTCAAAAAATGGAACAAGTAGGGGGTACATGGATGTAACAAGATATAACAACAAAATAGGTTCGATCATTCTCTAATAGTCAACGAGAATCATGATTTCTCCGTTGCACGCCTACATGCTCGTCACCTAGCATGTGTGTCACCTCAATAAATCTCTTATAACATAGTTCCCAGGGTTAAATACCCTCAAATCTCAGTTTATATATGTTACTTACCTCGAACAAGCCAAATCCAATACCGAGCAAGCTAAACAATATCTTGAAATGCAATCCCACACGTATCGACTTCCGAACGGCTTGAAACTAGCATAAAGCAACTCAAAAACATCAAGTAATGCCAAAGGAAACAAACCCCATCGATAAAGGTTGAATATTTAATCAAAAGCCCAAAGTCAACCAAAAAGTCAAACCTGGACTCGCACCTCGGAACCCGACAAAACTCACAAAATCCGACAACTCATTCAATTACGTGTCCAACTATACTAATTTCACTCAAATCTGACTTCGAATTGATGTTCAAACCTCAAATTCACTTTAGGAAAGTTTAGACAAAAATCCTCAATTTCTCTTTTGAGATCATCAATCAAATGCCAAAAAACGAAGATGGAATCATGGAATATAATCAAAACCGAGTAAAAAAAACATCCATGTGGTGAATAAGCCTCTGAGATTGTCCAAATCCAAGCTTTATCGCTCAAAATATGATAAAATGACTCAAAGTCCAAAAATAGAGTACTTATATGCACTGCCCAATTGATCCCTTCGCGATGAACAAAATTACACTACCTCAATTAACTCTATGTGTTCACGACACAAGATTTGCGAACATGATGCACATAGCTAATAGAACTACGTGAACGCGGGAAGAACACTGCGAACGTGAAAAGGAAACCATCAGCTTGCCCAGCTCAGCCCAACACTAAGCGAATGCATAGAAGCAAACACGAAACCGAAGAAGACCAACCCTAATGCAATGCTAATGTGGTCATGATATCGCAAATGCGAAGAAGAAAAGGTACCCAACTCCTAGAGTCACTTCGCGATCGTGGCCTAACTTCGCGATCGCGAAGAACAACTGAAACACCAGCAACCAGTAGTGCAAACATGAGATGAAAGGATCTGGAACACGTCTGAAAGTCACCTGAGCCCCTCGGGACCCCGTCCGAACATACCAACAAGTCACATAACATGATACGAACCTACTCGAGGCCTCAAATCAGGCATAAAAATCATGAATCACACCTCAAATCAAACTTAATGAACTTTCAACTTCCAAAAACTTGAGCCGGACCATATCAAACCAACCAGGAATGACCTCAAATTTTGCACACAAGTCCCAAATAACATAACAAAGCTATTCCAATTCCCGAAACAACAATCTGAGCCCGATATTATCAATGTCAACTCCTAGTCAAACTTATGAACATTCCAAATTGCCCACTTTCGCCAAATTGTGCTGAAATGAAAACTGTAACCAAGGAGCAATCAACCATTCAACAGCACAAGAGCCATTTTGCTCAAATCTCGCCACATGGACCAAACACAACCGCATGCAACCTTTGTAGCATATAAGAGCAATATGCGGAACACAACAAACACGAATAAGATCAACTCTAATCGATGACATACCCTTCCACAATATTTGTGTTGAGTAAATAAATCAGACCCGATGTACAATACACCTTCTCATTAAGCCTACTAATGGTCTCCAAATCGATTCCGATCCGCCTAAATTAGGTAGATAACCTCTAAAAAGTCCATAATAACCTACACATACCGTCAATCGCCAACCCCTCCACATAACTTCACCGTCCACAACCAAGGAACAATATGCCTTTGAGAACCCTCCTAGTCCTCAAATCCCCATAATACAAGAATCTACATATCCGATCCCAATTCCACCACTCAAACGACTGACACAACACTCATACACCATCATCTCGTGAGATATACTTCTATAATTCCTTAGCCAAAATCTAAACATCAGCATTTGATCAACCAGGCGACTACCGTAATACCAATTAAGCATCCGTAAGTCAAAATACAATGCGCCTTTATGAAATGCGCACCCTTTTTAGGTGATGCCAGATAGTGCCAACATAATTCTAAACGTCTGAAATCGTATATGACATCTAGGACTCATAACCTTCCCTTCGAGGCTAAACCACAAACTTGCACATGCAAATCTCAATCCCACGCGACGCACTGCCTCTAACATACCATCATATAAAAACATGAGAATCTCATTCTCAACTCTGAGTCACAAGTAGGATACATACTCAATCAGCCAGAAACTTCCACTTAATTCCATCCGGGGGAAAATCACGACACGCAACAAACTCCCTATGACTGTAGAAAAAATCCATCTCAACTCGTGGTAGAAATCATCGAGAACTCTTCGAAACCCATTTGCATATAACCAAACCATATGAACTGAATCCCTATAACTTAACCAAGTCACGCAAGTCGCCAAGCACAAGAGTATTACCACAAAACACCTGTAAAGCCTCACCACATCATAAGAACCAAAAGAACCGATCATATCCATTACCATGCTAATCCAACCTACTACAAAACTGTCCTATTTCTCCGAGTTCTTTCTAAATTGCCTTCAAGTTAACACTTATCCTTGCCAGTACACTAAGATCCTTACCCAAAGCTCACCACAAGAGATCCTAGCATGAAACCACGTAATCATAAATCATAAGATACCCCAAATCATTGGCTAAGTGCATATCCATCCTCGTGACCATCATGGAGACTCCTTCAAGCGATCCAAACTCAAATTGCAGCACATACACATCCCGCTGATAGAAAGGGAACTCTTTACAGAAACATCATCGGGATCACACAATCTTAGAACATCCCGTAAGAGATAACCTGCATACTTAGCCTCAAACCAACATCTCTCTACGCCCTATCAGGGTCATAACCACAATGCAATTACTTAATCTTCTCAAATCTAACTCGTCAACCAAACATAAGAATCTACCTCATTCCATAATGAACATAATGAAAGACACCTAACATACTCATAGCTCAAGACTGTGCAACACATCAAGATAGAAATCGAGCATCCATAGTCCTTTCACATCCCAATCAAAATTCTTTTCGTCACATCAAAACCATTTAAGCACATCCCACAGTCATATAATACTCATCATAGAGTTATCCAACCACTCACTGAGCCATCAATCACACTCCCAAGGACACCATCGAACTCATAAGTCCAAAAGCACTTACTCATACAACTGAAACCACCGAGCTCAAGTTGCAGTATGAACTTGGCCTCAATTCCTCTAGACCAGCTTATCTCCACAACATAGAGGACCCATATCGCATCTCATCCATGACATCATAAGACATCGATACACAATTGATGTCGAGTGCTCACATAACATACAAGTGGATGGAAGAAGATCAAAGAGATACACCTCAAGTTGAATCAATGTTGCACGATAAGGAAAGAAATATGAAAATTTTCCTACGTGCCATGTAGCCTCTTAAAGATAGGTATGGACGTCATCATACTGATCCACAAAACTCTACAAGATACTAGCTCATGACTCATAGAACAGATGAACCTAGAGCTCTGATACTGACTTATCATAACAAAAAATCCAACTAGTTGTGATAACACCTAATCCAAACCGCTAGGTAAGCCAACTAACAGTCAATACAATTCAAATGAGATTAATAAGAAAATGATAATGAATTAACTAAAATTTTATATAATAACCCAAGAACTGGTTGTACAAGGCATGCGCCACTAAGATTTAGATTTACAAAGCTGGTATAAATATAACCTCTATTTGAAATATACATAAACATATTACAAATCTAAAGATACCAGGGACAAGTGGCAGCTATATCCAAAAAGCAGGTACATCTTCAATGCCAGCTCCCACCATGCACAATAGCATTATCTCCAAGATCTGCACGCAAGGTGCAGAAGTGTAGTATGAGTACAACCGACCCCATGTACTAAATAAGTAACAAATCTAACCTCAGATTGAAAGTAGTGACGAGCTCAGAAGCAAAGTCCAATACCAATAGCAACTCGTAATAATATAATTAAGGCAGTAAAAGTGAATAACTTTAAAGGTATTATGCTCAACTCGTTCATAGTTACGGGATTGTGGACATGTTTTTCAAGTATAACGGTCAAAGTCTAAATCTTACCACTAAAATCAATTAAACACATGTTTATAAAAAAGAACCGTGTTTTCCAATTCACAACAATAGATAAGACTTTCCATTTACCAGTTATCATGAAAAAATACATTTCTACGCCTACATGTCAATATACATGTCAAGTCATCAAATGCAATATTACTGTTTAGCATGAGAAAAATGCATCTCTATGCCTACGTGTCAGATAAATAATTTAATAGTTCTATCATCAGGTACACTCACTCTCAGCACACTCAAGGTGCTTGTCTAAAATTCCCCACTTCATCACATACAGAATCACTCAGCATTGTACGGGTGCGTGGCTCAAAAGCCCTCACCAAAGCATGTATATATATCATGGTTGCGCCCACTGTTGGCATGTCAGATTCTGGAGGGGCGGATCCTGGCCAAATGCTAATCAAAAGCCAATATGGCCTGTTGCGACGTGCAACCTGCTCCAAATAATAATAAATCCAATATGACATGTTGTGGCATGCAACCCGATTCAAATAACAATAAATCCAATATGGCCTGTTGCATCATGCAACCCAATCCAAATAACATTCTCAACACAGCTTTAAGGCCCACCTCAGTCATCAACCTCTCAAGGCTCAATGGCTCATAATCTCATATCACTTAGCCCGAACAATATAACATATGGAAAACAATAATAGCATGATGTAACAATAAATAAAGTACAGAGACTAAGATATGTTATGCAAATGAAAAATTATGATTGGGGGTATAACTACAGTTAAGATAGATAGCTCAAAACAACAGAATTAGCTCTATTATGTCTCACCAATTAACCATATAGCCTAAACATGATTTCTAACATAAACCATAGCTCTGATAATCAAACAAGTAGAGAAACACGAATATAACAAGGCATAATAGCTAAACAAGTCCAATAATAGTCTAAATTTCACTCTAATCATGAACACTCAGGTGCACGCATACATGCCTGTCACCTAGCATGTGCGTCACTCCAACACATTATAAATAACATAGTTCCCAGGGATAATTACCCTCAAATCCAAGTTTCGATATGTTACTTACCTCGAACAAGTCAAATCAAATATCGAGCAAGCCAAACAATACTCTAGAAATGTCATCTTGCGCGAATCAACCTCTGAATGACTCAAAATAGCCAAAAGCAACTCAAAAACAATAAGTAATGCCTTAGGAAATAAACCCAAACAATAAAGGTCGAATATTTAATCAAATACTCAAAGCCAACCAAAAATTCAAACCGGGCCCGCACCTCAGAACTTGACAAAACTCATAAATTTTGACAACCCATTCGAATACGAGTCCAACCAATCTAATTTCACTCAAATCTGACTTCGAATCGATGTTCAAAATTTTCACTTTGGACAAGTTTAGACAAAACCCCCCAATTTCTCTTTTAGAAACATCAATCAAATGCCAAAATCAATGATAGAATCATATAAAATAAATAAATTCGAGTAAAAAAATTCTTATTCCAATTCAAACGGTGAAATTTTTCTGCTCAAAATCTCCAAATGTGATAAAATAACTCAACCCTCGAAATAAATAGGATATGCTCAGGCATCTCCGCGCTTGTAGACAAAAAAACGCACATGCGGTGTTGCTTTTGCGACAAGAATCTCGCTTCTGCGAGTAACATATATAATCCTGACCTCTTGCACCTACGGAAGATCCTATGCTTCTGCGACATCGCAGGTGCGAGGAAAGCTCTGCATTTGTGCCTCACTCGCTTCTGCGCCGAATCGACTGCTTCTGTGTTATTGTAGATGCACTTAAATCTCCATATTTGCGGGCTCTTGCCCCCATCAATTTAGTAATTTAACTTTCTAATTAAGGGCTTTTCACTTTTAATATAATATAGATATAGATATATATGAGAGTAAATTTCACTTTACCCCCTTAACCTTTAAGTGTTGAGAAATAATACCCCTCCACTTTTTGAATGGGAATGGTACACCTCTTAGGGTTGGGAAATAATTCCCTCTCTACTTTTGAGAGGGGTTTGAACCCTCTTTGACCCAAAAGTCAACAAAAAAAAGAAAAATAAAAACCTCTTGTCAGAGTTAACAAATGTCATTATTATCGCTTGACAAAGAGAAACTTAGCGGGCGTTCGGACATAAGAATTGTAAAATTTCAAAAAAAGGTGAAATTTTTTTCAAGTGAAAATGGTATTTGAAATTTAGAGTTGTATTTGGACATGAATATAATTTTGGGTTATTTTGAAATTTTGTGAGTGAATTTTGAAAAACAGTTTTTTGGAGTGTTTCAAATTTTCGAAAATTTCCAAAATGAATCTTCAAGTGAAAATAGAAAATGTTATGAACAAACGTTGATTTTGAAAAAAAGTAATTTTTTTTTTGGAAAAAAGGGATTTTTTTTATGTCCAAACAGCTCTTTACAATTTTTCTTTTTCTTTTTTTTCGCTTTTGGATCAAATGGGGTTCACTTTCCCTTTCAAAAGGTGAGGGGCGTTTTCCTACCCTAAAAGATTAAGGGGGTAATATGGAATTTACTCTATATATGATAATACATCCCTAATTGTTCCTAAAAGTCTTCTTGCACGTTATATCATCTACTTAATATCCTGTTGTTTACACCTTTGTTGTAATTGTTAGGTGTGATTAATGCACAATCCCGAGTATTTTGGAGTTCGTTGAGAAGATACCTGCACGGACACTTGTGGCTATCCGAATCCATAATAGCTTTGATTGGTGAAACAAGGACGATCCCGGGATTGACTTTCCGATTTTCAAAGTTTTGATGGAACATCCCCGGACGATCTGGAGCTAAGCGATGTTTCCGACATGCCGATTCCAGCGCCACCTATTATGTCCATATATTTTACCAATACACCTTAAATGTTTCTGACTCGATAGGTGGACTTAAAACGTTAATAGTACAGTTATATGTATATAAGAGCGAGTTTTAAACTTGTGTATTTGGTTATCACAGTGCAGTTGATGAATTATTCACCTGTATAGTCTTTAATCTTTAATATAAGAGCGGGTTTTAAACTTGGACTGTTATAAAGCATGGTTCGCTCGGTAAGGAAATTGCCGGATGCTGATCACAAATTCTTGAAATTTTGAATCGCGATCGGTAAAAAGGTCATTTGTCTTGCCTTTAAAATAAAATAGTTTTATTTTTTGTAAAATAATATAAAATGAGAATAAATATTACCATAAAACTAGCAGGTTAATAAATTGAGGTTAAGCCAAGAACTTATGATGCGACGACGACAACAATAACTCAGCAAAATCCTACTAATGGAGTATGAGGAGGATAGTGTATACGCAGACCTTACCTTTATCCCGAAGAAATAGAGAGGCCATTTCCGAAAGTCCCTCAACTCAAGAAAATAAAAAGACAAAAGAAAACAATATTAATATCAATACGGAAATCATAGAAAGAATAGGAATAACATGAAATTCAGAAGAAAAATATAAAGCAAAAGTGACCACTAGCTCCATTAAAAAGGAAAATAGTAAGATACACTATTACCGCCAGGTATCTTCGACAAAACCCTACCAGCATAAAGAAAAACTCGACAAGATATGCGGAAAAAAGATAAAACGTACTCTAGAAGAAAAAAGCCACTTGAACACGAACGTGTCTGCTGAAAATCAGCATATGTTGAAATTCTGATTCTCTGAGTGCCCATAAATCTTAAGATTAATAAGATATGCTAAACATCATGAAAAGTAGTCAGAGCCAGCAAAGCTTTGACCTTCCACGTTCAACACGCGTAATTCAAAATTGGCTGCCCGCTTTTCATTCGCCACCTTTCTTCTATTTATACCTTTCAACAACTATTTCAAATTCCAAATACCCTAAACGCTATATCAAGAAGGTTAACCGAAGAATTAGAAGAAATCAGTAATTAATGGAAACACTAATGGAGGAAGAAGAGTACAACTGGAGAGAAGTGAAGCTTCCGTCGCTCATACCAGTGGTGCCGCCGCCTGAACTGGAGAGAGAAACAGGAGAAAGGCGCCGTGGGCGTGACATAGTCATCGCTATTGATCACGGTCCTAACAGCAAGCACGCTTTTGATTGGGCTGTTACTCATATTTGCCGTCTCGCTGATACCATTCATCTTGTCCACGCCGTCTCCAGTTAATTTGCTTTTCTTTTTCTTTTTCTTTTTGGAACCAAAATGATGGGTGTTTGTTGTTGTCCTTTAATTTGTTTCTAAAAAGTAATATGATTTCTTTCAGGTTTGAGAAATGAGATTGTCTATGAAGCTACACAGGCGCTCATGGAGAAGCTTGCCATCGAGGCTTTTGAGGTTGCTATGGTTAGTGTTTCTCTTTCCTTTTGCTACTCGTGCGTCCTTCTTGTTTGATTTTTGCCCTTCAAAAGAATTGTTGTTAATTGCTACTCTCGTATTTTTTCCTTTTTAATCGGTCCCAAAAATAATTATACTATAAGTAGTGGCAATTCAATTTTAAATTTCATTTTTTATCCATGATTTTTAGTCATGCAAATTTCTATAATTTGTTTTAGACTATAAGTTTCAAAAGTTTTTCTTTATTTCTTAAATTCCGTGCTTAGTCAAATACCTTCGCATAAATCGGGACATAAGGAGTACTTGGATTGCTCTTTTGGTTCCAAAAATAATGATGTTCAGAGTAAATTCCTACTCCTACATATCAATTTCTTACATAGTATATCCCATTTTCTTTATGATATTTGACTAAGCACGAAGTTTAAAAGTAATCTTTTTAAAAGGAGCCATATGGTTATAAATATATCACTATAGATAAAATGAGAAGTTTAAAGTTAAATTGTTTCTAAACTTGGAGGAGAGAGTATTTAGAAACTACTCAAACAGTATTACATGTTACAATTTTCTGTTATTTAAATATTTAAAGGATGTTGAACTTTCCAAGGAGTAATATATGGGGCAGTACAAACCCTCAGGGGTTGGCCTGGTGGCAATTGACTTGAGCCTTGGGGTTTGCTCCCTTTCAAGGTCTCAAGTTCGAAACACACTGGGTGCAAACAATTTCTGAGGGCCATCTGACTAGGTAAAACCTGAATTAACCGTGGTGCACTTGCGGAAAACACCTTGCCGAGGGCCTGCACACCCACGGGATTAGTCGGGGCTCTTAGAGACTCGGACACCCGGTGCAAATCAAAAAAAAATATATGGGGCAGTACAATTTTTTCCATGCATGTCATTTGTGTCATCCTCAAAGATAAGTTGCACGGGTGTTCGTAGTTGTCTTTAATTTCCTTCTGATACTGAACTGGCACTTCTCGTGACGGTCACCTAGATCGGATTTCTCTTAAATGATGAAGGAAATCTCGATGAATATTGTTGAACTCTGATGTATAGAAGTTCTATTTTTGGATAAACCATGTTCTTACTATTCTCTCTTTATCACCAAGATGTGTGCTAATCTTCGAGCCGAGAGGCGGACTATTTTTCTTTTGATAAATTGTACTTTTGATAGCATAATAATGAGGTTTCGGATAACTTTTTCGATTTTGAGATTGCATGAAGAATATAGGGAAATGCATAAACACTTTTGGGTCAGCTCGAAAAGTTAAGTTGGACATTTTTTAGGTAAAAGAAGGTCCTTTTAATTTCCCTCCTTGAAACAAAGGCTCTAGCTTTAGAACCAATTTAGACATATAATGGAGTTCTCTTAGTGTTCAATTGAGGATTCTTTCTGTTCCTAAAGATGTAATTGGAGGAAAGAAGAGTTCATCAGAGAACGTCGAAGTTCCGTGAATAAGATATCATTGCATGAAGGAAGTTTGCATGAATGACAATGACAGATGGATGTCGCATTTGTTTCATTTAAACTTGATTTCATGGTCTGCTCCTCATTTGTTTCCTATTCACGGAGTTTTCGCTATTGGAATTTTGTTTTACATCTCTATGGTAAATCCTTCCTAGTGATTAAAGCTCGTTAAAGCTTAAGTTCCTCATATACAGCTTAGAATTGATACTGTGAAATACTTGCCTGAACAATATCATGGTCCAATAATGAGTGTATCTGACTTGAATGGATCATGAATGAAAGTGAATGTGAGAATGTTGTGGGAGCTTCAGCGAAGGTTTAATTTTTGAAATCAGAAGGCAAAGCTATGAGTTGATGTTCGAACAATTAGTGCACGTGCCTAACCTGTTGCTCATTTCTATGATTTATTATTCCTAAAAATCCAAATTGAAGTGCTGTCCTGGAATTTGTGTAGCAGCTCTGAGATCCCATGTTTGACATTTCCAAGAATTTGGTTCAACTTTCTTCTGCTTTTAACAGCATAGTAAAAATTGCGTCTGCTGCACTGAATTATATGTCTTGACTTTTACTAGAATGTGTTGGTAGTTTGTTCTGTTATTTTATTCCTTTACAATACATATTATCAATCTGTGATTCCTTTATCCATCATTGTTGACTGATGCCAGAAGTTAAGCTCATTGATGGGGTAAGCTATAACTAAAATTTGAGTATCATGATTCGTACTAGTTGTCTCCAGATATAAATATACTCAGAATTTGAGAAGTCATTCAAATATATAGAATATAAGCTTTTATTTCCCTTCTTTTCTGTGTCTAAGAACCCTGCTTTGGACATATCAAAAGATGTTCTCATTGAATATGGTTCACGAAGTGGCGAGATGGTTTGAGTGACAACTTCCATGATTGAGAGATCGTTACCTGACGAACATATTATATAACTATGGGAAATTGAATTTGCATCTCCTCACCTGATGAATCTAGCATGTGCGGCTCCTATATTCTTTCCATGGTGATTGGTGATGAGTGCTTACCGATCGTTAGTTTTTCTTAATTGTGGATACAATGAAGTATTGCAAGGTCAGCTCGTTGCGATATGCATAATCTGTTTGACTTGAGGGGTACTCTCATTGTCATACCTTAATGGTTGTGGAATTAGTATACACTGTAAATTAGAAGGAGAAAGCATGTCACTATAGTTGGTGTGGATCTTTCCTCTTATCCTTTTCTTCGGGCTTTAGCAGAGTCTTAAGTTGTGAATAGGAGGCATAATCCGGATGAATTTAGAGTTACAATTGATCTGTTTGTGAGCATGCTAATCATTGAGATTCAGAAGTCCAGAAACCATTAGCCGTGATCCTTAGATGCTTGTTTCGAGAAATGGTTTAATTTTTTTTGTGTATATATCTTTGGTTTTCACTAATTGCAGAACTTGCGAATCCTTCACCCATTACTTCTGTCAATTGACTTCTTTGCTTTGTCCAGTCTTACCATTCTTATTCAATTTTGTGTGCTTTCTACTACAGTATCATCAAGGGCTTCCTCTCCATTTTCTATCTATATTTTTCTAAACATCAAGAAGCATGTCACATTATGATTTCTTTTTCTGTTTATATTCTCTAATCATCAGGAAGCATGTACAAATTTATTGATTTGTATGTTGCACTGAATTAGTGCATCGCTTGTGTGCTTTGTTCTGCATTTGAAATCTTTTACTCGCAGATATTACGTAATACTTCTTCCATGGTAATAGCCTTCAACATTCAATTAATGTGTCTTTTGTTGAGGGGAATATTGGATAATTATTATTGTTTGTAGAATTGGACATGAGAAGATGCAAACCAAAAGTCTATTTTTGTCGGATTATTGTTCAGACATATAATATCTGAGGTTTGGTTTCATGATGAACTGTTAATAAATGTGGAGCATCTATGTTGAAATAGGTGAAGACAGTGGCTAGGATTGTGGAAGGAGATGCTGGAAAGGTTATATGCAGGGAAGCAGAACGGTTGAAGCCTGCAGCCGTGGTTATGGGAACCAGGGGACGTAGTTTAATCAAAAGGTATCACTCTCTCAGTCGCAAATTTAGTTTATTAGCTTCGGTTTCAGCCGAACCTAGTATTTTCAACATGGAACATGAATATAAATGTGAAAAACATAAAAAATAAATGTTATATTATGAACCCATAATTTCAAAACTATAATACTACCAGTGCTAAGAATTTTAAGGGCTGAACCCATCAAAGTTCAACTCCTGGATCGGCCTTTCGCTCTCTCTCAAGTACAATACGTTCAGTTCTAAGTATATTATGAACCCTTCTGACTGATTCTTTTGTTTGTTTGATTTTTCCAGTGTACTTCAAGGAAGTGTGGGTGAGCATTGCTTTCACCACTGTAAAACAGCCCCAATCATAATAGTTCCTGGAAAAGGTACTATGTCCACGAATTTTATTCTCTAGCTTTGCTTCACTTCATGTTTTGTTTTTCTAAATTTTTCTTTTGGGGTGTTTGTGATAGTTACAAAAATCTGAACAAAAACTAATTTTGTTAAGCAGAAGCAGGGGAGGAATCTGTAATTTAATGGGAACTTGCCAAGTTTGAGTACTGCTGATGATCATGCAGTATAGCAGCAGCTTGTTTGCTATTCACAGGATATTCCTTCATATTGTTGTAGAAGAAAGTTCTGCTATTATTGATGTAAATTTTTTGTTTTCTGGCGTATTCTGGATCTACTTTGTGTATTTCACTATTCATGATTTGTTTGTTCAACTTCAACTACCAATATGTTGTTAATATGATTAAGAATTCACCGATGGTCTCCCGGAAACAACCTCTCTATTCCTTCATGGTAGGGGTAAGGTCTGCGTATATTCTACCCTCACCAAACCTCACTAGTGGAATTTTACTAGGTTGTTGTTGTTGTATAATTAAGAATTCAGTAAATTTGTTGTTATGACTAGAAAATTGCATGAACTTTTTGTTCATTTTTTTTGCTTTTGTACTTATTGTTTTTCCAATTTATTTTAATTATTGTATTTTTATCCATGTTTAAATTTTATTCTATTAAAACTATCGTAATGAATAAATCTTGCCTTGCTTATGTCAACAGTCAATTCAGTCACCTATATTTTAATGCTTTTTGAGTTAGAATTAAATATTTTCGAGTGATCCAAGCTAGTTTTAATATGCATTTTAGGTATGGTTACTAGTTAATACAAGGTTCGATTTGTCATTCTAAACGCATTTACTGCAAATAGCAAAGCTGAAAATTGTACTCCTATAATTCTGGGTAACTGGGTTTGCTCTAATATTTGTTAAAACCAAAATGATTGATTATGAACTTAAACCTTGTTGTCTTGGGCAAGTTTCATGATACAACTTTTAAGTCTGGTAATCCCTGTTCAATGATAAAACTTGATGATATTCGCAGAGAAAATTTCAACCCAGCACTATAGTCTGCATGGATTATGTTGGGTTTTGTTATTAATAACAAAAATGATGGGAAAAGAAATGAAGGGAAGTGAAATTTTGAATTAGTTCACTTTATTAATGCACTTTGTCCCTCGTTGGAAGAAGGAAAGAAAATCTGTGTATATATATAGAAGCTATCTTTTAGCTCTTAAAGAGTTAAGAAGAAGTCAAGCCTCGCGCCGTCGTCGTCGCTCGGCCGGAGTTTTTGGTACCAATACGCTGATGAGTTAAATCGTTCTATCCTGGGAGGATAATATTCCAACACCTCGGGTACTTGAGGGGAATAGTTTCCTTAAGGACACACTCTCATTCAGTGTGCTCGATTTATTCCTATATTAGTTTTGCAGAATTTATTTTTGTTAAACTGGTTCTACTAACTTTCTGTTTCTGGTTTTATTTCAGAAAGTTTAATATTTTATTGTTTTTATGGCAATACAATTTTAAATAACAATCTTAAGGAAATTAATTATTATATTCTGTATTCTATTTGTGGAGATTAAAACCTGTGTGGTTTTCTACTCCGTCTGAATTTTACTATTCTGATTTGAACATATAAAAACTTCATCATAGTATTGAAATTCAGAAAACAATTTGAAGAACATAAAAACTTCATCGTTTTCTGTGAAACAGTATACAAAACTTCGATTTTTACTTATCATACGTATTGTTTATTGATTACAGTATTGTTTACTGTTCTTGTTTTGCCATTAATTGAACTCTTCTGTTGTTGACAGTGAGAAATTACAATTGATAACGGAAATCCTTTTGCGACTGTTGTTGCAACGACGATAGCCTTGTCAAGACGCACTACTGTTCCTCCGGTCGAGAAACCGGCGAAATTCTGGAGCCAACTTCAAAGGATGATAGCAAAGGGTGTTCTTCTGGCTAACCACCCTTGGTATGCAGAAATTCACTAGTGAAGAGCCTCCAGTGCATGTTGCGGATATGCCGGACAACGAGAAATTCATGATTGTTGAGGCGTGGAAGCAGACAGATTTTCTTTGCAAAGGCTATATCTTAAGCGCTTTAGAGGATGACTTGTACAATGTATACAATACGATGAATACTTCGAAAGAATTATGGGACGCACTTGAGAAGAAGTACAAGACGGAAGATGCATGCTTGAAGAAGTTCATGGTTGCCAAGTTTCTAGACTATAAAGTGATAGACATCAAAACTGTGGGAACACAAGTTCAGGAGCTTCAACTTATTTTTCACGACCTTATTGCTGAAGTTATGGTCGTGAATGAAGCATTTCAAGTAGTTGCAATGATTGAAAAATTGTCTCCTTCATGGAGAGATTTCAAGAACTATCTTAAGCACAAGCGCAAAGAATGAAGTTGGAAGATCTTGTGATACGTCTAAATATTGAAGAAGACAACAAAACAGCCGAGAAGAGGTCTCGTGGAAGTTCAACGATCATGGGAGCTAATATCGTTGAGGAGATTGCTCCAAAAGTAAGAAGAGGAAGAGGTCTTCTAGACAGACTAAGAAGCATAACAAAAAAAATTCAAGGGCAACAACTACAATTGTGGAAGAGTTGGTCACAAAGCCCCTGATTGTCGTCTCCCGAAAAAGGATAAGAAGAAGGGACAAGCCAACATAATGAAGAAGAATGATGACATTGATGATCTTTGTGCAATGCTTTCGAAATGCAACCTAGATGGAAATCCGAAAGAGTGGTGGATTGACTCTGGAGCCACTCGACATGTTTGTGCTGTCAAAGAAGCATTTGCGACTTACTCTACTGCTGGTCCCGAAGAAGTGATTTCCATGAAAAATAATGCAACGGCCAAGATTGAAGGTTATGGAAAGATATTCCTGAAGATGACTTCCGGCAAGGTGTTAACGCTCAACAATGTTCTTCATGTTCCTACTATTAGGAAGAATTTAGTTTCTACTTCTTTACTTGTTAAGAATGGATTCAAATGTGTATTTGTTTCTAATAAAGTTGTTGTAAGCAAGAATGAAATGTATGTTGGAAAAGGCTTCCTTACAGAGGGCCTCAAACTCAATGTAATGGTTGTTGACAATATGAATAAAATTCCAGCTTCTTCTTATTTATTGGAGTCAAATGATTTACGGCATATTCGTTTAGGACATGTCAATTATAAAACTGTCACGACCCCAAATGCCCGATCGTGATGGCGCCTATTACATTACTAGGAAAGCCAACCTAACCATATAACCACAACCAATTTCCTTTCATAAAATCATTTTTCTAACACGAGTTTGAACACCCATTTTCATAAAAAGTGTTTAAAACAACTGAAATATGCGGAGGTCAATAAAACATAAGACAATACAGCCCAAACATTTGGTGTCACGAGTTTAGAGCCTCTAATACAAAGCCAACTGTCTAATACATCGTAAGTCTAAAAATGCGGAAAAGAACAAGATAGGAAGGAAAATAGCAGGGCTACGGACTCCATGCAGCTACCTTGCAATCTCCGGCAAACTCTGGATAAGCTGAGGACCCTCACTTTGCCACTCGGGCACCTGGATCTGCACACAAGGTGTAGGGAGTAACGTAAGTACGCCAACTCAGTAAGCAACTAAAGTAAATAAGGTCTGAAAGCAATGACAAGCAGTTAAAAATCATATAAATGAACAAATAACGGGATAACAGATCAAACTCCACAGTTTAAAACCAGTTTCATCATAAAATCATCAATTTCAGTTTAAAAACTTGAGATCATATACTTAGCAATTTTTCAACAGGGGCTTATTTTAAAAGAAGAGTGAAATCAGTGAAAAATATCATAACTAGGTCCCTCGGGCAAAGTATCACTCAGAATATGGCCTCTCGGGCAGCTTCTCAGTCACTCGTAACTCAACTCTCGTCCCTCAGTACTCACTCTTAGCACTCAGGCTCATTAATATCCCATAATAATAATAATAATCATAGTAACCGCTGCGGCGTGCAGCCCGATCCATAATTTATAGTCTACTACGCTCACTAGGGGTGTACAGACTCTAGAGGGGCTCCTATAGCCCAAGCATCATATCACTGTGGCGCGCAGCCCGATCCAATATATATATCGCTGCGGCGTGCAACCTAATCCATATAAGTACCGCTGCAGCGTGCAACCCGGTCCATAATTCATACATATATAAATATCTTCACCATTAGGTTCTCAACCTCTCTCAGTCATTGACCTCACAGCTTCTCGGGCACAACAATAGAAATTAGGGAACTTAGTCCAACAGTCCTCACATTTAAGAAGTAGAGTGATAAAACCAGTTTTAAACAATAAACAGGTAAAACATGACTGAGGATATGCTTTCAAACAAGTCGAGTGAGGAAAAACAGTAAAAATGCCCCTAAAGGTCTCAACAGGTCGGCACAAGGCCCCAAACATGACATATAGCCCATAATATAGTATAAATGACTAAAGTATGGAATATCATAAGGTTCTAAATCAAATGCGCGGCTTAATAGTCACTACGGGACGGACCAAGTCACAATCCCTACCGGTGCACGCCCACACGCTCGTCACCTAGCATGTGCGTCATTGTATTTATCAAAACAAGTAAAATACCGAGGTTTTGTACCCTCAGTTCCAGATTTACAATGGTTACTTACCTCAAACCGGATGAAAATACTACTCCGCGATGCCTTTTCCCCTCGAATCGACCTCCACTCGCATCAAATCTATCAAAAATCAAAATCACGACATCAAAATATGCTAAGGGAACGAAGCCCAAGCAAAAATAATCAGATAATACCAAAAACCTCGAAATTGGCCAAACCCGACCCCCGGGCCCACGTCTCGAAACTCGATAAAAATCACATCAACGGAATCCTTATCCTCACACGAGTTCATACATACCAAAAACATCAAAATCCATCCACAAACGACCCCTCAAATCCCAATTTCTAGGTCTCCAAATTTCAAGCCCTAGTTCTTCAATTTTTGGCTTAAATTCCATGATTAATTAGGTAGATTTCACATTAGAATCGAGTTTTAAGTCCATGAATCTTACCTCCAAGTGATTCCCCTTGAATCCCTCTTCAATCTTCTTCAAAAAGCTCCAAAAATGATCATAAATGGTGGAAATAAACCCCAAATCTCGGACAAGACGACTATTTAAACTTTCTGCCCAGGCCTGAAATCCTTCTTCGCGAACGCGGTCAACGCCTTGCGTTCGCGAAGCACAATTCAACTTTGACAAAAGTTCCCTCTTTCGTGATCGCCACCTCCCCATCGCGAACATGATGCTTTCCTCAGACCACTCTTCGCGATCGCGCTATACCACTCGCGAACGCGATGAATAAAAATGCCTCAAGTCCAGCTGACCAAATTACTCTACGCGAATGCGGTCCACTTCACGCGAATGCGATGACCAAATATCCAGCCCTTCGCGAATGCGTAGCCTTCCTCGCGAACGCGAAGGCTTAAATCCCAGCTTTCACCAACTAACCCCTCGCGAACGCGAGGACCCACTCGCGAACGCGAGGACCCACTCGCGAACGCGAAGGTCATTTCTCTGCAACACTGATATGCAATTTTCTGCAATTCCAAACATCCTAAAATGGTCCGATTGACCATCCGAAACTCACGCGAGGCCCCCGGTTCCTCAATCAAATATGCCAACATACCCCATAACCTCATTCAAACTTGTTCCAACCTTCAGAACACTCAAAATAACATCAAAACACCAAATTCGCATCGGATTCAAGCCTAAGTATTCCATAATCTTCTAAATTACGCTTTTGATAAAAAAACCCAACCAAAACACATCCGAATGACCTAAAATTTTGCGCACACATCCCAAATGACACAAAGGAACTACTACAACTCTCGGAATTCCATTCCAACCCCTATATCAAAATATCACCTATCAACCGGAAATCACCAAAAATCCAATTTCGCCAATTCAAGCCTAAATCTACTCCGGACCTCCAAAACTCATTCCAATCACGCTCCTAAGTCCCAAATCACCTTCCAAAGCTATCTAAATCATCGGAACTCACATCCGAGCCCTCTAACACATAAGTCAACATCTGGTTGACTTCTCCAACTTAAGCTTCCTCAAAAGAGACTAAGTGTCTCATACCTTACCAAATCCTTTCCAAACCTGATCCAACCAACCTGATCAAACATAGAACCGGTAGACAAAGCAATAAAAATCACAAATGAGGGAAACGAAGCGGTAACTCATGAGACGACTGGTCGGGTCGTCACAAAAACCTTGCGGAAGTTAATTAATTTAGAAGTATTGCCTAAATTCGAGTGTAATAAATCAAAATGTCAAATATGTGTTGAATCTAAGTTTATAAAATATCCTTATAAGTTTGTTGAAAGAAATTCAAATCCTTTAGACTTAATTTATATTGACATTTGCGATATGAAGTCGACACCATCCCGAGGTGGGAAAAAGTACTTTATTACTTTTATTTGACAATTGCCTTCGATATTGTTTTGTTTATTTTCTTAATAGTAAGAATAAAACAATTGAAGCATTTAAGCAATACAAGAATGAAGTGGATAATCAATTGAATAAAAAGATCAAAATGATTAGAAGTGATAGAGGTGGAGAATATAAATCTCTGTTTGTAGAAATATGTTCGAAATATGGAATTATCCATCAAACTACTGTACCTTACACACCTCAATCCAATAGAATTGCGGAAAGAAAAAGTCAGACATTAAAGGAAATGATAAATTCTTTATTAATAAGTTCTGAATTATCGCAGAATTTGTGAGGGGAAGCTATCCTTACAGCTAACTGAACACTCAATAGAGTACCCCCCAACAAAATGCAATCTATTCCATACGAAAAATGGAATGGAAAAATACCCAACTTGAAATATTTCAAAGTGTGGGGCTGTCTAGCAAAGGTACAAGTCCCTTTACCTAAAAGGGTTAAATCGGACCAAAAATAGTAGATTGTGTTTTCATTGGATATGCTACAAACAGTAGATCATGTCGGTTTTTGGTTCATAAATTCGATAATCCCGAGATTCATGTTAATATGGTAATGGAATCAGATAATGCTGAATTCTTTGAAAGCATCTATCTGTATAAAACTGAATGTGAGTCGTTAAGTGAAAGACCTAAACGACCTCGGGAAGAACCAAAGGAAAATACTCCAAGTATAGAAGATCCAATGCGTAGAAAACGTCAAAGAACATCTACTTCCTTTGGACCAGATTTTGTGACATTATTGCTTGAAAATGAGCCTCAAACTTTTAAAGCAGCTATGTTGTCTTCCGATTCAGCGTTTTAGAAAGAGGCAGTCAATAGTGAGATTCAATCAATTTTGGATAACCATACATGAAAATTGGTTGATCTTCCTCCAAAAAATAAGCCTTTAGGTTCGAAATGGATCTTTAAATGAAAAATTAAAGCTGATGGCACTATTGACAAATATAAGGCAAGACTTATTGTCAAAGGTTATAGACGGAAGGCTTTGATTACTTTGACTCTTACTCGCCAGTAACAAGGATAACATCTATTAGAATGTTAGTTGCACTAGCGGCCGTGCATGGTCTTGAAATCCATCAAATGGATGTTAAAACAACTTTCTTAAATGGAGAATTTGAGGAAGAGATTTACATGAAACAACCTGAGGGTTTTGTGGTTCCTGGTAAAGAAAAGAAAGGGTGCAAACTTGTTAAGTCGCTTTATGGACTTAAACAAGCACCCAAACAATGGCATGCAAAATTTGACCAAACAATGTTGGCAAGTGGATTTAAAATCAACGAGTATGATAAATGTGTTTACATTAAAAACACTCCAGGTCATGAAGTCATTGTTTGTTTATATGTTGATGACATGTTGATAATGAGCAAAAGTATGGTAGATATAAATGCTACAAAGCGCATGTTGGCTAGCGAATTCGACATGAAAAATTAGGAGTTGCTGATGTGATCTTAGGAATCAGAATTCACAAGACTCCACAAGGTCAAGCATTATCACAGTCTCACTACATTGAAAAGGTACTTGACAAGTTCAAGTATTTGGATTTCCAAATTTCCAAGACTCCAATTGACGTAAGTTATGCACGTCAAAAAAATGAAGGTGAAAGTGACTCACCACTGGACTATACAAGAGTATTGGGAAGTTTGATATATATCATAAATTGTACGCGGACAGATATAACATATGCTATTAGCAAACTGAGTCGGTTTACAAGTAATCCCAATCAAATACATTGGATGTCAATGAAATGAGTTTTGGGGTATCTAAAACATACCCAAAATTATGCTGTGGATTATAACAAATATACCTCCATGATCGAGGGATATAGTGATGCAAATTAGATCACCAGATCATTTGAAGTTAAATCCACGAATGGACATGTTTTCACAATTGAGGGTGGAGCAGTGTCTTGGAAATCATCCAAACAAACGTGCATCGCCCGTTCAACAATGGAATCTGAATTCATAGCTTTAGATAAGGCTGGTGAAGAAGCTGAATGGCTCTGGAAATTCTTGGAATATATTCCATTTTGGCCCAAACCTTTGGCACCTATTTGTATACATTGTGATAGTCAAGCAACAATAGGTAGGGCGGGGAGCGTTATGTATAACAGAAAATCTCGTCATATACGATGGAGACACAATACTGTTAGATAACTACTCTCTAATGGTGTTATTACAATTGATTACATAAAGCCAAGAGATAACGTGTCGGATCCACTTACAAAAGGTGTGATGACCCAGCCAGTCGTCTCATGAGTTACCGCTCCGTTTTCCCTATTTTTTCTTCTTTATGCTTTGTTATCCGTGTTATGTGGTATCGGGTTGGTCAGGTCGAATCCGGAATGATTTTGGTAAGGTTTGAGACACTTAGTCTCTTTTAAGGAAGTTTAAGTTGGAAAAGTCAATCGGATGTTGACATATGTGTTAGAGGGCTCAGATGTGAGTTCTGGTATTTTGGTTAGTTTTGGGAGGTGATTTTTGACTTAGGAGTGTGATCAGAATGAATTTTGGAGGTTCGTAGTAGATTTAGGCTTGAATTGGCGAAGTTGATATTTTGGCGATTTCCGGTTGGTAGGCAAGATTTTGATATAGTGGTTGGAATGGAATTCCGATAGTTTCAGTAGTTCCGTTGTGTCATTTGAGATGTGTGTGTAAAAGTTTAGGTCATTCGGACGTGGTTTGGTTGGGTATTTGATCAAAAGCAGAATTCGGAAGATTTTAGAAAGTTAGGCTTAAATCCGATGTGTTTTGGTTGATTTGATGTTGTTTGAGGTGTTTTGAAGATTGGAACAAGTTTGGATAAGGTATTGAAATATGTTAGTGCTTTTGCTTGAGGTCCCGAGGGCCTCGGGGTGATTTCGGATGGTTAACGGAGAAGTTTGGAATTTGTTGCAGCTGCTAAAATTGCTGCTTCTGGTATTTTCGCACCTACGGATTGGGGACCATAGGTGCGGCGCCACATAAGTGGAAGGTTGGCCATAGAAGCGGATTTTGGAGAGGTCGTTAGGAACTACAGAAGCGATTGGAATACCGCATTTGCGATAGCGCAGATGCGGAAAGTGTATCGCTGATGCGGAAAGGGGAGTTTAAGTGAGGACCGCAAATGTGGTGGTTTTGACCGCATATATGGTACTGCAGAAGCGGAAATATAGCCGCAGATGCGAAAATGTCTGGGCAGAAGGTATAAATTGTGGCCTTCGCGAATTTTGAGCTATTTCACCATTTTTATCTCGGCTTTGGAGCTTTTTGGGCGATTTGAAAGAGGGATTTCAAGGGAACTTCATTGAGGTAAGGAATTTGGACTTAAAAGTCGTTCCTATACTATTTTTTCACGGATTAGAGCTAGAAATTTTGGAAATTAAGGGTGAGAATTGGGGAAACTAGGGCTTGGAAACTTATGCCTTAAATTGAGGATTTGAAGGACTATTTGGGGTCGAATTTCTGAACTTTTGATATGTATGAACTCGTGGGGAGATAAGGAATCTATTGATGTAAAAATTATTGAATTCCGAGACGTGGGCCCGGGGGTCGGGTTTTGATAATTTCGGGATTTGTGTCATATATTGATTGTTTTCGCTTGGGCTTCATACTCGTAGCATATTTTGACGTCCTCGTTCTGATTTTGGATAGATTCGAGGCGAGTGAGGCCGATTTGAGGGGCAAAGACGTCGCGAGCTAGAGATTTGACCGGTTCGAGGTGAGTAATGATTGTAAATGATGTTCTGAGGGTTTGAAACCCTGGACTGCACATCGTAGTGCTATATTAAGGTGACGCACATGCTTGATGACGAGCGTGAGGTCGTGCACGGTTGGGGATTGTGACTTAGTCCATCCATGATGACCATTTTACCGCGTATTTGACTGAAATCTATTTGCTATCATCATGATTTGGGCTGAATGCCATATTTGGGGCCTTGTGCCAACTATTTGAACCTTTCGGGGATTTTTACTAGTATTTCCTCACTGTTTTGACTTTATACTTGAACTCAGTCCTGTTATATTTCACTATTTTTCATATTCAGCCATGTTTACTCTGTTTTAACACTTACATGATCTTTTAAATGATATTGCGGGCTGAGAAACATATTTTACTACTGCCCGAGTGGCTTGTGAGGATTTTTGACTAAGTAAGGCCGAGGGCCTATGTTGTAAGGAAACATTTGATACTGATTATGAGGCCGAGGGCTTGAGTTATGTACGCCACGAGGTGGCTTGATATTACACTTGGGCCGTAAGTGGCCCCTCCAGGAGTCTGTACACCCCCAGTGAGCGCGGGTATCCATTGTGATGTGAGATTTGAGCCCGAGGGGCTGGCATTGTTCTATGTGATTTCCCGAGGGGCTGGTACTATTCTGAGATGTTGCCCGAGGGGCAGATTGTTGATACTGTGTCCGAGGGGCCAGCCTTTATGTGTTTACTCTTCATAATTGACTATCAATTACTTGTTTAATTATTGAAAAAGGCTTTTCATGAAACTACATTTGAGTTAAAGAGTTTTACCTATCTTTCACTGATTTACTGATTTTAAATAGTTTTATTGCTTCATTATAGAATACTTTGTGCCTTATGTAATTTCTTGCTTTCAGTCTTTATTTACATTTGTTACTCACTGAGTTGGAGCACTCACTTTACTCCATGTACCCCTGTGTGCAGATTCAGGCGTTGTTGATCCTGCCAGTGAGAGTTGAGAGCTCCCGGCGGACATTCGGAGTTCACGAGGTAGCTGCTTGACGTCCGCAGACCCATGTTTCTCCCTCTTTATCATTTCTATTTCCAATCAGACAATTGTAATAGTTTATAAACTTACCGGATTTGTAGTAGGATTTATAGATGCTCATGACTAGTGACACCCCGGTATCGGGCTGTGTTGGGTTGTCCTTCCGCATATTTATGATATTATCTGCTACTTAGTATTATTAAATCATGTTTTAGACTGTTTTCTTGCTGTTTAACTGTTTAACATCGAATTGGGAATAGTTGGCTGGCCTTGTCTTCACGAGAGGCACCATCACGACCGGGTCCGGGTTTAGGGTCGTAACAAAAGACCTATCTAGAGAGGCAATCGAAAGATCATCAAATGGAATGGGGTTAAGGTCTAGGACAAGCCATCATGGCGGTAACTCTATCTAGCAGACTGAAGATCCCAAGAGTTAGGTTCAAAGAGATCAAACAAAGTTATGAATGACGGTTCAACATTGTCAAATAACTTAACCCATTCTCGTGATGAAGACAATGTTCAAAAGTCGAGGTAAAGCATTAAGGCTTTTTGATGAGTCAATAAAGCTTAAAGCTTTTTAATGATTTGCTAAGTTTGGCGGGATATGACCAGATAGTGTATCTTTAGGATTACACATTTAGGAATCACCTATGTGAATGTGAAGTGTAAGCCGATTCAAGAGGAATGAAAGTAAAAGCTCATTCTCTAAGCACTCATGAAATCATGCGGTATTCATGGCTGAAACGAACATAACCGTAAGAAACATATATGGTTAAGGATTGATTGTGTGACTTATGTTGTCTATAGGGTTGTTCACGGTTTGACGGAAAATCGATCCAAACCAAAAACCAAACCAAATCGATTAAGTAAACCGATATTTTTTTTGATTTGGATTGGTTTTGGTTTTAAATTTTAAAAACCGATAATATTTGGTTTGGTTTTGGTTCTATTATAAAAAATCGAAAATTAAACCGAACCAAACCGATTAATTATATACAAAATTTAATAATTATTTATATACAATATAATATCTTTTTCTAAATAATTTTAAATATTTTATGCAATTTAATTGTTATTTTGAATTTTGGTTTATCCTACTTATATCTTAAAAGATTGCCTAAGCACAAAACAATACGAATCGGCCAATTTTTTTTCCTTAAGAGACTTTAATTCTCTAACCTTCCGCACATATTTTTGCCTAACAGAAGAGTTAAAAAAAATCCTACCATAAGAGTAAAGAAAGCAACCTCAAATTGTAGGACTACGGTGGCTAAAGCTTGAGAAAGCAAACTTTTAGTTGTTTTTTTGTTCATTCTTTTCATATAAAGAGGTAAATAAACTTTCATTTCCGAAAGAAATATATAAAAAATATAAATTTAGCAATTTATTTTCAGATTATTGTCTAGTGTTGTTTCACTATTATTGACTTATTATTAGCTTACTACGAACCGAAAAACCGAACCAAACCGAGCCAAACCAATGAGAACCAAACTGATGGTTTGTATTTTTGGTTTGGTTTTGGTTTTAAAATTTTAAAAACCGATTAAATTGGTTTAGTTTTGGTTTTAATCAAAAACCGATCAAACCGAACCGTGAACACCCCTAGTTGTCTAGGTATACAACAAAGCTCGACAACTCAAAGATATCAAATCTACCGATTGACCGAGTATATCCTATATAAGTTCATTACGAAAAGTTCAAAGGGAAACCTACTTATCCAGATGCAATTAATTCTTGCATGTTTTAAACACACACGCATCCGTGCATTCCTTTATTTTATATCAATTTCCCATTCATGTAGGGGATTGTTGAGTTTTGTTATTAATAACAAAAGAGGTGTTAATGGAAAATGATGGGAAAAAAATGAAGGGAAGTGAAATTTTGAATTAGTTCACTTTACTAATGCACTTTGTCTCTCATTGGAAGAAGGAAAGAAAATCTTTGTGTATATATATAGAAGCTCATCTTTTAGCTCTTAAAGAATTAAGAAGAAGGCAAGCCTTGCGCCGTCGTCATCGTCGCTCGCTTGGCTCGGCTTCGGCTTCAGATTCAGATTTAGATTTGGTTTTGGAATATATCCAATATAAGTTCACTACGGAAAATTTAAAGGGAAACCTACTTATCCAAATGCAATTAATTTTTACATGTAAAACACACACGCGTCCATGCATTCATTTATTTTATAACCATTCACCATCATATGGGGGATTGTTGGATTTTGTTATTAATAAGAGGTATGAATGGAAAATGATGGGAAAAGAAATGGAGGGAAGTGAAATTTTGAATTAGTTCACTTTACTAATGCACTTTGTCCCTAATTGGAAGAAGGAAAGAAAATCTTTGTGTATGTATATAGAAGCTCATTTTTTAGCTCTTAAAGAGTTAAGAAGAAGGTAAGCCTCGCGCCGGCGTCGTCGCTCGCTCGCTCGGCTCAGCTTCGGCTTCGGCTTCGGATTCAGTCAAAGATTGATCGATTAATCCTTTTGGACAAAATTCTTTTCAATTAATTAACGAAAAGTCAATCCGGAATAACCCATGACCCGGTCCGATCCGATCCGTTTTTTTTTCGGATTATTTTAAATTCGTTTTTTAATTTGTCCACAATATTCCCACCTGTTCCAACAGCTATGGCTGTTCTGAAAGGTTTCAAACCTTTTCAGAATCAGTGCCAAATGGTCTATAAATATGCCTTGAATCCCAAAATTTTTACTTACTAAATTTTCTGATTATCTTCTTCTTCTTCTGCACAATATCTTCCAGTGTGTTTTACGATCATTGAGTGGTTCGCCGTTCACCGTAGTTTTTGGTACCAATACGCTGGTGAGTTAAATCATTCTATCCTGGGAGGATAATATTCCAACACCTCGGGTACTTGAGGGGAATAATTTCCTACACTGTGCATTCAGTGGGCTCGATTTATTCCTATACTGTTTTTTCAGAATTTATTTATGTTAAACTGGTTCTACTAACTTTCTGTTTCTGATTTTATTTCAGAAAGTTGAATATTTTATTGTTTTTACAACAATACAGTTTTAAATAACAGGTTAATAATGCAATAATTATTTTTAGTACCTATTTTACTTAACTACGATACCAAGTTTGATATTTTTGAAACCAAAGGAAGCAATGATTTCAACTAGTTTATGAAATACAAACTTTAACCAGTCACTCTAAAACATGACAGATAATGCCAACATTTAGTTATGGAAATGGCGATTTTTTTTAAACATTCGTTATCGGCAATATTGTAAAAAGCTTTTTCGGGACTCACTTTTGGGCGGGGCACTATCAAAACACCTGAAACTCACCGAACTTAGTTCCATGAGGCTTACATCCGAAGCGTATGACTGTGAGCCTTGAATACACCTAAAGCTTAATGCACGGGGCTCGCCCACCAATTTTATACATATCGGATATGTGTTGAATTCCCTAATTAGTTTTGTTGGTCTTCATAATTCTATAACAAAGAAATGATAAAAATTCTATTCATATGTAGGAATACAAAAATTGAGAATAATATTTTAATTGAACATCGCGAGAGTGAATTCCATTTGAACATTTCTTTAGGACATAGATAGCCAAAATTTGTATCTTCACTTGCCATGGGCCTTCATGTTAGTTCTATGTCTCTCAATTTTAAAAGTAATTTTCTATTTAATCGTGAAGGAATAATATTTTAAGATACAATACTGATAAAGTTTATTAATTATTTTACTTTTAGGGAGGTAAATGTGTAGTTTGATAATAGTTTTTTAAGAAATTATATATTTTATTAATTGTTTAAAAGTTAAGTATGATTGATTTGTATTTCATAACTTTAACACTATCGTATTATTTATATATGTAAAAACAAAATTGCTAGATACTTTATTTTCTATAAGTTTCTTTAATTTTTATTAATTTTAATATACTTTTTCTAGTTTTTCTGTTATCATGCTATTTAATTAATTTATAAATTTAAAAAATTTAAAGATTCATGAGGCTTATGCTCAGTGCTTCGGAGATATCGCCTTGCCACATGTTAAGTAAAACGCCTGTCTCACGCCCATGCCCTTTAAAATACTGGTTATTGGAAGCTCATTGGCGCCACTAATTCAAATTTGTATTGGTTATGTTACACCCCATAAGTTTAACAACCTTGATATCGTTACATATATATTTGATATGGTATTTTGAGTGGAATTTTTTTGATTTCATTGCTAATATACGGTATGGTGTATAGTACGAGATTTCCTGACATATAATAGCTTCCAGTTTCTACACCAGATTAGGGGTTATTAGTGGCTTTATACTTACTTTTCCCCCACAATACATTCTATCTTATGCAATAATGAAATTATACTTCATGTTCTTTTTCCTGTTTGAAAATCATTTCGTGAACTGTTGTAGATGATGAAGAATATTATATCCATTTCAATTTTTGGTGCCTTTGCCAAATTTGGTCAGATTATATGCTATGTACCATTGCTCGGGAGTTGGTTGTCATGCTGATTATTTATAGGTTAACTTTTTGGTAAGCCATGATGTGGTTTGGACATGTTAGAACTATCAAGATTTTAGGGAAGGCCATAGAGTTATGAAAGTGCCTTAATAGTTAATTTAAAGTTCTGGATCAAAACATAGATTTTATATAGTTATTAGTATTATTACTTTCGAATATGTTTTAAATTATACACATAATAGGAGATTTTTTTTATTGTAAAGATAAAAATTATTTTCTCACAAGAAAAGAAGGTTATCTTTTACCATTTTAAGAATTAAGCATACCAAAATTTTTACTCTTTATATGATATTAGGAAAATTAGTAGTTAAGAAAATATGTGCTTTTTTTTACATGGATATTTTAATAGTGTATGTATTAATTTTATATGGTACCACATGACCATGTTAGTGAGGTGTATAAAGTGTATTAAAAATAAGTAAAATTTTAGGTATTTTGAGATAACTCTTAATTATGCGAATAATTGATTGATTACCAGATAGCGAGATACTACCTAATTGATTATTGGATAAAATTTAAATTACCCAACAAAGGGATTACGTGGCAGCAAGCCACTTTCCAAACAAGTGACTCTTAGTCACTTTGGATTAGGTGTCAACCTAAAATGCAAAGTATAAGACACTTCAATTCCAAATGCCTTACAATTCATATCCGGTACAACTTAATTCTTTGCCATCTTCTTTTACCTAAAATAGATTCAAGCAATACCTAGCAAGTATCTAAACTCTTCAGTTTGTTTTATATTATATATGGCTACACTCAAGTGCAAAATGTGTCAATAACAGGATACTGAAACATTTACTTTGCCGGTACTTAATTATAAAGGCCAAAGACTTTATTTAGTTCACTTGTAGACAATGTGTTTAATCTATGTTCACAAAGACTATTAGATAGTAAAATTTAACGAGTGAAAGCTGAAAGACGGCTTTTGTTCCTGTCCTGTGGTTTGGAAAGTCTGAGAATATAGATGGCAAGTTGTAGCTACGGATTCTTTTCCCTACTCCAGGTATGTTAAGGTCATCCCTTGTTTCTTTTAGCATGATCCAAATTATACAGATGAAAGGAACAAAAGCACAGTTTTCATAAATTACTTTATTCATAGAAATACTAGGGGTGTCTATATTCTTGATTCCACATAAGAATTATTATTATCTTCTATTCACGAGTCTTAGAATAATACGCAGTTAAAAAAGTTTATCCGGAAGGATTATTGAGATTATTACGTATTTTTCATACATTTCTTCCATTTATACATGTGCATTGACCCATGACCAGATGGTGTTATATACACACATATATATGTAAATATATGTATATGGGATATGGGAAAAGGTTACAACGTTATATACGCACCACTACCTGATCAGCTGGTATACGTTGATGATTTGCCCACATTGGCCGAGATGATATGATGGGATGCCCTCAGAGGTTTGATGATGTTATGAATGCATATACCTAAGCATGGATATGAGATATATACGCGTATATATATATATATATGTATATGGGATATGGGAAAGGTTATGGCGTTATATACGCACCACCACCTGATCAGCTGGTATACTATGATGATTTTGCCCATAGTGGCCGATCTGAGATGATATGATGGGATGCCCTCAGAGGCTTTATGATGTTATGTACGTACAGACCTATGCATTACATGGCATTCATACGCATATGCATGATACTATAAATATTTCATGATTTACAGATCTATCCAGACTTACAGGTTGAGTCCTTTACTCTATATTTCTTCCATGTCCTTAATTAATATTGACTTACTATTATGTTGCAGTTCTGCCTTACATACTCAGTACATTATTCGTACTGACGTCCTTTTATTGGGGATGCTGCATTCATGCCTGTAGGTACATATAATCAGTTTGATGAGCCCTCATAGCAGACGAGATTTGCATTCAACGATGAATCGATAAGACTCAAAATCATTCGGAGTGCAGCAGAGTCTATGAGTCATCATGTCAGAGTTTTGCTACAGACTTGTGGGTAGGCCGGTGCTCTATCCCATTAGATATCAAAGAATCTTAGAGGCTTTGTAGATAGAGGTTCATTTTGTACAGTATGTCGGAGGCCTTGACGGCCGATATGTATTCATATTTTAAGAACGATAAATTATTGATACAGTGTTGCCCACTTATAATTATACATTACGAGTTGTGGCCATATTGGCCTATGATAGTTACAAAGAGAAAAAAGGAGTTGCAGAGTGATTCGCTCGGGCCAGTGCGACACCGGGTGCCAGCCATGCCTCCCCAGATTTGGGGCATGACAAAGTGGTATCAGAGCAGTTCGTGTCCTAGGGAGTATACAAAGTCGTGCCTAGTAGAGTTTCACTTATGGGTGTGTTGCGCGCCACATTTATAATTGAGAGGCTTTAAGGCATTTAAGAAATGTTACCCTTCTTTTGTTTCCAGATCATGCCATAGATCTGAGTCGTAAGAAGTCAGTATAAAGCTTTCGCCAGATTTTGTATGCACCAAAGGTGCATGTATTGCAGTAGTGCTTTAAGGCGTAATATGGAAGGGAAGTTATGAAAGAATTAGAAGATACGATGCAAGATTAAAAGGTAAGTAAGGTAAAGGTGAAGAAGATACGAGATACTCAAGTACAAAAGGTTGTGAATAGTCGAGACTTCAGATATAGTTTGGGGTTTAGTTTAAGTTACAGAGGAGACCCTAGTGAAAATTTTGTAAAACTATAAGAGTTAACATTCGAGGACGGATGTTCTAAGGGGGAGAAAGATGTTACACCCCGTAAATTTAAAAACTTTGATATCGTTACATATATATTTGATATGGTATTTTGAGTGAAACTTATCTGATTTCATTGCTAATTTACGGTATGGAGTATAATACGAGATTTCCTGACATATAATAGCTTCCAGCTTCTACACCAGATTAGGGGTTATTAGTGGCTTTATACTTACGTTTTCCCCACACTACATTCTATCTTGTTCAATAACGAAATTATACTTCATGTTCTTTTTCCTGTTTGAAAATGATTTCTTGAACTATTGTAGATGATGAAGAATATTATATCCATTTCAATTTTTGGTGCCTTTACCAAATTTGGTTAGATATGCTATGTACCATTGCTTGGGAGATGGTTGTCATGCTGATCATTTATAGGTTTAACTTTTTGAAAGACATGATGTGGTTTGGACATATTAGAACTATCAAGATTTTAGGGAAGGCCATAAAGTTATGGAAGTGCATTAATAGTTAATTTAAAGTTCTTGATCAAAACATAGATTTTATATAGTTATTAATGTTACTACTTTTGAATATGTTTTAAATTATACACATAATATGAGAAAATTTTATGAGATTTTTTTATTGTAAAGATATAAATTATTTTTTCACAAGAAAAGAAGGTTATCTTTTTATGTCACGACCCTAACGCCGAACCCAATCGTGATGGCGCCTCTCGTGAAAACAAGGTCATCCAGTTCAACCCAACTCAACTTTTAAAGCAGTTAATCAACATAAAATTAGTCTAAACATGATTTAAACAATACTAAATATAGGAAATATCGATAACAATGCGAAAAGACCAACCTAACACAGCCCTAACTGGGGTGTCACAAGTCACGAGCACTTCTAAACCATAATACTAGACTGCTAAAGTCATAAACTACTACAAGTGTTTGAAAGGAAATATAAATGATAGAGAAGTAGAGACACGGGGCTGCGGACATCAACAGCTACCTCGTAGTCTCCGAAAATCGCCTGGAACTAGAGGAATCAGCACTCAGGAGCGGTACCAGCTACGCCTGAATCTGCACACAGGGTACAGGGAGTAAAGTGAGTACTCCAACTCAGTGAGTAACAAATGTAAATAACGACTGAAAGTAAGAAAACACGTAAAATTCAAGGCATTCTATACTGAAGCAGTAATAATCACTTAAAACAGTAATACAGTGAAGAGTCAAGTAAAATCCCTTTTCAACAAGTAAAACAAGTAATTGACAGGTAAGTAAACAAATAGAAGTTCGCCCTCGGGCACAGTATCAATGAATCCGCCCCTCGGGCAACATCTCAGAACAGTACCAGCCCTTCGGTCTCAATCTTAGAACAATATCAGCCCCTCAGGCTCAATGTCACATCACAATGGGTACCCGCGCTCACTAGGGGTGTACAGACTCCTGGAGGGGCCCCTTACGGCCCAAGCGCAATATCAAGTCATCTCGTGACATCAAATCTAGGCCTTTAGCCTCATATCAATCAAGCCACCTCGTGACATATTTATGTATCTCAGGCCCTCGGCCTCATATCAGTATCAATGTATCCTCACAACTAGGCCCTCGGCCTTACTCAGCCCAAAGATCATCACAAGCCCCACGGGCAATAGTAAAACAATATTTCTCAGCCCAAAACATCATTTAAAAATATCATTTAAGTCTCAAAACTGAGTAATAAAACAGTGGAAAATAACATGACTGAATTCAAGCAATAAGTCAAAATAGTGAGAAAATAGTAATAACAATCCCCGAAGGGTTCAAATAGTTGGCACAAAGCCCAAATATGGCAATCGGCCCAAATCATTGTGATAGCAAATAATTTTTAGTCAAATACGCGATAAAACCATCAATCGGGACGGACCAAGTCACAATCCCCAATAGTGCACGACCCCACGCTCGTCATCGAGCGTGTGTCTCACCTCAATATAGCACTACGATGTGCCAATCCGGGGTTTCAAACCCTCAGAGCATCATTTACAATCATTACTCACCTCGAACCGGCTAAATCTCTTGTTCGCAACGCCTTTGCCCCTCAAATCGGCCTCCACGCGCGTCGAATCTATCCAAAATCTGAACGTGGACATCAAAATATGCTAAGGAAACAAAGCCCATGCGAAAACAATCAAAATATGACACAATTCCCGAAATTACCAAAACCCGAGCCCCGGGCCCACATCTCAAAATCGGGTAAAATTTACATTTTCAGAATCCTCATACCCTCACAAGTCAAACCATACCAAAATTATCCAATTCCGGTACCATTTGGTCCTTCAAATCATCATTTTATATTTTTGGAAGATTCCACAAATTTTCTTCCCAAATTCCATCCCAAATCACAAATTAAATGATGAATTCAATGATAGATTCATGTACTCTAGCCAAATCTAAGTTAGAATCACTTACCCCGATGAATTCCTTGAAAAACCTTCGAAAAATCGCCAAAATCCGAGCTTTTTAGGTCAAAATATTAAATAAAACCCAAAACCTCGTATTTATAGAGTACCCCACAGATTTCCACCTCTGTGGACTGCACAAAAACGACCGGGGTCCGCACAAAACCAGTGCGGTCGGTACAAAAACGACTGCGGCCGCACAAGTTTTTATCTGCAGTGACAGGCTTTAGTATTTTGGCCATAACTATCGCTACAGATGTCTAAATTGCAATATCTTTACCTTTCTGGACACTAGACATGAAGGGCTATAATTTTCGTTTTTGAATCATCTCAATATTTCTTGGAGATCAAAAGATATGAGCTTCTGAAGTAGGACCAGTGAAATGTTCCCCACCGCGGCTGCACTGCATTTTGTGCGGTCCGCATAGCATCTACCGTGGCTGCACTTCATTTTGTGCGGACCGCATTGGTGGGTTCCGAGGCCTGCAACCCTTCTGGACCTGCTATAGCTATGATTTTCGGCCTAAAACATCTCGGAACCCCTGGAACTTCAAATCAATTGTACCAACACATCCCATGACATCGTTCAAACTTGTACAAAACTTCGGAACGCTCACAACAACATCAAATCACCAATTTAACATAGGATTCAAGCCTAAGAACTCCAAGAACTCTTAAATTATGCTTTCGATCAAAACGTATATCAAATCTCGCCCGAATAACCTGAAATTTTACACGCACATCCCAAATGACACAACGAAGCTACTGTCAGTCTCGGAATTCTATTCCGACCCCTATATCAAAATCTCGCCTATCAACCGGAAATCGCCAAAATATCAACTTCATCAATTTAAGCCTAAATCTTCTCTACAACTCCAAAACCCATTCTAATCGCGCTCCTAAGTCACAAATCACCTCCGGAAGCTAACCAAACCATCGAAACTCACTTCTGAGCCTTCTAATACATAAGTCAACATCTGATTGACTTTTCCAACTTAAGCCTTCTTAAAAGAGACTAAGTGTCTCAAACTTCACCAAACTTATTTCGGACTCGATCCGACCAACCCGATACCACAAAAACACGGATAACGAAGCATAAAGAAGCTGAAATGAGAGAAACGAAGCGGTAACTCATGAGACGACTGGCTGGGTCGTCACATCCTCCCCAACTTAAACAAGCATTCGTCCTCGAAAGAGTCAAGAAACATACCTGAAGCCTTAAATAGCTGAGGATATCTGCTCCACATCTCCCGCTCGGTCTCCCAGGTAGCCTCCTCCACGGGCCGACCTCTCCACTGCAGCTTCACTAAAGTTATATCCTTTGATCTCAACTTCCGAATCTGACGCTACAAAATAGCTACTGGCTCCACATCATAAGTCAAATCACCCTCCAACTGAACCGTGCTAAAATTCAAAACATGAGACGGATCTCCAATATACTTCCGGAGCATAGAAACATGAAATACCGGATGCACACTCGACAAGCTGGGTGGCAAAGCAAGCTCATAAGCCACCTCCCCAATCCTCTGAAGCACCTCAAAAGGCCCAATGAACCGAGGACACAATTTCCCTTTCTTCCCAAATCTCATAACACCCTTCATGGGTGAAACCTTCAACAAAACCTTCTCGCCAACCATGTAGGACACATCTCGAACCTTCCTATCCGTATAACTCTTTTGCCTCGACTGCGCTGCACGAAGCCTCTCCTGAATCACTTTTACTTTCTCCAAGGCATCCTGCACCAAATCAGTCCCCAATAGCCTAGCTTCACCGGGCTCGAACCAACCAACTGGAGATCTACATCGTCTCCCATACAAAGCCTCATATGGAGCCATCTAAATACTCGAATGGTAGCTGTTGTTATAAGCAAACTCTGCAAGCGGTAGAAACTCATCCCATGATCCTCCGAAATCAATGACACAAGCACGTAACATGTCCTCGAATATCTGAATAGTATGCTCGGACTGCCTGTCCGTCTGAGGATGAAAAGTTGTGCTCAACTCTACTTGAGTACCCAACTCTCTCTGCATGGACCTCCAAAATTGCGAATTAAGCTGAGTACCTCTTTCTGAAATGATGGAAACTGGAACACCATGCAAACGAACAATCTCCCGGATATAAATCCCTGCCAACCGCTTTGAAGAATAGGTAGTGCACACAGGAATGAACTGCGCGGACTTGGTCAGCCGATCCACAATCACCCAAATAGCATCGTACTTCCTCAAAGTTCGTGGAAGTCCAACAATAAAGTCCATAGTGATTCTCTCCCACTTTCACTCAGGAATATCCATCTGCTGTATCAAGCCACCTGGTCTCTGATGCTCATATTTCACCTGCTGACAATTGAGACACTGAGCTACAAATACCACAATATCTTTCTTCATTCTTCTCCACCAATAGTGTTTCCTCAAATCCTGATACATCTTTGCAGCACCCGGATGAATTAAATACCGCGATTTATGGGCCTCTTCCAGAATCAACTCCCGAAGCCCATCCATATTGAGCACGCAAATCCAGCCCTGCATCTTCAACACCCCATCATCGCCGATGGTCACATCTCTGGCATCATCATGCTGAACTCTGTCCTTAAGGACTAGAAAATGCGGATCATCGTATTGGCGCTCTCTGATGCGATCATATAAGGAAGACCGAGATACCATACAAGCCAATATCCGACTGGGCTCCGAAATGTCTAATCTCACAAACTGATTGGCCAAGGCCTGAACATCAACTGCAAGAGGTATCTCCCTAACTGGAATACATGCCAAACTCCCCATACTCACTGCCTTTTGGCTCAAAGCACCGGCCACCACATTGGCCTTTCCCGGATGGTACAATATAGTGATATCATAATCCTTAAACAACTCCAACCATATCCGCTGCCTCAAATTAAGATCATTTTGCTTGAAGAAATGTTGAAGATTGTGATGATCAGTGAACACCTCACAAGACACGCCATATAAGTAGTGCCTCCAAATCTTCATTGCATGAACTATGGCAGCCAACTCCAAATCATGAACGGGGTAGTTCTTCTCATGAGGCTTCAACTGACGAGAAGCATAAGCAATAACTCTACCCTCCTGCATCAACACACAACCAATCCCAACTCTTGAAGCATCACAATACATGGTATATGAACCTGAAGTTGATGGCAAGAACCAACACTAGAGCTATGGTCAAAGCTGTCTTGAGCTTCTGAAAGCTCTCCTCACACTCGTCTGACCATACAAATGTAGCACCCTTCTGAGTCAACTTGGTCAAGGGCGATGCGATAAATGAGAATCCCTGAACAAACCGACGATAATAGTCTGTCAAACCAAGAAAACTGCGAATCTCTGTGGCTGAGGACAGTCTGGGCCAAGTCTAAACTGCCTCTATCTTCTTCGGATCAACCTAAATACCCTCGCTAGACACCACGTGCCCCAAGAAAACCACTTAACCAAGCCAAAACTCACACTTGGAGAATTTTTCATAAAGCTTCTCCTCCCTCAATCTCTGCAATACAACTCTCAAATGCTCCACTTGCTCCTCCTGAATACGCGAATACACCAAAATATCATCAATGAAGACTATGGCGAATGAATTGAGATGTGGTCGGAACATGCTGTTCATCAAATGCATGAACGCTGCTGGGGCATTGGTCAGACCAAAAGACATCACCAAGAACTCATAATGACCATATCGGGTCCTGAAAGCCGTCTTAAGAATATCTGAGTCCCTGATCTTCAACTGGTGATAACCTGAACGGAGATCAATCTTGGAGAACACTCTCTCTCCCTGGAGCTGGTCAAATAAATCATTAATGTGAGGCAAAGGATACTTGTTCTTAGTTGTTATCTTGTTCAATTGCCTATAATAAATGCATTATCATAGTGCCATCCTTCTTCTTCACAAACAGAACCGGCGCACCCCAAGGTGACACACTAGGCCGAATGAACCCTTTATCTAGGAGCTCCTGAAGTTGCTCCTTTAATTCCTTCAACTCCGCTGGTGCCATACGATACGGTGGAATAGAAATGGGTTGAGTGCCCGGCACCAGGTCAATACCAAAATCAATATCCCTATCCGGTGGCATGCCCGGTAGGTCTGCAGGAAACACATCAGGAAAATCCCTCACAACTCGAACAGAATCAATACTAGGAGTCTCAGCTCCGACATCCCTCACAAACGCTAGGTATGAAAGACAACCCTTCCCAACCATACGTTGGGCTCTCAATAAAGAAATCACTCTACTAGGAACATAATTAGTCACACCTCGCCACTCGATCCGTGGCACACCCGGCATAGCCAATGTGACTATCTTGGCATGATAGTCCAGAATAGCACGACACGGAGATAACCAATCCATGCCCAAAATGACATCAAAATCCACCCTGATCAATAGTAATAGATCTACTCGGGCCTCCAAACCCCCGATAGTCACCATATATGACTTGTACACACGGTCTACAATAACAATATCACCCACCGATGTAGATACATGAACTAGTAAAGCAAGAAGCTCACTGGCCGTACCCAAATAACAAGAAAAGTATGATGACACATAAGAAAAGGTGGAACCGGGATCAAATAATACAGAGTCATCTCTATGGCAGACTGAAACAATACCTGTAATGACGACATCTAAAGCAATAGTATCTGGTCTGCCTGGGATGGCATAGAAACGAGCCTGACCGCCCCCTGATCGACCTTCACCTCTGGGGCGACCCCTGGCTGACTGACCTCCACCCTTAGCTGGCTGAGCGGGTGATGGTGAAGTAACTGGCGCTGAAGCCGATGACTAACCCCCTCTGTTGAGATGAGCTCGCAAGACGATGAGGGCACTGCCTCCACATATGACCCATCTCACCACATTTATAACAACTCAAGATATTCTGTGATTCTCATACATATACGAAGCATAACATAACCTTTTCCTTTACTCAAGCCATCCTCGGTCTCAAATCTTTCTAAGCCATAACTGATTCTCCCAAACACCTCAAACTGGAACCAACATAGTACATAACCGTGCAGTCGACTAATTAATAGTGGACTCCCCCACTTGGCTCGAAGCCATAGACCAAAACATTCACAATAACTCAAAACGCATATACTTTATTGCTGCCATATACCATAGAGAGATTAAACTTGATCCCTCATAAGTTCGGGAAACACAGACCATCTAGTACTTTAACTCTTATGTAAATCTCGCATTCACTCTCGTAACAGTTAAACCCACTTTCTTAAGCGACCCAAACTTAAATTTCAACACATATATTTCACTTGTAAATGAGATCTTCCAATAAATAGCACAGGGGATTACACAAACTTCAGAACAATCCCCAGGAGATAACCCCACCTGCTTTGCCTCAAACTAACATTTCTGTATACCTTCCACTGTCATAAATATTACGCAGTCACTTAAACTTCCTGAGTCTGAACACAGACCGCAACATGAAATTTACTCCACTCCCAACTAGGAAACATGGAAAGATTCTTCACACACCCCATAACTCGGGGCTATACCTCAAATCAAGATGAAAATCGAGCACCTAATAGTCCTTCTATCCTCCAGCGGACCCTTCTCGTCGCTTCTAAATCACATGAATACATCTCACAGTCACATCACACTCATCACGTAACTATCCAGTCATCACTTCCCTCAATAGGGACACAACAAAACATATGGATCTAGAAACACGTGCTCATGAAATCAATAGCTCAGGGCTCAAACTATAGGCAAAAATACAGCCTCGAGTCCTCTAGACTGGCCCAACATCAACGTACAGAGATCGCATATCGCACCTCGATCAAGGAATCATAAGCCATCGATATATATATCTGATACCGACTGCTCATGCGTGCATAAGAACGCGTGGAAGGGATTCAAAAAGTTACTTTTCAAGATGAATCAAGGACGCACGATAAGAATTCAAGAATGTGAAATTTGTCCTAAAGGTTCTGCAGCCTCTTGAGGATAAATATAGACGTCTCCGTACCAATCCGCGAGACTCTACTAAACCTGCTCATGACTCGTGAGAACTACGTAACCTCGGCTCTAATACCAACTTGTCACAACCCTAACCCCGAACCCGGTCGTGATGGCGCCTCTCGTGAAGACAAGGCCAGCCAGTTCAACCCAACTCAACTTTTAAAGCAGTTAATCAACATAAAAATAGTCTAAACATGATTTAAACAATACTAAATAGCGGAAATCTCGATAACAATACGAAAAGTCCAACCCGACACAGCCCTAACCAGGGTGTCACAAGTCACGAGCACTTCTAAACCATAATACTAGTCTGCTAAAGTCATAAACTAGTACAAGTGTTTAAAAGGAAACAGAAATGATAGAGAAGTAGAGACACGGGGCTGCAGACGTCAACAACTACCTCGTAATCCCTGAAAACCGCCTGGAACTGGAGGAATCAGCACTCATGAGCAGTACCAGCTATGCCTGAATCTGCACATAGGGTGCAGGGAGTAAAGTGAGTACTCCAACTCAGTGAGTAACAAATGTAAATAACGACTGAAAGTAAGAAAACACGTAAAACATAAGGCATTCTATACTGAAGCAGTAACAATCACTTAAAATAGTAATACAGTGAAGAGTCAAGCAAAATCCCTTTTCAACAAGTAAAACAAGTAATTGATAGGTAAGTAAACAAATAGAAGTTTGCCCCTCGGGCACAGTATCAACGAATCCGCCCCTCGGGCAACATCTCAAAACAATACCAGTCCCTCGGGCTTAATCTCAGAACAATATCAGCCCCTCGGGCTCAATCTCACATCACAATAGGCACCCGCGCTCACTAGGGGGTGTATATACTCTGGGAGGGGCCCCTTACGGCCCAAGAGCAATATCAAGCCATCTCGTGGAATCAAATCTAGGTCATCGGCCTCATATCAATCAAGCCACCTCGTGGCATATTTATGTATCCCAGGCCCTCGGCCTCATATCAGTATTAATGTATCCTCACAACTAGGCCCTCGGCCTCATATCAGTATTAATGTATCCTCACAACTAGGCCCTCGGCCTTACTCAGTCTAAAAATCATCACAAGCCCCTCGGGCAATAGTAAAACAGTATTTCTCAGCCCAAAACATCATTTAAGTCTCAAAACTGAGTAAAGATGGCTGAGTAATAAAACAGTGGAAAATAACATGACTGAGTTTAAGCAATAAGTCAAAATAGTGAGAAAATAGTAATAAAATTCCCCGAAGGGTTCAAATAGTTGGTACAAAGCCCAAATATGGCAATCAGCCCAAATCATGATGATAGCAAATATGTTTCAGTCAAATACGCGGTAAAATCATCAATCGGGACGAACCAAGTCACAATCCCCAATAGTGCACGACCCCACGCTCGTCATCGAGCGTGTGTCTCACCTCAATATAGCACTATGATGTGCCAATCCGGAGTTCAAACCCTCAGAGCATCATTTACAATTATTACTCACCTCGAACCGGCTAAATCTCTAATTCGCAACGCCTTTTCCCCTCAAATCGGCCTCCACGCGCGTCGAATCTATCCAAAATCAGAACGTGTACGTCAAAATATGCTAAGGGAACAAAGCCCAAGCGAAAACAATTAAAATATGACACAATTTCCGAAATTACCAAAATCCGAGCCCCGGGCCCACATCTCAAAATTGGGTAAAATTTATATTTTTAGAATCCTCATACCTACGAGTCTAACCATACCAAAATTATCCAATTTCGGTACCATTTGGTCCTTCAAATCATCATTTTATATTTTTGGAAAATTCCACAAATTTTCTTTCCAAATTTCACTCCAAATCACGAATTAAATGATGAATTAAATGATAGATTCACGTACTCTAGCCAAATCTGAGTTAGAATCACTTACCTCGATAAATTTCTTGAAAAATCGCCAAAATCTGAGCTCTCTCGGTCAAAATATTAAATAAAATCCAAAACCTCGTATTTATAGAGTACCCCACAGATTTTCACCTCTGCGGACCGCACAAAAACGACTGCGGCCGCACAGGTTTTTATTTGCAATGACATGCTTTAGTTTTTTAACCATAACTCTCTCTACATATGTTCAAATTGTGATATCTTTACCTTTCTGGAAACTAGACACGAAGGGCTACAACTTTCCCTTTTGAATCATCTCAAAATTCCTTATAGATCAAAAGATATTAGCTTCTGAAGTAGGACCAGTGAAATGTTCCCCACTGCGATCGCACTGCATTTTGTGCGGTCCGCACAACACCTACCGCAGCTGCACTTCATTTTGTGCGAATCACGCTAGTGGGTTCCGAGGCCTACAACCCTTTTGGACCTGCTACAGCTATGATTTTCAGCTAAAACATCCCGGAACCCCCGGAACATCAAACCAATTGTACCAATACATCCCATGACATCATTCAAACTTGTTCAAAACTTCGGAACGCTCACAACAACATCAAATCACCAATTTAATAGAATTCAAGCCTAGGAACTCCAAGAACTCTTAAATTATGCTTTCGATCAAAAAGTCTATCAAATCTCGTCCGAATGACCTGAAATTTTGCACACACATCCCAAATGACACAACGAAGCTACTGTCACTCTCGGAATTCCATTCCGACTCCTATATTAAAATCTCGCCTATCAACCGGAAATCGCCAAAACATGAACTTCGCCAATTTAAGCCTAAATCTTCTCTACAACTCCAAAACCCATTCTGATCGCACTCCTAAGTCACAAATCACCTCCCGAAGCTAACCGAACTATCAGAACTCACTTCCGATCCTTCTAACACATAAGTCAATATCAAGTTGACTTTTCCAACTTAAGCCTTCTTAAAAGAGACTAAGTGTCTCAAACTTCACCAAACTCATTCCGGACTCGATCCGACCAACCCGATAACACAAAAACATGGATAACAAAGCATAAAGAAGCTGAAATGGGGGAAACGGAGCTGTAACTCATGAGACGACTAGCCGGGTCATCACATTTTACCATTTTAAGAATTAAGCATATGAAAATTTTCACTCTTTATATTAGATTAAGAAAATTAGTAGTTAAGAAAATATGTGCTTTTTTTAACATGGATATTTTAATAGTGTATGTATTAATTTTATATGGTACCACATGACCATGTTAGTGAGATGTATAAGGTGTATTAAAAATAAGTAGAATTTTAAGTAATTTGAGACAATTCTTAATTATGTGGATAATTGATTAATTACCGGATAGCGGGATACTACCTAATTGATTATTGGATAAAGTTTAAATTATCCAACAAAGGAGTTACATGGAAGCAAGCCACTTTCCAAACAAGTGACTCTTAGTAACTTTGGATTAGGTGTCAACCTAAAATGCAAAGTATAAGACACTTCAATTCCAAATACCTTACAATTCATCTCCGGTACAACTTAATTCTTTGCCATCTTCTTTTACCTAAAATAGATTCAAGCAAAACCTATCAAGTATCTAAACTCTTCAGTTTGTTTTATATTATATATGGCTACACTCAAGTGCAAGATGTGTCAATAACAGGATGCTGAAACATCTACTTTGTCGGTACTTAATTATAAAGGCCAAAGACTTTGTTTAGTTCACTTGTAGAAAATGTGTTTAATCTATGTTCACAAAGACTATTAGAGAGTAAAATTTAACGAGTGAAAGCTAAAAGATGGCTTTCGTTCCTGTCCTGTGGTTTGGAAAGTCTGAGAATATTGATGGCAAGTTGTAGCTACGTGTCACGACCACGGTTCGCCCTTCGTGAACCATCGTGACGACACCTAGCCTCTACGATTAGGTAAGTTTAAACTTGCAGAAGATAACCAAACTTTGCGGAAGTAAAACAATTTAAAAACAGAAGTAAGGCAATAATAGTGTTAAATGTGCCGCTCGGCATACACCATATTTGTATAGATCTCAAAACCAATATCTAAATCCAAGACCCGAAAACCCACAAATCACAAGTTATGATCAATACTACATAGCTCTAACTCCGGAATGTCTAATAAGAACAGGAAAGTGCTGAAGGGCTAAATACTAAAAGCAAAAATAGAAAGGGACTTCTCGGTCGGCAGATATACCTCGAAGTCTCTAGAGCAGTCACCTCCCTCAAGGATAGTAGGCCTGAGTAGCGGTACCTAGATCTGCACATGAAAAATATGTGCAGAAGAGGCATGAGTACATCACAACGGTACTTAGTAAGTGCCAAGCCTAACCTCGGTCGGGTAGTGACGAGGAAGGTCAAGGCCCTACTGAGGCTAAATTCAATATAAGGGTTAATAGTGTGGAATAAAATAGTATAAATAAGTGCAACAGTAAGAAATAACATAGAATTGACAGAACAATAACAACTAGAACAGAGACAAAACAAGCCACGGAAAGAAATACAGCTCAACACAGAGATAGCAACCGGGGCACCTTCTAGGATACCGTCTTGTAGTCCCAATTATAATTGTCCAGTGGATCTCCCGGGATAATGTCCTGTAGTCCATCATATATATGTTCGAAGGATCTCCCGGGATCCCGTCCCGTAGTCCAACTACCAATGCGCGGGGATCTACCAGAATCCCGATCCGTAGTTCAAAATGTAAATACCCAGTACTAGGGGAATTTACCGGGTGCATTCCCGTAGTTCCATATAACTTGTGCAGGGGGATCTATCGGGAATCTAACCCGTAGTCCTAAAGTAAATAGACAAGGGAGAGCTACCGGAATCCCACATTCGTAGTCCCAAAATAAATACACAGCAGCAGTAGGAAGATAAACAGAAATGGCAAAATTTCATATTAAGGAAATAAGTGATTCTAGCCTAGCATGCTGCACAGAATTCAAGTAAGGCAGGTTGAATCAAATAAAGCAATCAAGTCACTTAGACCCACTTTCCTAAGCTAACAACAGGCTTAATAGTGCGAGAAATAGAAACAAGAAAGGAAACATACTAGTAATTACTTAAAGAAAACTGGATTTCCAACAATTAGTACAAGTACACACTCGTCACCTCACGTATAAGGCATTTCAATTACCAAATATACCAATCATAAGGGGAAGGTCCCCCACACAAGGTTAGACAAGCCACTTACCTCGACGCTACGAACACAATTCACAATTCAACTATAGCTTTACCCCTTGATTCCACCACCAATTCGCTCGTATCTAGTCACAAGTTACTTAATTACATCAATAAATGCTAAATGAATCAACCCCAATGCATGAAAATGAGTTTTCTAAAGTTTTACCCAAAAAGTCAAAAATCGCCCCGGGCCCACATAATCAAAACTCGAGGTTCGAATCAAAACCCGGTTATTCATTCCCCCACGAACAAAAATATATGATTTGTTTTGAAATCAGACCTCAAATCGAGGTCCAAATCCCCAAGTTTTGAAAAACCTAGGTTCTACCCAAAACACCCAATTTCCCCCATAAAAATCATTGATTTTGAGTTGAAATCATATTAAAAGATGTTAATGATCGAAGAAAACTAGTTAAAAACGACTTACAATTGATTTGGAGAAGAAGAAGCCTTTGAAAAATCGTCCTAGGGTGTTTATGTTTTGAGAGGATATGAAAAATGGGTTTAAAATCGGTTAAGTATAAAAGTTGCAGGTCGCAGGTATGAGAAATACGAACAGGGGTTCGCAATTGCGAACCCCGACCTCTGCTAACCGGGGAATTGCAAAACAGGGTTCGCATTTGCGAAACAGGGTTCACATTTGCGAACCCTTCAGAAATGTTGAACTTTCGCATTTGCGATACATAGTTCGCATTTGCGATCACTGGCCCATTAGCAAATCTTCGCATTTGCGAAGAAAATCTCGCATTTGCGAGCCAAGGCAGGCCTGGGCTGGTTTCGTATTTGCAATCCAGCCTTCGCATTTGCGTGCCAGGCTTCTCAAATACGAAGCCTGCAGGCATGGGCACACCCGCTAAAATTATGAAATTTTTTCTAAGTTCCAAATGCACCTCGTGACCTATCCAAAACTCACCCGAGCCCTCGGGGATCCAAACCAAATATACACACAACCTCAAAAACATCCCACGGACTTATTCGTATACTCATATCACCAAAATAACATCAGAAACAACGAATTAAACCTCAATATCAATGAAATTTATCAAAACTTCTTAAACATCAAATTTCGCAATTAAGGTCCGAATCACGTCAAATGGATTCCGCTTCTTACCAAACTTCATAGAATCATCTTAAATCATATATAAGACTTGTACCGGGCGCCAGAACCAAAATACGGTCCCGATACCAATATGTTCTAATCAAAATTCATTTCCAAACTTTATAAACAATTTTAGAAAACAAATTTCTTCAAAAATTCATTTCTCAGGCTTGGGACCTCGGAATTCAATTCCAGGCACACGCCCAAGTCCTATATTTTCCTACGGACCCTCCAGAACTATCAAATCACGGGTCCGGCTTCATTTACCCAAAATGTTAACCAAAGTCAAATGAATTCATTTTATAGTTAAAATTTATTATTTTTCACAAATTTTCACATTTAGGCTTTCTGGCTACGTGCCCGGACTGCGCACGCAAATCGAGGTGATGCTAAAAGAGGTTTTTAAGACCTTGGAACACAGAATTTCATTTTAAAACAAGTGATGACCTACATTATCCACCTCTAAACCAACCGTTCGTCCTCGAACAGACAGAAGAAGGAAGTACTTGAGTCGGGGAAAAGATGGGGATAATGGCTTCGCATAACCTGCTCGGTCTCCCAGGTCGCCTCCTCGACAGGCTGACCCCACCCACTGAACCTTCACTGATGCAATATTCTTTGACCTCAGCTTTCTAACCTATCTGTCCAATATTTCCACAGGCTTCTCAATATAAGATAGATCCTTGTCCAACTGGACTGAACTGAAATCCAACACGTGCGACGGATCGCCGTGATACCTCTGGAGCATTGAAACATGAAATACCGGATGAACTCCTGCCAAGCTGGGAGGTAAGGCAAGCTCATAAGCAACCTCCCCCACACGCCTCAATATCTCAAAAGGGCCAATAAACCTCGGACTCAACTTTCCTTTTTTCCCGAATCTCATAACGCCTTTCATAGGCGAAACCCGAAGCAGAACCCGCTCTCCAACCATATAGGAAACACTACGAACCTTCCGGTCCCGTATCTCTTCTGTTTGGACTGGGCTATACGGAGTCTATCATGAATCACCTTAAGCTTATCTAAAACATCATGTACTAAGTCTGTGCCCAATAGTCTAGCCTCACCCGACTCAAACCAACCCACCGGAGATTTACACCGCCTCCCATATAAAGCCTCATACGGTGCCATCTGAATGCTGAGGACTGATAGCTGTTGTTATAAGCAAACTCTGCCAATGGCAAGAACTGATCCCAAGACCCTCGAAACTCAATCACACACGCACGGAGCATATCCTCAAGAATCTGAATAGTGCGCTCGGACTGTCAGTCCGTCTGAGGGTGAAATGATGTACTCAACTCCACCCGAGTACCCAACTCATGCTGAATGACTCTCCAGAATCGTGATGTGAACTGAGTACCTCTATCTAAAATGATGGAAACCTGGATACCATGCAGACGAACAATCTCCCGGATATAGATATCCGCCAACCGCTCCGAAGAATAAGTAGTACACACAGGAATAAAGTTAGCAGACTTGGTCAGTCGATCCACAATCTCCCAAACAACATCGAACTTTCTCAAAGTCCGTGGGAGCCCAACTACAAAGTCCATGGTGATCCGCTCCCACTTCCATTCTGGAATCTCTATCTGCTAGAGCAACCCACCCGGTCTCTGGTGCTCATACTTCACCTGCTGACAATTGAGGCACCGAGCTACAAATCCAACTATATCCTTCTTCATTCGCCTCCACTAGTAGTGCTACCTTAAATCCTGATACATCTTCATGGCACCCGGATGAATGAAATACCGCAGGCTATAGGCCTCCTCCAGAATCAACTCCCAAAGCCCCTCAACATTGGGTACACAAATCCGACCCTACATCCTCAATACCCTATCATCACCAATAGTCACATATCTGGCATCACCGTGCTGGACCTTGTCCTTTAAGACAAGAAAATGAGGGTCATCATACTCCTGCTCCCTGATACGATCAAATAAGGAAGACCGAGAAACCACGCAAGCTAGTACTCGACTGGGCTCCGAAAGATCCAATCTCACAAAGTGGTTGGCTAAGGCCTAAACATCCATCGCCACAAGCCTCTCTGATGCTGGTAAATAAGCCAACTCCCCAAAATCTCTTCCCGGCGACTCAAAGCATCGGCCACCACATTGGCCTTGCCCGAGTGATACAAAATAGTGATGTCATAGTCCTTCAGCAACTCTAACCACATCCTCTGGCGCAAATTTAGATCATTTTGCTTGAACAAGTGCTGCAAGCTCCGATGGTCCGTATAAATCTCACAGGGAACCCCGTATAAATAATGGCGCCAAATCTTCAGGGCGTGAACAATAGAAGCTAATTCAAGGTCGTGAACAGGGTAGTTGTTCTCATGTATCTTTAACTGTCTGGACGCGTAGGCAATCACCCTACCGTCCTGCATCAACACCGCTCTAAGGCCAACCCTCGAGGCATCACAAGAGATAGTATAAGACCCCGAACCTGTAGGCAGTATCAAAATTGGGGTTGTGGTCAAAGCTGGCTTGAGCTTCTGAAAGCTCGCCTCACACTCCTCCGTCCACTAAAATGGAGCACCCTTCTGGGTCAAACTAGTCATAGGGGCTGCAATCGATGAAAACCCCTCCACAAAATGATGGTAGTAGCCAGCCAAACCAAGGAAACTGTGGATCTCGGTAGCTGAGAATGGTCTGGGCCAACTCTGCACGGCCTCTATCTTGTTCGGATCTACCTGAATACCTTCACTCGATATCACGTGGCCTAAGAATGCCACTGAATCCAACCAAAACTCACATTTCGAGAACTTAGCATATAACTTCTTCTCTCTCAGAATCTGAAGCACAGTTCCCAAGTGCTACTCATGATCTTCCCGACTCCGGGAATACACCAGAATATCATCAATAAAGACAATAACGAACGAGTCAAGATATGGCCGGAACACACTGTGCATGAAATGCATTAAAGCTACTGGGGCATTGGTCAGACCAAATGACATGACAAGGAAATCGTAATGACCATACCGAGTCTGGAAAGCAGTCTTCGGGATATCTGGCTCCCGAATCTTCAACTGATGGTAACGTGAGCGCAAATCAATCTTAGAAAATACCCGTGCGCCCTGAAGCTGGTCAAACAGGTCATCAATACGAGGCAAAGGATAACGGTTCTTCACTGTAACCTTGTTCAACTGGCAATAATCAATACACATACGCATAGAACCATCCTTTTTATTCACAAACAAGACAGGAGCACCCCAAGGTGAAACACTGGGTCGAATAAAACCCTTATCAAGCAATTCCTATAACTGATCCTTCAACTCCTTCAACTCAGGAGGAGCCATACAATACGGAGGAATAGAAATGGGCTGAGTGCCCGACAACAGATCAATGCCAAAATCAATATCTCTATCAGGAGGCATGCTTGGGAGATCAGCTGGAAACACATCGGGAAAATCCAGTACTACTGGAACTAAATCAACTGAAGGGTTATCAATACTGACATCTCTCACATAAGCTAAATACGCGTTACACCCCTTCTCAACCATACGCTGAGCTTTAAGAAAAGAAATAATTTTATTGGGAGTGTGATATAAAGTACCCCTCCACTCAACACGCAGTACACCTGGCATAGCCAGCATCACGGTTTTGGCGTGACAATCAAGAATAACATAATGGGGCGACAACCAGTCCATGCCCAAGATAATATCAAAATCAACCATGCTGAGTAATAATAGATCGGTGTTGGTCTCAAAATCACTAAGAGCAACCAAATACGACCGAAAAACACGGTCCATATCAAGAGAATCTCCTACAGGAGTAGAAACATAAACAGGGGAACTCAAAGAATCCCGAGGTACACCCAAATGTGGAGCACAATAAGAAGACACATAAGAGTAAGTAGAGCCTGGATCGAATAGAACCGATGCATCTTTGTGACAAACCAATATAATACCTGTTATGATAGAATCGGACACAACAGCCTCGGTACGGGCAGGAATGGCATAGTATCTGGCCTGGCCTTCCCCTATAGGGCAACCTCTACCTCCCCGACCTCTGCCTCTAGCTGGCTGAGCAGGTGGGGTAGCAACTGGAGCTGTAACCATAGCCTGAGAACTCTGCGGGGCACATTGTGGCTGAGAAGTCTGTGTAGGTGCACCCCTCCCAAGTTTGGGGCAATCCCTCACCATATGGCGTGTGTCACCATACTTAAAAAAAGCTCTGGGAGGACGTGGTGGCTGTGACTAGCTAGGGCCAGGTCTGCTGGACTAACCTCTGAAAGCACCCCGGCAGGAGGCGCGCTAGATACTGGTGGTGCATGATAAGGCTCCTGAGGTCTAAGAAGAGCTGGAGCACTACTGGCTGTTGGAAGAGCTGAATGAACAGGGCGACTCATATAACCCCTACCATGACGACCTGCAGCTGGGGTACGGGCACTAAAATAATGGCCCGACTCTCGAGACCTCTTGGCTTCCCTCTCCTCTCTCTCCCTAGCATGCATACCCTCAATCCTCCTAGCAATGCTCACCACCTGCTGATAAGAAATATACATCTCCAACTAAAGAGCCATGCTAGATCTGATGCTGGGGATAAGGCCCTCAATAAACTGGTGAACCCTCTCGCGGACAGTAACAACCAAGGCTGGTGCATGCCTATCCATACTGGTGTAACTAACAGCATATTCAGAAATAGTCATAGCACCCTAGCACAAATGCTCAAACTTTACATGCCATGCATCCTTGAGGCTCTGAGGAACATACTCCCTCAGGAACAGGTCTGAAAACTGAGCCCAAGTCAGTGAAGCAGCCTCATCTGGACTGTCTAACTCATAGGTATGCCACAACTCATAGGCGATTCCTCGAAACTAGAAGGTAGTGAATGAAACCCCGCTTGATCTTGAGATACCCATGGTATGGAGAATGAGGTAACACTTATCAAGAAATCCCAGAGCATCCTCCGATGCTAGACCACTAAATACAGGGGGCTTGTACTTCTTGAACCTCTCAAGCCTCAACTGCTTATCCTTGGAAGCCGCTGCCTTGTCCTCAGGCTGAACTGGCACTGCAGGCGGCACATGAAAATCTTAGGGACCTGCTCAACATGCACTCGCTACTCAGAAGTGCGGGCAGCGGGAGTCTGTGCTCCTCCCCCAGCCTGAGATGTAGCTACAGCAAGGGGAAGCAACCCTGCCTAAGCCAAGGTGGTGTACATGCTCATGAACTGTGCCAAAGTCTCCTGAAGAGCTGGAGTAGTAGTAGCAGTAGGCATGTCAGGTGCCTGAACTCCGGCTAGATCTATTGGTGGTACCTCGGCAGTAGTTCGCGCAGGTGCTCTGGCTGCACCATGTGCGTGTCCTCGGCCTCTACCCCGGTCCCGGCCTCTAACGGCTGCAGTAGGGGGCACGAGTGCCTGATCATCTCGAGTAACACGTGTCCTCACCATCTGTGAGAGAATAGAAGACAGAAGTTTAGAATTGTGATGTCAAAATATCGCACGACAAGGAAATCAAATAAAGTGAAAATTTTCCTAACAGTTACATAGCCTCTTGTAGATAAGTACAGATGTCTCCATAATGATCAACAAGACTCTAATAAATCGGCTTGTGATCCGTGACTCCTATGAACCTAGAGCTCTGATACCAACTTGCACGACCCCGGTTCGCCCTTCATGAACCATCGTGATGGCACCTAGACTTTACGACTAGGTAAGCCTAAACTTGCGGAAGATAACCAAACTTGCGGAAGTAAAACAATTTAAAAACAGAAATAAGGCAATAACAATGTTAAATGTGTCGCTCGGCATACACCATATTTGTATAGATCTCAAAACCAATATCTAAATCCAAGACCCGAAAACCACGAATCACAAGCTAAGATCAATATTACATAGCTCTAACTTCGGAATATCTAATAAGAACAGGAAAGTACAGAAAGGCTAAATACTAAAAGTAGAAATAGAAAAGGACTTCTCGGTCTACGGACGCGGCAGATGTACCTCGAAGTCTCTAGAGCAGTCGTCTCCCTCAAAGATAGTAGGCCTGAGTAGCGGTACCTGGATCTGCACATGAAAAACATGCGCAGAAGAGGCATGGTTACACCACAACGGTACTCAGTAAGTGTCAAGCCTAACCTCGGTCGGGTAGCGACGAGGAAGGTCAAAACCCTACTAAGGTTAAATACAATATAAAGGTTAAGAGTGTGGAATAAAACAATATAAATAAGTGCAACAGTAAGAAATAACATAGAATTGACAGAACAACAACAACTAGAACAGAGACAAAACAAGCCATGGAAAGAAATACAGCTCAACACAGAGATAACAACCGGGGCACCTTCCAGGATACCGTCTTGTAGTCCCAATTACAACTATCCAGTGGATCTCCCGGGATACCGTCCCCGTAGTCCATCATATATATGTCCGAAGGATCTCCCAGGATCCCGTCCCGTAGTCCAACTATCAATGCGCGGGGATCTACCGAAATCCCGATCCGTAGTCCCAAATGTAAATATCCAGTACTGGGGGAATCTACCGGGTGCATTCCCGTAGTTCCATATAACTGTGTAGGGGGATCTACCGGGAATCTATCCCATAGTCCCAAAGTAAATGTGCAGGGGGATCTATCGGGAATCTAACCCGTAGTCCCAAAGTAAACAGACAAGGGAGATCTACCAGAATCCCACATTCGTAGTCCCAAAATAAATACACAGCAGCAATAGGAAGATAAACAGAAATGGCAAAATTTCATATTAAGGAAATAAGTGATTCTAGCCTAGCATGCTGCACAGAATTCAAGTAAGGCGGGTTGAATCAAATAAAGCAATCAAGTCACTTAGACATGCTTTCCAAAGCTAACAACAGGCTTAATAGTGCGAGAAATAGAAACAGAAAAGGAAACATACTAGTAATTACTTAAAGAAAATCGAATTTCTAACAATTAGCACAAGTACGCACTCGTCACCTCACGTAAAAGGCATTTCAATTACCAAATATACCAATCCTAAGGGGAAGGTCCCCTACACAGGGTTAGACAAGCCACTTATCTCGATGCCACGAACACAATTCACGATTCAACTATAGCTTTACCCCTTGATTCCACCACCAATTCGCTCGTATCTAGTCACAAGTTACTTAATTACATCAATAAATGCTAAATGAATCAACCCCAATGCATGAAAATGAGTTTACTAAAGTTTTACCCAAAAAGTCTAAAATCGCCCCCGGGCCCACATGGTCAAAACCCGAGGTTCGAACCAAAACCCGATTACTCATTCCTCCACGAACCTAAATATATGATTTGTTTTGATATCAGACCTCAAATCGAGGTCCAAATCCCCAATTTTTGAAAAACCTAGGTTCTACTCAAAACACCCAATTTGCCCCATGAAAATCATTGATTTTAAGTTGAAATCATGTTAAAAGATGTTAATTATCGAACAAAGCTAGTTAAAAATGAATTACAATTGATTTGGAGAAGAAGAAACCTTTGAAAAATCGTCCTAGTGTGTTTATGTTTTGAGAGGATATGAAAATGGGTTTAAAATCGGTTAAGTATAAAAGTTGCAAGTCGCAGGTATGGGAAATGCGAACAGGGGTTCGCAATTGCGAACCCCAACCTCTGTTAACTTGGGAATTGCGAAACAGGGTTCGCATTTGCGAACCCTTAAGAAATGCTGAACTTTCGCATTTGCGATACATAGGTCGCATTTGCGATCACTGGCCCATTGGCAAATCTTCACATTTGCGAGCCAGGGCAGGCCTGGGCTGGTTTCGTATTTGCGATCCAGCCTTCGCATTTGCGAGCCAGGCTTCGCAAATGCGAAGCTTGCAGGCCTGGGCACACCGACTAAAATTCTGCAATTTTTTCTAAGTTCCAAATGCACCCCGTGGCCTATCCTAAACTCACCCGAGCCCTCAGGGCTCCAAACCAAATATACACACAACCTAAAAAACATCCCACGGACTTATTCGTGTACTCATATCACCAAAATAACATCACAAACATCGAATTTAACCTCAATATCAATGAAATTTATCAAAACTTCTTAAACATCAAATTTTGCAATTAAGGTCCAAATCACGCCAAAGGGATTCCGTTTCTTACCAAACTTCACAGAATCATCTTAAATCATATATAAGACCTATATCGGGCGTCGGAACCAAAATACAGGCCTGATACCAACATGTTCTAATCAAAATTCATTTCCAAACTTTATAAACAATTTCAGAAAACATTTTTCTTCAAAAATTCATTTCTCGGGCTTGGGACCTCGGAATTCGTTTTCCGGGCACATGTCTAAGTCCCAAATTTTTCTACGGACCCTCCGGGACCGTCAAATCATGGGTCCGGATCCGTTTACTCAAAATGTTGACCGAAGTCAAATGAATTCATTTTATAGTCAAAATTTATCATTTTTCACAGATTTTCACATTTAAGCTTTCCGGCTACGCGCCAAACTGCGCACGCAAATTGAGGTGATGCTAAAAGAGGTTTTTAAGACCTCGGAATGCATAATTTCATTTTAAAACAAGTGATGACCTTTTGGGTCATCACATTTCGATTCCGGGCACACGCCCAAGTCCCATATTTTCCCTATGCCAGGTATGGTAAGGCCATCCCTTATTTCTTTTGGCATGGTCCAAATTATACAGAAGAAACGAGCAAATGCACAGTTTTCATAAATTACTCTATTTATAGAAATACGAGGGGTGTCTATATTCTTGATTCCCCATGAGAATTATTATTATCTTCTGTTCATGGGTCTCAGAATAATACGTAGTTGAAAAAGTTTATCTGGAAGGATTATTGAGATTATTACATATTTTTCATGCATTTCCCCCCATTTATACATGTGTATTGACCCATGACCAGCTGGCGTTATATACGCGTATATATGTAAATATATGTATATGGGATATGGAAAAAGGTTACAGCATTATATACGTACCACCACCTGATCAGCTGATATATGTTGATGATTTGCCCACAGTGTCCGAGATGATATGATGGGATGCCCTTAAAGGCCTGCACGCCGCAGCGGTATATATATATATATATATATATATATATATATATATATATATATATATATATATATATATATATGGGATATGAAAAAGGTTATGACGTTATATATGCATCACCACCTGATCGGCTGGTATATGATGATGATTTTGCCCACAGTGGCTGAGATGATATGATGGGATGCTCTCATAGACTTTATGATGTTATGTACGTACAGACCTATGCATTACATGGCATTCATATGCATATGCATGATACTATAAATATTTCATGATTTACAGATCTATCCAGACTTACAGGTTGAGTCATTTACTCCAAATTTCTTCCATGTCCTTAATTATTATTGACTTACTATTATGTTGTAGTTCTGCCATACATACTCAGTACATTATTCGTACTGACGTCCTTTTGTTGGGGACGTTGCATTCATGCCTGCAGGTATAGATAATCAGTTTGACGAGCCCTCATAATAGACGATATTTGATTTCAACGAAGAATTCGATAAGACTCCATCTCATTCGGAGTGCAGCTGAGTCTATGAGTCATCATGTTACAGTTTTGCTACAGACTTGTGGGTAGGGCGGTACCCTGTCCCATTTGATGTCAGATAATAATATAGGCTTTGTAGATAGAGGTTCATTTTGTACAGTATGTCAGAGGCCTTGACGGCCGATATGTATTCATATTTTAAAAACGATAGTTTATTGATAAAGTGTTGCCCACTTATAGTTATACATTACGAGTTGTGGCCATGTTGGCCTATGATAGTTACAAAGAAAAAAAAAGGAGTTGCAGAGTGGTTCGCTCCGGCCAGTGCGGCACTAGATGCCAGCCACGCCTCCCCAGGTTTGGGGCATGACAGGTTAGGCCTACCAAGCAAAACAGACTTTTTACCAAAAAAAATTTCATTACCAGGCTCGAATCCTAGACATACACAGTTAGTCACTAATTAGTGATGTCTTTACTCTTTAGCCACGATTTAAAATATATTTATCCTTTAACTAGTGCTTAATAAATTTTTATCCGTGCGGATGAAAATACCGCTATACTAGACATGAGTGTTGTGTAAATATTAAGGACATAGTGTCCTTAACTTCATGAATGTTGTGTAAATATTAAGGACAAAGTATCTTGTATTTGCACTTTCCGTTGTTAAATTGTAGGACATCATGTCCTTAACTTCATACGTGCAGTGTAAATATTAAGGACATGGCGTCCTTAACTTCATGTGTGTAGTGTAAATATTAAGGACATAATGACCTTAACTTGTATTTGTACCTTCAGTTGTTTAACTTTAGGACTTCATGTCCTTAACTTCATATGTATAGTGTAAATTTTAAGCACATGGTGTCCTTAGTTTCATGTGTGTAGTATAAATGTTAAGAACATAGTGTCCTAGACTTTATGAGTATTGTGTAAATATTAAGGACATGATGTCCTTAACTTCATGAATGATGTGTAAATATTAAGGACAAAGTGTCATGTATTTGCACTTTCTGTTGTTAAACTTTCGGACATCATGTCCTTAACTTCATATGTGCAGTGTAAATGTTAAGGACATGGCGTCCTTAACTTCATTTGTACAGTGTAAATGTTAAGGACACTATGCCCTTAATATTTACACAGAAAAAAAGGTAAAAATATATTTCGTATTAATTTTAATAGAATAATAGCTATTTTTGCTCAGCATTAAAAATATTAGATAAAAACTAAATATCATGTTAAAAAAGTGGCTATCCCACGCCATTTCTACGCATGACTAAGGGGTGAAAAGATTCTAATCGTTCCATCCGTTGAAGGTAAAATGCCAAATTTCGAAAGTAACATTGCGCGATGCTTTAGAAAATGGTCCAAGGTAATCGAAGATAGGCCACCTGTCTTAGTTAAGAAATTACTAGTTGATAAGCATTCACATGGTTTTATGTCAAATTGGAAAAAAAACCTGCTAAATAGGCATTGAGAACTATAAAGAATAAAGTGCTGCTGGAAATCTTATGATGAAGATCTCCTCAACTGGAAATGAGTTGGTTGCCTCCGACCTACAGCATAATTTGCAACAAAAGTAGGTCTAGGTGTATTTTTGTAGATCAATCTCCTTTTTGTTCTTTCTTATGCTTATAGACTTTTAATTAGTGGCAATGCAGAACAAAGTTAGTGAATTCGAAGCAATTAGTAGACAAATGAAGCACAAAAACAAGAATATAATTTGATTGTTACTGCAGTCATCAATGGTTATGGCGTTAATGCTTTTCGAGGATCAAATTAGGATTCTATTCTTGTTACATTCTTTTCAAGCTCAAAGAAAGTTCTGAGCTAGAATTAGTTTGAACTTAAAGGAGGTATATATTTCATGAGCTAACTAAGATGAGTTCTGTTTTAGTTTGTCCTATCGTTTGGTTAGTGGAGGAGATGATTTCGAGTCTAGTGGTTGAGGGTCAGGGTTCCAGGTCTTGGGTTCAGAGGTAGGGTGGGGCACGAGTTTCGAGGTTGTGGGTTAGAGTTAATAGGGGCATGGGGGCTCTAGGTTAGGAGTTAGGGTCCGATGATCGGGTATAAGAGTCCAGGATTCGGGTTTGAGAGCTAGTGTTCGAGACTTGGGTTCGAATTTGGAGTCTGAGGTTAGGTTCTTCTTATCGGAGATCGGGGTCCGATGGTCAAGGCTTGGGGTTCGGAGTTCTAGGCCTAGATGTAGAGGCCAGGGTTCAAGAATTAAGGTTAGGAGTTCAAGTGTAGGGGATAAGGGTTGGGTCAGAGGTTATTAGATTTAGAGTCTGGGGTTGGGGGTCAGAGGTTGGACTCGGAGCCTCAGCCTCGAAGGCGAGCAAGGGAGTAGTGGTGAGAGTTGGTGGGTCAGGGCATGGGGGGCGAGTGGAGGAACGGGAGGAACGAGAGGGGGTTAAGATGGCAGTGGTCGAGATTAGATGGTGGGCCGGGGATAGGAGAGGTTTGACTTGGGAAGAGGTAGGTATATGTCCAATGAGGGGGGAGGGGATGTCGGATGGTGTCGGAGCTGAGGGGTGGCAGGTGGTGGGGGGTCAAGGGTGACAGTGGTGGATTGGAGGGTAGGGGTGGGAGTGGGATGTGTAGGGTTGAAAGTGAGTTTCTAAAAAAGTTTCCTATTCTCTTGATATGGAAATTATTTTCCTTAAATTGGAGTAAAATGAGTTCACGAAAAAATATTTCTCCAAATATTTAAGCCACCTAAATATGAAAATATTGCGAAATATTTTCCTCCTTACCAAACACATCTTAGTGTTAAAACATTTCATCAAAATATTATCATTTTTGTTAACATTATTGCCAATATTTAATAATATATTTTACGATTTTTTTAATTTACCAACCAAATATCGGAAAACATATTAGTGAACATACTTTTCAAAAGAGGACTTATTTTTTGAAAAATATATTCCCGTCATACCAATCACCTATATCTCATTCAGTTTGGAGTTAAAGGAGTTTTATTTTTGTTTGTTCTATTATTAAGCTAATAGAGAGGATGGTTTCAATAATTATGTCACTGAGTACATAAAAGTGGCACAGAAAATAACACAGAAGGCAATGGTTTTTATCCTTTCATTATTGCTGACTAGAATGTATAATCAATTAATAGTGGTCATAGTTTGGGCAAATTCAAAATTTAAACACATAACTTTTTAGTTTTTCTGATTTGCATTTTCGAATTATGGATTAAATTTTGAATTTAATTTTCAAAATTTTTAGATTTTGGACTGGAGTTTAGATTCGGAACCTGAATATTTGTATATCTAAAAATCCAAAATTTGTATACCTTTTAACTCTAACCATGATATATTAGTTCATTACCCATCTATCAAATACTAATAATTTTAATACCCTAACCATTACACATTAGATCATATATTGAATCCTAATTACTACGTTACTATCAGAATATTTTCTATTTCATCATACTTTTTGCTATGTTGGACTTTTTGAGCTTCTATTGCATTTTCTATTAAGACAGTTTGATATGAATACTGTCAGTAAACTGTGTTAAAAACCAGTGAAAACAGAAATGCCGAACTTAGAATAGAAAATGTAAAATATTCTGAGCCAATAATTTTCATGGTGTTCTTAAGGAATTTAATCTCCTCACTATTACCAAGATATTTGGATTAATTTCTTCTGGATAAAATAACAGAACTTCTACAAACTCAAATAGCAGATTAAAACACACACTGAACACTTATATTTTGCTTTTCAAAATGATACAGAAATACAGAAAAGATAAGAGAGAGTTTTCATTTCAAAGTTTTTGAGGTGCAAAATAAGGCTAAACCTCTGAATTTATAGCAAATGAGTTGAAGTTGAAATCATGCGAAGGTGCATGTTTAGAAACAAGGCGGTGATTGTTGATGAAAGTATTTGCTCGGTCATAAATTTTAAATATGTCCATTCAAAAATTCCACACTTCAAAAATTGTTGTTGGAAAAGAAACTACGAATTTTGAATTAAAATTCTATGAGAAAAACAATGGAAAAAATTGGTCCAAAAAATATATCAATTAATCAAATCATTTGACCTAATCCAAATAAGTCGAGATGTAACGATTCGACCGGTCATTTTGAGTATTTTAACCCCATTTTTCCTATTTGATGCTTTACTTATGTGTACTTTTCGTTATGTAATTTGCGGGGATAGTTGATTTGGTTTCGGGGAAGTTTTGGATTAAATTAGGACATTTAATTCTGAGGTTGGGAGCTTAAGTTGTGAAAGTTGATCGGAGTTTGACTTTTAAATAGATGACCTCGGAATGATAGTTTGATGGTTCCAATAGGTCTGTATGGTAATTTTGGACTAAAGCATATGTCCAGATTTGGATTTGGAAGTTTCTAGGTTGTTTTGGCTTGAATTGGTTAGAAAGTTTGGAAAGTTCATAGGTTTGATCGGGAGTTGACTTTGATGATATCGGGTTCAGATTATGGTTTCGAGAGTGAAAATAAGTTGGTTGTGTCATTTGGGACTTGTATGCAAAATTTAGTGTCACTCTGAGTTGAATTGATGTGCTTTGGCATGAGTTTTGGAAGTTGGAAGTCGATTAGTTCCTTAGGCTTGAATGAAGGGACGATTCATGGTTTTGATATTATTTTGTATGATTCGAGGACTCGAGTAGGTCCGTATTATACTTTAGGATTGATTGATGTGACTGGATCGGGTCCCGAGGGGTTCGGGTGTGTTTCGAATAATTTTTATCTCTTTAGGCAGACCTGCTATAGTAATTTTGCATCTGCGGAAGTTTGGTCGCAGATGTGAAGCCACATAAGCGACCAGTATTGTAAGAAGTGAAATTGATCGGAGGCAGGGTAAATCCGTAGATGCGAAGGTGTTTCGCCGAAGCGAATGCATGTGTGATGGTGGGCCGCAAATATAGTTGGTCGGCTTTTTAAGTGAAGTCGCATATGGGGATTTTCTCTACAAGCGGAGCTGCAAATGCAGTATTTTGGTTCGCAAATGCAAAATTGCTAGGCAGACTATAATATTTCAAGGGTTTGGTCATTTTATTAGTATGTGGAGTTGTGGAGCTCGGCTAGAGGCAATCTTTGGAGGGATTTTCATTACAATTGAAGGGGTAAGTGCACTTTACTTGGTTTTGATGTTAGATATTGATTACCCATGGATTATTACACCTAATTTATGTGAATTAAATGTAGAATTTGGGAGTTTTTCACTATGGTTTTGGAGATGTAACGACCCGATCGACCATTTTGAGCAGTTGCACTTTTCTCGCCAGATCTCGGGCATTACTAGCCCTATATGATGTATTATGACTTATGTAAATCGTCAGTTTTGGTTTTCAGTATTGACTTATGAAGAATGATTCTCAGCTTGAGACCAAGTTTTAACTTTTTAGTATTCGATCTCGAATTTGGATTTTTATGATTTGGTTAACTCCGTTAGGTGATTTTGGACTTGGGAGCTCGTCCGGAATATGATTTGGAGGTCCGTGGTAGGATTAGGATTGAATTGGCAAAATTGAAAATTTAATGTTTCTCGGACGGCAATGAAAATTTTGATATCCGGGTCGGAATGGAATTCCGAAAATTTGAGTAGGTTCGTTATGTTATTTGTGAAGTGTGTGTAAAATTTCAGGTCAATCGGATGAGGTTTTGAGAGGTTTTTGGATCAGTTGTGGAATTCAGAAGTTTGAAAATCCTTAGGCTTGAATCCGAGGATGATTTGGTATTTTTATGTTGTTTTGAGTGTTCCGAAGGCTGGAATAAGTTTCAATGATAATAGGTGACTTGTTCGTATTTTTGGTTGAGGTCCCGGGGGCCGCATGATGATTTCGGATAGTTTTTGGAAAGTTTAAACTTGAGAAATTGTAGCTGGTGTTGCTGCTTATGTAATACCCACACTTGCGGATTGGGGACCACAAGTGTGAGCTCTGCAGGAGCGGAAAAGAGGCGCAGGTGTGTGGAGGACCGCAGGTGCGGCTTGGTAAATCACATTTGCGATGCCGCAGGAGCGGTATGGCGACCGCAGATGCAAGGGCTGTGATGTTAAGTGAAATCTGCAGAAGTGGATATTTTCCGCAGAAGCAGAAGCGTAGGTGCGCTTGTGGGATTGCATGTGCAGAATCCATGTGGCAGAAAGTATATAAGTTGCCCTTCGCGAATTTTGGTCATTCTTCACAATTTCAACTCGGTTTTTGGAGCTTTTGGAGGGTTTTGAAGAGGGATTCAAGGGGCAACTCATTGAGGTAATGTTTTTGAACCTAAAACTCGATTCTATGGTGATTTTCAGTTGATTAAGCATGAAATTTGTGGGATTTAAGGGTGAAAACTGGGGAATTAGGGCCTGGAACTTGAGAGTTAAAATTAGGCGATTGAGGGGTCAAATAAAGTTAGATTTTGGTAAATTTGGTGTGCATAGATTCATGAGAGGATAAGGATTCTGATTTTATGATTTTTGTTGGATTCCGAGACGTGGGCTCGGGGGTCGGGTTTGGCCAATTTTGGAATTTTTGAGTTAATTTGATAATTTTTGCATGGGCTTTTTTCCTTTAGCGTGTATTAATGATGTGATACTAATTTTGGTTAGATTCAGAGCATTTGGAGGCCGAGCCGAGAGGCAAGGGTATCGCGGGTTAGAGCTTTGGCTGGTTTGAGGTAAGTAATGATTGTAAATCTTGTTTTAAGGGTATGAAACCCCAGATTTCATATCGTTTCACTATCTTGAGGTGATGCACATGCTAGATGACGAGCATGGGGGCGTGTTCCGTTGGGTATTGTGGCTTGGTCTGTCCTGCACGACTATTAAGTCGTATATTTGATTGAAAACTATTTGATACTATTGTGCTTTGGAAAGTATTACTATGTTTTGGGCTGAATGCCATATTTGGGCCTCGTGCCAAGCTGTTTGGACCCTTAGGGGCTTTTTACTACTATTCTTCACAGTTTTAATTTAATATCTGTACTCAGTCATGATGTATTTTACTGATTTCATAATTCAACCTTATTTACTCCGTTTTGATACTATAAATGATATTTTGGTCTGAGCACCCTGTTTTACTATTAGCCCGAGTGGCTCGAGAGGTTTCTGACTGAGTGTGGCCGAGGGCCTGTGTTGTGAGGATATTATGGGATCTAGCTGCACGCCGCAAAAGATTGTTACTGATTCATGATATTGTGAGTCTGATGGCTTGTTATTGCGCTTGGGCTGTAGGAGCTTCTCCGGAGTCTGAACACCCTCAGTGAGCACGGGTACCCAGGGTGAGTGATTTGATGTTGCCCGAGGGGCTGATCTTGATTCATGTTGTGCCCGAGGGATTGATTACGAGTGACTGTTGTTGACACCCAATTTTGTGCTCATGTCGAAGAAGAATTAGATAGAAAACCGTGGTTTCATGATATCAAGGAATACTTGGCAAAAGGAGAATACCCAAAACTCGCAAACGCTACTTAGAAGCACATGCTTCGGATGTTATCCAACAATTTCTTTCACAGTGGAGGAATCCTGTACAGGAGGACTCCTGATTTGGGATTACTAAGGTGTGTCGATGCAAAGGAAGCATAGGCTATTAGAGGAAATTTATGTAGGGACCTACGGTTCACATATGAATGGTTTTGTCTTAGCCAAGAAAATACTCCGAGCTGGTTACTTTTGGATGACTATGGAAATAGACTGCATCCAATATATCCGAAAGTGTCACTGCTTCTAGATACACGCAGACATGATAAAGGTGCCTCCAGACGAGCTTAATGCGACAAGCTCGCCGTAGCCGTTCGCTGCATGGGGAATAGATGTTATTGGACCAATCGAACCCGCCGCATCAAACGGGCACAAGTTCATCCTAGTAGCAATTGATTATTTCACCAAATGGGTTGAAGCAGCATCTTACAGAGCAGTGACTAAGAAAGTTGTGGCAGACTTCGTCCGCGGTCGTATCGCTTGTCGATTCGGGATCCCGGAGTCAATTGTCATTGATAATGGTTCCAACCTCAATAGTGACCTGATGAAAGCCATGTGTGAAACCTTCAAGATCAAACACATGAATTCTACAGCCTACAAACCTCAGATGAATGAAGCCGTAGAAGCCGCCAATAAGAATATCAAGAAGATATTGAGGAAAATGATAGAGAAGCATATATAGTGGCATGAAAAGTTATCATTTGCTTTATTGGGGTACCGCACCACAGTCCGCACATCAACCGGGGCAACCCCCTATATGCTCATTTACGGTACATAGGCCGTCATTCCCCCTGAGGTAGAAATTCCCTCCCTAAGGATCATAGAAGAAGTTGAGCTCGACGATGCAGAGTGGGTAAAGAGTCGTTACGAGCAGCTGGCTCTTATCGATGGAAAAAGAATGAATGCAATTTGCCATGGTTAACTTTATCAGAACAGAATGTCCAGAGCCTTCAACAAAAGAGTCAAGCCGAGACAGTTCACACCGGGGCAGCTGGTATTAAAGAAAATCTTTCCACATCAAGATGAAGCCAAAGGGAAATTCTCTCCCAACAGGCAGGGTTCGTACATGGTTCATCGGGTTCTAACAGGAGGAGCCCTCATACTTGCAGAAATGGACGGAGAAGTCTAGCCAAAGGCGATCAATTCAGATGCAGTCAAGCGTTACTATGTTTAATCTATATGCTTTTCTATATGATGCAAATTGAACTACGCCTGACCTGATTCCCGTTTAAGAGAGGATACGTAGGCAGCCCTATGGGTTCAGTCACAATTCAATAAAACTTTTATTTCCCCCCGCAATTGGAAACTGGGGTAGAATTTTGAGGAGGACCCTTAAAATTCCGAAGTTAATTTCAGCCAATCATCATTAGCAGCAGTCGAAAGCATCAATCCATTAAATTGGGGTAAAATTTTGAGGAGGACCCTCAAAATTCCGTAACAAGAAGGGTTGCAATGTCTTGAACCACGTTGCAGTCGTTGGTTCATCAAAATAAAATTATTCTTAATTATGTATTTATGTATGCCTTTACTAAATCATGCATTGCCTTGTTTGGCAACGCTACCCCAATGATACATGCAGTATCATCAGATTAAAGCCGAGCAGGTCAAGCAGAGCGAGCGGGAATACGAACTAACCTCCCCTTTTTTTACAAAACTCACGATTTTTCTTTGGATACAGGCACTTGAGTTGCAAAATCATCAAATATACTATACACTCACGAGACTCACAAAGTTCAGGAATACAACTTTCCGAACCATTGCACTTTATCACAACTGCTATCCACACAAAATAGTGTCCCCAACAGGCACAATATCCCCAGCAATCATGATACCGCAATCCACTATCAGCTAAGAAAACTCTATTTCTATTTGCCATTTTACTTCCTGCATAAGGCTACCATTCTACCTTCCGAGACTAAGCTCTGTCTCCATCTGCATTCTCTGCATTGCATAAGGCTACTATTCTGCCTTCCGAGACTAAGCTCTGTCTCCATCTGCATTGCATAAGGCTACCATTCTGCCTTCCGATACTAAGCTCTGCCTCCATCTGCATTCTTGCATTGCATAAGGCTACCATTCTGCCTTCTGAGGTTAAGCTCTACCTCCATCCGCATTTCTTGCATTGTATAAGGCTACCATTCTGCCTTCCGAGGTTAAGCTCTACCTCCATTTGCATTGGCTGAAAGATCACCACCTTATTTACATTCGCATCGGTTGAAAGATCGCCACCTTATTTACATTTGCATGGCTGAAAGATCACCACCTTATTTACATTTGCATGGCTAAAAGATCGCCACCTTATTTACACTTGCACGGCTAAAAGATCGCCCCCTTATTTACATTCACATCGGCTGAAAGATCGCCACCTTATTTACATCTGCATGACTGAAAGATCGCCACCTTATTTACACTTGCACGGTTGAAAGATCGCCACCTTATTTACATGTGCACGGTTGAAAAATCGCCACCTTATTTACATTTGCATTGGTTGAAAGATCGCCACCTACTGCATTGCATAGGCTGAAAGATCGCCAGACACTGCATCTCATGGGCTGAAAGATCGCCAAATTATCCGAAGGCATCATTGTTCGGAGTCACCATTCGGAGTCACCATTCTCTTATCCCGAGAACACCATTTCATGGCCTGCGAATTCTTTATTATACGCTTCATGACCCAGGACGTCATGGTCTTAGGACGTCATCCTAATTGTCTAAAAACAACTTTCATGGTCCAATGGGAAGTTGCATCATGTTTAAATTTACGCACAATATATGCTTGTATCGCTTACTTGCAGGTAAACCAGCGAGCAACAGCCATCCCGGCAGGAGAAAGCCCTCTCTAGTTCCACAGCCATATCAAACCTTAACCATTCTCACAAGTCGCCCACTTACCCCATCCCAGATATAGCGCCCGTTCTTGGAAAGTCTCCATTGGCATACTCCGCCGACAGATCCTGAACTACATATGGCTTGATTCCTGTAAAACTAGGGATATGTAGGCAGCTCAGAAGCCAGGGCCCGACCTAACTTCTTCGAACCGTTTCGTTCGGTCAAAATTGGCCATCATGTCTTTACCCGTAAACTCTTTCATCCTTCCCGGGTAAAGAGGGGCAGCTGTGACACCCAATTTTGTCCTTCTATACCCGAATTTATTCTAATGAGCTACTATTTTATTTAAGAGTCATAACTCCATTTATAACATTTTTGTGTATTATTACATGCACTACAACTTCTTTATTATTAATATTACTACTACTACTACTTTTACTATTTTTGAATTTTATAACTTTTGTTTTTACTACGTATTAGGAGCTGCTTAGAGGATAAAGGGGTCTCGGTTGACTATATTAGGGTGATTAAAGACATGTATGCTGGAGCTAAGACTCGGGTTAGGACAGTAGGAGGCGACTCTGAACACTTTTCAGTTGTTACGGGGTTGCACCAAGGGTCTGCGCTCAGCCCATTCCTATTTGCCCTGGTGATGGATGCACTGACTCATCATATTCAAGGGGAGGTGCCATGGTGCATGCTATTTGCTGATGACATTATTCTAATTGTCGAGACACGAGGCGGCGTCAACGAGAGGCTAGAGATTTGGAGACATGCTCTTGAGTCTAAAGGTTTCAAGTTGAGCAGGACGAAGACGGAATACTTCGCGTGCAAATTTGGAGTTGAGCCGACGGAAGCGGGAGTTGAAGTGAGGCTTGACTCTCAAGTCATTCCCAAGAGTGGTAGTTTCAAGTACCTTGGATCAGTTATTCAGGGCACCGGGGAGATTGACGAGGATGTCACACACCGTATAGGGGTGGGGTGGATGAAGTGGAGGTTAGCGTCGGGAGTCTTGTGTGACAAGAAAGTGCCACCGTTACTAAAAGGTAAGTTTTATAGAGCAGTGGTTCGGCCTGCCATGTTATATGGAACTGAATGTTGGCCGGTAAAGAACTCACACATCCAGAAGATGAAAGTAGCAGAGATGAGGATGTTGAGGTGGATGTGCGGGCATACAAGGATGGATAAGATTAGGAATGAAGATATTCGAGAGAAGGTGGGCGTGGCCCCCATGGAGGACAAGATGCGGGAAGTAAGACTCAGATGGTTCGGGCACATTCAGAGGAGGAGCACTGATGCACCGGTGAGGAGGTGTGAGCGACTGGCTGTAGTGGGCACGCGGAGAGGTAGAGGGCGACCTAAGAAGTATTGGGGAGAGGTGATCAGACATGACATGACGCGACTTACGATTACTGAGGACATGGCCCTTGACAGGGAATTATGGAGGTCGAGCATTAAGGTTGTAGGTTAGGGGAAACTTGTGAATATTTCTACAGCACAATAGAGTGAGACTAGCCAGTTAGGAGTTAGACTAAGAATGTCATTGGTCGTCTATTGATGCAGGGCTTTACCTGCTAGTTGTACTATACCAACCATCTATTTCGTATTTCGTATTCTGTATTTCATATCTCTTATATGGCTGGTATTTTATTATGCATTTTTATGGTACTAATATATCGGCTCCTGTTGCTTTTTTGAGCCGAGGGTCTCCTGGAAACAGCCTCTCTACCCTTCGGGGTAGGGGTAAGGTCTGCGTACATATTACCCTCCCCAGACCCCACTTGTGGGATTATACTGGGTCGTTGTTGTTGTTGTGTTGTTGATATCGATCCCTTGGTTGGATACCATGAATCCAAGGAACTTCCCGGACCCGACCCCGAACGCGCATTTCTCTATCATTCCCAATTATTTTATTACCATGTCATTTTAATTTAATAGGAGCTCAATTATCAACCTTACACTTAACCAAAAAATCCCTTTAAATCTACAAGGCCAGCCATGAGATAGAGCAAATGGCCCATTTCTATTAAGCTTTTGTTAGTAACCCATCTCATAAAACACACCCCTTTGCCCAAACCTTCTGCCGACTTTGTCGCCGGCATATATGCCTCTTCTCGTCCATCAGTTCTTCATTTTTTTACCTACTTCAATAATTTTCTTCTTTCCCTTTTCTATCTTATTTTGTTTCCTTAATTACTTTTCCTATTAACGCCCTACGAAAATATTGATTCACCATGATTCGCAACCGAAATTTTAGCTCTGTACTATTCTACCCATTTCGACATTCTCGGGTTCGAACTTATCACTCGAATGTAGACAGGTTTTGGAGGTAGGCACTTTATTTGTTATTGATTGGATTAAATCTTGAAAGTTCAATTGCGGATTTTTTTCTAATGATTTTCGGATTTTATCAAGAAATTACTCTTCAAATTTCATTGATTGGTAAGTAATTTTAGTTCATTTTGTTAAAATATTCACCTATAGCTCTTCTTTTCCTATTTCAATACTCAAATCTCTCCCCAATCCCCGAATTCCTGGTTGACAGAATTTTCGTTTTTAAAATTCTAAATCTTCCTTTATTCGATATGCGGTTTTGTGATTCCTTCCATTCTAGTACCAGGCCCTAAGGTTAATTGGCTACTATAAATATTGACTAGTTCTCTGCACTAGGGGGATGCTTTTCAGTCACTGCTACTATATCATTCTATATTATCCTTTATTTATTGCTGCGAGCAAAACAAAGCTTGGCACTTTATACTTGTTCGACATAAATACTACTGAACATTCTTGAGATTCTGGTAATTTTGGGGTGTCTGTCGTTTCTTGTTGCTATTGTTAGAGTCTCTTGCGCATATCACTGCACAATGTGGAGAATATTTGGTTCACTTACTGTTGTCTAAGCTTGGAATTCCAGATTTTTCATATTCTATTACTGATATGCTCTTCAACTGGTTAGTTTTCTGAACAATGCATTATGATTCCTTTACGTGTTATTTGTTGTTAGAATAGACTAGTCCTTCTCTTTAGTTTTGTATTCTGTAAAACTCTTGGCCATGCCGAGCTGCTGAGTGCCATGCGGCACTCTATTGAAATTATGCCAGTATAAAGCCAGGTACGTTTCTTAAACCTCAGTATGTGCTTAATTCTATTTGTATGTTCTGGCTTTTTTGTGCGATAGATAACTTGTATGTAGGATTATTATCTGTTTGATCCAATTGGACTTGTTTAGAATATTCTGTCGAGTAGATACTATGATTTAGGCTTAACCAAACAAGTAATACAGATTTTGTTTAGACTTTTAACTTGTACTGAAGTTTTCCATCATTTAAACACCGTATCCTTAGTACTAAAAAAGGTAACGTGATGCTTCTTAAAAAAAGTTTGCCCAAGGGATGCATGGTAGTTCTCTGTTGTTTAATCTTATTATTAGAATTTTTTCGCATACTCATCATGTCATAGGATTTTAACCACCATTTTAACCACCATGTACCACATTTACGAGTATAAGGTGATTAACTTCATGTTTAATAGAATGACTCATAGCCTTGTCTAGCATCTTCCTGTCTACTATAGATCTCTACTATCGCAACATGCTCCGTTGTATAACTAAGCTTAGATATCACGTCTTTAAGACTAACAAGCGTGTCTCAGTGTAAGTAGTAACTGACTATGCGTTGTTTGGTTTGTTTGAGTGAGATGAATCTCCATGGAAATCTTGTTATTTAGTTCACTCAATCTGCCTTGTAATAGGCTTATAGTGACACTGATACAATTATCAAAGGAGTATTTACTAGGGATGGGAGGACTATGTGATTATTTGCTACGTGTTTAGGAATACAGTGTTTGCCTACTCTATTTGACTACTTGCTTATTTAGTTTTAATTCTTTTATTTCGATCATAGCATGCTAATAGGTAAAATTAGTTTTTCTTTCCCTCTTCTGTGTGTTTGAATAGTTAATTATGAGTAAAGGCTCTTAAAATAAGCTAGGTCTTTTACAGTATAGTACCTAAGTCCATAATTGGTTAACATTCATCTTTTATCAGTTCAAATAGCTTCGGTCTAATTTGTTTGTTTATTTTTGTCTCTTCCAGAAAATAAGTATTTTCTAACATATTTCTGAGGTCTTACTTTACAAAAGAATTTGAGTATTTTGACAACAAAACTGAGATTATAACTTTGGTTCTAATTCAAAAATCATTTTGAAATTTGCCCTTTCTTTTGGCGTATTCTTCCAAATGGACACGTCACTTCAAGGATTGAGCTCAATAATCATTCCATTTAATTATTTTGGGCCGCTTAGTGTTCACTGAGTTTTGGAATAAATTTGCTTTCTAACTCTTCACATCTAATTATTTTAGAACATTATTTTTGGAGTTATTTATCAATTTTACTAAATTAGTAAAGTTATCATATTATATGAGTCATGTAATAAATCTGACTTTGCTGTTATCACTTAGATACCATGCTTTAAAATTATGAGTTCAATTCCGACCCTAACCGTGTTTAAGTCATGCTATTTGTGTGCATTGTCTTCAGAGGTACACATGAGGCTCTTAATTGTTTATATGTTTCCCCTTAATATGCAGTCCTACATGTTTTGTATGTCGCCTTAGCCTTTTTATCTTTAAAACCCGAGAGTCACCCTAAAATCCTCCCTCTTATAGGAATAGTAATCCTAAATTCCTCCGGGACTGATAGGAATGAGAAGGGTAATAGCATGCAATAGAGGTCGAGACCGATCCACGCTTAATACCTTAATGGGGTGGGAAGGGTAGATATGGATATAATGACCGGTGCGCTAATACCACATGTATCCCCTCTTCTGAGGAGTATCATACCGGGTATTGCATTGATGTGATCCATATTATAAATAAACATAGGATCCCCCTCCTTTTATACTCTCAAGTATTTGTAGAACTGTAACTCCTTTTCAAAATTCGCCTTTTAATAATTGTTTTCAAACTCTTTTGTATTCAAACTCAAATCTCTTCTTATTTGAGCCTTATTTGTCTATATGTTAATTGCACCTCAATTTACAATAATTGTCTGGCCAGGAACCACACTAGTGGATCTTGAGGGGTGTCTAACACCTTCCCCTTGGGATAATTTCAAGCCCTTACCCAATCTCTGGTTGTTCAAATCAAACCTTTCTAGTGTCCTAATGCACTTAAATCATTAGGTGTCGACTCTTCTATTCAAACCTAATCTCCAAAAGGGAACGAGTTATCCTCCCAAATGTCATAAACCCGATTTCGCGAGAAAGAGGGGGCGCAACAACTGTGAGTAGCCTGAGGGGATGGTTCTGATTAATATTATGCCGAGGGGCGGTTTATGATACATGTCTTGTCTGATGGGCTATTTGTGATTTATGTTGCCCGAGGGGCTGTATACGTGTGAGTTTTGCCCGAGGGGCTGATTATGTTTTCACTATTTTTACTCACTATTTTATCACATCATTTGAAAAATTGTTGAAAGACTATTTTCAAAGGATTTTTACTGAAAGTGGATTTTTAACGAGATGTTTGATTTATAAACTGTTTTGAAAACATAATGTATTTATTGTGGTGTTATAATGTCGATTATGTGTTTTCTTACTGCTCAGTCTCTATTTACTTTTATTACTTACTGAATTGGCGTACTCATATTACTCCTTGCACCTTGTGTGCGGATTCAGGTATTTCTGAACTCGGTAGCGGCTGTTGATTACTCAGTGGTAGGTCCATCAGAGTTAGCAAGGTAGCTGTCTGGCGTTCGCAGCCTTGCTCTTCTCCCTCTCATCTTCCTTAGGTTGTTTTAGTATTTTTCCAGATTATAGTAGTATTCCTTGTATTCAAACCTTAGTAGATGCTCGTGACTTGTGACACCCTGATGTCGGGCTTATGTTTCTTTCCTCATTTGTGATTTAGACCCTTGTTATCAGATTTTATTTAATTAATAGCTTAAAATGTCCTTATTTTTGGAATATTGGTTTGATTGGGATTGTGTCAGCTGACTTAGTTTCATGATATGCGCCATCATGACCGGGTTGGTTTTCGGGTCGTGGCAAATTGGTATCAGAGCCTAGATTACATAGATCTCACGAATTTTGAGCAGGTTTAGTAGAGTCTCGCGGACCGGTACAGAGACATCTGTACTTATTTTCGAGAGGCTGCAGAATCTTTAGGAAATCCCACATTCTTAAATTCTTACCGCGCGTCATTGATTCAGCCCTAAATGTAACTTTTGAAACTTTTTCCACGCGTTCGTATGCACGCATGATCGCTCAGTATCAACTGTGCATCGACTTTGTGATTCCCTAATCGAGAGGCGAGACGTGATTTCTATGTGTTAATGTTGGGCCAGTCTAGAAGACTTGAATCCGGGCTTTGCCTGTAGTTTGAGCACTGATGTGTTGATTGTGCGAGCACGTGCTTTTGGATTTATATGTTCGATAGTGTCCCTATTAGTGAGAGTGATGGCTGGATGGCGGCGTGATGAGTATGATGTTACCGCGAGATGTGTTCATATGATTTTAATGTGACGAGAAGGGTCCGCTTGAGGGTAGAAAGAACTATTTGGTGCTTGATTTTCATCGTGATTTGATTTTCATATGATTGCGTGATGTTTATGACTGTAGAAGGGTATAAAAAAGCGTTAGTTTGAGGCGAAGCAGGTGGGTTACCTCCTGCGAAATGTTCTGAAGTCTGTGTGATCCTTATTTTGTTTGTTGGAAGACCTCTTTTACCAGTATATGTGTTGCAATTTGAATTTGTATCGCTTAAAAGAGTGGGCTTGACTGTTACGAGGGTGAATGCGAGATTTGCAGAAGATTTGAAGTACTAGATGGCTTGTGTTGCACAAGCTTATGAAGGATTGAGTTTAATGTCATTATGGTATTATGGCAATAATAGAGTACATGCATTGTGAGATTATTGTGTATTTTGATGTATGCCTTTGAGCCAAGTGGGGGGAGTCTGCTATTGATTAGTTGATTGCACGGTTATGTCCTATGTTGGTTCCAGTTTGAGGCATACTGGTGAATTAGTTATGGCTTACAGAGGTTGAGATCGAGGATGACTCGAGTAAAGGAAATTTTGGATAGGGGTTGTGTTATGCTTTATGGGTGTATAAGAATCATGGGATGACTTGAGTTGTTATTGGTGAAGGATGTAATGTGCATGGAGCAGAAATTTATTTGGTCCCATTAAGGTGGAGTTACTTTTTGGGGCATTGGAGTGCTAATGGAGCACATGTCGTTTGGTCTGTTTGATCAGTCTAATTGAAGTTTGAGCAGAGTGGATGACTCTCAAGAATGGTTCTAATGGATTCACGATTTATATGTAAAAATTGGGGATTTTCAAGATGTGTAATTAGCTAGAAATCGAGGTTTTATTGGATGGTGTCAAGACTTGTGGCATTCTACATCATTATGGATTCTACATATCAGTATCAGGAAGGTGAAGCTAATGGCTTTAGATTCGCAAGAAGTCTCTTCAGGGTAAGTATTTGGAATGTGGTGCTTTTGGGGATATTTAAGAGAATATTCAGCGGCTTATGAGTCTTAGGCGGTGTGATTTTATGCTTGGGTCTCGTGTGGTGAGTCTTGGTTGAGTATTGCGGTATTATGGCGAGAGGAAGTATCAATTTGAAGGGAATTCAAAAGGAACTTGGCTAAATAGGACGACTTGGTAGTAGGTCGGATTGGCATGGTAAGGGATATGATTAGTTCTTTGGGTGCTTATGAGATAATGAGTTTCTATAGGTGTTTCATGGCAATGCTCTTGGGCTTTTGGTGATCTGCGTAGCTTGGTTGAGTTAGATGGATTCAGTCTTGATAGATTGGTTTTGTTCAAAGGGGATTCAGAGAGTTCTTGGTGATTTCTATCACGGTTGGAGATGTATATTTTTTATTGGCGTGAGGAGCATGTGATGTTAGTGATTTTCTTCTAGACGTGATCAAATGGAAAGTTCTTGGCTGGTTGAGTACGTAGTTTCTTGTGGCTCGGAAGGGATTACGAAGTTCTCATATTTATCATAGGATGACATGGTATATGCGGTATGTTGTGTAGGGTTGAGATTTGCATGTGTAAGGTCACAGTTCAGTTCTGGAAGGAAGGACATAAGTTCTTATGCATCATGGACATTTTCAGATGACTAGGTAAATGATGTCACTATTGGTGCGTCTTGATGAGGGTATACATTTTAGAAAGGGCAATGTGTTTGAATTAAGGGTACTTCATTGGTATTGCGGCACTCTCCTGTTTCATTGACTGCTGATATATTAGTTTGCATTGTGGCACAAAAGAATTTTAGGAGTATCCCTCGTGGAATGATCGAGTATCAGATGTGCGTTAGATGTACGGGTGGTGGAGTTGGGATCGGATATGGTGATTCGTATGCTTTATAGATTTGGAGACTGAAAGTTCTCGTAAACATTTTATGTCGTGGTTGTGGACCACATATATCGGTCTTGTGTGGAGATTATTGGGGGTTTGGAGACCCAAGTAAATATTTTGTTGCTTAGTACGGTGGATTTTGATGTGATATTGGGTATGGATTGGTTGTCTCCGTGTTGTGCTATTCTATATTGTTCCGCTAAGACGATGATGTTGGCTATGCCAGGGATGCCACGTATTAAGTGGTGAGATTCGATGGATTATGTTCCCAGTAGAGTGATTTCACTTTTGAAGGCCCATCGGATGGTTGGAAAAGGGTTTTCTTTCTTATTTGGCCTTCGTGAGGGATGTCAGTGTAGAGACTCCTACCATTGATTCAGTTCCGGTGGTGAGGGATTTTCCGGATGTGTTTCTTGCAGACCTGCCGGGCATGCTGCCGGACAAGGTTATTGATTTTGGTATTGATTTGGTGCCGGGCACTCAGCCCATTTCTATTCCATCATATTGTATGGCACCGGCGGAGTTAAAGGAGTTGAAGGAACAACTTCAAGAACTCCTTGATAAGGGGTTCATTGGTAGGCCAATATGGATGTGTGTTCTGCATCGAGTTGGCTTTGTTGACTCCGAGTTGCTATTATTGAGGGATGTATTGATTCGATTGTTGTTGAGCTTATTCATGTTCTGGGGTGATCTATGAGTTACCTTTCCATGTTGCGAGGAGTTATGATTTGTTGGTTATATATACATATGGGGCGATTCTATTGGGGTCTCATAGTGAAATTCGAGCGAGAAAAGTATTGGGTATTGCTCGGTGGATGGCATATGGGTTATGTTCTTTCGGGTTTGTGTGGTGTATGTCATTTGCTTCCCCGTGATTATGGTAATGCACTATGGGTCCTTGATGTTGAATTCCGAGTGGTTATGTGTTTCGAGCAGAGAGGCTCGAGGTATATAATGCAGACCAGCGTTTGGATGTGGTCACAGTTGTAGCGAAGTTATGTGGAGGTATGATCCTTTGGGTTAGATTCATGTGTTCTGGTCCTACGATGTGTGATGGGTTCTCAGTATTGTGTTGTGGTGATACTGGTGAGCTTGTGGTACATCCCTCTCATTTGATTCATTTTCCATGAATTGAGTACATTTGGGCTGTTGCTTATTGGTGTGCGGGTTACCTAGGTTGTGGTTTTAGATTGTATCGATGTGTCATATCACCATAGTAGTCGTGTTGGATGAGACGAGGTCATTGAGATCTAGAATGAATACTATCGGATTTGATTTCAGCATGTTGGAAGGATAGTATCGAGATTCAACTTAGAAATTTACTATGGTCCTTGTGAAAGGAGAGGGAGCTTCATGAATGGTTGATCTGAGGAATGGTTCTGACTTTCTGTGTTTTTCATTCATCATTGGCAGTATACAAAAGTGTTGGAGTGAGACTTTAATTGATAAGAGGTTTATTATCGGTATTCGATTGTTTTGAGCAGCTGTTTTGATTGAGCGTTTGAGTTGTGTGGTATATCATGGATTTCATCTTGAGTTGTGGTTATGGCTTGATACAACGTGTTCAGACTTATTGAGAGTATAGATGTGAGGTTCTGATCTTATAGATAATTTCGGAAGTGGAAATTTGGTTCTAAGGTTAAGGGGCTAGGTTGGATTGTGAAATTTCAGTTATGTTGTCCTATCGGGCCTATATGGGATAGGGTGACGTGGGATCACCCCCGAGTATGTGCATGGTAAGGTTATACAGTGATTTGTTGGCTTTTGGGAACAACTTTGGGCACGTTCGAGGACGAACGTATGTTTAAGTGGGGGAGGATGTAACGACTCGATCGGTCGTTTTGAGCAGTTGCACTTCGCTCGCCAGATCTCGGGCATGACTAGCCCCATATGAGGTATTATGATATATGTAAATCGCCAGTTTTGGTTTTTAGTTTAATCGGAATAGATATGAAGAATGATTCTCAGCTTGAAGCTTTAAATTTGAAAGGTTTGACCAAGTTTTGACTTTTTAGTATTTGATCTCGGATTTGGATTTTTATGATTTGGTCAGCTCCGTTAGGTGATTTTGGACTTGGGAGCGCGTCCGGAATGTGATTTGGAGGTCCGTGGTAGAATTAGGCTTGAATTGGCGAAAATTAGAAATTTAGTATTTCTCGGTCAGCAGTGAAAATTTTGATATCGGGGTCGGAATGGAATTCCAGAAATTTGAGTAAGTCCGTTGTGTCATTTGTGAAGTGTGTGCAAAATTTCAGGTCAATTGGATAAGGTTTGAGAGGTTTTTGGATTGGTTACGGAATTCGGAAGTTTGGAAATCCTTAGGCTTGAATCCGAGGGTGATTTGGTCTTTTGATGTTGTTTTGACTGTTCCGAAGGTTGTAATAAGTTTGAATAGTGATACGTGACTTGTTTGTATTTTTGGTTGATGTCCCGGGGGACTCGGGATGATTTTGGATAGTTTTCGGAAAGTTTGAACTTGAGAAATTGCAGCTGGTGTTGCTGCTTCTGTCATATCCGCACCTACAGATTGAGGATTGCAGGTGTGAGATCCGTAGGAGCGAAAAAGAGGCACATGTGCGTGTAGGACTGCATGTGCGTGTAGGATTGCATGTGCGGCTTGGTAAATTGCATCTGCGATGCCGCAGAAGCAATAAGGCTACTGCAGATGCGAGGGCTGTGATGTTAAGTGAAATCCGCAGAAGCAGATATTTTTCGTAGAAACGGAAACGCAGGTGCGCTTGTGGGATCGCAGGTGCGGAATCCCCGGGGCAGAAAGCATACAAGCTCCCCTTCGTGAATTTTGGTCATTCTTCACAATTTCAACTCGGGTTTTGGAGCTTTTGGATGGTTTTGAAGAGGGATTGAAGGGGCAAATCGTTGAGGTAATTTTTTTGAACCTAAAACTTGCTTCTATGATGATTTTATGTTGATTAAGCATGAAATTTGTGGGATTTAAGGGTGAAAATTAGGGAATTAGGGCTTGAAACCTAAGAGTTAAAATTGGGCGATTGAGGGGTCAAATGAAATTAGATTTTGGTAAATTTGATATGGGTAGACTCATGAGCAAATGGGTTTTCCAATTTTGTGATTTTTATTGGATTCCGAGACGTGGGCCCGGGGGTCGGGTTTGGCCAATTTCGGGATTTTTGAGTTAATTTGATAATTTTCGTATGAGTTTCATTCCTTTAGCGTATATTGATGACAATATACTGATTTTTGTTGACGCGATCATTATAAAAGATAGAAATGGATCATGAACAACAAACATGAAAGATAGTGGAATAAACATACATAACATGGGATGACAAGACTGCCAAGAAACTACCTATAAGGTACGAGCAACCACGCTCCCATGAAAGACTACAACAAAAATCAGCCAACAAGGCATACCAAACTATACATGAGTCGACACCTGTCTATGAGCCTCTAAATGAGCATAAGTGTTGCAACATTGCTGGAATATGGTCCCAACATACCCATAATATCTATAACAAAGATTGCATACCAAGACCACGGCAAGTCCAGAGAAGGGATCTTGCTAATAACCGTTGAACAAGAAAGCGTACTATGGTGGGGGAGCTACGTCTACCTGTCTATCAGGACCTGTAGCACGACATGTAGCGTCCATAAATAAAAAGGACATCAGTACGAATAATGTACTGAGTATGTAAGTCAAGAAAGTATAAGTAAGAACAATAATGTAAACAGGGATAGAGAATATACAACTTGTAACATCTGGGTACCTTTGAGGGCTACTGACATGAAATGCGTGATACATACATATATATGCATAAACCATTAATACCATACGCCTTTGTGGGCATCATCATCATCATATCGTACCCGGCTGTAATAGGCTCGGTAAAACGTACCCGGCCATGTGGAGCTCGGAAAAACCCAACTGATCAGTGGTTTCACAATAGGTGCCGTACCGAGCCGTCTATAGCGCGGCTCGGTAGAATAAAATAGATACATATATATAATCCATGCTGGACTCATTGGAATAATATTTTGAATCTTTCAGAGTGACGTATGGTCGGTATTTATTAGGACTAATTCTTCATGAAGAATCTTATAAGAATCAGGAAGTACCAACAATATTGATAACATAAGAATAAGAGAAGCAACATCAACATCAATTGTTCCATAAGAACGGAAACAATGTAAGTACTGCTAGCTTCAAAGAGTAGAGTATCTTTGGAAGCTCCTTCATTGCATTATGTACAATCGGAGTCATGCAAAAAAAGAAAAGGGATAACCTCACATACCTTGTATATACATTGCCCAAGCTCAAGCTATGCAAATGTCACGACTCCTTAGTCTACAATAAGAGAAATGACACTATCGTTATCGTTTAAGCGTCGTAACTATTATGTTTCAACCATAACCTATTTTACGATGAAACAAACAACACCTTCCCTATATATATGACTTCAAACAAGTCAAAACAATTACCAAACAACCCAACATACCCCTATGACTTCATACACAAAACGACAACAATAATAGTGTCAAACAATCCGAAAATGTTACGACGAACGACCAGCAAACAACCCTACCATTATACGGTGTTTCTCCACACCCTTTCTCCTCTCAACTCCATAAAAACAGTAGCAAAAGAGACAACCTAATAGCAACACGAAACAGCCCACAAATCAGTGCCACAAGTTCAACAACTCAAAATTAATTTTTCAGTTTACTTAAACATGTTTCGACTTGTTTTTTCTTTCAAATTGCGAAACACAATCAAAAGTACATAATTAAGCCTCTTTTCCAATAAAACAGCAATGGATTCAACTTAAAAATAAGTTCACAATCAGCCAACCATGACGCAACAACAAACAACATACCATTCTTTCGAAACTCGCTAGGTCTAGTCTTTACGATCGAGTTACAACTCACAAACGCATAGATAATGGAAGGAGAAGCATAACCTTACCTTGTACTGATTATAACCCACGAAACCTGGTCCTTCTTCATCAAAAATCAGTTCCTCAATGTAGCTATAAGAAGAAGAAATTGAAAATAGCAAGCTGTCCGGACTTTTCGGCACTAGAATCATGCCGTAACACCCGAAATACCCTAGGGGTTGTGTGAGATTTTTGGGGAGGTGCTGCAAGAGTTCAATTTGGTTTTCAAGGTCTGAAAGCTGGGTGAAATAAATGAGTTGATAAGCCCTTAAAGTCCCTTCTTGGCCGACTTTGGGGCTTTTAATTGAGTCCTCTCATTTTGGCAAGTAGGTGATGCACCTACTTGTCTTCTACCAATCTGCGCAGTCTCGCAGAAATGCGAATATCTTTATTCTCTAAGATCGTATTAATAAACGGTTTACTACATTGGAAACTAGACTCATAGATCTTCAATTTTGTGGGTATATCACCCCGTAATTCCAAGTAAATTGGGAGAAAAGTGTAGTAACATTTGACCAAATGTTTAAGTCAAATTATGAACATAAGTTGCTACAATTTTTGTCGACTTTTGTTTCATAACTCGTTTGACTTGAAGACTTATGATACGGATTATATATGATTCAAATACCTTAAAACACGACTTCTTGAGAATATTATCACCCCTAGGTTTACCCAAAAATACGGGTTACAACATCCTTGATTCGTTTAACTTCTAATACACCCTTATACACCCTTGTATCATTTAAGACCAATAGGATTAACTTCTTTTCATCTCAAATATAATCTCTTCTCAGATTTACGTCAACTAACTTATGGCATGAACCAATGTACGTAAATATGGGTTATAACACTCTCCCCCTAGGAACATTCGTCCTCAAATGTAAGGGTTTATAGGGAGTCTAACTCATCGTGGATTCCAATGGAAATTTCCGGTCGAGTTTCCCCTATAAAATGGATACTAGCCAAACTTTTAAGCAGCTAAACCCAACGTATTGTCTCACAAGGCTATACCAAGCATTATGGATATGTACATTATCTATGTATCACCATTTTGTATTAAGGAAAAGTATTCTCAAGCTACTACTTACCTCATAGAGCCATTTCACCTTCTAATGCGTCCTGCGTCCCCTCGTTATCTTGAATCTAGAACAAGTAAGGGTATTTAGACTTCATCCCCTCTTTTTCTTCCCATGTCATTTCTTCCATGTTCTTGTTTCTCCACAATACTTTGACGGAAGCTACATCCTTTGTTCTCAGCTTGCGGACTTGTCGATCTAATATAGTCACTGCACTTCTTCATATGATAGATCCTCTGTAACTTGTACATCTTTGATAGGTATGACCCAAGAAGGGTCTCCAATACATTTCCTCAACATGGATACATGGAATACCGGGTGGACAAATTCCAATTCGGATGGCAATTCTAACTCATAAGCAACCTGTCCAATTCGTCGAAGAATTTTGTACGGACCGATATACCGCGGACTTAGCTTACCCTTCTTCCCAAAATGCATAACAACCTTCATCGGCAAGATCCTCAGGAAAAGCCAATCACCAACCTCAAACTCCAGATTGCTACTTCGAACATCGGAATAAGACTTTTGCCTGCTTTGCGCCGTCCTTAGCCGCTCTTGTATTAGTTTCACCTTCTCGATGGCTTGGTGAGTCAAATTTGGCCCATATAGTTTTGTTCACCGACTTCAAACCATCCAAGTGGTGATCTACATCTCTTATCGCATTGTGCCTCGTATGCGGCCATTTTAATACTAGAATGGTAGCTATTATTGTAGGAAAATTCTATGAGTGGAAGATGGTCATCCCAACTCCCCTTGAAATCCAGAACACATGCTCGTAGCATATCTTCAAGTGTCTGAATGGTACGTTAAGCTTTTGTCTGTTAGTATGTGGATGGAATGCAGTGCTGAGATTCACTTGTGTGCCTAAACCCTTATGAAAAGAGCTCCAAAAGTTAGCCGTAAATTGCGCTCCTCGGTTTGATATAATAGATACTGGCACATCATGAAGCCTAACAATTTCCTTGATATACAACTTCGTATAATCTTCAGTTGTGTAAGTTGTCTTAACTGGCAGAAAATGGGCATATTTTGCAAGTCAATCAACTATCACCCAGATTGAGTCAAACTTATGATAAGAGTGAGGCAATCCAATAATGAAGTCCATATTAATCACGTCCCATTTCCAGGTTGGAATCTCTATATTCTGAAGCAATCCACTGGATTTCTGATGCTCGATCTTTACTTGTTGACAATTAGGACACTGGGCTACAAATTCTACAATAGACTTCTTCATGTTATCCCATCAATACTGCTCCTTAATGTCATGATACATCTTTGTCGAGCCGGGATGAATGGAATATCAGGATTGATGAATCTCAATCATAATCTTCTCTCGCAACCCTGCCACATTAGGCACACATAATCAGCCATGGTATCTCAGTGACCCATCTTCTCCAATCTCGAAAGCCATAATTTTACATTGCTGAATGCTATCTTTCAATCATACTAAGGTAGGATCTTCGTATTGTCGTGCTTTTACCTTGGCTACCAAAGATGATTCTGCTGTATTCTGTACAGTAACACTTTCGTCATCAAAGTCTAACAATCTGATTCTCATATTGGCTAGCTGATAAAGCTCTTTAGTCAACCCTTGTATACCTGCCTCAATGTGTACTAAGCTTCTCATTGACTTATGACTGAGAGTGTCTGCCACAACATTGGCTTTACCAGGATGGTATGATATCTCGACATTGTAATCTTTCAATAATTCAAGCCACCTACGCTGCCTCAAATTTAACTCATTCTGCTTGAAGATGTATTGTAAACTCTTGTGATCTATGTAGATGTCAACATGGACACCGTATAAGTAGTGCCACCATATCTTCAAAGCATATAAGCCAATTCCAAATCATGGGTCGGGTAATTCTTTTCATGCTTCTTCAATTGTCTTGATGCATAAGCAATCACCTTCCCACGTTGCATCAATACGCGCCCCAAACCTATACCTGAGGCATCATAATATACCACATAACCTTCTGTTCCTTCTGGGAGAGTGAGCACTGGTGCAGATGTTAATCGATTCTTTAGCTTCTGAAAACTTCGTTCACAAGCGTCAGACCACTGGAACTTAGTAGCTTTTTGTGTTAACTTAGTTAATGGTGCTGATATAGAGGAAAACCCTTTTACAAATTGCCTATAATATCTTGCTAGCCCTAGGAAACTGCGGACTTCTGATGGTGTTGTAGGTCTTGGCCAATTCTTTACTGCATTGATTTTCTGACTGTTGACACTAATACCCTCGTCAGATATCACATGGCTTAGGAATGCTACCGAGTTCAGCCAGAATTCACATTTGGAGAGCTTAGCATATAACTAACAATCCTGAAGCATTTGTAATACTATCCGCAAGTGGCCCGCATGTTCTACCTCCGAACGAGAATACACCAGAATGTCATCAATGAATACCATCACGAACACATCAAGATAGGGCCTGAATACAGTATTCATGAGATCCATAAAAGCTACTGGGGCATTTGTTAGCCCGAACAACATCACCAAGAACTCAAAGTGCCCATATCTTGTCTGGAAGGCCATCTTTGGAATATCCTTCTCCTTAACCCTCACCTGATGATACCCTGAACGTAAGTCAATCTTGGAGAAATACTTGGCACCCTAGAGTTGGTCAAACATGTCATCAATCCTTGGAAGTGGATACTTGTTCTTTATTGTAAACTTATTCAACTGTCAATAATCGATACACATCCTTAACGATCCGTCTTTCTTCCGCACGAACAGAACTGGCGCACCCCAAGGTGAAGTGCTAGGCCTAATGAAGCTCTTATCCAGCAAGTCCTTCAACTGTGCCTTCAACTCTCGCAACTCTACCGAGGCCATCTTGTATGGAGGAATAGATATGGCTTGAGTGTCAGGCAACATATCAATGCTAAACTCAATCTCCCTTTCAGGAGGAAGGCCTGAGAGTTCATCTGGGAAAACATCTGGAAATTCATTGACCAGAGGGATTGATTGTAGAGTAGGCGGCTTCGCCTACACATACCTAATATGAACGAGATGATAAATATAACATTTTGAGATCATCTTCCTTGCCTTAAGATAGGAACTAAACCTACATTTCGGCGTAGCAATGTTCCCCTTCCATTCAATGATAGGTTTACCAGGAAACGGAAACCTAACCATCTTCGTATGACATTCAATATTTGCATAGCATGAGGCCAACCAGTCCATCCCCATTATCACATTGAAATCAACTATTTCTAACTCAAATAAATTTGCCGACGTTTGACAACTACAAATCATCACTGTGCAACCTCTATATACCCTCCTAGCAATAATAGAATCTCCTATCGGAGTAGATACCGCAAGTGGTTTACTTATCAATTCAGGTTCAACGCCAAACTTATTAGCCACAAAGAGTGTAACATATGACAATGTAGATCCCAGATCAATAAACACATATACATCGTAAGAAAACACAGACAATATACCTGTAAAAACATCTGAAGACGACTCGAGATCTTGTCGACCCACTAGAGCATAGGTTCGATTTTGAGCACCACTCGAACTCGGCACTGCACCTCTACCTCTACCATGACCCGTCGACTGCTGAAACCCTCGTGCTGGAGGTCGAACTGATGAGGAAGAACCAGACATAGATCCAGTCGGCTGAGCCATACCACCACCTCCTATGTTAGGGAAATCCCACATCATATGTTTAAGGTGTCCGCAAGAATATCACGCATCAGAACCTCAATGACACAGTTCAAAGTGGGCCTTGCCGTACTGATCACAACGTGGTATTGGGGGTCTCGTCTGACTAGTTTCCCTATGATATTGCAAGCCTGATGTTTGCGAACTTTGACCTCGACCAGAATAATTAAATCGATCATACCGAGGCTTCTAAAACTGTAGAGGAGCACTAGCTATAGGTGGCACCGAACTCCTCAAAGACTGGGGCCTGACATTGCCTCTGAAGTCATCAGAATACCCTGCAAATCTCGCCCTCTTATGTTGGCCCCTATCCTGCTCCATATATGCCCTTTGCTGGCGCTTATGATCCTTTACGGTCCGGGCATAAGCCTGAATACGAGAAATATCCATGCCCTCCACCAAGGAGGCTGTCGTGCACTCATTTATCAGATGTGGTCCCAACCCATTCACGAACAGATACACCCTATCGCTCGTCTCGGCCATCATATGGGGAGCATACCTTGCTAAAGAATCAAACTGCATACTATACTCCCGCACACTCATATTACCATGTCGAAGGTTCAAGAACTTATCAGCTGTAGCTCGTCATATCTCAATTGGCAAGTAGTGACGAAGAAAGGCCTTAGAAAATTCTTTCCTCAGCTGGAGGAGCATTCGGACCCCTGGATCTCTCCCATCTATCATACCAGAATACCATTAAATCCTATAGCCGATAAGAAGCCAACTTTACTGCCTCTGTATCACTAGCATGCATGACCCGTAGTGTACGATGAACCTGATCAATAAAAGTCTGCGGGTCCTCCTTGGGGTCTGATTTGGTAAACACTGGTTGGTCTAGATTAATAAAATTACGAACTCTCGTACTAACCGGTTTATCAACAGCACCGGTATTCTGCCTCTAAGCCTGAGCAGCTACTAAGCTAGTCAATAATTGCACTGCATTCCGCATATCCTGATCTGTAGTTCCAGACGGAGGAACTGGTGGTGCTGGGTGCCTCCTAATATCCTCTGGAGGAGACGGCGTAGATGAGGTATGAGACGGTATCTCACTCTGAGCCTCACTTTGGCTTGCTCTGGCTTGGGGCACCTGACTGATACTCTCTCCCGCAGCTGTATCAAGACATCTACTAATTTTTTGCTTCCTAGTCGAAGGCATTGCTGAAAGAAAACAAGGTGAATACTGGAGACGAACACTTACGACTCAACTCCACGCACGATCTAGATTCAGGAAGAAGGTAACAACCCTAGATGTTATGTAGCCTCCTAATTATAAATGTGGCACACTACACATCCATAATCAAGACTCTACTAGACACGGCTCATAGACAACCCCTAAGACAAACTTGCTATGATACCAAGTTTGTCAGGATCCAAACTGGAGGATCATGACTAGCACCTGGGTCATAATTGTCGGGCATCAACGTACATTTTATCTAACCTTCCTTTATATCTTTAAGGGCCGACGAGATCATTATGAAAGATAGAAATGATCATGAACAACAAATAATGAAAGATAGTGGAATGAACATACATAACATGGGATGCCAAGACTGCCAAGAAAATACCTATAAGGTACGAGCTACCATGCTCCCATGAAAGATTATACAACAAAAATCAGCCGACAAGGTATACCAAATTATACATGAGTCGACACCTATCTATGAGCCTCTAAAGGATCATAAGTGCTGCAACATTACCAGAACAGGGCCCTGACATACCCATAATATCTATAACAAAGATTGCATACCAAAACCACGGCAAGTCCGGAGAAGGGATCTTGCCGATAACTGCTGAACTAGAAAGCCTACTCTGGTGGGGGAGCTGCGTCTACCTGTCGATCAGGACCTGCAGCACGACATGCAGCGTCCATAAATAAAAAGGACGTCAGTACGAATAAAGTACTGAGTATGTAAGGCAAGAAAGCATAAGTAAAAATAGTAATGTAAACAGGGATAAAGAATATACAACCTATAACATCTGGGTACCTCTGAGGGTTACTGACATGAAATACATGATACATACATATATATATATATATATATACATAAACTTTTAAAACATACGCCTTTGTGGGCATCATTATCATCATATCGTACCCGGCCGTAATAGGCTCGGTAAAACGTACCCGACCACGTGGAGCTCGATAAAACCCAACTGATTAGTGGTTGCACAATAGGTGCCTTACTCGGCCTTCAATAGCGCGGTCGGTAGAGTAAAGTAGATACATATATATAATGCATGCTGGACTCATTGGAATAATATTCTGAACCTTTCGATGGGACGTAAGGTCGGTATCCTCTGTACACATTATTAGGACTAACTCTTCATCTAGAATCTTATAAGAATCAGGAAGTACCAAAACATTGATAACATAAGAATAAAGAAGCAACCTCAACATCAATTGTTCCATAAGAAGGGAATTAATGTAAGTACTGCTAGCTTCTAAGAGTAGAGTATCTTTGGAAGCTCGTTCATTGCATTATGTACAATCGAAGTCATGCAAATGAAGGAAAGGGATAGCCTCACATACCTTGTATATACACTGCCCAACCTCAAGCTACGCAAATGTCATGACTCCTTAGTCTACAATAAGAGAAATGACACTATCGTTATTGTTTAAGCGTCGTAATATTATGTATCGACCACAACCTATTTTACGATGAAACGGACATCACCTTCCATATAATATTACTTCAAACAAGTCAAAACAATCACCATACAGCCCAACATACCCCGATCACTTCATACACAAAACGACAACCATAATAGTGTCAAACAATCCGAAAGTGTTACGATGAACGACCAACAAAAAACCTTGCCATTATGTGGTGTTTCTCCACACCCTTTCACCTCTCAACTCCATAAAAATAGTAGGAAAATAGACAACCCAATAACAACACGAAACAGCCTACAAAACAGTCCCACAAGTTCAGCAACTCAAAATTAATTTTTCAGTTTACTTAAACATGTTTCGACTTGTCTTTTTTTCAAATTACGAAACACAACCAAAAGTACATAATTAAGCCTCTTATCCAATAAAACAGCCATGGATTCAACTTAAAAATATGTTCACAATCAGCCAACCATGACGCAACAACAAACAACATACCATTCTTTCGAAACTCGCTAGGTCTAGTCTTTACGATCGAGTTACAACTCGCAAACGCATAGATAATGGAAGGAGAAGCACAACCTTACCTTGTACTGAGTATAAACCACGAAACCTGGTCCTTCATAAAAATCAATTCCTTAATGCAGCTACAAGAAAGAAAAAAATGAATTAGCAAGTTGTCTGGACTTTTCGGCACTAGAATCACGTCATAACACCCGAAATACCCTAGGGTTTGTGTGGGATTTTTGGGGTGGAGTTGAAGGGGTTCAATTTGGTTTTAAAGGTCTGAAAGATGGGTGAAATAAATGAGTTGATAAGCCCTTTAAATTCCCCTCTTGGCCGACTTTGAGGCTTTTAATTGAGTTCTCTCATTTTGGCAAGTAGGTGATGCACCTACTTGTCACTTACCAATTTGCGCAGTCTTGCAAAAATATGAATATCTCTATACTCCAAGATCGTATTGATGAACGATTTAATTAGATGGAAACTAGACTCATAGTTCTTCAATTTGGTGGGTACATCACCCCGTAATTTCAAGTAAATTGGGATAAAAAAGTAGTAACATTTGACCAAAAGTTTAAGTAAAATTATAAACATAAGTTGCGACAACTTTTGTCGACTTTTGTTTCATAACTCGTTTGACTTCAAGACTTATGATACAGATATTATATGATTCAAATACCTTAAAACATGACCTCTTGAGAATATTATCACCCCTAGATTTACCCAAAAATACGGGTTACAACATCCTTGATTCGTTTAACTTCTAATACTTGTTAACCACCCTTATACATCCTTGTATCATTTAAGACCAATATGATTAACTTCTTATCATCTCAAAGATAATCACTTCTAAGATTTACGTCGACTAACTTATGGCATGAACCAACGTACGTGAATATGGGTTGTAACATTTTTGCATGGGCTTTGTTCCTTTAGCGTGTATTAATGATGCGATACTGATTTTGGTTAGATTCAGAGCATTTGGAGGCCGAGTCGAGAGGCAAGGGAATCACATGTTAGAGCTTTGGCCAGTTTGAGGTAAGTAATAATTGTAAATCTTGTCCTGAGGGTATAAAACCCCAGATTTCACATCGTTTCACTACCTAGAGGTGACACACACGCTAGATGACGAGCATGGGGGCGTGCACCGTTGGAGATTGTGACTTGGTCCATTCCGCATGACTTTTAAGTTGCATATTTGATTGAAAATTATTTGATTCTATTGTGATTTGGAAAGTATTACTATGTTTTGGGCTGGATGCCATATTTGGGCGTCGTGCCAAGCTGTTTGGACCCTTAGAGGCTTTTATACTATTCCACACTTGTTTTATTTAATATATGTACTCAGTCATGCTGTATTTTACTAATTTCATAATTTAACCTTATTTACTCCATTTTCATACTATAAATGATATTTTGGGATGAACGCGCTGTTTTACTGTTAGCCGAGTGGCTCGAGAGGTTTCTGATTGAGTGAGGTCGAGGGCCTGTATTGTGAGGATATTAAAGGATCGGGCTGCATGTCACAATAGATTGTTACTGATTCATGATATTGTGAGGCTGAGGGCCTGATTGATATATGCCACGAGGTGGCTTGTTGTTATGAGGCTGAGGGCCTGATTTATTATGTCACGAGATGGCTTGTCATAGCACTTGGGATGTAGGAGCCCCTCCGGAGTCTGAACACCCTCTGTGAGCGCGGGTACCCAGAGTGAGTGATATTATGTTGCCCGAGGGGCTGATCTTGATTTATGTTGTGCACAAGGGACTGATTACGAGTGATTGTGAGGTAGCCTGAGGGGTTGGTTCTGATTAATGCTATATCCGAGGGGCGGTTTATGATATATGTCTTGCCCGAGGGGCTCTTTGTGATTTATATTGCCCGAGGGGCTGTATACGAGTGAGCTTTGCCCAAGGGGCTAATTATGTTTTCACTATTTTTACTCACCATTTTATCACTTCGTTTGAAAAATTGTTGAAAGACATTTTCAAAGGATCTTTACTGAAATTGGATTTTTATTGAGATGATTTGAGTTATAAATTGTTTTGGAAACATATTGTATTTATTGTGGTGTTATAATGTGGATTATGTGTTTTCTTATTGCTCAGTCTCTATTTACTTTTATTACTTACTGAGTTGGCGTACTCACATTACTCCATGCACGTTGTGTGCAGATTCAGGTATTTTTGAACTCGGTAGTGGGTGTTGATTACTCAGCGGTAGGTCCATCGGAGCAAGGTAGCTGTCTGGCGTTCGCAGCCTTACTCTTCTCCCTCTCATCTTCCTTAGGTTGTTTTAGTATTTTTCCAGACTGTGGTAGTATTCCTTGTATTCAAACCTTAGTAGATGCTCGTGACTTGTGACACCCTGATGGCTTGTGTTTCTTTCCGCATTTGTGATTTAGACCCTTGTTATGGGATTTTATTTAATTAATAGCTTAAAATGTCCTTATTTTTGGAATATTGGTTTGATTCAGTATTGTGTCAGCTGGCCTAGTTTCATGATAAACACCATCACGACTGGATTGGTTTTCGGGTCGTGACATGAGAGTAAAAATTAATTATTTGAGGTTGTATTTGGATAAAACATACATATTGGACTCGTATCAGAATGAGTGTTCGAAATATGTAAATTTTATTGGGTGATAGGGTGCGGTCCCAGATTTGACTTATTGGGTTGACTGTGCATAAAAAAAATTGTGTGGTAAATAGTGACTTTCTATTCATCCCAAAATAATATCTTTACAAAGCGAGTAGATGCTGGTTATCTACAATCCTAATTGCAAAAAAACATGAAATCTATGCACTATATATAGTAGAAGCAGACTATCTACAACATCTAGCAAAACAAAACAGGTACAATTGCAAATAGCCTAAGGGAATGAATCCAGCTGTTGGAGAGCTTCCGACCAGTTTTATATGGTTATGCCTCTAGTATATATGTGCAACACTATTTCTCAACATATTCTATCAGTCTTGATCACACCCAGGGTCGAAGCCATGTTGTCCTAAGGGTGGTCAACTGATCACCCTTCGCCAAAAAATTATACTACATATAAGGTAAAATATTACTTGTTATTGATTAAAAATAGACTTTGAACACCCTTGCATAATCCAATGGCAAAGGATGTTCAAATTTTGAACACCCTTATTGAATTTTATGGCTTCGCCACTGATCGCACCCCCTTGAGATCTGATCATATTCCTTTCCCTCCATACTATGTAAACTAGCATGCCAAAGACACAGGTTACAATTGCCCAATGTCTATATTTCTTTTTTCACCTCTATTTACACGTTGTACTTCTATTTTCTAGTACTATATAGGTCTAGGATGGCCTAGCCAGACTAGAAATCTGGTCTATATTTCCTTCACTATGGGGCACACAAAATGTTTAAACAATTCATTAGAGTGTTTGAAAAAAGCACACTATTGAGGAACTTGAATTCCAAACTTAAGTAGCTCGCCGACTGTGGCTAGCCTCTTCTGCAATGCAAACCAAAATATAAATTTGAATCTAGGATGTAGGTTGGATTACATAGTTACACTTTTCCATGACTTTCTTTGGTATTGCATATGATATAGCTTGTTGATGCTAAAGACTTCACCCTTCTGCAGTTGACTTAGTTGCTACGCAAGTCTCCCTGCAGGCCTTGGAGTTCAATAATAAAGCTTCCTGGTTCCAGTATTGTCCTAACCTCCCAAGCTGCATTCTTGCGTATTATGGCATTCTCCACTTTGCATAATTGTATCAAGATCATAGCTTTATTGGTTAGGGTTACTTTATATGGCTTTTATTGATGATATTAAGTTATTTTGGCTAGATTCGAGCCGTTTGGAGGTTAAGTCACGCGGGAAGAGATTCTTAGACTATTGATTTTGGATTGTTTGAGGTAAGTGTCTTACCTAAACTTGGTTAAGGTACTAGTTTCCTGAGTTATTAGTGATAGCTACGTGCTATGGGTGGCACACAAGGGTTGAGTCAATGTGCGTGCACTAGGATATTATCCATGCACGGGGTAGTGATTAGGCTATTATATGCCTTGATTTGATTTCTAAACTTCATATTATCATGTTTCTTATGTTGTACTACCTTTGCGAGCTAATTGAACCATGTTAATGACTATTTTCTAGTTAATCTCATGTTCAAGCACGTTAATTGCTATTCTTATGGTGTAATTGCCGGATCTGAACTATGGTAGTACCCTTCACACATGCCTACATCTTAGCATGTTACTTATATCAGTCTATGAGTATGTAATTTGATATCCATTGTTCATGTATATGTATTTTTGTATATGTCTTTTTATGTGATATGGACTGGTTAATAGCACACAAGTTGTCCGTGCAGATTTGAGTTATGTAGTTTTTCGTGCGGTGGTTATATTTGGAAAATACCTTGTCCGTGCAGCGTGTGGCTAAGGATCTATCCCCTAGGGTCACCCTCTAATATTTCTCACTTGACTGTGTACCCACGGTATGAGGAAAACTAGCCAGTGCGTGTTTTAGTTATTGCATTTCTTTTCTACTTTCAATTTTCTTGGATGTATACATATTTTATTCACATATCTTCTCTATTTACTAGATCAGAAATGTATACATACCTTATTTTGCATATCTTCTCTATATGCTAGATTGTTAACTAAAACAAAGCATGTTACATTATCTTTGTGCATTGACGAGGCTTTATGACTTGACGATGTTGTATACTTGTGAGATTTATGAAATGTACAGGTTATTAGCGAGTATCATTAATAATTCTTGCCTCTATTACCTCGCTGATGTTAATTATAACACTGATGAGTACATGGGGTTGGTTATACTCATGCTACACTCTACACTTAATTATGCAGATCTAGGTGTTGGTCTGAGCTGTAAGATGTTGGTTCGGTTGTAAGGATTTGAAAAGAGACGAGATAGAGCTGCATTTTGATCGTAGTCTTTGGCGTCTCTTTTCATTTTTGCACTGTTTCTTCCATTCTAACAGTATTTTACTTTGTATTTCAGACTTGTACTTCCATATTAGAGCTCATGACTCTTTATTACCAGTTTTGGGGATTGTTATGTATCGACATAGTTATTTACATTATTGGCTTTAGACTTGTACTCTTTTCATTATTTCTTTTGTCTTGTTTTACTTTTATCATGTTTGGCTTGCCTAGCAAGTGAGTTAGGCACTATCATGACTGATTAGTAATTTTAGGTTGTGATAAGTTAGTATCAGAGCCTTAGGTTCATAGGTTTTACGGGCCATGAGCAAGTTTATTAGAGTCTTGCGAATCGGTACGGAGACGTTTGTACTTTTCTTTGAGAGCCTACTGAACTATTAGAAAAAAATTCGCTTTCTTGCATTCTCGTCATGCGAATTTTTTATTTCCGAATTTTAAACCTTTACTCTTCTATTCTCTTACAAATGGTAAGGACACGTTTTGCCAGATCAGATTGACGGGCACTAGTGCCTCCAGGCAGGGCCGAGGTAAAGGTTGAGGTGGGGTTCGCGCTACAGCTAGAGCAACACCTATGGAGCCACCAATATCTTCAATAGAGTAGTAGGTTCTGGATATTATAGAGCCAGTGGGGCCAGCTCAGACACCAATAGTACCTACTAATATGCCTGGTCTTCAGGAAATCTCGGCCCAGATTTTTAGTGTGTACACGAGCTTGGCTCGGTCGGGCATGATACCGGTTGCACAGCTACCTCTCAAGTCTAAGGAGGATCCCAAACTCCCACTGCTCATACACTAGAGAAGCTAGCTCAGGGTTATCAGACACCAGGGGTGTTACCAATTTAACCTGTTGTTGTTGTTCGGCCGAGGTTGAAGTATCTATGACTGATGAGGAGCAGAAGAGGGTGGTTCAGAGGCTTTATCCTCCCCACTTTAGTGGAGGAGAGTTGGAGGATGCTCAGGGTTCTCATGGTCACCAGATTCTTCGCATAGTAGGTATTGTGGATTCTGATAGAGTCGACCTCACTACTTTTCAATTGACGGGGTGATAGGTGTAGATTTTAACCACTTATTAGAGCCTTCTTGCTTTAGTTTTAGCCCGAAAGTAGTAATTTTTATATTCAAATTTAATAAAAATATATTAATTGCAGGTATACTAGAGGATGTGAGCTCAACGAAGAAATCTAACTCAAAGAAGAGTTGTCCCGGCTCAAATCAGGAGGAGAAGTGCTAAGAGAGGTAAATTCTACTACCGTAAATTCAGATTGCGGCCTGTAGAAAGAAAAGTGCTGCCGCAGACTAAACCCTGAAGCTTTGGAGGATTTTAATAGCAGTGCGATCCGCATACCAAATTATGCGTCCGCAGAAGCTGATCGCATTGACAAGATTGAAATATAAGAGAAGATGCAAAAGGACAAGTCTAAAGCCTCCTTAAAATGCGGTCTACAGCCAAATTGTGCAGTCACAGAAGATGAAGTGCGGCCATAGAATCCCTTGAACCGACAAGAACGACAAGAGCACTAACTTGAAGTGTGGACCGCAAATGAAATTACGCGGCCGTAGAACCTCCCAAAGGGCATTTTTGTCAGCGAAATTTAGAGAACTATAAATAAATGAGAAATTTTTTTCGGGACCACAATTAGAGAAGGCCCATTAAATTTAGCTTTAAATTTTAGTTTTATGTTTTCAATTACTTCTTCTTTTCCATTTTCTATGTCTATGATTATAAGTAGCTAGATTTTATCTAGGGTTGTGATCTAACCCTAGTATGTGAAACTTATGGGTATCTAATATTAATGTTTGTTATTGATTGGGTGTATGTTGTTTAGCCTTATTTATGCTTTATATCTAGAATTAATGTGTGCAAATATTGATTCATGCCTATTTGACTTAGTTCTTACTTAATAAAGAAGAACTTAGTCTAGGAAAACTTGGCTAATAAAAAATTAAATTAATTGAAGTTTTGACTAGTTTGATTAAATGATTTGAACTAGATATTGGGATAATCCCACTTGGACTTATATTAATTGTTTAGATTTCTACCTCTTTGGTCTTGAAAAAGCCAATTTGGGCATAATTACTCTTTGTCCAAGAGGTATTGAGTGGGTACATGAGCATTGATAGTCATACCACACCTGAATATGCCAAACAAGAATAGATTTACTCTATGCATAACGTTTACACTTAGGTGAAGGTTACATCCCTGAAATTTCCCTTATTTGACAAAAACATCAAAAAATTTGCAATCCTTATTTGTTTATTAATTAGTTACTCTTCTAGAAGTTATATTAGATAATAACTTTCCATTGTTGTTTGAATGTTAAATCTAGTTATTTCTAGTTCTCTTTCTTGAGTGTTTACATTAACACCAACTTAAACTCCCTGTGAATTCGGCTCTGACTTGCGTTAAGTTTATAATTACAATGACCGTTTCATACTTTTTAATTGGATATGAAATGGATGTGGTCAATTTTTGACACCGTTGCCGGGGAGTTTTACCGTGTTAGCTATGTACATGAATTCGTTTCTTGAAATATTTTATTTACTTTTGTGATTCTAATTTGTTGAAGTGATTGTAGGTTTCAAATGGCGAACAACGAACTTGGAAACTCGCCATTAAGAGAGGTGGATGGCGAAGATGAGCAACTTGATGAAATGCCTCAAGCTCCACAACAAAACCACTGAGGCCATGGTAAACAGGAAAATGTGCCTCCATCTTCCCGACCTCCACCACCACCATAACCACAAGTAGCGCAATATCAGAGTTTTCCCAATGAAGGTTATGTAAGTTCCATAGTCCCCCCTCCCATTAGGGTAGAAAACCTTCAAATTACCAATGTGATTGTCACTTTGCTCGAGCAAAGAGGTTATTTCACCGGGGCGCCGAGTCAAAATGCCTACAAGCATTTGAAAGGTTTTGTGGATACTGTTGGGGGAGCAAACAAACAAATGTTTTGGAAGATGCTTTGCAATTACAACTTTTTCCCTTCTCACTAAGCTATAAAGCTTTGGATTAGTTGGAACATTTTCCTAATCATTCTATCCATACTTGGGATGAACTGGCGGCGAAGTTTATTTCAAAGTCTGTCTCTCCCGGTGCCACGCCCCGAGACTGGGGCAAGACCGGCACCCAGTGCCTCACTTGTCCTTGCATACCACTTTCGACTAAGAGACTCTGAACATGTAATATCATACTTTGGCCATGGGACACATTGCAAGATAATGTGCGATGAAAAATATAAAATTGAATAGAGAATAACGCTGACTAAATCGCCAACATAAAGCTGGGGTGCCAAGATTGTCATAATTACTACAACTGACAAGCCAACAAAAATATACGTATAGAGCCTACAAGCCCAACATACTGCACTAACTGATAGGATATATCTACAAGCCTCTACTGATAGATGTACTGTGATCAGAACAGGGACCTGACCTACCCATAACCTATCTACATATATACACAAGATATACACCACACTGCTAGATCCGGCAACTCCAAAAGAAGGGGAGCTTACCGATAAAGCTGAACTCGGGCAACACCTACTGAGGAGGTCTACCCGTCTGTCTATTGGAACTTGCATGCATGAAATGCAGCGCCCCCAGAAAGGGACATCAGTATGAAATAATGTACCGAGTATGTAAGGCGATATACTGAAGCTGAAACTAAACTGATAATATAATAATTGAAAACAACTGAGAGTCAAGAAAATCTGAAGATATGCTCATCTACTGATATTGACTCAACTCTCTCAATATAGTGAGTAAAATAGTTGTCCGGCCCTATAATGCTCGGTATACATATATATCTGCTCTGCCGTAGTAGGCTCGCTCATAAGCACTTGGTCATACTAGGCTCTGTATCTCGACCAACTAGGCACGCTCATAAGCGCTCGGCCACAGTAGGCTCGGTATATAACTTACCATCTAATCAGAGGTTGCCCAATAAAGGCCTGCCCATCGATTATAGCTCGATGGTAATGAAAATACTTTTAATATTGTATATGTAAACTCTATGCTCTTTTGACTAGAAGAAGGAAATACTCAACTGAATATGCAGTCCCGATAAGAAGAATATAGTAATTTACAATACTAGAAAAATATATGTAATTTGTGAGACTAGCAAAATATACGTAAATTTCGGGATACGAATTTTTCTTTATGCCTCGTTATCAGATTTGTGTAACTACGATATCATGCTAAAATGAAGGAAAAGATTAGCCTTAACATACCTGGAGTAGGAACAACTCCATATAATTATCCCGTTAGAAACCTTCGTGGATTAAACTTAGACCCAAAAATTGAATTTAAGATTTTGTGTTTTTTTTTTGAACTTGAGGAACAAAGTTTGGTTTAAATGCCAAAGTAACGAATTGATCTGATTTCGAGTGAGACTTGGACGAAATTTGTTTAGAAATGAAATGATTTGCTTCTGCTTCCTCACGTTTTGGCCTTAGGGCAGAAGGTAAAATGGTCCCTTTTTGATCTTGAAGTGAAGTGTCTTTCATTTAAAATTGATAAAGCTTACAAAAAGTCTTGATAAGACTTTGTATTTTAGGCTTTTGACATATGTTAAAGGTGATTGATGAATCACCATAAAACTAATAAAGGGGGCTGCCACATTCTCTTGGTGTAAATGATTAAATTTTGTCCGCTTATTAGTTAACTGGGTAATGTTATGTTACTCGGTAATTAATCAATTACTCGTATAATTTTAAAATTGCCCCAAATTACTTAAAATTCTATTTATTTTAATATACTTTATATATAATTTATATATACTACCGTGGCCATATGGTACCTTGCATGGTATTAGTTCATAATTATCGGGTATTATTGCTCGATCCGTATTTTATTCCAAATTGGTCACTCCCAACGAAACTCATTTTCATTAATCTGTGTACCCCTTTATCCTTCATAACACTTATTTATCGCTTGTTATAAGTAGCCTAAGTTTGTTAACGTCAAAATGATCTCATCCTCGAGCCTACGTCGGTTAACTGAAAATGAAATTTTACGTACGAAAACGTGAGATGTAACACCCGGGCACATGGCTACTATACGGGATGAAATATTGTCTTTTAAGCAAGATATCAATGGAACTTTTCATGAAATTTGGGAACGATACCGGGAAATGGTGAATGAGTTCCCGAACAATGATATGACCGACAAGTATGATCCAACAAATTTTCTACTGTAGTATCAATACTACGAATCAATGTATGGTCAATTAGTTGGCCGAAATTTTTTTTATGATAACACCTTATGCAAAGGCATGTGAGATTGTTGATGAGATGGTAGAAACTTTTTCAGCTTGGCAATCCCGAGCTAATGTTCACCAAGGTGATCACAACATGATCCATCTATGTAAAGAGTTTCAAAACCACGGGCAAGCTATTTCCAAATTGACCATAGCTGTGAATCAACTTTCTAAAGCCCAACTTCATCAAATCCAAACTCCTAAGTAAGTTTATGCTACAGAGAGAGTGAATGTCTTGGTCAAAAAGAAAAGGACTAAAGGTCCACAATTTCAATCCTGAGTGGAGAATTACACACAAGATGTGGTAGCTATGACTAAGATTACTCTTATCAAGAGCAAGAATAAGAGGTAAAATTTGTGAACAATTACCAAGGGCAACTGACAATTTTCAAGGCTTTAATCAAAATCAATGGGGTTCTCAAATTAATCAAAGCAATTGGGGTTTTGACAACCAATGGAATTGGCATCACAACAACAATAACCAAGGGAATTGGGGAGGCAACAATCAAGGAAATTGGGAAAACAATAGCAATCATGCAAATCTAGGTTTAGGTTTTCGAAGGCCCCCAATGTACCAACAATCGAGCAACCCACCTCCATATCCTTCCCATGGTTCAAGTTCTTCAAACAATAAAATGGATTGAAATGAGAACATGTTCAAGTAAATGATGGAAAAGAATGCGTATTCGGATGCCCAACTTGCCTCAAATACCACATCAATCCGTAATCTTGAATTTCAAATGGGACAAATCTCTCGAGCTCTTAATACTCATCCTAAAGGTGCATTACCAAATGACACGGTAGTAAACCCAAAGGGTGGTAATAATATGAGGCATGCCATGGCAGTTATCACAAGAAGTGGAAGAGGCGGGAATGCACCCACCTCAAATGAAAGGCAACTTGTGGATGATGACCAAGTGATCCAAGAGGAGGAAATCACACGTAATGATGTTCAAGTATATGATGAGGTTCAGATTGATGCTGATGATAGTGTGGAATAGACTCAAGAAGAGGTGAACCCGTCTAGGGAACACATTATTGACATACCGAAATCGATAGAGAAAAAAGTTAAGGTACCCTTGTCGATGCCTCCACCTCATTACCCTCGAAGTCTTGCTAAGCAAAATTGTGAAAATCAATTCAAGGTTTATTCAAATGATTAAAGGTCTCTCTATCAATGTGTCATTGGTCGAAGATTTGGAACAAATGCCTGATTATTCCAAGTTTATGAAAGATCTAGTGACCAAGAAGAGGTCGATAAATTTTTAAACTATAAAGGTCACTCATTAAGTGAGTGCCATTGTTCATTCCATGGCTCCTTAGTTGGAGGATCCCGGTGATTTCAGGATTCCTTGTACTATTAGAAGTGTTAATTTTGCTAAAGCTCTTTGTTTCTTGAGGAGAGTATCGATTTGATGCCCTACTCGATGTTCAAAACATTGGGGATTAGGAAACCAAGAACCACATCTATGAGGTTGCAAATGGTCGATCGTACTATGAGGAGGCCATTGGGAGTTATTGAGGATATTTTAGTCCGAGTTGATAAATTTATCCTTCCGGCGGACTATGTGATTTTGGATTGTGAGGTTGACTATGAAGTGTCTATCATTCTTGGGAGACCTTTCCTTGCTATGGGTAAGGCCCTTTGTGATGTGGAAGCCATAGAACTCACTTTCTGAGTTGGTAACAAGTGAATGGTATTCCATCTGTGCAAGTCTATGTGTCAATCAAGTAGCAATGAAGTGTGTTCTTGTATGGACTTAGTGACCGATGTCATTATAGATGACGCAAGTGCTACAATTAATGTTGGTGATATGTTGGAAGCCGTATTGATCAACTTTGATGATGATGAGACAAATGGTTTTCATGGAATGTGTGAACTCTTTGCAAGGAATAAGGTTTCACAACTATGCACCCCGAAAGTTATCATTGGATCTTGAGATAAGAAAACTCCTCCTACAAAGACTTTTATTGAAGATCCACCTACTTTGGAGTTAAAATCATTGCCATCTCACCTTCGATATGAATTTTTTGGCCCTTGTTCTATTCTACTGGTATTCTGTCCTCTTGTTTGACTAACGTGCAGTTGATTCCATATTGGCGGTGTTGCAAAAGAGGAAGAAAGCTATTGGGTGGACTTTAGCGGACATTTGGGGTATAAGCCCCGCCTTTTGCATGTACAAGATTAAATTAGAGGATAGTGCCAAACAGTCCATTGTATATCAAAGAAGACCCAATGAAGCTATGCAAGAAGTGGTCTAAAAGAAGAATATTAAGTGGTTGGATGCTGAGGTTGTCTACCCCATTTCCGATAGTTCATGGACTTCTTCGGTTCAATATGTTCCAAAGAAACGGGGCATGATGGTTGTTAAGAATAATAAGAATGAGTTGATTCCTACAAGAACGGTCACTGTTTGGAGAATTGTATGGATTAACGTAAGCTCAACAAAGTCACAAGGAAGGATCACTTTCCTCTTCCTTTCATGGATCAAATGCTTGATAGGTTTGTCGTCCGTTCTTTCTATTGTTTTCTTTATGGGTCTTAGGCTACAACCAGATTCTTATTGCTCCGCAAGATCAAGAGAAAACCACTTTTACATGTCCATATGGTACTTTTGCTTTCAAATAGATGCCTTTTGATTTATGCAATACACCGATGACTTTTCAACGGTGTATGAAGGCTATTTTCATGGACATGATGGAAGACTTTCTTGAGGTCTTCATGGATGACTTTTCCGTGGTTGGAGATTCATTTGATGATTATCTTACTAATTTGGACAAAGTGTTAGCTAGATGTGAGGAAACAAATTTGGTACTCAACTGGGAGAAATGTCATTTCATGGTTGAGGAAGACATTATCCTTAGACATAAGATTTCAAAAAATGGAATTTAAGTAGACAAGGCAAAGATTGAAGTTATTTCTAAGCTTCCATCCCCCACATCAGTGAAGGATGTGCACAGTTTCCTGGGCCATGTGGGCTTCTACTGCCGATTGGATTTCTCGAAGGTGGTGAACTCTTTGTGCAAACTCTTTGAGAAGGTGCCAAGTTCCATTTAATGATGATTTTATGAGATATTTTGAACAATTAAAGCATAAGTTGACAAATACTCATATCATTACATCTCTAAATTGGAGCTTGTCGTTCGATCTCATGTGTGATGCAAGTGATGTAGCAGTTGGGGCTATTTTGGGGAAACGTATTAACAAAGTTTTTCATCTGGTTTATTATGCGAGTAAGACCATGAATAGTTCCCAAGTCAATTATACCATTATGGAGAATGAGCTCCTTGCTATTGTATTTGCTATTGAGAAGTTTTGTCCGTACTTGATGGGTGCCAAAGTTATTGTGCTCACGGATCATGCAGTAATTTGCTATCTTATGAGCAAAAAGGAATCTAAAGGTCGGTTGATGAGATGGGTGCTTTTATTGAAAGAATTTGATATTGACATCCAAGACAAGAAGGGAAGAGAAAATCAAGCGGCGGACCACTTGTCTCGTTTGGAGGAGGAGGGGAGGCCACATGATGGCCTTGGAATTATGACTCTTTACTCGATGAGCAACTTTCGACACTTTCAATGAAAGAGGTATCATGGTTGGCAGATTTGGCACATTTACTTGTGAGTGGTATCATTCCGGATGATTTTCCTTTAAATCAAAGGAACAAGCTCAAGAGGGATTGTCAAGACTACTATTGGGATGGACCATACCTTTTCCATATTTGCACGGATGGGGTGATTCGTTTGTGTGTGTCGTAGGAAGAGGAAGGTGATATTCTTGAGGCTAGTCACTCTTCGCCATATAGTGGTCATCATGGTGGGGCGATAATGACCGCTAAAGTCCTAAGTTGTCGCTTCTATTGGCCCACTCTCTACAAAGATGCAAATGAGTTGGTAAAAAGATGTGATCAATGTCAATAGGCCGATGGAATTTCAAAGAAACATGAGATTACCCTTACAGCCATCTTGGAGATTGATATATTTTATGTTTGGGTTATTGACTTTATGGGCTTCGTTAGTTCTTGTGGAAACACCTACATATTGATCACAGTGGATTATGTGTCTAAATTGGTTGAGGCTGTTGTCTTACCCAATAATAAGGCTAGAAGTGTGGTGGCTTTCTTGAAGATGAATATTTTTACAAAAGATTTGGTACCCCGCTAGCAATCATAAGTGATGAAGGGTCGCATTTTTGCAATAGGTATTTCGACACTTTACTTGGCAAGTATGGTGTTACTCACAAAGTGACAACTTCCTATCACCCACAAGATAGTGGTCAAGTGGAAGTCTCCAACTGGGAGATAAAAAGTATTTTGTCTAAGACAGTGAAAGCAAATCGGACAGATTGGTATAAGGAGCTTGATGATGCTCTATGGGCATATAGCACGTCTTACAAAACACCTATCAAAATATCCCCATACCGATTTGTGCTCGTGAAAACTTTTCATCTTTCAGTGGAACTAGAGCACAAGGCAATATGGGCCTTGAAGAAATTGAATCTTGATTGGGATGTCACAGTTAACTTGTGAGTTAAACACTTGAATGAATTGGATGAGTTTCGGTACCATGCATATGAAAGTTTGTCCTTGTACAAAGAAAAAATAAAATATCTTCATGGAAAGTATATATAGAATAAGGAGTTCATGGACGATGATCTAGTGTTATTGTTCAACTCAAGGTTGAGAACGTTTCCCAGGAAGCTCAAGTAAAAGTGGAGTGGTCCTTTTGAAATTGTTGTTTTGACACCTTTTGGTGTCTTGGACTTGAAGAACAAGAACAATGAAATATTTCGAGTCAATGGTCACCAAGTTAAGAATTATTTGGGAAAAGTTGGAGAGATCCATGTGGTGGAGGTTCTTTACTTCACTTGAGGATGTTATGACATTGTATCATGCCACGACGTTAAATAAGACGCTTCTTGGAATGCAATCAAGTTCTTTTCCTTTTTATCTTTTAGTAGATGTTGATTGTTGTTTTTAACTTGATTTGAAGTGTGCTACATGGATTAGTGTTAGATGTGAAATTATAGCTAAAGTTGGGTCATCCAGGGCAAAATTGCGGATCACACTTTTCTTAGAGTGACCGCAGAAAAAGATAGTTGAACGCAGAAGATTTTGTGTGGCCACAGATTTCTTCTGCAGTCTGCAATTGTGAGGATCATTTCAAGTGCTAAATGGAGGGTCCTATGAACTTTTCTCCCAATAGTGCGGAGTAAGTTTGCGGACCATCATGAATTATGCAGTCACAAAAGCACACTATCGGAGAAGTGGTTGAACTAAAGTGTCAGAAGTGCGGTCGCACTTGAAAAAGTGCAGACCGCAGAACTACGTGCTTCATTGCTGCCCAGGTAACAGAGTGCGGACTGCACTTGGAATTGTGCGGTCGCACTCACCACTTTAAACCCTCATTCTCTTCTAAGTATAAATAGAAGACTGGCCCCTCCTCTTATACTTTTCACTACCTTCACTATTCTGCTGTTACTTTAAGAGTTGTCGAAACTTTCGATCACGAACAATTCTTGACACTCACTTGGATCTTGGTACAGTAGCACTATCTGGTATGCATCATTTCAATCTTGTATATTTTATTTTTGAATTTAATTTAACTTTTCAATTTCTTTTTAGGCTACCTGTTATTGTATTTTTTTATTGTGTCTATATAGGTTAATTTAGCATTGGGTATTTGTCAAAGCATGCTTACAAAGGGTTAGGTTGTTGATTATCATGCTTTTACCATGTTACCCAGTAAGATTGAACACATATTTGCATTACCTATATATAAGACCTATAGTCATTACTATTCTTTATTGTGCGGACTGCACTTGAACTTGTGCGGTTCGCAGACTTCTGATTGGGTAACTTAAGTGGATAGCTGTGCTACCGCACTTGAATTGTGTGGACTACAAATTTTATTATGCGGACCGCAGATGAATTCTAAGGCCACAGGATGAGTTCGTACTGTCCATCTGAGACCTTTCTCTAAGGACATAGCACAATTGTTCTGACGTGCGGCCCGCAGTACGAATTGTGCGGCCCGCACTTCTAGTTTGTGGATCACACTTGTACCGTATCTATTGCATGTTGTAAACTTGGAACCTCACTAATTCTATGGTGTCCTTAAATACTTATATGAATCTTAATTATGTTATAACATGTATATCAACTGACAAATCTCTTTATGCATATACAGACAGTGGTGTGATTAAGAGGACGAGGAGAGTCTTCAAAAGGAAGGGGAGAATTAGGAAAGGGCAGAGGCAGAGGTACCATGCACCCGAATTTGCAAAGGGCAATTACAAAGAAAACCACTACAAGTCGGGGAGAGGTAGAAGCCTCTCAGAGAGGCGAGTTCTTATGCCCCATCTAGGGAGGCCTCAGAGGGGAATTCTATGTCTCTACCTGAAGAGCAATCTAGGAAATAGGGGCAGGCTAAGCCTCTAAATATGCCCTCTATATCTCACAGTACCTCCTAGGTCTTAGCCAGTACCAGTCAAGAGTCCAACGCAACTGTCCTAAATTCTGATTCAGATGATATGCTATATGACGGGAGAAGGGAATCAAGTGCACAAGCACGCATGGATCGGATTAATAATAAGGTTGTCTGGGAATAACGATTCTTGAGTTTTATAGCATACATAAACTTCCGTATATGGTGGAAGGAGAGTTCTCTGACTCACGAATGACAATTCCTCCTCAAAGCCTTAGACAAAAAAACCTTGGATTTGATGATGGGGAGACAAAAGAATATTTCGCAAAGTTGGCTCCGAAGGAGTAGGCTAGATCGGGACCTACTCCCCCTCGGATAGGTGCCGGGGTCCCAATCCTCTGCAATACTTTGACCTTTGAGGCAAAAGGGTGGAAAAAATTTGTGTGCAGCAAACTTGGCCCGTGCTTGAATGAGAATAACCTTCCCCTGCCAAGAGTTATTTTGATAGCTTCTATCATGATTGGGTACCCAATCAATGTGGGTGCTCTGATGTCGGCCAACATATCATTTGTGGCATAGCAGGGTAATATATCCTACCCCTACCCTAATACTATAACTGAGTATCTGATTGATGCCAAGGTGGAGTCCAGGCCATTTGACACTAAGGTCAAGCTGACTGGTCCTTTGAGTGGTACAAGCTGCAAGATCTGAGGAACCCAAAGAAGAACATTCAGCCTGCTAGTACTGTTGGTCAGTCTGATGAGCCGGTAATTGTAGCCAGTATTCCATATGATATTCCTTATACTTCAATTGAGCCTTCCACTAGTGCTAGATCTTCCATCCCTGAGCCACCATCCTCAGTGCCCACACTAGATCTGAGGCTAGTGCCCATGATGACAGGTCCATTGTCTGCCTTGCAGGTCTCTCAGACACTTGCAAGCCTCAACAAGTAGATGTAGTAGCTACTTCAAAGCCGTCTGAGATCTTCTGTTGCAGGGCATAATCTTCACAGCAACATATGGACTCCTATAACATCGATAAAAAGCTCACCACAGTCTTGGACAACCAGAAGATGATCATGGATACACCGGTACAACATGGTGAAGTGATTGAGTGGTTGACCAAGTAGGTGAAGAAGATGAGAAAGACATTGGCCAACAAGAAGTCAATTGCTTTATTTTGAACTGAGATGACTAGGATAGTTGAGGCTGGTGATTTGCCATTTGACATGCTAGTAGACCCCGCCCAGCCTCACCCAACTCCATCTTCTAATGAGGATCCCACTGCTCAGCCTGAGGAGCCGTGCCTTACATCTGACACTGTTGAGGTGGTGCATGATATGTTTAGATCTCAGGTCGCTCCCGTATACGATGATGACATTATTTAGTTAGTTGAGCCGGCTGGGACTGGTGTTGCTGGTGACACTTTGATGACTGAGGACACCTAGGAAGTTTCTTCTCCCTCTCAACTCTTTGATCTTATTTTGCTAAGCATTGGGGACAATGCTTCATTTTATTCGGGAGGGGAGGTGGAGGGGGGAGGTGGAGAATTCTATATTTGATGATGATTTGATATATTTGATAACATTGGGATGTACTAATTGGATGATTCTATTTTTATCTTTAGTAGTTTGTTGCATTCATTAGTATCTATCTTTAATTATATTTGTTATTATAGTTTAAATTTTATGTTATTAATAATAATCCTTTGGTTTTCTGAATTCCACAGTTCTTTATAAAGGTGGTTTCTTGTGTGAACTGGGTGACTCTTCCCGGGGATGGATAGTGTGACAACTTTCTTAAGGGAATGAGTTTGTTTCATGTTTAGGTAATAGTAGTAGTAAATAGTAATGAATAAAAGCTCTAATTAAGACAGTCTTTAAAAAAGGTTATTTATGCGTCATGTGGCACCAACATACTTAACTGCATGCTTATCATTTGAAACAAGGTTTTTGGAAGAATTAGCTCTAGTAAAAGCAATTTTGAGGTTCTTGAGTTGTCTTTGATACTCATTAGGTGGTTGAAATGACCATAGTGATCTTTAACTTGATTGCGATTGTTGTGGATTTTAGACTATATCCTTTTTTACAGTCAAGTTGCATGAGAGGCGAGATGAAATCTTTTTGTTAGTCCAAGTACTTGAGTGAATAGTCTAGAACTTGCCCCGAATGTGTTTCAAGGCAAAATTCTTAGATTGATTGGTTTGAAAAATGATTGTAGGCTTTTCTTGGGCCGTTTGAGCTTTCTATTACCACCCTACGATCGTTATTCCTAGTCAACCCCTTTGAGCCTTTAGCCTTTCTCTGTTGGTAACCATGCTATTAGCCTTTACCCATTTGATCATAATCTTCTCGTGGCTCCCAAACCTTCCTTAGCACTCATATGTAGTAAGTGGTAGAAAGCCTAAGTTTTGGGGGAATGTTGAGGAATATAAAAAAGGGTATCAAGGAATCAAAAGCAGAGAAAAGAAATGATATCCATGAAAGATAAAGTAAGAAAAGAAAGAACGAAAAGAAAACACAAAAAGAAAATAAAAAGGGGGAGATCGATGAAATTGAAGAGAGGCTGTAATGACCCGACTGGTCGTTTTACTTTCTAGAACCTCGTTCCCCTAAAAACGACTTCCCGCACTTGCTTTTACTAATTTATGACTTGCGGGGATGGGTGGTTCGAGATTTGGAAGAGTTTGGGTTGAAATCGAAACACTTGGCTCCTTAAGGTTGGCTTAAAAGGCCAAGTTTGACTTCGGTTAACATTTTGATTAAACGACCTCGGAATTAGGATTTGAAGGTTCCAACAGGTTTGTATGATGATTTCGGACTTGGGCGTATGTCCGGATCGGGGTTTGGATGACCCGAGAGCGTTTTGGCGCCTAATAGTGAAGGTTGATTCCTTAAGGATTTTGAAGTTCTTTAAATTTTGTTTGGAGAGGGTTTTTGTGATATCGAGTTTCGAACAAAATTCTGAGACTGGGAATAGTTCCATAATGTCATTTATGACTTGCACGCAAAATTTGGTGTCAATCCGAGTAATATAAGTACGTTTCGGCACATTGGAAATAGATTAAAGAACTTGAAATTCATATGTTTGATTCAATTAGTTTAAGGGTGTGATTTCTTAGATTTAGTGTTATTTTAGTCATTCTGAGGGTTCAAACAAGTCTGTTTTATGATTCCAAACTTGTCGGTATGTTCGAGCGGGGCCTCGGGGGCCCCGAGCATCAATCGGACGAGGCTCGAGCTAAGTTGGAAATTTTAGAAGGAGCTGAAGCTCCAGATCTGTCATAACCGCACCTGCGGTTGGCCAGCCGCTGGTGCGGGACTACAGAAGTGGCTTACCCATCGCATATGCGGCTCAAAGGGAGGAGCCCAGGTTCCTTAGTTACAGGTCCTCTTCCGTAGAAGCGGTCCCAAGACTGCCCCTAGCTGGCCTGGCTCAAAATCGCAGAAACGGTCAATCTCACGCAGAAGTAAGACAGCAGATACGGTCCCCTAACCGTAGGTGCAGAAATCGCTGAAGGCAATGGCCTTCATTTAATACGGGAATGTGTCATTTTTGACACATTTTACTCATTTCTTGGGCAATTTGGGAGCTTCAAAAGGGGGAGATTTTAGCCTAGCATTGTGAGGCAAGTTATTTCTACTTAATGTAAGTTTAATACATAGTTTAGGGATAGATTACACCATGTAAATTAGTGAAAATTATGGGTTGAGAGTAAAACCTAGGGTTTTTATAAAAAAATAAGATTTAACCACGAAATTCGTTATGGAATGAAGTAAAAATTATATATTCTTGACCTTCGGTTATGGGTAACCACTTTCTTCGAAAATTTTCAGAATCCGGGCACGTGGGCTCGGGGATGAATTTTAGGAACATTGCATTTAGGGTTGGAAAATTACTTTAATAGTTAGAATATGAACTCTTGAGCATATATTGACTAGTTCCTACCCCATTTGAATACTTTTGGATCGTTCCGCTCCGATTTGAGGGTTGGGCACATTCTTGAATTTAGAAGTAAGCTTTGGAGCAAGGTGAGTCTCCTTTCTAACCTTGTAAGAGGGAATTAACCCCATAGGTGAATTAAATGAATGTATGTGACTATCTGTGGGGGCTGCGTACGTACGTGGTGACGAGATTCCGTACGTAGCTACTATTATGCTAATTGTCCAGGTAGTTTAGGACCCGTATCATGCTATACTTGCAAATGTTTGCATCCTTGCTTGCCACTAAGATCACTTAGGACATGCTAGAAATTGGTAAATAAATATAGACGGTTATACTCACTTACTTGAGAACTTGTACGAATTATTTGACTATAGATGAGCAATGTGTTTTTACTTGATGATAAATTTCTATTTGTGGATCGGGCCGATCGTCTCGGTAGATAATATATGCATTTACGGTTCACACCATTCGACCCTCTTACAGTACACGGTTATTATTATGTCGGACCGGGTCGTACGACTTCGGCACAATGTGCGCATGTTATTTATGTGGAACTTTCCGTGATTTACACTACTTAAATGCTTTGAAATGTAAGTTATTACATGATATGATTGAAATTAATATGTTGTTAAGAAAGAATATCTTGTTTCTTCTTGTTCTTGGACTGTCATTATATTCATGCTATTCATGCTTAGCGTAACACTTAAACTGTATTATTATTGACCCTAGTCGGTGTCAAGTTGACCCCTCATTACTACTTCTTCGAGGTTAGACTGGATACTTGTTGGGTACATGTTGTTTATGTACTCATACTACGCTTCTGTACTTAACTATACAGGATCTCAGGAAAGTGCATCTAGTTACCCATCTGGCGCGCGTTCCTGATACTTGATCGAGATCTCATGGTGAGCTGCCCCTTCTGAGCCATTCAGCAGCATGCCAGAGTCTCTTCTTCTTGTTATTTACTATCTATTCTATTTCAGGCAGTAGGATAGTTGTATTTTTGGTACATTCTACTAGTTACCCTAGTACTTGTGACACTAGTTCCTAGCACACACATTGGTAGACTATTGCTTTTGGGTTGTATATCTATTATTATGAATTTATTAATTATCGGCTGTTTTAAATTAAGACGTAGTAAATGTTGGGATTGCATGGTAAAATAAATGAGAACTTACTAGTTGATTAGAGTTGGCTTGCCTAACCACAATGTTGGGTGCCATCACGACCTATAATAGAAATTGGGTCATGACAGAGGCAACAATCTCTAGTATGAGCATCAAGGGAGAAAAAGTATAAAATGAACAATAAAGAGTGATGGTAAGTCTTTCTCACCCCCGAGAAAAAGAAATGCCTCCAAGGATTTGAGAAGTGTGAGCCAAGAAATAAGATGTGGAGTGCCTAAGGGAGGGCCTAACAACTTATATTCCATATGGTATCCTACCCCAATCCAAAAGCATTCCTTACAATCCAAAAGAAGTCCTATTTGATTTCTAATCGAGTAAGCTTACATTAGCGGAGATTTACATAAGGGGTAAGTCTATGGTACTTGAAGCTTGTGACATTCCTTTGTGAGAGAAGAGTGAAACCCTTATTGCTCTAGAAATTGAGTGTTATATCTTGAAGTGAGGATGGAAAATGGAAGATAGAAGAGGAAGAGTTTTGATTCCACCATGATTTACATGATAGAACAAGAGTCCTTGATGAGTGAAATCAGTTCTTGAAGCTCAAATTTCACACTAGAATTGTAGGCAAGTTGCACATTTTTGAAAAATTTGGCACCTTGTTGAGAATGTACGAGTATTATGGGTAACTGTTGGTTCCAACTGAGTATAAATTCCTTATAAGTGACTCTTTAGAATAAACTTTCACAAAAGGGAGGTGGGAACTAATCTAGATACTTGAGGACAAGCAAAGACTTAAGTTTGTGGGAGTTGATAAGTGTAGATTTTAAACAATTATTAAGGTCTTCTTGCTTTAGTTTTAGTCCGAAACTAGTGATTTATTTTTCAGAATCTAATAAAAATATGTTAATTGTAGGTATACTGGACGACGTGAGCTCAATGAAAAAATCTAACTCAAAGAAGAGATATCCTATCTCAAACAGTCAGGAGGAGAAGTGCTAAGACTGGTGCAGGCCGTAGAATTTATTTTGCGGCCAAAAATACAGATTGCCACCCACCTAAAGTGAAGTGCTACCGCAGACTAAACCCTGAAGCTTTGAAGGATTTTAACAGCAGTATGGTCCGCACACCAAATTGTGCGGCTGCAGAAGCTACTTGCACTTACAAGATTGAGAGATTAGAGAAGATGCAAAAGGACAAGTCTGAAGCCACATTAAAATGCGGTCCTCAACCAAACTGTGCAGCTGCAGAAGCTAAAGTGCATCCGTAGAAGTTTATGTGTGGCCACAGAATTCCTCTAACTGACAAGAACTACAAGATCACTAAATTGAAGTGCGTAGTGCATATGAAATTATGCGGCAGTAGAACCTCCTGAAGGGTATTTTGTCAGCAAATTTCAAAGCACGATAAATATATGAAAAATACTTTTTAGGGTAACTTTTATACTGTAGCAGCTGTGAATGGTTAGACGTAGCTATTTTGGCAATTTTTTACTACAATTACATAAGACCCACTAATTTTACCTTTAAATTTTAGTTTGATGTCTTTGATTACTTCTACTTTTTCATTTTCTATGCCTATGATTATGAGTATCTTGATTTTATCTAGGATTGTGACCCAACCCTAGTGTGTAAAACTTATAGATATTTAATATTAATGTAAACATTGATTCCTACCTATTTGACTTAGTTCTCACTTCAGAAAGAGGAACTTAGTCTAGAAAAACTTGGCTAAGAAGAAATTGAACTAGTTGAAGTTTTGACTAGTTTGATTAAAGGATTTGAACTAGAGATATGGATAATCTCACTTGCACTCATATAAATTGTTTAATTTCTATCCATTTGATCTTAAGAAAGCGAATGTGGCATAATCACTCATTGACCGAGAGGTATTGATTGGTTGTTTGAGCATTGAGAGTCATAACACACCCCTATCTATCAAACAAGCGTAGATTTACTCTACCCATTAAGTTTACACCTAGGTGAAGGTTATATCCCTAGGAGTTTCCCTTATTTTACAAAAACATAAAAAAATATTGCAATCCTTTTTTTGTTCTTAGTTTGTTAACTCTCCTAGAAAATAAATTAGGTAATAATTTCCCACTATTATTTGAAAGTTAAATCTGGTTATTTCAAGTTCTTTTTCTTGAATGTTTACCTCAACACCAACTTAAACTCCTTGTGGATTCGACCCTGACTTGCGTTGGGTTTTAAAATTGAAATTATCGCTCCATACTCTTTAATTGGGTGTGCATTGGACGTGATCACGGGGCCAGCCTATAGATGGTTGTAGACCTATGAGTAAGGCAGGCCAGCTAGTGCAACATCACTCACTTAACATCAGTTCCCAGTTCTCTTCTTAGAGAAGTTTGTTCCATAGACTCGTAGAGAGGAGCTGAGTAAATAGTTTGAGCAGTTACGTCAGGATGGCATGTCTATGACGCAGTACGAGATGAGATTTTTTAAGTTGGCTCGTCACGTAGTTTGGTTGGTTCCCACTGATAGGGAGAGGATGAAGAGGTTCATTGATGGCCTCAACTATGGCCTTCGATATGGTATGGCTCGAGCGTCCGAGATGGATACTATACTTGACCATGTGGTTTAGATTTCTAGACGCTTGGAGTATGTTTGCAGGCTTGAGAGACGAGCGGGAGGCCAAGAAGCCCTTTGGTTCAGGTGGTTTTGGTGGTGCTTCATTTGGAGGCTAGCCACGTTATAGTAGAAGTCGTCCTTTTAGGCCTGCTCAGGTGGCTCGTTAGATTTCCCATGGTTCTTTAGTTAGCCACAATTCGTACAAAGCTCGCTCAGTCCAGTCATCATTCAGTGCACTGTCGGCATAGAGTTTTTATCCAGTTTCATTTGCTTAGGGTTCCATAGGAAGCTATACGGGTTATCAAGGTTAGTCGCAAGGTCAAAAGTCTCGTCAGATGAGGGGATGTTTTGAGTGTGGAGACTGGAGTCATCTCAAGAGGAATTTACCTAGACTTCTAAGTAGTGCACCATATCAAAGCACACAACATATGATTTCAGCACTAGTAGCTACACCGCCCGCACATCCAGCTAGGGGTGGGACTCAGTCGGTTCAAGGTCGCCCTAGAGAGGGAGGTCAGTCGGGTGGTGGACAGTCCCGTTTCTATGTATTTCTCGCTAGACTAGAGGTAGTTGCTTCCGACTCCATTATCATAGGTATTGTTTCAGTGTGCCACAAGGATGTTTTCGTATTATTTGACCCCGACACCACTTACTCTGATGTGTCATCCTATTTTGCTTATTATTTGGATATACCTCGTGATTCTTTAGATATGTTTGTTCATGTATCTATATTAGAGGATGATTCTATTGTTGTGGATTGTGTATATCGGTCGTGTGTAGTTACAATTTGGTGTTATAAAATAAGGGCTGATCTCTTATTGCTTAGCATGGTTGATTTTGAGGTGATTTTGGGTAAGGATTGACTATCTCTTTACCAGGCTATTCTTGATTTCCATGCTAAGACCGTGACATTGGTGATTCCAGGGTTGCTTGGTTGGACTGGAGAGTTTCACTTGGTCATACTTGCAGTAGAGTGATTTAATATTTGAAGGCTCAACGGATAGTTGAGAATGGGTGTTTGGCATATTTGGCCTTGGGTAGGATGTTACTGTTGATACTCCTACTGTTGAGTCAGTCCCAGTAGTGAGAGAGTTCTCAGATGTGTTTCTTGTAGGGTTGTCGGTCATACCACCCGACAAGGATATTGCTTTTGGTTTTGATTTGGTACAGGGCAGTCAACCCATATTTATTCTATCATATCACATGGCACCAGCAGAGTTGAAGGAATTGAAGGAACAATGACAAGAATTTCTTGATAAGGGTTTCATCAGGACTAGTGTGTCACCTTAGGGTGCACCAGTACTATTTGTGAAGAAGACGGATGGTTTTATGCGGATATGCATTGACGACATGCAGTTGAACAAGTCTACTATCAAACAAGTACCCATTACCGCATATTGATGATTTATTTAATCAACTTCAGGATGCTAGGGTATTCTCGAAGATTGACTTGACATAGAGGTACCATTTGTTGAAGATACACGCTTCAGATATTCCTAAGACGACTTTCAGGACCTATTATGGACATTATGAGTTCTTGGAGATGTCTTTTGGAATGACCAATGTCGTAACAGCTTTCATGCATTTGATTATTAGCATATGTCAGCCTTATCTGGATTCCTTTGTTATAGTTTTCATTGATGATATATTGGTGTATTCTTGAAGTAGGGAGGATCACGAGAAGCACTTGAGGATCGTGCTTCAGACTTTTAGGGAGAAGAAGCTATATGCTAAATTGTCCAAGTATGAGTTCTGGTAAGACTCAGTGGCATTTTTGGGTTAGGTAGTGTCCAGTGAGAAGATTAAGGTGGATTTGAAGAAGATTGAGCAGTTCAGAGTTGGCCCATACCTTCTACTGCTAATGATATCTGGAGTCTCCTTGGGTTGGCTTGTTATTATCACTATTTTGTGGAGGGTTTTTCATCTATAAAAGCCTTATTGACTAGATTGACGCTGAAGGGTGCCATATATAGGTGGTCCGATGAGTGTAAGGAGATCTTTAAGAAGCTGAAGACCGCCTTGACTATAGCTCCAGTTCTGGTTTTGCCTTTGGGATTGAGCTCTTATACATTTTATTACAATGCTTCACGGGTCGGTATTAAGTGTGTCTTGATGTACGATGGCAGCGTGATTGTTTATGTTTCATGTTCAGTTGAAGCCCCATGAGAAGAACTACTTAGTACATGATTTGGAGTTAGCAGTTATTGTTCACGCCCTCAAGATTTAGATGCACTATCTTTATAGAGTGTCTTGTGAAGTGTTCACAGATCATAAAAGTCTCCAGCATCTATTCAGGCTAAAAGATTTGAACTTGAGGCAACGAAGGTGGTTAGAGATATTGAAATACTATGATATCACCATTCATTATCATCTGGGGAAAGTCCAATGTGGTGGCTGTTGCTTTGAGTAGAAAGGCAAAGAGCATGGGTAGTTTTGCTTTTATCCCAGTTGGGAGAGACCGTTAGCTTTAGATGTTCAGGATTTGGCAACAGATTCATGAGGTTGGATATTTCGGAGCCTAGAAGGGTTCATGTTTGTGTTGCATCACAGTCATCCTTGTTTGAGCGCATCAAGGCACATCAGTATAATGATCCCCACTTGTTTGTCCTCAGAGACACGGTGCAACACGATGATGATAAGGAGGTTACAATTGGAGATAATAGGGTATTGAGGCTTTAGGATCAGATCCGTGTTTTAAATGTGGATGGGTTGTGAAATTTGATTCTTGAGAAGGCCTATAGCTCATGGTCTTCCATTCATCCATGTGCTGCGAAGATGTACTGCGATTTAAGGCAGCATTATTAGTGGCGGAGGATGAAGAAGGATATTATTGAGTATGTTGCATGGTGTTTGAACTATCATCAAGTGAAGTACGAGTATCAAAGACCTGGTGGTTTACTTCAGCTACTAGATATACAAGAGTGGTGGGAACGTATCGCTATGGATTTTATAGTTAGACTTTCATGGACATTGATGGGATTTGATGTAGTATGGGTCATTGTGGATAGACTTACCAAGTCTGCATACTTCATTCCAATCATGACTACCTACTCTTTAGAGCAGCTAGCTCAGATTTATCTTTGAGAGATTGCTCGTCTTCTTGGTATGTCCGTTTCTATTATCTCAAATGAAGAACTCAATTTACATCGCATTTTTGGAGAGAAGTGCAGTATGAATTGGGGCACACATTTCATCCCCAGATGAATAGGTAGCCGAATGTACTATTTTAATCTTGAAAGACATGTTGTGAGCCTGTGTTATTGACTTCGGGGGTTAGTGAGATTAGTTTCTATTGTTAGTAGAGTTCACCTAAAACAACATCTATCAGTTGAGTATCTAAATGGCTCCTTATGAGGCCTTATATAGGAGGTGATGTCGTTCTCCAATTGGTTGGTTTGAGCTTGGGGAGGCTAGGTTATTGGGAACTGATTTGGTTTATGATGCTTTGGAGAAGGTGAAGTTGATTCAATAGCGGCTTTGTATAGCACAGTCCATGCAGAAGAGTCATGCAGACATGAAAGATCGTGATGTGGCATATATGGTGGATGAGAACGTTCTACTTAGAGTCTCTCCCATGAAGGGTGTGATGAGTTTCGAGAAGAAGGTCAAGTGAAGCATATTGGTCCTTTTGAGGTGCTAGAGAGAGTTGGCAAGGTCGCCTATAGACTTGTCTTTCCACCTAGTTTATCAAAATTTTACCCAATGTTTCATGTTTACATGCTCCGAAAGTACTATAGGATAAGTCACATGTTTCAGACTTCAGCATGGTGCAGTTATATGCATATTTGACTTATGATGTGGAACCGGTAGCCATTCAGGACTGGCAGGTTCAGAAGTTAAGGACAATAAATATAACATCAATGAAAATTAATTAGAGGGGTCAGCCAGTTGAGGAGGCTACATGGGAGATCATGTAGGAGATCTAGAGTAGATATCCTCACCTTTTTTATACCCCAAGTATGAATCTAGACTCATTCGAGGACGAATATTTATTTAAGAGGGGGAGAATGTAATGATTTGGCTAGTCGTTTTGAGTATTTTATCCATGTTTCCCCTATTTAATTATTTACATATGTGTAATTGTCGTTATGCGACTTTTGGGGATGGTTGATTTGGTTTCGGAAGAGTTTTGAATTGAATTGGGACACTTAGTTCTAAGGTTGGGAGATTAAGTTGTGAGGGTTGATTGGAGTTTAACCTTTGTGTAGACGACCCGAAATAGTATTTTGATGGTTCTAATAAGTCCGTATGGTGATTTTAAACTTAGGTGTAGATCCGAATTTGGAGGTTCCGAGGTTGTTTTGGCTTGAATTGGTGAAAGTTGAAAAGTTAAAGGTTTGGAAGGTTCATAGGTTTGACTGGGAGCTGACTTTGATGATATTGGGTTCAGATTGTTGTTTCGAGAGTGGAAATAGGTCTGTTGTTTCATTTGGGAGTTGTATGCAAGATTTGACATCATTCCTAGTTGACTTGATGGGGTTCGACATACGTTTTGGAAGTTGGAAGTCGATTAATTCCTTAGGATTGAATATAGGTGCGAATCATGACTTTAATATTGTTTTGTGTGATTCGAGGCTTCGAGTAGATACATGTTATGTTTTGGTATTGGTTGGCACGATTGGATGGGGTCCCGACGGGCTCGGGTGTGTTTCAGATGAGTTTCAGATTATTTTTATCTCTTTCGACAAACCAGTTCTGGTATTTTTGCATTTGCAAAAATTTGGTCGTAGATTTGAAGCTGCAAAAGTGGCCAGTGTTGTGCAGAATCGAAATGGATTGGAGGCAGGGGAAATCGACGTATGTGGAGGTGTTCCACATAAGAGGATGCGCTTCTGCAATATGGAGTGCGCAGAAGCGGACGCGCAGGTGTGATGTACCGCCGATGCGGTTGGTTGACTTTTTAAGTGAAGCCGCAAATGTGGGATTTTCTTTGCCGAAACAGAGCCACAGATGCAGTATTTTTTAGTCCGCAAATGGGAAAATTCAGGGCAGGCTATAATATTTCGAGTGTTTAGTTATTTTTTCATTATTTGGAGTATTGGAGCTGGGCTATTGATGATCTTTCAAGAAATTTTTACCACAATTGAAGGGGTAAGTGATCTTTACTTGATTTTGATGTTAGATATTGATTACCCATAAATTATTACACCAGTTTATGCGAATTAAAGTTGGAATTTGGAGCTTTTTTTACTATGGTTTTGGAGAGTAAAAATTGATGATTTGAGGTTGGATTTGGATGAAACACACATATTTAGACTCGTATCGGAATGGGTGTTCGGGATTTGTAAATTTTGTTGGGTTCTATGTGTGTGCCCAAGTTTGACTTTTTGGGTTGATTTTGCATAATTGTATCAATATCATAGCTTTATTGTTTAGTATCATTTTCTATGTCTTTTATTGATGATCATAAGTTATTTTTGCTAGATTCAAGCCATCTTGAGGTTGATTCACGCAGGAAGGGATTCTTAGAGTATTGATTTTGGCTTGCTTAAGATAAGTATCTTACATAATCTTGGTTGAGGCACGAGTTGCCTGAGTTACTTGTGATAGCTACGCGCTACGGGTGGCGCACATATGAGGGGAATGAGCCCATGTGCGTGCATCGAGGTATTATTCATGCTCGGGGTAATGATAAGACTATTATATGCCTTGAATTCATTTCTAAGCTTCATGTTATCATGTTTTTTATGTTGTATGCCTTTTGTGAGCTAATTGAACCATGTTAAAGATTAATTGTTGGTTTCTCTCCTATTCAAGAACGTTAATTATTATTCTTGTGGCATAATCGCCAGATTTGAACTATGGTAGTACACTTCGTACATGCCTACACCTTAGCATATCACTTATATCAGTCCATGAGTATGTAATTTGGTATTCATTGTTCATGCACATGTATTCTTGTATATGCTTTCGGAGTGATATAGACTAGGTTGATAGCATGTGAGTTGTTCGTGCGGATTTGAGTTATGTTAGCACGTGAGTTGTCCATGCGGTGGTATATATGGCACATGAGTTGCCCATGTATCATATGGATAAGATTTTGTCCCCCTAGGGTCACCCTCTCATGTTTCTCTCTTGTTGGTGTACGCACGATATGAGGAAAACTGGCTAGTGTATGTTTTGGTTATTGCATTTTTTCTCTACTTGAAATTTCATTGGATGCATACATGTTTTATTCGCATATGTTCTCTATATGCTAGATCAAGAATGTATACATGTCTTGTTTTGAATATATTCTTTATATCCTGGATTGTTAATGAAAATAGAGCATGTTACGTTATCTTTATGCATCGGGAGGCTTTATATGAGATTTATGACTTAATGATGTTATTGTTTTAAATTTATAGCAGTGACCTTGTTGATTATCACTTTTAATTACCCCTCTCTCTATAACCTAACGTCTATCTCTCTCTTTCTATCCTAACGTCTCTTTAACGTCCCTCTGCTAATGCTGGCATAATTTCGGCGACCTCCACCGGAGTCAGGTAAGTCCCCCTCCCTTCTTTAACGTTTCCTATGCTTTTCTTCCCCCCTCCTCCTCTTTTTTCCTCTTTCCCCATCCCAGATCTGGTGATCTGCCTTTCTTCCTCCTCCATTATCCCTCTTCTCCTCTACCCCCGTCTTCTTTTCTCCAGCTTTTGCTTTTTTGTTTTTGTGTTTTTTGTCATTCGTTTTTTCTCTGTCGATGGGCATCTCCACCGGGCATCGGCGTTCTTCTTGGCCATCTTCTGTCCTTTCCTGGTGTGTTTTTTGTCAAATTTTGTTTGGCATAAAAGCGGTTATGCATAAGGAAATTGTTCCGGCGAGCTTGGAGAGGAAAGTGAGGCCCAAGCACGGGCAGTCGGAGGTGGGCAACACGTAGACATTTTCGAACTGTAGCTGTTGTTGGTTAACACCATTTTGGCAGCCGTAAACATTCTAGGTTCTATCATTCCTACTTCGTATTTGTATCTTGCGTGTTCATTGCTTTGTTGCCTACCTTTTACGCTTGAGTATTGCATTAATTGTCTGCCTTTGTTGTGTGTTTACCTTTCTTGGCCATTAGCTGAGACACTGCACCTCTTGTGCGATTAAGAAAATTTTTAGCCTACTTTGAAGCTTTTCCACTTGTTTGCATTTGCGTTAGTTTTAATCTTAATTTGTAGTCCTTACTTCCTTTGTTGGTGGGGTGGCTAGTTGAAATGATAGTAGAGTAGGGTCATTTCCTCGGATGGGCCAAGGGGCGGGGGCAAGGGAGTCAAGGAGGGTAAGGGATCTAGTAGGCTGAGAGTGGGGTCGTGGGACATAGGGACACTAATGAGTAAGTCTATAGAGTTAGGGAAGATTTTTCATAATAGAGGGATTAATAAAGCTTGTGTTCAGGAGACTAGCTGGAAGGGCATGAGGGCACGAGATGTTAACGGGTTTAAGCTATGTTATTCAGGAGGAGAGGCTGGCAAGAATGGGGTAGGTATTTTAGTTGATAGGGATCTCAGGGAGATTGTGGTGGATGTTAGGGGGGTGAACGATAGGCTAATAACTATTAAGCTAGTGGTTGGTGGGGTCATTCTTAACGTGATTAGCGCTTATGCGCCTCAAGTGGGCTTGGTCGAAGATGTCAAAAGGCGCTTCTGGGATTATTTGGATGGGGTTGTGCGTGGTATTCCACACTCCGAGAAGCTCATCATTGGGGGTGATTTTAATGGCCATATTGGCGTCACTGCTAGGGGTTATGACGAGGTGCATGGCTGGTTCGGTTTTGGAGTTAGGAATGAGGGCAGTACCTCTTTGTTGTATTTTTCTAAAGCATTCAACCTGGTGTTAGCTAATTCGTGTTTCCATAAGAGGGAGGAACATTTAGTCACTTTTCAGAGTAAGGTTGTCAGGACTCAGATTGATTACCTTCTCTTTAGGAAGGATGATAGGGGCTTGTGCACTGATTGCAATGTTATCCTGAGTGAGTGTATCGACGCCACATAGACTTCTGGAAATGGACTTAGAGGTCAATAGAGTAAGGAAGAAGAGAGTGGTGTATGACCAACCGAAGATTAAGTGGGGAGCCTTGACTAAGGAAAAGGCGCAAGAGTTGAGGGAAAAGTTGTTGGCCATGGGGGCTTGGAGGAGTAGTAGGGATGTGCTGATACCCAATTTTTCCCTATATATTTTCAATATGCAAAATACTTTCAAAATAGAATATATATATGCATATATAATCTTGTCAAAGGTTTTATTATTTTTTCCATAAATTTAAGGTTTTTAATTGATTTATTTTCTCCCTTTTTACCCATAAAATCCCCAATAATTATTTTAAAATTATTTTTTTGATAGGTCATCTATTGGATTTCTATACTTATGCCAAAATATGGCTAAGGTAATTTTTACATATTTTTATAATTTCATTTACTATTTTCAAAGCTAAATTGCACATAATTGCAATATTAGCCCTTTTAAGATTTAATTATGTTTTATATGCATAAAATTGGATCCTGTATTTTTAAACTTCTAATTATGTATTATAAATCATATTAGCTTTTTAAATTATTTTTTAGAAACTATCTACTATTTTTTATAAATCAAATATGGAAAAAACTGGCTATTTAAATTATAGCCAAATTGACTTTCAATTATAGCCCAAATCGGACCCCAATTCACAGCCTAATTTACAATTAAAAAACCCGACCCATACCCTATTAACACATACCCAAACCCGAAACCCACCTACCCCATTTAATCTCGACCGTTGATCTCTCAGATCAACGGTCCACGCCGTTTCTTTCCTTTTTTTAATCCAACAACCCCCAAAACCCTACCCCATTCTTTCATTTGCGCCGCCTATGAATCCTCTCCTCCTAGCTTCTCTCTCAGACACCCTCAAACCCTAATCACTGTCCACCTTCTCCGGCCACCTCCCTCACCGGAAACCATGGCCTCTCATCATCTCCTGGCCTCCGCTTCACCCCACGCCGGTTTGACACTACCCTGAGGTCCTCAGGTGAACCTAGAGCGGTTAAACTCCTATCCATGGTATTTTATGCCATTTCCCAACCATCCATGGTTGTTCGAGTAAGATATATGACTTTTCCAGCTAAAATCGGCAACATTTTAAGGTCCTCTTATCTTTTCTGGGTTCTTTGAAACCCTAACTCTCAAGATTCTCCACTTTTCTTTAGATCTGTCTTAGATCTAGGTATATCCATGAGTTTTTAACCGATTTTTCTTCATCTCTACTATTTTCCGAAAACCCTAGATTCGCTATTGTTCGATTCTTCTCAGATCTTTCTATATCTGAGATGATTCGAGTATTATTAAGTGTTTTTCTTTAAAAACCTCCTGTTTTAACTAACTATTTCAAATTTTTAATCACTCTTCCTAAACTAGGGTTCATCCCAAGTTGTTTTTCAAAGGGTTTTTCTGAATTCTAAGTGTTTGATTTATTATCTTTTCGTCTTCGTGACTGATTTGTTCAAGAATATGAAACCCTAGTTGATTCTATGTGGTTCCTTCAATTTGTGCTTCGATTTGGGGTATCTTTTTGGTGCCAATCGTGTTAGTTTACTCCATCTTTTGGATTTAAACATTTTTCCTTGTTAAATCCAGTATTTGTGTGGTTTTGCCCTAATTAATATTTGTTAAAATTCGAACATGCTTTTCGGCTAAGTTCTATATTTTCTGTGAGGTCTTACTTAGTTTAATCTCTATTTTTATGGGATTTGAGTAACTCTTTCCGAAATCACTATTCTTTTGAAGGTTTTGCTGATTACTTTACTCTATTAAGATTCGTGTGCATAGATTATATTGATTTCCTTGTTTATGACTTTAATTGGTCATCTCTGCCTTAATTGACTGCCTGCATAATTTTAAGATTCGTACTTACTCCTTATTTTGTATGATTTGGACTCCTTGCTTTAATTAAACCCCTGTTGTTACCGTTAATCAATTACCCCTAATTAAGGGGGTTTATTCCGAACCCCTTTAGGTGATTTGATTCTGTAATTCTGTGATTGTCCCTAATTAACTGGCTTCTGATTCTTTACCTCATTGGTTCTACTCCTAAAGTGCTATATATACACTCTTGTTTTACCTCTTAACACACGGATAATAGTTGAGAATACACACACCCACACTCAAACTCTCTCTTCTTTCTCTGTTACTTGTGCTAACTGCTTGTCTAGCTGGCTGAAAGCCAAGGCTAGACTGTGGAACTCTACTTACTTTACTTTCTGCACTTTACTTCCTTAACTTGTATGTTCCTAGTTCAATTCTGAACTCAACTCTATGTGCTCTATGTCTGTTAATCCATGTCTCCTTCTGCACTAATTTAATGGCTTATGTATTTAATTACTCTTCTTGTTTACTGCTTTATTCAACATGCTTAAGTTTTGTCCTCTCTTGTTCAAGTGTGTAATCTGCATGTCTGGGTCTCACTTGTCTTGTATGATACTGGGCCATCATGTTTACTTGAGTTCTTGTTTATTCCCCTCAACTAATATGCCCGAAGACTCCTAATGTATTTGATTAACACTAAGTAGAATGACTAACTCTGTGTAATAGACCCCTTCCCTGTAATTCAGCATGTCTACTGTTTTCTTACATTTTTATACTATTATTCTGTCCTAACCCCCTAACCCCAACACATTGTAAGCATGTGTTTGTGACACCCAGTCACTATGTGATCCTGAACCCTTCCCACTACACCTAATGAGTAACTCTATTAAGCTCCTGGCATGAGCACTTTGTGATAGACTATTGTTGTGACTATTTAATTTCTGTAGCACTTCTCTGGTGTTAACCTGGCTTTCATATATGAACTATTTGTCCTCAATTCCTCCTTTCCCTGTTGTGCTTGAACCATGTATGTTGATTTGGTCTTGAGTTGCTGATTGTCCTGTTTCTTTTCTTCTCCAAACTGGTTTTCACTAAGGCAAACTCTTCTATTGCTTTTCCAAAACTTATTTCAAACTAATCATTGTCAAACATGTTTCCAACTCAACTCTTTTAAACTATGTTAAGCACTCTCACTTTACTCTTAGACCACTAGGTTTTGCCCTTTTGTGTGAGCCTTGCTTTAAGACCCTTGAGCTCCATCTGAACTTGGACACACAAAAGCTGGCCTTTCCACACTGTACTTACTCTGTCTTGGCTATGAAATCTGGGTGTGAGTACTGCTCGGGATCCCTTGAAGTCCTTAGGGAACTCTGACACACCTAAATATGAGAAAGGCTATGGAACAATCTTGGCACTTGAGGTGACTTATTATATAACTCAGGAAGGAAGTCCTAATCAGGTGCTGAAAGTTTGGGCCTGTCTTCAGGCTCTCTATAGTGTAACTTTTATTTTTCTTATTTAATTCATTTCATTATTGGTTTGTAATAATCTGTTGAAAACAAGTATTGGGGTTGGCTAGTGAAAAGGGATGGGGTAAATATGCATGCCATAGTTGTTAAGGGTAGAAAACATATTATTAGGTTTATATTCCTAATTGCGCAATAGAACCATGCTTAGGATTCATACATTAGACATCATGCTATTTAGGATTTATATGTACTATTTTCAGCATCTCATTCACACTTAGAAATCCTATCTACAGGGTAGATAATAACAATAAAATAAGCTGCTATTATGTGATTCTGCCCACATAAACATGTTCCGAAATTTCATTTAGAAATCCTGCTCTTAGTAAATTCTGCAATCATGTTGTGTATTTAGAAATCTTGCTCTTAGGAAATTCTGCAATTTTATTGTGCATTTAGAAATCCTGCTTTAGGAATCCTGCATATAAATCATTAGATACCATGATTAGGTTTTCGTTCATACTCACTCAGCTACGCTTAGTTAAACTACTGGTGCATGAAAAGGAGTATCAGCAGTCTCATCCTGCTTTAAACAAACTAGTAATAATCCCTGCATGTCTTTGTAATATTTTGAACAACATGTTTTAGGTACAAACAATTTCCAAACTCTTTTTAATAATTCTGAATAACTGCTGCATGTTATATTATGCCTAGGCAAGCCTTAAGTGCTAAATTTGTCAAAACTAGAAACACGTTTCTTTATATATGTTGCTTAATTATCAACTATTAGAATCAGTAGGCAAGCCTGATTCGGACTTCTTTTATGAGTCATGTAATAAATCCGATTCAGCTGTTGTCACTTAGATACCATGCATAGGATCTGAATGTGGACCTTATCTGTGTATGAGTCGTGTTGTCTATGTGTATTACTTGTGGAGGTATAACTGACCCTTCTATTTGTTTTTCTATGTTTCCCCCCTAAATGCGGTCTTATGTGTTCTTATTTGTCGCCTAGTATTTTGCCTTTAAACCTAAGGGTCTGCCTAGCACCTCCCTTTTATAGGATAGGAGTCCTAAATTCCTCCGGGACTGATAGAAAGGGACAGATAATACCATGCAATTGGGGTCGAGACCAACCTTCACTTTAACTACCTTCACAGGGCGGGAAAGGGTAGATATGGATATGATGACCGGTGCGTTAATACCACGTGTAGCCCCTCTTTGAGGAGTGTCATACCGGTTATTGCATTAATGTGATCCATATTATAAACAAACCTAGGACACCCCTTATACATATCTGAATATGCTTATATTGTAATTCTTTTTTTTCAAAATCTTCCTTTTATTAATTGCTGCGTTCTTAAACTTAAATCCCATACTATTTGAGTCATACTTGCTTATTTGCTAATTGTACAAAGTCACAAAAAAAGTTGTTTGGCCGGGAACCACATTAGTGGACCTGAGGGGTGCGTAACACCTTCCCCTTGGGATAATTTCAAGCTCTTACCCTATATCTGGTTACCAAATGTAGTTATAAATGAACCTTATAGGTGCCCTAACGCACCTTAAATCGTTAGGTGGCGACTCTTAAACTGCAAACCCTCTTTCCCAAAAGGAAAGAGTTGTCCCAACCAAATGTCATAAACCCGATTCCGCGAAGGAAAAAAGGGGCACGACAGCAGGGCGACTCTGCTGGGGATATTTAGGATTTTACCATTTCATACCATTTTTTTGTGTGAATTTGTACCCCTCCCTATGTGCAATTATTTGTTTAATTCCTTTAAGCATTTAATTTCTTTTTCAAAAGCAAAACTAACATATGTTTCTTGTTTCCTTCCTTTATGACTGCTTTAAATTATAAAACTGTTGTATTTATCGCTTTCTTAACGTGCAAATACATGTCAACATGCTTTTAATTATTGCATAATCATGCTCTCTTGCCAAACAAATACTATAGCAACGCTTGATGAGTGGTTGCGCCCTTCCTATATCATTACCCCCCTAAATTTGGAAAGGTTTATCTGTGGTAAAACTGGTCGATCAGTGGTGCAGTCGACAGTTCCGTGCCTTCCGCCTTGAGTTGTCCGCTCAAGGGTACCAGTCTAAAACCCCATAGAAACCTTACTCTGTTTAAATTGTGCATGCATCATGGTCAAACTTAACCGGGTCAGTTATGTCGTCCACATGATGATCCTTTAAGATAGCCTTGTCCAAAAGTCCATTAGGTTTCCCTAAACTCAAACGGACATTATCACGTTCTGTGCATTTATTTGGAGAACTAAATGCTTCATGCTAATTGTTGATGTTAAATAGTCATGTCTGGTGGGGGTATGGTCTAAACCCTTTTGTTTTGTAGAAAATGAAGAACGAGGTCCCTAGCTTCAGTATGGTTAGCACACCCTCACTCTTACTAGATTGGTGGAGGAGTCTTCCATCAAATGACCAAATCAATAAGTTGAAAGAGAGGGCCACCAAAGCTAGCAAAAAGTTGGAATATCTAGAATACAGTCTGCTGGAATTGGAAGGAAAAGTGAGTAAGAGAGTCGCCGACTGCCAGAACGCTAAGGGAAACGAAGGAGAACACCTGGCAAAGGCATTTTTACTGGTGAACCTACGTGAGCTGGAGGATTTGATCAACGAGAGCATTCAACCTGAGGAAGGTCCTTCTAAGGCCAAATAGATTAGGTTTACTCGCCTTCCAAATGTAATATGGTCAATGGCCATTAGTGACTTTTATTTCTTGCTTATTTAGTGTCGTTTGGGATTCGTCTATTTTTATCAATAAAATGAGGCATTTAGCATTCTAAGTTCTCCAAGTCTATTTGTCGCTAGGCCTACCTCGGGCACAAAGAGGCTCCCAAATTAGGACACGATTTACATTCCCGCACTATGTGTTTAAATATTGCAATAATTTTTTTAATCCTCACTGACTTGATTACCTTTTGTTTTATTTTGTTTTTATTATTCCCCTCCCCAAAGGTTAGTTCGTGCACTCTAGCATCTTCATCTTATTTCACAAGATCTAGGGGCCCTCCACCCACTCCTCTTCTTAGTTCCATTAAAGGCAAGAACAAAGGCAAAATGGAATATTTAAGCAACATCAGGAAGGAGAACATATCTGAACGGGTAGAGGCCACTGATGGCCAGGGTATTCGGGTTCCTAACGAGAATGTGTCACAGCATGAACAGAAACTATTGAAATTCCAGGAAGAGCTCGATCTGGTTCGAAATCTGGCAAACCTATCATTTTCCCTCAACACCCCAGATATCAACTTCCCCAACGCTCAAAACCCTACACCTCTTCAAAATATCCCAAAATAGCAGAATCATCCCGTGCCTCATCATCATGCTGCTCCACCAAAGAACCAATGCAACAGCTGTCATACCCCAAACAACACTCCACTACTCATCCCAAAACCTCAAAACTCCACAAATGACCATTTCCGCACCCATACACCAGGCCACCGTAACACTCCTATCTACGTGGAAACCATGCCACACTTTACCCAACCTATCTCATAACACCTGAATCTGATGAAAAGGATCTGCTTATTAGGAACTTGGCCGAGGAACTTAAGAAACTGACCAGCCGGATTCAGGGTGTTGAGGGAAGCAAAGGAATCGAGGGGCTAAACTATGAGGACTTTTGCATACAGCCTGATGTCGAACTACCTGAGGGGTACAAACCTCCTAAGTTCGAAATGTTTGATGGTACGGGTGATCCAAGGGTCCATCTGAGGACATATTGCGACAAGCTGGTTGGAGTAGGGAAGGATGAAAAGATCCGCATGAAGCTGTTCATGAGGAGTTTGAAGGGAGATGCATTATCTTGGTACATTAGCTAAGATCCCAAGAAGTGGTCAAGTTGAGTGGTCATGACATCTGACTTTATAGATAGATTCAGGTTTAATACAGAGAATGCACCAGACGTGTTCTATATCCAGAATTTGAAGAAGAAGCACATAGAGATGTTTCTCGAGTATGCTACTCGCTGGAGGTCCGAAGCTGCTAAGGTCAGACCTGCCTTAGAAGAGGAGCAAATGAACAAGTTCTTTGTTTGGGCTCAGGACCCACAGTACTATGAACGGCTGATGATGATTGAGAACCACAAGTTCTCTGGCATTATCAAATTAGGCGAAAGGATTGAAGAAGGTATTAAAAGTGGTATCGTTACAAATTTCAAAGCCTTGCAAGCTACAAATAAGGATTTACAGTCTGGTGGTGTGACCAAGAAAAGGGACATAGGGGTTGTTATGGTTGCACAAAGGACCAAGTCTCCCCTTAAATACCAAGTTTACCCAACACCTCCACTCACATACCAGCCAACCCCAAATTACCAAGCACCCTCATACCAAGCTCCGCCACCAACTTATCAGTCATCTCCACCTCCTACATATCAACCTACTTCACCCAGATACTCCCAACCCGCTCATGTCTACCAAACCTATAATGCTCAACCATCCCATTATCAATCACCCCCTGCACGCCAAAATTTCCCTAGACCCCGACCTAATTTTGATCGCAGACCTCTAAAACAGTATACAACCATCGCTGAACCCATCGACCAGCTGTATGAGAGGCTCAAAGCTACTGGTTATGTCACCCCCATCCCTGCTGTAACCCCTGAGAATCCTTCTCAGTGGGTTAAACCAAACAAGTCCTATGCATACCACTCCAGTATGAAAGGGCACACTATCAATGAATGCCGCTCCTTGAAAGATAAGATACAATCTTTTATTGATAACAAGATCATTGTGGCAAAGGAACCTGCTCCAAACGACCGCAACAACCCTCTGCTAGACCATAAAGGTGGAGGTATCCACATGATTGGAGTAGAAGATGACTGGGATCCCGAGGGATCAATCGGGTTGATGGCAGAAGGTGATGACCCAAAAAAACCAACAATTACTCTCAATCCAATCATAGTCCAGATCCAATAGTCTGAGGACGCTGAGGTAAATATGTCTATACCTCTTGAGTTTGAAGCAGCGCCATCTGCAAAGACACCGACACTAATTGAGGTTGAATTCGTGTCTCCGGCAAATATACCCACACCATTTGAGGTTGTAGTCTTGCCACCCAAGGCACATGTTCCATTCGAAGTAAGGATAGTCGTGATGATCCCAGTGCCAATGTCAACCATGCTACCCTTTTATATAAATGTTGTACCCTGGGACTATACATCCGAGGCGAGAAGGAAGGACAAGGTCAGGATGGAAGAAACTATCGCAACACAAGGTATGACAAGAACGGGTAGAGTCTATACCCCTGAACATCTGGCTAAATCAAGCAAGTAGGCATCTAATCGGCCACCCCTCATTGAGACAGGTTCGGATAACCTTTGGAGGAAAATACAGGCCAAGGAATATTCGGTCATCAACCAATTAAACAAGACGCCAGCACAAATATCCATTCTCTCTTTGCTGCAAAATTTTGAGACGCACAAGAATGCTTTGTTAAAGGTGCTAAATGAAGCGTACGTACCAAGTAACATCACTAGCGGAGAAGTGGCTAATATTGTAGGACAAGTGCTGGAAAGCCATAAGATCACCTTTTATGAGGACGAGCTGTCACCTGAAGGGTTGGGCCACAACAAAGCACTACACATCACCGTGCAATGCGAAGATTATTTCATCACCATAATCCTGATCGATGGAGGTTCCAGTCTTAACATTTGTCCACTGGTAACACTCAAGAAGCTAGGTAAAGGGTTGCATGAGATAAAGGATGGAGCAATCAATGTGAAAGGCTTCAATGGTTCTTAGAGGTCCACCATTGGCGAGATTAGTCTATGCCTGCAGATAGGACCAACCTGGTTCGAGGTCGATTTCCAGGTAATAGATGTACCAGCATCTTACAACTTGCTGCTGGGACGGCCATGGATTCATGCTATTGGGGTCATAACATCAACGCTACATCAGGTAGTAAAGTTAGAATGGAATCACCAAGGAGTGATCATTCACGACGACGGTAGCAATCCTATATACAGTCGCCAGACCATTTCGGCGATCGAGGGAAGGAGGAAGCTGGGTGGAGAAACTTACCACCACATTGAACAGGTCAATGCTATCGACAAAGACAAATGGTGGGATAGCAAAATCGAGAGTATACTAAGTTGGAGTGGGTACGAACCTGGCAAATGGCTCGGCAAGAACCTCCAGGGAATCTCTAAACCCATAAAACTCAAGAAACATGGCACTACTTTCGGATTAGGATATGAATACACCTGGGAAGAATTCAATAACTGGTCGCCACCATGGCGCGGTCCTTACTATCCACTAGAGCAGCCAATACCACATCTAGAGCAGACCTTCCAATAGACCGACATAATTTATGGGTCAGATGAAGAAGAAGCCCTTGCAGCAGTGAAGAACTTGCTTTTAGAGGACAGTGATATGGACTGTTATGTTATAATCGAGGAGGATGGGGAGGAAGGCCCTTCCATACAGGCTGTGAGCAGAGGGGCAGATCTCAAGAATTGGACCATCAGGACAACCAATACCTGACGAGCCTCGGGGTAGCAAGGCTAAAACAAGCATTATTCGCTATTTTATTTACTAAATGATTTTCTTTTCGCATTTTTCAATTCCTGCAATAAGATCTCCAATGTTCAAAACAGTTATTCAACTTATCAAAAGCATTTTTCTTATGAATTAATATTTATTGCTATTGTTTTCTCTCTTTGCTTTACCAATACAGCATTACTATTACTTGTCTTGATGAACCAATGACTGTGACATGCAATGAGACAACGCAACAAGCGAACATGGATTCAGAAGAAGATGACATACCTGACGAAATTGTCAAAGAAGTTGAGAACTTTGAGAACATACCTAAGTCCAACCTGGACGAGACCGAGATTGTCAACCTGTGAGATGCAAAAAACATCAAGGAAACACGAATCAGCATTCACCTATTGCCATCAGAGAAGAAAGAATACACGGAATTTTTGAAAGAGTATGAGGACATATTCGCTTGCTCATATGATGGCATGACTGGTCTGGGTACGTCTATTATGGCTCACAAACTGCCAACCGATCCGATGTGTCCACCAGTAAAGCAAAAGCTTAGAAAGTTCAAGCCTGATATGAGTTTGAAAATCAAAGAAGTCACCAAGGAGATCAACGCTAAGGTTCTCAGGGTAGTAGAATACCCAACATGGTTAGCCAACATTGTGTCAGTGCCAAAGAAGGATGGGAAGGTCAGAGTCTGTGTCGACTAGCGGGATCTCAACCGGGCCAGTCCGAAAGACGACTTCCCTTTGTCAAATATACACATCCTAATTGACAATAGTGCCAAGCATGAATTACAGTCATTCGTAGATTGCTTCTCTAGTTATCGTCAGATCTGGATGGATGAGGAATATGCTAAGAAAACGGCTTTCATTACGTCGTAGGGAGTGTACTACTACAAGATGATGCCATTCGGCCTGAAGAATGCATGGGCCACCTACATGAGGGCCATGACTACCATTTTCCATGATATGATACACAAGGAGATAGAGGTATATGTGGATGATGTTATTATCAAATCCAAGAAGGTCATTGACCACATAGAAGATCTGAGGAAGTTCTTCAATAGACTGCGGAGATACAACCTAAAACTAAACCCCGCAAAGTGCGCTTTTGGGGTTCCTGCTGGGAAATTGTTTGGGTTCATTATGAGCCACCGAGGAATAGAACTCGATCCATCGAAAGTCAAAGCCATTCAAGAACTACCACCGCCAAAGAACAAGAAGGATGTGATGAGTTTCTTGGGAAGGCTTAACTACATCAGCCAATTCATAGCAAAGTCTATAGTTATCTGTGAGCCAATCTTTAAGATGTTAAAGAAGGACACCGCCACCAAATGGACCAATGACTGCCAAAAGGCCTTCGACAAAATAAAAGAGTACATGTCAACACCACCAGTCTTAGTCCCGCCCGAGCCAGGTAGACCCTTATTACTCTACCTTGCAGTGTTAGATGGAGCTTTAGGCTGCGTTTTGGGGCAGCACGATGAAATAGGGAGGAAGGAACAAGCCATTTATTATCTTAGTAAGAAGTTCACCCCGTACGAGGCCCGATATTCTCTATGGGAACGCACCTGTTGTGCTTTGACTTGGGTAGATCAAAAGCTGAGACATTACTTCTGTGCCTATACTACATATCTCATATCGAGGATGGATCCCTCGAAGTACATCTTTCAGAAGCCCATGCCCACCGGCAAGCTAGCCAAGTGGCAAATCCTGTTGAGCGAGTTCGACATTGTTTACGTAACTCAGAAAGTGGTCAAGGGACAGGCACTGGCAGATCACCTTGCTGAAAATCCCGTGGATGGAGGATACGAACCCCTGAAAATGTATTTTCCTTATGAAGAGGTATCATTCATAGGAGAAGACATTGCGGAATCTTATGACAGCTGGAAAATGTTCTTTGATGGAGAAGCAAACTTTAAAGGAGTGGGCATAGGAGCAGTCCTAATATCAGAAATCGGTCAGCATTATCCGGTGTCTGCCAAACTCAGGTTTCCCTATACCAACAATATGGCCGAATATGAAGCTTGCATCTTAGGACTCAAAATGGCCATTGACATGAACGCTCAAGAGCTGCTAGTGATTGGAGATTTAGACTTGCTTATACATCAGGTACGAGGAGAATGGACAACCAAGAAATCTAAGATACTCCCGTATCTGCATCACATACGGGAATTGAGAAAGAGGTTCACAAAGACGGAATTCCAGCATGTTCCTAGAATCCAGAATAAGTTCACCGATGCATTGGCTACCCTATCATCTATGATACAGCATCCCGACAAGAATTTCATTGATCCCATTCCAGTGAAAATCCATAATCAGCCAGCTTACTATGCCCATGTTGAAGAGGAAGCAGACGAAAAGCCTTAGTTTCATGATATCAAGGAATATTTGGCAAAAGGAGAGTACCCAGAGCTTGCAAATCCTACTCAGAAATGCACACTTCGAAGATTGTCCAACAACTTCTTTCACAGCGGAGGAATCCTGTATAGGAGGACTACCGATTTAGTATTATTAAGATTTGTCAACGCAAAAGAAGCATCCAGGCTACTAGAGGAAATTCATGTTGGGACTTGCGGTCCACATATGAACGGTTTTGTCTTAGCAAAGAAGATACTCCGGGCTGGTTACTTTGGATGACTATGGAAACAGACTGCATCCAGTATGTCCGGAAATGCCACCGTTGTCAGATATATTCAGACATGATAAAGTTACCCCCAAGCGAGCTCAACACAACAAGCTCACCGTGGCCGTTCGTCGCTTGGGGAATAGACGTAATTGGACCAATCGAGCCTGCTGCTTCCAACGGACACAGATTTATCCTAGTATCCATCGACTATTTCACCAAATGGGTCGAAGCAGCATCTTACAAAGCAGTGACTAAGAAAGTCGTGGAAGACTTTGTCCGCGACCACATTGTTTGTCGATTCAGAATTCTAGAGTCAATCATAACTGATAATGGCTCCAACCTCAACAGCGACTTGATGAAAGCTATATGCAAAACTTTCAAGGTCAAACACAAGAATTCCATAGCCTACAGACCTCAAATGAATGGAGAAATAGAAGACGCCAACAAGAATATCAAGGAAATATTGAGGAAAATGATAAAGAATTACAGACAGTGGAACGAGAAGTTATCATTTGCCCTAATGGGTATCGCACCACAGTCCACATATCAACCAGGGCAACCCCCTATATGCTGGTTTACGATACAGTGGTTGTCATTCCCGCTGAGGTAGAAATTCCTTCCCTAAGGATCATACATGAAGCTGAGCTCGACGACACAGAGTGGGTAAAAAGTCATTATGAGCAACTAGCCCTTATAGATGGAAAAAGAATGAATGCAATCTGCCATGGTCAACTCTACTAGAACAGAATGTCCAAAGTCTTCAACAAAAGAGTTAAGCCAAGACAGTTCACTTGGGGGCAGCTGGTGTTAAAAAAAATTCCGCATCAAGATGAAGCCAAAGGGAAGTTCTCTCCCAAATGGCAGGGTCCATACATGGTTAACCAGGTTTTGACAGGAGGAGCCCTCATACTTGCAGAAATGGACGGAGAAATCTGGCCAAAGCCGATCAATTCAGATGCAGTCAAGCGTTACTATGTGTAATCTTTATGCTTTCCTTATATTATGTAAATTGAACTACGCCTGACCTGATTCCCATTTAAGAGAGGATACGTAGGCAGCCCTATGGGTTCGGTTACAATTCAATAAAATTTCATTTCCCTAGCAATTGGAAACTGGGGTAGAATTTTGAGGAGGACCCTCAAAATTCCGAAGTAATTTCAGCCAATCGCCGCACGAACAGCAGTCAAAAATGTCAACCATCAAACTGGGATAGAATTTTGAGGAGGATCCTCAAAATTTCGTAGCGGGAGAGGTTGCAATATCCTGAACTACGTCATAGTCATCGGTTCATCTAAAAGTTATTTTTAATTATACATTTATGTCATACTTTTACAAAATCATGCATGTTTATTATTGAAACTGCTTTGTTTAGCAACGCTACCCCAATGATACTAACGGCATCACCAGATCAAAGTCGAACGAGTCAAGCAAAGCCAGCGGGGATATGAACTAACCTTCCCTTTTATAAAACTCACGATTTTTCTTTGGATGCAGGCACTAGGATTGCGAAATCATTAAACATACTATATGCCTATGGTAAAAAGATTGTTCAAAATACGACTCTCAGAACCGTTGCACTTGCCAACAATTGCTATCAACACACACAAGTAATGCTCCGTAGTCACAATGCTCCCAGTAATCACAATGCCGCAATCTGCTATCAGCTAAGAAAACTCTACTGTCATTTATTATTTTATTTCTTGCATAAGGCTACCATTCTGCCTTCCAATTTGAATAAGGCTACCATTCTGCCTTCCATCCTGCATAAAGCTACCATTATGCCTTCCGAGACTAAACGTTGTCTCCATCTGCATCTGCATTACATAATGCTACCATTTTTCCTTCCAATTTGCATAAGACTACCATTCTACCTTCCGAGACTAAACGTTGTCTCCATCTGCATTCACTTGCATAAGGCTACCATTCTGCCTTCCGAGACTAAACGCTGTCTCAATCTGCATTTGCTTGCATAAGGCTACCATTCTGCCTTTCGAGACTAAACGCTGTCTCCCTCTGGATTTGCTTACATAAGGCTATCATTCTATTTTCCGAGACTAAACGTTGTCTCCATCTACATCTGCATTGCATAAGGCTACCATTCTGCCTTCCAATCTGCATAAGGCTACTATTCTGCCTTCCAATCTGCATAAGGCTACTATTCTGCCTTCTGATGTTAAGCTCTTCCTCCACCTGCATTCATATCTTTACATAAGGCTACTTTTTTGCCTTTCGAGGCTAAGCTCGGCCTCCAATTTTCTTCGAAACTAAGCACTATCCCAAATACTATTTATCTCGCTTCTCTTACGGGCTAAGCTTTGCCCTTCAATTCGCAGGATTAAGCTCTGTCTTGTCCGCATCATACTACTGCATCCTTCATAGGCTGAAATATTGCCAACTCATCCAAAGGCGTCATCGTTCAGAGGCACTATCTTCATAGCCCGAGAACACCATGTCATGGCCTGAAGATCTCTTTCAATCTTTTGCATATCATTATTCAAAGGCGTCATGGTTTGGAGGCACCATCCTCATAGCCCGAGAACACCATTTCATGGCCTGTGAATCCCTTATCATAGGCTTCATGGCCCAGAACATCATGGTCTAATGACATCATCCTCATCATCCGAAGACAACATTCATGGTCCAATGAGAATTTGCATCATGTTTAAATTACGCAATATATGCTTGTATTGTTTATTGGCAGGTAACCCAATGAGCAACGACTATCCCAGTAGGAGCGATCCCACTCTAGTTCCCTCAGCCATATCAAACCTAACCATTCCCGTAAATCGTTCACTCACTTAGCCCTAGATGTTGTGTCCGTTCTTGAAATGACTTCATCGGTATACTCCGTCGATGGATCCTGAACTATATACGGCCTGATTCCTGTAAAACCAGGGATATGTAGGCAACTCAGAAGCCATGGTGCGGCCTAAATCTTCCCAAACCGTTTTGCTCGGTCAAAATTGGCCATCATTTCTTTACTCGAAAACTCTTTCATTCTTCCCGAGTAAAGAGGGGTAGCTATTCATACCCAATTTTTTCCTATATATTTTCAATATGCAAAATACCTTCAAAATAGAATATATATGCATATATAATCATGTCCAAGGTTTTATTATTTTTTCCATAATTTTAAGGTTTTTAATTGATTTATTTTCTCCCTTTTTACCCATAAAATCCCCAATAATTAATTCTAAAATTATTGTTTTGATAAGTCACCTATTGGATTTCTTTATTTATGCCAAAATATGGCTAAGGTAATTTTTACATTTTTTTTAATTATATTTAATAGTTTTAAAGCTAAATTGCACATAATTGCAATATTAGCCCTTTTAAGATTTAATTATGTTTTATATGCATAAAATTAGATCTTGTATTTTTAAATTTCTAATTATGTGTTATAAATAATTTTAGCTTTTTAAATTATTTTTAGAAATTATCTACTATTTTTTATAAATCAAATAGGGAAAAACTAGCTATTTAAATTATAGCCAAATTGGCTTTCAATTATATCCCAAATCGGACCCCAATTCCCAGCCCAATTTACAATTTAAAAACCCAACCCACACCCTATTAACCCATACCCAAACCCAAAACTCACCTACCTTATTTAATCTCGACCGTTGATCTCTTAGATCAACGGTCCACGTCGTTTCTTTCCTTTTTTAATCAAACAACCCCCCAAACCCTACCCCATTCTTTCATTTGCCTCATCTCTGAATCCACTCCTCCTATCTTATCTGTCTGACACCCTCAAACCCTAATCATTGTCCACCTTCTCCGGCCACCTCCCTCGCTGGAAACCATGGCCTCTCATCATCTCCTGACCTCTGCTTCACCCCATGCTGGTTTGACACTACCCTGAGGTCCTCAGGTGAACCTGGAGCGGTTCAACTCCTATCCATGGTCTTTCATGCTATTTCCCAGCCATCCATGGCTGTTCGAGTAAGATCTATGACTTTTCCGGCTAAAACTGGTAACATTTTAAGGTCCTCTTATCTTCTCTGGGTTCTCTGAAACCCTAACTCTCGAGATTCTCCACTTTTCTTTAGATCTGTCTTAGATCTAGGTATATCCATGAGATCTTAATCGATTTTTCTTCATCTCTACTATTTTTCGAAAACCCTAGATTCGCTATTGTTCGATTCTTCTCAGATCTTTCTAGATCTGAGCTGATTCAAGTATTATTAAGCATTTTTCTTTAAAAATTTCCGGTTTTAACTAACTATTTCGAATTTTTAATCACTCTTCCTAAACTAGGGTTCATCCCAAGTTGGTTTCCAAAGGGTTTTTCCGACTTTTAAGTGTTTAATTAATTATCTTTTCGTCTTCATGACTGATTTGTGCAAGAATATGAAACCCTAGTTGATTCTATGTGGTTCCTTCAATCTGTGCTTCGATTTGGGGTATCTTTGTGGTACCAATCGTGTTAGTTTACTCCATCTTTTGGACTTAAATATTTTTCCTTATTAAATCCAATATTTGTGTGGTTTTGCCCTAATTAATCTTTGTTAGAATTCGAACCTGCTTTTCGGCTAAGTTCTATATTTTCTATGAGCTCTTACTTAGTTTAATCTCTATTTTTATGGGATTTGAGTAACTCTTTCCAGAAATCACTATTCTTTTGAAGGTTTTGCTGATTACTTTACTCTATTAAGATTCGTGTGCATAGATTATATTTATTTCCTTGTTTATGACTTTAATTGGTCATCTCTGCCTTAATTGATTGCCTGTATAATTTTAGGATTCTTATTGACTCATTATTTGGTATGATTTGGACTCCTTGCCTTAATTAAACCCCTATTATTACTGTTAATCAATTACCCCTAATTCAGGGGGTCAATTTCGAACCCCTTTAGGTGATTTGATTCTGTAATTCTGTGATTGTCCCTAATTGACTGGCTTCTGATTCTTTACCTCATTGGTTCTACTCCCAAACAAGAGGTAAACTCTTGTTTTACCTCTTAACATACGGACAATAGTTGAGAATACACACACCCACACTCAAACTCTCTCTCTTCTTTCTCTGTTACTTGTGCTAACTGCTTGTCTAGCTGGTTGAAAGCCAAGGCTAGACTGTGGAACTCTACTTGCTTTACTTTCTGCACTTTACTTCCTTAACTGGTATGTTCCTAGTTCAATTCTGAAACTCAACTCTATGTGCTTCATGTCTGTTAATCCATGTCTCCTTCTGCACTAATTTAATGGCTTATGTATTTAATTGCTCTTCTTGTTTACTGCTTTATTCAACATGCTTAAGTTTTGTCCTCTCTTGTTCAAGTGTGTAATCTGCATGTCTGGGTCTCACTTGTCTTGTATGATACTGGGCCATCATGTTTACTTGAGTTCTTGTTTATTCCCCTCAACTAATATGCCCGAAGACTCCTAATGTATTTGATTAACACTAAGTAGAATGACTAACTCTGTGTAATAGACCCCTTCCCTGTAATTCAGCATATCTACTATTTTCTTACATTTTTCTACTACTATTCTGCCCTAACCCCCTAAGCCCTAACACATTGTAAGCATGTGTTTGTGACACCCAGTCACTATGTGATCCTGAACCCTTCCCCCTACACCTAATGAGTAACTCTGTTAAGCTCCTGGAATGAGCACTTTGTGATAGACTATTGATGTGACTATTTAATTTGTCCCCAATTCCTCCTTTCCCTATTGTGCTTGAACCATGTATGTTGATTTGGTCTTGAATTACTGATTGTCTCGTTTCTTTTCTTCTCCAAACTGGTTTTCACTAAGGCAATCTCTTCTATTGCTTTTCCAAAACTTATTTCAAACTATTCATTGTCAAAACTGTTTCCAACTCAACTCTTTTAAACTATGTCAAGCACTCTCACTTTACTCTTAGACCACTAGGTTCTGCCCTTTTTATGTGAGCCTTGCCTTGGGACCCTTGAGCTCCCTCTGAACTTGGACACACAAAAGCTGGCCTTTCCACACCGCACTTACTCTGTTTTGGCTATGAAATCTGGGTGTGAGCAATGCCCGGGATCCCTTGAGGTCCTTAGGGAACTCTGACACACCCATATATGAGAAAGGCTATAGAACAATCTTGGCACTTGAGGTGACTTATTATATAACTCAGGGAAGGAAGTCCTAATCAGGTGCTGAAAGTTTGGGCCTGTCTTCAGGCTCTCTACAGTGTAACTTTTATTTTTCTTATGTAATTCATTTCAGTATTGGTCTGTAATAATCTGTTGAAAATAAGTACTAGGGTTGGCTAGTGAAAAGGGATGGGGTAAATATGCATGTCATAGTTGTTAAGGGTAGAAAACATGTTATTAGGTTTATATTCCTAATTGCGCAATAGAAACCATGCTTAGGATTCATACATTAGACATCATGCTATTTAGGATTTGTATCTACTATTTTCAGCATCTCATCCACACTTAGAAATCCTGCCTATAGGGTAGATAATAACAATAAAATAAGCTGCTATTATGTGATTCTGCCCACGTAAACATGTTCCAAAATTTCATTTAGAAATCCTGCTCTTAGGAAATTCTGCAATCATGTTGTGTATTTAGAAATCTTGCTCTTAGGAAATTCTGCAATTTTATTGTGCATTTAGAAATCCTGCTTTAGGAATCCTGCATATAAATCATTAGATACCATGATTAGGTTTTCGTTCATACTCACTCAGCTACGCTTAGTTAAACTACTAATGCATAAAAAGGAGTATCAACAGTCTTATCGTGCTTTAAACAAACTGGTAATAATCCCTGCATGTTTTTGCAATATTTAGAACAACATGTTTTAGGTACAAATAATTTCCAAACTATTTTTATAATTCTAAATAACTGTTGCATGTTATTTTACGCCTAGGCAAGCCTTAGGTGCTAAATTTGTCAAAACTGGAAACAAGCTTCTTTATGTATGTTGCTTAATTATCAACTGTTAGAATCAGTAGGCAAGCCAGATTCAGACATCTTTTCTGAGTCATGTAATAAATCTAATTCTGTTGTTGTCACTTAGATACCATGCATAGGATCTGAATGTGGACCTTATCTATATATGAGGCATGTTGTCTATGTGCATTACTTGTGGAGGTATAACTGAGCCTTATATATATTTTTTTGTATTTCCCCCTAAATGCAGTCCTATGTGTTCTTATTTGTCACCTAATATTTTGCCTTTAAACCTGAGGGTCTGCCTAGAACCCCCCTTTTATAGGATATGAGTCCTAAATTCCTCCAGGACTGATAGGAAGGGACGGGTAACAGCATGCAATAGGGGTCGAGACCAACCTTCGATTTAACTATCTTCACGGGCGGGAAAGGGTTGATATGGATATGATGACCGGTGCGTTAATACCACGTGTAGACCCTCTTTGAGGAGTGTCATACCGGGTATTGCATTGATGTGATCTATATTATAAACAAACCTAGGACACCCCCTATACATCTCCGAATATGCTTAGATTGTAATTCTTTTTTTTCAAAATCTTGCTTTCATTAATTGCCGCGTTCTTAAACTTAAATCCCCTACTATTTGAGCCATACTTGCCTATTTGCTAATTGGACAAATTCACAAAAAAACTGTTTGGCTGGGAACCACACTAGTGGATCCTGAGGGGTGCTTAACACCTTTCCCTTAGGATAATTTCAAGTCCTTACCCTATCTCTGGTTACCAAACATAGTTATAAATGAACATTATAGGTGACCTAACGCACCTTAAATCGTTAGCTGGCGACTCTTCAAACTGCACCCCATTTCCCAAAAGGAAAGAGTTGTCCCAACCAAATGTCATAAAATCGATTCCGCGAAGGAAAAAGGGGGCACGATAGGATGCGAGTTGTATGTGGACCATGATAGGGAACTGCATTAGAAAAGCTGCTAGAGAGGTGTGAGGCGTATCAAAGGGTTATTCGGGAGGCCACAAAGGGGATTGGTGGTGGAAGGAGGAGGCCCAAGGAAATGTAGAAGTTAAGAAAATGGCATATCTGAAGCTAGTGGGGTGCATTGATGAGGAGGAGCAGAGGACGTGTAGGGAGCTTTATAAGTTGGCAAGGAAAGAGGCAAAATGGGCAGTCACAACGGCTAAGACTATAACTTTTAAGCGATTATACAAGGATCTTGGGGGCAAATGAGGCGACAGAAAGATGTATAAGTTAACCAAGATCAAGGAGAGGAAGGCTCGGGACCTGGATCAAGTGTGGTGCATCAAAGACGAAGATGGTAGGGTTTTGGTGGAAGAGGCGGGTATTAAGCGTAGATGGCAGAAGTTATTCCATAGACTCCTAAATGGAAGAGTACAGGAACATAGTATTAGGAGAGTTGGAAAACTCAAGGAGTTAGAGGGATTTTGGGTTTTTCAGGCGTATTAGGAGCGATGAGGTTGAAGGGGCAATGCGGAAGATGAGCAGGGTAAGGCAGCTGGGCCTGACGAGATCCTAGTAGAATTTTGGAAGGAAGCAGGGCGGGCAGGCTTTGAATGGCTTACTAGGTTGTTTAATGTCATTTTCAGGGGGAAGAAGATGCATGAGGTATGGCGTCGGAGTTTGACAATCCTGTTGTACAAGAATAAAGGTGATATTCGGGACTACAACAGCTATAGGGGTATCAAGTTGCTGAGTCATACTATGAAAATTCGGGAGAGGGTGATGGAGAGGAGGGTGCGACGTAGTCTTACTATTTCCAAGAACCAGTTTGAGTTTATGCCAGGAAGGTCTACTACAGAAGTCATGCACCTTGTGAGGAGATTGGTGGAGCAATATAGGGAAAGGAAGAAAAACTTACATATGGTATTCATAGACCTAGAGAAGCCTTATGATAAAGTCCTGAGAGAGGTCCTATGAAGATGTATGGAGGCTAGCGGTGTCCCAGTAGCATATATTAGGATGATTAAGGACATGTACGAGGGAGTGAAGACTAGGGTGAGGACTGTAGGAGGAGACTCGGATCATTTTTCAGTAGAGATGGTGCTGCATTAGGGATCAGCTCTTAGCCCATTTTTGTTTGCCTTAGCGTTAGAGGTGCTGACGCGACATATACAAGGGGAGGTGCCATGATGTATGCTATTCGCTAACAACATAGTCCTGATTGATGAGACACATTAGGGAGTTAACGCTAGGTTGAAAATTTGGAGAGAGACGCTGGAGTCTAAGGGTTTTAAGTTGAGTAGGTCAAAAACTGAGTACTTGGAGTGCAAGTTCAGTGATAAGTGGCAGGAAGAAGGAGTGGAAGTGAAGATTGGTACTCAAGTCATCTCCAAAAGAGATAGTTTCAAGTATCTTGGGTCGATTATTTAAGGAAACAGGAAGATTGACGAGGATGTTACCCATTGTATTGGAGCGGGGTGGATGAGGTGGAGGCTTGCCTCGGGGGTTTTGTGTGATAAGAGTGTGCCACCTGGACTTAAAGGCAAGTTCTACAGAGTGGTGGTTAGACCGGCTATGTTGTATGAGACTGAGTGTTGGCCCGTTAAGATGTCCCATGTCCAGAAGATGAAAGTAGCTGAGATGAGGATGCTGAAATGGATGTGTGGTCATACTAGGAAGGACAGGATCAGGAATGAAGTTATTAGAGACAAAGTAGGTGTGTCATCTGTGGAGGACAAATTGCAGGAGTTGAGGCTGAGATGGTTCGGGCATGTGAAGAGGAGAGACATAGATGCTCCGGTCAGAAGGTGTAAGAGGTTGTCCATTGTGGGTCTGAGGAAGGGCAGGGGCAGGCCTAAGAAGTATTGGGCAGAGGTAGTTAGGCAGGA